>NC_135889.1:78802945-79402945 GCF_964194155.1 Cetorhinus maximus
TACTGTCTCCTGCCTGTTCACCATTAGGCAAGGGGGTTACTCTGACTTCAGCAATCACCCCCTTAGCCACATCTGCACAGGGCTGATAAAGTTTTGTTTCAGCCACCCCGATATCATTGCCTTCAAGAAACTAGGAAATGTATTGAATTTTAAATGCAAATGAATGAAATATTTATAATAATGGAAGTATAAATAAATCAGTGATGAGTTGAATTGTAAGTTTTAGACCTTTACCTGACTGGGCCAAATGTAGAGTCAGTGAACAAGAAACCCTCATCAGTCCATCAAGCCCATTTACTCTATGTGCCATGCATAATTTATCCGACCCGTTCAATTCCCCAAAAATAAGTAACTGACGACAGGTAAAACCTCTTATCAAAATGCTTTTCAGCAAATATTTATTCACCTCACTTTTAAAAGAGTTAATCATTGATTTCAATGGAAATGTATTTTATATATCTAAACTCTTGGCGAGAAAAGTTTCTTCAAAGCACTAGTCTTGCTTGAGGCCTTTTTAAACATTCTTTCATGGGATGTGGGTGTCACTGGCTAGGCCAACGTTTATTGTCCATCCCTAATTGCCCTTGAGAAAGTGGTGATGAGCTGAACCTTTCAATCCTCCAGTTCTATTACTTATCAATCTTCAATGAAAATATGGTTAATTTTTTGAGTGCCTCCCCATAAATAATGTTTAAATTCTAGTTTGGTCAGGAGTTACAAAATTGCCTTTAATAGTTTGATCTATAGTTTGTCCATCTTTGTCCAGCTGGGCTCTTTGCCTCACTTGCCCTTCTGAACTGAAGGAGACCCCTCACAGCTCCTTTAATTCAAAAGCAATAGGTGGAATCGTCCCAGATTTGCACTGAATGCGGTAGTGGGCGGAAAAAGGACGCTTTACCTGCCGGCTGCAATGGCAGCTTCTCATGCTGTACTGTCCCAATCCCAACTCGTTAATTATAAATTCCCAGGAAACATACCTTTTCCATGGCAGGTGGGCTTTCACTTCCTGCCACACCATTGCCTCACTGCTTCATTAAGCCAGGCGCCATATTTAAAGTGGAGCCGTGCACACATCTCTCAGTGCTTCCAGCCCAGGACTGCTGCAAAGAAGACATGGCCCCGAAAGGCAAAAAGACTGCAGCTCCCAGGTTCAATGATGTATCCCTCGAGCACCTTTTGGATGCAGCGGAGGCTCACCGTGATGTCCCCTACCCCCCGCTCTGTCTGCAGGATGGGCAGCAACATCACTAATCCAGCATGAGAGGCGTTGGCAGCGGTAGTCAGCGCCAATGCCCTGCAAAAGAGGACAGCCACCCAGTGCCACAACAGGATGAATGGTCTCACCTATTCTGCCAGGGAGGCACTAATGAGGTGGGATTGGGACAATACAGCTTGAGAAGCCGCCATTGCGGCCAGCGGGTAAAGCGTCCTTTTCCCACCTGCTACCACATTCTGTGCAAATCTGGGATGATTCCACCTACTGCTTTTGAATTAAAGGAGCTGTGAGAGGGTAAGTCTCTCTCCTCAACACTCTCAGCTCACAAACTCACAAACCCATCACACATCCACAAGGATCTCACACCTCAAGGGACAGCACCACTAACTCTCACACACACCCTCACATCTCCATCAGGCTCATAAACTCTGGAGGTCGCGTCCTCATCCCGTCCATGGCTCTGGTCACCACACAAACATTCCACACAGTGCCATGTGTCCTCCTCACACTCTCTTCATCTGTTTTCATGCAGGAGAAGCTGGCTCACAGCAGTAGGGAGAGGTCCCAGACTGGGGGTGGAGTGGCCCACATTAGGCCCCTCACTCACTTTGAGAAGTGTGCCTTCGTGCTGACTGTTGAGGACGTGGACTGTGCCTGCGGTGACAGTGAGGTCAGCGACCAACATCCTTGTGAGGATCCTGCACCACATCATCCTTCTCTCAACGCAACTGTGAGTGATTTCTCTCCTGCTTTTAACTCTGCTGCCATGCACTAATTATCTCTATTTTAGTTTACAGGGAACTCTGCCAAATGGCTGACACCCTCAGCCAGCCAGTCCCTCAGCTCCATCCACATTCTCATCTCCAAACAAAAAAATTCCTCCTTCATTGAAGAACTGGAAAAAAGCAGCCTGGAAGACCCGTCATAGTGCTTACAATCCACTCTCCACCAGAGACACATACCTCGGTGGGACCTAGATCTAGAGCAGGCTCGGGTTCAAAATCTGATGGTCACCGCATGGACACATGTCTGCAGCAGGAGGAGGCAGGTTCAGCTAAGCTTCCCAGGACTTGGAGAACTGCTGGCAAAGAGGCATCTGTGAGGTCCGAGTCAGGTGATGAGCCTCTGGATTCGGCCTTCCAACTCATCCTGGAGAGTCAGCAGAAGGAGGGAGAACATCGCATAGAGCTGTTGGAAGCCCTCAACAGAGTGGCACACGGAGTGTGACTGCCTGCTCTCTGATGAAGCTGGTGCCCACATATGCATGTATGGAGGTCTCCATGGAGAGGATGGTGGATGCTATGGAGAACCTGGTCCAGCAGAGCGTGGAGATGCACGCAGGCCTGCACTCCATCACAGTAGCCACGGGTGAGTTCCTGCAGTGGTAATGTGAGATGAAAACAGGGCACCTTGACATCCCCCCAGGTGCTCCTTCCCCTCAAGGAGTCAGGCTGAGGCTCTTGGGCACCCGAAGGGAGGAGGAATGGTAGCTGAATACCCCTGGATCATGCACTCAGGAATCTCAGAGGCTGTCTTTACTCTCCGAGTCCCCTTTGCCTTTGACCCCCTCAACCTCGTCCTCTGTCACCGCTGAGAGAACAGCTGGCCCACAGGAGGACAGCCAAAGCAAGCCAGGGTCCCCAAGGCCTGCCTCTCTAGAGGACGCATGCCAAAGTCATCAGAGGCAACAGGGCCAACCATTGCACAGGCTGTCTCCACCCCTGCTGCAGATGTCAGGGCAGCACCTAGAAGTCTAAAGCGTGCAAAATTTAAGAAATTATGATCACAGTTGGTTGAACGACTGACACACATTTTGTCATTTTATAACATGAAATTATATTCACTTTCACTGAATAATGTGTAATGGTGTTTTTCAGCTTCATTGACAGGCCTCGCGAGTCCTCCCACTGCATCCCACCCCAATAGCAGTTCAGCTACATGCAGCCGGCCCATGAATGATTCTGGAGGGAAAAGCGTGTGTGTGGCAGGGCCTCTCAGAGCCTTGTGCAAACACTTTCACATATGCCGACCCTTTCCGTATCACACTCATCTCATTGTCCTGAGCATTTTCAATGCTGCCTGCTGGGGTTCACTTTCAGTTGTCCATCTGAGCTGACCTGCATCTCCGCCCATCCACTGATCACCACCCCATGCAACACTTGTTCTCGCCCACCACAACTCTCGATTCATTTTTGATTTATCTAGCATGGTAGTGCTACAGTTTTACTTGCGCTCCCCCATCCTTTCCCCTCCCCCAGTCACCAATTTCCTTCCCCCCATCACTGTCGACCCCCCCCAGTATCACCTTCCATCTCCCCACCGTGACCTGCCAGCCACAGCCCTTTTCTCTCGGGGATGTCCAGGAGAATGTACACCTTCCCTTCCTTCCCAAAAATCAGCCCACATCCACATTAACCTCCCAGACCTCCTCCTTCCCATCTCCAGGGTCTGTGACTGCCTCCAAGTCCCAGCAACCACCCTCCCCGTCCCTTCTACCGATACCGTTGCACCCTCACTCTCCCACACTGCCGCCTCACTCTGCCCTCAGTCATTCTCACCATTCCCTTCTACCACGTCCACCCTCAGTTCACTCCCCAGGAGGCAGTCATGGACTCAACAAAGCCCTCCCTTGCACGTTTACCTGGACATCCCCCGCTCCAGATTCCTTCCCCATCTTGGAACTCCTTCCCCTCTTGGAACTCCTTCCACCACCCCACCAGACTCCCCACCCAATTTGAACCCCTTCAACCCCCCAGACTCCCCACCCGGACATCCCCCTCTGCTTACTCCTTCTCCTCTCCGACTCCTTCCTCCCCCTGGGCTCCTTCCCCTCTCTGGACTCCTTCCCCACTCCAAACTCCTTCCCTAACACCTCTTCCCACCTTACGCCTACCTCCCCAGTTGCTGTCTTCTCTCCCATTACCCCATCCCCCCCGTATCCCTTCCCCCGAACCTCACCCCCCCAACACCTTTGTTCTGCCCTCCCAACCTTACCCCCCGACACCTTTGTTCACCCTCTCCCAACCTCACCACCCTCAACACACCTTCCTCTCCCAGTCGATCCTAAACCTTCCTCTCCCACCCCCTGGCACATCTTCGTCTCCCAAACACAGCCGGACCTTCCTATCCACCCCCTCGATGATTATCCGTTGTGTGCAGATCCTCAACGGTGACTATCCACACTCCGTGAGCTGCTTCGTGGCAGAGCCATATCCGTAAAACTCAACCCAGCATGCGATGGATGTTCCTCCAGGGCCCAGTTGCTGCCAGGCTCCAGCATCTTCTGCTCCTCGGATGTCTGCGATGCGAGCATGGCCCTGACAATCAGTCCCAGCTTCTGCAAGTCACACTTGTCAAGGTGTTTTTCCCGCCGAGGTAGACAGATGATCCAGCGTGGGTTGACGATTCCAGCGGGCTGGGCTTATAATGATATGCAGATATATTACAATAAGGTTCCTCATATCCGATGTTGGGAAACGTGGCCTGCCATTGATGGGTTGAGCGAATGATTGCAAACTGCTTTCACAACATCATGAAACTGATTTTTGGCCTTCTCTCCATATTGTCCACTCATGCCGCAGAACACGCCCAACGCCAGCGGGCATGGAAAATTGCATCTTATTTCTGCAAAAGCTTTGCTTCCCTTTTTGTAGCAAACAGCTCTTTTCCCTTCAAAATTTCTTAACCACCTAAAGAAAAACTAAAACTGTCCAATATTGGAATATGTCCATGCTCCTCCAGCACTTTGTACTCCTATATCAGAAACAATACCATTTTGGCCAGCTGATAAGTAAATGGTCTTTCATCCATAGCCTTCAACCCCTCTCTCCAATACAACCTAAATTGCTTTTCTCTGTTTTATTAATATTACTACAATGAGTGTACCTCCAAACTTTCCTGCTCCTCTTATACTTCAAATATGCCATTAATATTCTCTGTCCTAAATCAACAAGATTCATTTTAGTTTTCTACTCCAGTTAATCCAGGGTCACAAAATCCTGGCACTCCATAATTTCATTCACGCTTTCCTTATTTCTACTATCTTTAGGTTCTTAAAATCCGAATTTATTATCGCCTAATTGCTGCTTCTTCATTTACTCTGTCATATTTTAATCTTACCAATGTATTATGCAGTGTTGAAATAGTCAATTAGTAAATTATAATTACATTAATTTCTAAGGTGTGCATTTTCACATAAGCGCTTCTGTTGGGTGGGAAGCAGGTAGAGTGAACCTGCTGCCTGTCTGATGGAAGTGGTTTGAGGCCCAACCAATATTCATGGTCCTGCATCATTATCATTCTTTCAGCAAAGTATGTAAGCACACTGGCGATTGGAGAGTGCCAAAATGAAATGGATTCAACAGAGAGTCAGTTGCTAAACATGAGCTAAGGAGGAAAGGCAATCTGGACGGATGCTGGAAGTCAGGCATGTAGCAGGTCATATTGTCTGAATCCAGGAGGAACATTAAGACAAGGTGAAACGTTAATGCTAGATCCCAAATGTTCATACATTTCTGTGTTGGTGCTGTGGGACTTTGTCCCAGTTACAGTGAAAAGTGTAAGGCCCTCTAGCCCTCACCCCTCACACCCCCTCACCCTCCACATGTTCCCCATGCTCCATCCATGCCACCTCATTCCCTCCCACCCACCCTCTATGGCCCCTCAAGCAATGTCTTAACTTGGGCTTGGCTGTTTCAACGGTATAATGGATGTCTGGGCTCTCAGCCGAGCCTCGTTGTGCATTCTTCCCTGAGACCCCAGACATCCATTAGAGTGGTGAAACACATGAGCCTCAGGGAAAACATTGAATGGCAGCCCTGGCTCTCTGATCTTTTCTGCCAATTGCACAATGATTATTGACACAAGGTAAAGAAGTTTCAAGTGCTTGCAGCTTCAGCCTTTGATACTTTAAATGATCTGGATGATTGACCTTTTTATTTGACCTGTAGTAAGAAAGTGCAAAGTAATCAATGAATGACTTTTTTAAAGCTTTTTTTTTATACATCCCATTGTCACTGTAGGGTTCATTGGTTCTATACACTGTATTGTGGTTGAAAGAGCATGGAAGTTCCATGGTTTGGCATAGAGGTGCATGAGGCGCCATAGGGATGGTGGGGGCATGCCTTGGCATGTGGGGTGGGGGTGCATGATAAGGTCCTTTTGAACTTACCTTTCAAAAGGTTCCCTCACACAGGCTATGGCTCACGATACCTCTGAGGTGCCATGAAACACAGCTCTTTGAAAAGCTAGCCTGGCTCCACGAAAATTGCAGAGGACTAAGAGATGCCTATCCCTGCAATGGAGCTGGCCAGATCAGGAGTGCAGGGTGTGGGCTCGTGACTCAAACCAGCCTGCACCCTTAAAAGGCGCTGCTGATAATTGAAAACCCTGGGAATGGGATCAGGAATCCCAGAATTGGGTCCCAGCTATCATTTTCACTCCTCCACAGAGTCTTTCGGACTCCATGAAAATCCAGCCTGTTATCTCTGTTACATGACAGAAATAAAACAGAAAATGCTGGAACTATTCAGCAGGTCAGGCAGAGGCAGAGAAGCGTTACTATAGGAGTCATGCCTCTACAAGGGCGGCGGTAGAAAGCACCATAGGTCTTCTCAAGATGCGCTTCCGATGCCTGGACTGTTCTAGGGGGGTACTACAATGCCCCCCAGAACGTGTGTCACTGATAGTGGTTGCATGCTGCGCTCTCCACAATCTGGCACTGGCAAGGAGGTCTCACTGGAGGAAGGGGATCTTAATGCAGCTGCACAGGCCACAGAAAGTCTGAAGATGAGCACGGTGAGGAGAACGCTGAGGGCGTGGAGCCCCAGACCTCAGTAACCTGCAGGGAGGCAGGGACACTAGGGATGCCTTGATCCAATGCTCCTTCAGCTAGGCTACCAAAGATCAGCTTCTAAAGTATGCTAGGTTTGCCTCCTCCATCCTGGATGTCTGAAAGGACCCTTTCATTTGAACACAAAGAATACTCAGTGCCTGTGCAATAAAGCTCAGAGCTACTTACGTCCAGCATTACACACTGGTGTAGCCTGCACCAATAAAATAGAAAGGTGAAGCATACTCAGGCCATTACAACATTATCTCATTTTGGCAATTCCAAACCATTTACATAAACTTCTCTGGTCTTTATTCCTAGACCAGTATAGGTAAAGTTAGCATAAATGAACATAAAATCACCTGTGACCTGTCCCTCTTGTGCCCATGGTGCCTTTAACTTGTGTTTGCGAGTGCTACATCTAGGTGCTCTCCCCTCGCTGGCGCCGCCTTTGGAGACAGCCTGCTGACTTGTTGGCCTTGATGATCTCGCTGGTCATCCTCTGGCCAGTGGAGCCTGTGCTGGCCCCGCCTGGGAGGGAGCAGCCAGTACCATGCCTGGCATCTCCGCAGTCATCGCAGCCTCATCAGATGCCACGGTCACTGGCGGACGGGCGGAGGAGCTGCTGCCATCATCCAGCACACCCTGAAATGGGCCCGCAGAGACGACAGGCAGCTTGTGCGCCAACGTGAGGTCATTCTAGACTTCCCTGCATACCATTGATGGACGGGTACCTAGCTGGGAAACTGGGTGCCTCATCCATCTCCCATACTGACAGTGATCACAAGTGCCTATGTGAAGACTGAGCATTACCCCAGGAACTCCTCATTCTGTCCCTGGAGCTGCCTCTCCATGAGAGTCGCCACTCTTCCATTAGAGGGGGCATTGCGCTCACTCATGATGGTCAAGGCAGTGCTCATGCTCCACATGGACTCCTCCATCACGGAGATGATGGCACGCAGACCCTCGTGGATCTCCCCCAGATCCTCCCACACATCTCGCTGGACATCCAGCATCTGCCACCTAATGGACGACTCCAGAGGCTCATTATCAGCCTTCTACTGAGCACTGTCCTGGTCCACAGCCGTCTTCCGAATGCCGGCCCCGTGGACACTCTTTGCCTCCGCCTGCATCTCAAGCGACTGTGAAGTGCCCTCACCAATGTGCACCAAGATACTAGCTGCTGGTCTAATGCCCACTGAGGCGCTGGTGCCTGCTTCAGAGAGCGGGTGTGACACAGGTGAAAATGACACCCAGTGGTCCTCCAGTGTCAAGGGTGGCCCTTTGGGGTCTGCAGATCGGGCACCTGCTGGCAAGCTTAAAAGGGAGAAGAAAAACATGTCATGAGTTTAAGTCATCACACTGTCACTGTGCATGCGAGGTACCCTGGTGAGACGATGGAGACCTGCATCACGGTGCCATCGTCTTTGAATAATCAATGGGGTCTCCAAATTTGAGGCTCCCATCAATGAGGAGATTACACTATAATGGTTGCACAATCAGAAAGTCTCACTTCTGTGCACTGCGCTCTTACCTTCATCTGGCAACCCTGCCTCTCCACGCCAGGTTGCATGGCAAGCATGCTGCCTCTCCAACTCCAGGGCCTCCCGCCCGAACTAGGAGAGCAGCAGCAGGTTGGACGAGCCTCCGCCTGTACGTGCCCTCTCGGCTTGGTTATGGCTCGTCTTCTCCTGAAAGGACAGAGGAGCATGGATTAGTCTACTCTCTACCTGTAGCACCATTGCAGCCTGGCTAACCCTAGCTGAGGAACACCTCATAGGGCATATCCGAATCATGGCCCTCGAATCGCAAGGCACTCAGTTCAAGCAGCCAGGGCTCACCCACTTGGCCAGCTCCAGCGTCGTTGACAGTTGGCACTCAGACTCTAGCCTGAGGTCCATGGGGGACAGCCACACCTTAACACTTCACTGATACATGCCAACACGGTACTCAACCTTCCTGAATGCAACAGGTCATTGAAGCGCTTCTGGCACTGCACCCATGTGCAGCGCACCACATCATGGCTGTCACCTCCTCCCATGCCTGCTTGGCGAGGTGTGGTGGCCTCCTCCTCCCATCTCTGGGGACAAGGGTGTCCCTCCTGGCAGCCACCTCCTCCAGGAGAACAGCGGGATGCTCATCAGAAAAGCGGTGGGGGGGAGGGGGGTTGAGTGCCCACCCAAGCTGCCGTCCCGCTTGGCGTTTGCAGCCACACTTGACTCCATCGGCAGATAGATGTCCTTCACTGGCAGCCTTTCTGGGGCTGCCTGGGCCATTTTTAAACCAGCTGCCGGGTTGGTATTGGACCCAGCGGCCGACAGACCCCCGCCCCGCTCGGCTCTTCCCAGCCAGTGCGGAGCCACATTTCACGCTGGGTGGGCCTTAATTGGCTCCCCCAGCATGAAACCGCAGCCAGGGCCCGACCACAGGTGGCGGTGGGTTTCGCGGCCATTCCCGGGCCTGCCTGCCACGCCCGCCCGACGAGGGGTAAGTCCTGCCCACGGACTCAGGCCTTTGAATTTATTGCTTTGGAATGGCAGAAGTTTTTGAACATTATATTTAGAATTTCTTTTTGTAGTTAGGTGAAAGGAGATAAAGATGTGTGATTCATCTAAATGATATTTGGAACATTATTAAGTTTAACAGCTCACAGAAATTAGATGGAGGCAGTTAACATCTGTAGATTACATTTGAAGGTGCTACCTTGCAAAATCACAAAGGTGTAAGAAGCTAAATTGCTGCCTGGGAGGGAAGGCATGATTTCTGCGGGTTCTTCATTCCAAGTTGGTAGGTAAAACGAAGTTCTAAAACTACATTTTTTGTGAAGGTGCCATGCTCCTCTAAGCAAATTTGATCATTATCCAAATTGTTTCCAAATCTGTAAAAATGGTTCAATTATGCAAGTACAATTCATCATCAGCAGTAACTGCAGGAAGTGACTTTGCCATTAAAATTAGTGAACATCATTCACAGTAACCATTAAAATCAACTTTTGCAAAGCAGGAGAGTCAAACTTTTCCTATCTAAATTGGCAATAATATTAAACTACAACATTGTTCTGAATAAGGTCACGTGTAAAAACAGTAAGAATCATTAAACACAAGGATAATGAGACCAGCACAATTAGATTGTGTTTCAGGCAGTTACACTTAATTTAACTTCCACATCAATATTCCTTACGTGCTTTTATTTCAGAAATGCACTTTTGCTCTATTATTTATATATTTTCACTGTGCTCATTGTGATAGTGCCATCATGTTATCATGATTTCATTTTTCTTTCTCAGTGCATGCATGCCCCACCAGCACTATTCCCCAGCTAAGAAGGTAACTAAGCAACCTATCCCCACCTTGTTGGCAACACTATTTTGAATCAGGCCATCTGGAGGGACAAAAAGGTGTACTGATTTAATTTGCCATATGATTTACTCCCTCCTTGTAGGGAACTGTGGGAACCTCCTGCAACATCTTGATCTTGGATAAACATTGGAATGAGTCCATGGTTGCTTATTAAATGCACTTGAAATAGCCAAAGCAAAGCTTCCCATGGCTTTGAAACAATATTCCACACACTGCTGTTTGGGCCCCTATCCCCCCTGTCCCCAGTACAATTGCAGGATGAACCATCACTTTCTGACTTTATTTTGGCTTTGAGGTGTTTTATGTTGCCATCGCCCGCCCAAATAAACTCATGAAGTACCTATCTTTGTCACATTCAGGATTAAGCTCCTTCTGTTTCCTTTTGATGTTACCCAATATACCTGATGAAATGTCCTGCTATCAGGCTATTAAGTTGCATAAAAACAACCTACCTGGTGATTTTTAAAGTATTTTAGCTTCTGAAAAATAAAGTATAATGTTTTTGCATTATATTTCATGAATGTAAGGCTAAATATTCTACCTCAGCTTAGTCACTGGGTGGGAAACCTAGCACATACATATTAAACATTAATTAAGGAAGGAAATAAATAATTTCCTCTTATATAATACCCTAACACACCTTAAAAACATTTGAAATTGTTTTGCACTGCATGAATTTTGAAGTATATAGTCAATGTTTTCACAAATGTAAATGAGGCAGACAATCTTTATACAGTGAAGGTCCAAAAATAGCAAATGAGTTAAATAATTAATCAGTTTGATTTTGCTTTTTTGCTGTTATAGCAAAATGTTTGTCAGGCCATCATGAGAATTCCCTGTTCTTTAAATAGCACCATGGGATCTCTGACATCTACTTGAAGAAGCTGAACAAGCAGATGAAGCCTCGTTGTAATGTATCATCAAAAGACAGCACTTCAAACATTCCCTCAGCACTGAATTGAAGTTTTGACCTAGGTTATAATCTGAAGCCTCAGAAGGAGCTTGGATACACGCCTATTGTATTAAAACACAACAGTGAACCAAGCTAATGCTTTGACAGCTAATGCAATGACAACATATAAGCATACTTTTTTTTATATTTGTGGAAAACTTTAATGTTGTAACATTCTGGAATTGGAACACAAATGTGTAATTCTATAGTTATCCATGCCTTATGCTATCTGCCCCAATTTCCATGAAATTTTAGTACACTGATCTTGTACAGTTGTTATGTTATCATACCATTACCCTCTAAAATTAAGTATAGCATCCTGCATTATACATGTAGTATTCTGGGATGTTAGGTGAGAGACTTTTCACTATTCCAAGTATACTTAACTGTACTGGCAAGTTTACATGCAATTTAATGTCATATTCTCTATTATAATGCATAAATACTACACTGTAAATAAGTATAATGAGAAATAGGTTGCACTGGTCTCCAGTAGGAGAGAGAAATATGCTAAAAGCAAATAATTAATCTTTCAGAATTTTATCTTTGGCAGGCCACTATTTTAAGCTTATAATTATTGCAAAGTATTGATTCGTTATTGTGAAAAAACAGTCATATTCCTTATGTTCCTCTCTATTTGAAAGATAACGGAAGGAGCCAATGGATTATATAGTAATGTAATGTACTCAAATTAATGATATACAAATTATGAATGATTGGGAGTATTGTATCATTAAAATAGATGTATTCTTACTGTTATACACATAGAATAGAAACAAATGGGAGAATTTGAAATGAAGACCAATGCAGACTACATAAAGCACTAACTTGAGAAAATAAATGTTGTTCACACTTCATAAAGAAACAAAAAATGCAAGAATGAAATTACATGGTAAAAGGCTTTTGTATTTTCCATTAAATCACTGCAAATATATTTACCAATTGTTATTGCTGTAATTGTTTTTGATAATCCAAAATAAACAGAAAAACATTATAATCTTCATTTAAAGCACTGTAGAATTGAATTGACACTCTAGCCAAAGGACAAAATCTCCAAACAAACCTATCTTACAAATAGAATAGATGTGTTTAAAGTGGTCAGTGGTATATGATAATTTGATTAAATTACTGAAAATGGTAATTGACTCTTTTTGTTGTTTTGGTGAAACCTTGTGCCTTTAACACCTCTTTTTACAGTGACCAATGCATACCGTAAGAGACATGCATACTCATCGTAGGAATTTTTAAAAAACAGTCAAAGTAGCCTTAGCAATCACATGAACAAATGAAATGTCAGTCTATGTCAGGAACAGCTTGGAAGCTAGCCATCCTTGCTGACATAGATGAATGAGATTATACATGTTTAATGACATGAGGATCAAAAGGCAAGCACGCACAGACCAGACATGATGAGCCTTATTTTCTTTGATTGTGTGTGTTTATCTTTCATAGCAGTATAAATGTAGAATAAGTTGTACTTATACCTCCCCCCATCAAATAAAACATTTGCTTATTAATGACAGCAGTGGAAGAATGGGGGTCCCAAACATTATTAACAGACTGTAGAATATTAGAAAACTATAAGTATAAACAAACCCTCACTGTACACAGGGTTTATAATCTGCCTTCATTGGCTACTCTGACTGGAAGTAGTAGTGTTTTACTTCTTAATCTAATAGAATGAATCAAACCCATTAGTTTAACTGACACTGCAATTAAAGGATCATCCTCTTTTTCCAGACACAATTGGAATGAATCTGAACTTTTGATGAAGTACGAAAACTTTTTTTTTTGAGGCAGGATCTTCTATTCTGACACAGTAATATAAATCTCATAGCTCATTGCAGTCTCAAAATAGAACCCTGTTATTGTGAAAGAATGAACCAGAGTGTCAGTCATAGTTATCCTTATGGTGTAGACAGGGTTTTGACTCAGGCCATGATGACTTTGATTATCTGTTCTTCTGTTAATCCTGACCCGGCTGGGTTGGAAGAACAGCGTAATTTGGACCCGAGTTGGGAGAGCGGTATGAAACTGGGCTGGGAGAGCAGTGGCATTTGTTTGGGAAACCATGTTGGAAGATTAGTTTGGTTAGAAATCAGTAAAAGTCAGTCATTGATGAAATGCAAGAGCATTTATTGTAATAATTATTATAGAACTCCTTTCATTTTAAATAGTTGCAAATACTTTCTAAATCAATTTTCAAATTTCAGCAGTCCTTGTTACATAGCAAGTCTTTACAATCTTACCTAAACCACTTCAGCAAAATACAGTAAACCATTTAATGGGTCAGGTAACAATATTCTTTGGCATCTCAAGTTTAATAATGTAAAGCTTCCATTTTTTTGAATTCTAGGTTGTGACGTGAAACTTTCAAGGTTTTGATATATCAAATGCAATATTTGCCTTGTCCTAATTTGCAAAAATGTCATCCAGCACTCCACAGGGGCAATCCAACTTTCATTAGTTATAGCAGAAGAGATACAAAATTGGGGCTCCCCTCTGTTCTTGCAAATACTTGACATTTTATAATTGAATCACTAAATAAAATTTTGCAATAAAATATAAAACCCGTTCATATACTCATACATGCAAACTAATGCAATCTGTAAATAAAATTTTCTTTCAAATGGTATGTGACCTCCACAAACAAATTTAAGCTCTACCTGTGACATTGGCCGGGACTTTCCGTGTCGGGTGTGTTTGGAGGCGTGAGCGGACAGTATGGCACGATTGGTTTCATGATGTCGTGTAACCAGTTCGCAATCGTCCGCTCATGGTCGGGCCCCAATTGCGGCTGGTGGTCCATTCCACGGCTGCTCCCGGGCCCGCCCGCTGCACCCACCCAACGAAGGGAAAATCCTGCCCAAGATCATGAACCGTTTTGATAGAGTGAATAAAGAGAAACTGTTTCCAATGGTAGGAGCGTCAGTTGCAAGAGGACACAGATGTAAAGTGATTGGCAAAAGAGCCATAAGTAATAAGTAATATGAGAAAACATTGTTTTGCAGGAGTTGTTGTGATGCAGGATACTTTATCTAAAATGTGGTGGAAGTAGACTCAATAGTGTGTTTCAAAAGGAAATTGAATAAATACCTAAAGGGAAAAAAGTGCAGGACTATGAAAAGAGAGCAGGGACATGGAACTAATTGGATGGATGGAATTTAATTCCGACTGTTGCAGCAGGAGACATGATGGCAGGGCCCACTTGTTTGCAGGTGAGGCCACGTGTCAGTCTGCCGCTGGTAGGAAATCCTCCTGCAATTAAGTTGGAGGCAGGAAGGTGCTCATGCAGGAAACTTGATCGCTCACCAATTGACACCAATTATCCCTGAGCCGACTGGAATTTAATGGTGGCTCAGGGATTAAATGGAAGTTGCATGGCTTTCCTGTCCCTCCTGAAGACCGCCCAGCAAACTCTGTTGAGTTTTCCAGCGGCCTACCCAGGGTTGGGGGGGGTTGGGGTGGTTCCCTTGTGATCAGGCAGTCAATGCCCAATCGAGGGACCCAGCGATGGGAAGGGAAGCTGCTGAAAGGCACCCATTGCCATTGTCTCCAACCGCCTGCACCCCCTCTCCTGCGACTCCCTCCCAATGATTCCAAGCTGCCCTCACTCATCCAAATCCAGGGATCCAGCACCAATCCCTGGTAAGTCTCTGCAGTACTCCCAGCAGTAACCACTGCTCGTGGTGATGCTGCTGGCAATTGAGAGCTGCCAGCTTCTGATTGGCTAGCAATTCTTGGTGGGTGGGATTTCAACCAGCAGGGTCCTAAATCCCTGGGAAGGCCTATTGCTGGTCAGTTAGGTGCCTGAGAGGCACTTAATTTGCTTGGGCCTCCCTCACAGAAATGACGTGGGTTTCCCACTGGTCCTCCAAATGGTGGGTGGGACCCACATTGGGAACATTATAAATTACGTCCAATAGTTCTACCTAGGAGCCAGCACAGGTATGATGAGCTTAATGGCCTTTGTCTGTGCTGCATCATTCTATAATTTTGTGCAATAGTTAATTAACATGGGGCAGGATTTTTACCTTGTCGGGCGGGCGCAGTAGACAGGCTCAGGAAGAGGTCGTGAAGCTGACTGCCACCCACGATTGGGCCCCGACATTGATTTCACACTAGCTGGCCAATTAATGGCCAGACAGTGTGAAAAGCGTGCTGCCGAGGTGGTGGTGAGAGGAGGGCAAGCGCAGAGGTTTGCGCATGCGAGCGGGTACGTGCAATGAAAGCTCCCTGAGGCACAGGGCTGCCTCAGGGAGCTGAAGATTTTTAAAATCAAAAATAAAGAATTTACAAATGTTAAAAACGTGTCCCCTCACGTCACT
The DNA here is from genome assembly GCF_964194155.1 of Cetorhinus maximus. Lineage (NCBI taxonomy): Eukaryota > Metazoa > Chordata > Chondrichthyes > Lamniformes > Cetorhinidae > Cetorhinus > Cetorhinus maximus. Next base: position 78,818,631 of record NC_135889.1, read on the forward strand.
CTGTCACATGAGCAGGGACATGTTATAAATGATTTAAAAAATTTTTATTTTATTCTTAATACGGTTGGACAGGTAGTGAAAAATTGCATTCAATTAATACTTTAATGGCCTTAATAGGCCTGTTAATTGTCGGTGGGCGCACTGCCGACGCCTGCGCGCGCCTGCTGGCCAAAACACTGCACGTCATTTTACGCTCAAGCGGGTCGGGCGTGGGCCTGCCCACTCAGTGAAAAATTCAGCCCCATGAAATCTAAGCATTTGCAAATGAGACAACCCTTCATCGAAGAAAGAACCTGAAAAACCATGGACAGAAGTTTCCGCCTGTCGGATGAGTGGAGCGGGAGCAGGTGTGGGTGGGCGCAGATCCAACTGCCACCCGCGATCGGGTCCCATCTTACGCGGTCAGGCCAATTAAGGCCCGCCCAGCGTGAATCACGGCTCCCGAGGGCAATGGGAGTGGGTGGGCGGTGGTGGGACTGTAATGAACGCTGGGTCCAATGGTGACCCGACGGCCTGTTTTAAAAAGCTGCTGCAGCCTTTCCAAGGCTGCGAATCCATGGCCAGTGGAAGTGCACCCCAGAACCCTGCTGGTGAGCAGGCCAGGCAGGAGGGTAGTGCAGGGGAGCACTGTGCCCCTCGTTTTTCGGACGATTGCCTTGCAGCCGTCCTCGAGGATGTGGCAGCACAGCAGGAGGTCCTCATTCCCAGGGATAGAGGAGGAGACCCCCCCCCACATGACAAAACGCGCCTGGGAGGAGGTGGTGGAGATCGTGAGCTCCCGCAACTTGGTGCGGTGCACCTGGGTCCAGCGTCGCAAGCGCTTCAACAACCTATTGCACTCAGGAAGTGTGAGTACCATGTGGGCATTGGTCACTTAACCCAGCAGGTAGCCTTTCCCCTCTGGCGCCCCCCCCCCCAACAAGTCTGAGTGTAGTGACTGCATTGAATCATTGACAGCATGTGTCCATCGCTGGGTGGGCCAGAAGATTTTGCCCATGCCGAGGTCACCCTGAGAGATGGGTTCTGCCCCCACAGCATGTGGTACAATGAGACCCACATTACTGTTTCGGGGCAACCTGGAGGAGCTGCACCTAGGTGCAGTGCTGGAACTCCAGGACATGTCAAAGTCAGGGTGATGACATGCTGGGAGGGGAGCTTCAAGGTGGCTTGGCACCGATCGATTTGCTGCCCTCTCTGCTCCACGTGCTTGTGCCTCCTTGGTATGGAAGGTTAGACCGTGTAGTGCCCAATGTGATGTAGGCAACATTTGGCCAAGGGGATTGATGGGCATGGGGGACAGGCCTAGCATCTTTGTGTGAGTGTTCGGCAGCAGTGGGGTGAGGAGGCACTGGAGCCCTGCAATGTCCCACTCTGGTTGGGGTGGGCCGTCCACGAAGATAGTCCAGGTACAAGTAGCACTAATCAATGCTCTTCTCTCCTTTTCACGAGAAGAATGCACATAATGCCACCAAGTGGGGTGAGGACTGGTGGAGGGCCGGCACAGTTGGTGATTCTCAGCTGTTTCGAGCAGGAGGCCTTAGATTTGAAGAGGCGCCATGCGCCCAGGTCCACCGGTGTCAGTGAGGCTGAGGTTAGTACGCTGTTAATAACCCACCTCATGCAACAAGGTCTAACTTTTTCAAGGGTTTTTACAGCGAGACTAGCAATGTAGAAGTGAAGGTTTTTACCAAACTATGGCCCGAATTTTTGTGGCGACAGCAGGGCTCCATGCATGGCCAAAATGGTGCTGGAGCCCCAAATAAGGAAGTCCCACCCCCAATCTGGCACCCACCATTTTCACTGGGAGTGGGTCAGGGGGGTGGGGTGGGGGGGGGTGGAGAAATATTAGTGCTTGCTGTTTCACTGTTTGACAACATAAGGATTAGTGCTACTTGACTTTTTCTACAATCTATCATCACTGTGGGGGGGGGGGGGGGGGCTATAACTTCACAGTTTGATTAACAGCTCTAACAATTCTGTGATTCTGTGAAGTGGTCATAAAGAGATTAGCTGTCTTTGTTGTGGGGCTATGAATACAAATGTATGTTTTCATAGGGGTCAAAGTATTTGAAGGATGTGTTTGATTTTATAAGGGATTAAGTACTTGAAGGTAAGTAAATGTGATTAATGGGATGTATTTTTTTAATATAGTGGAGTATGTAATAGACACTTAGCACTTTATTTCATTTTATGTCATCGTGGTTCCTGAGATCTGCCCATAGTGAATACTTGGTGAGTTGAGGGTGTAAAGGCAAAGGGTGGTCGGCATGGGTTGGTATGAGTTGGCACTAAGTTAGCATAGGGGCTTAAAAAGACTATGGAGGCATTAGACATGGCATGGGTTGGCATGAGTTGGGACTAAGTTGGCATAGGGACAATAAAGGGCAATGGGGTTGAGTGGGGAGCATGGATTGGCATGGAGGGGCCATGGAGGGGTGGGTGGGTAGAGGAGCATAGGTTGACATGGAGGGTATGTGGGACAATGGTGGTGGGTAAAGGGACATAGATTGCCATGAAGGGTATGAGGGGCTACAGGGGGTGGGGGTGCAAGAGGTGACATGAGTTGGGTGGAGCATGGGGAGTGTGTGGAGGAGTAAGGGAATGTGAAAGGTGCGGGCTACTGGGTTGGCTTTTTGTTTTTTTGTTTTTACTGTAACTGGGACAAGGTATTAAAGCACCGAGGTGGGGCTTTTCAAAAGCCCAACTTGGCACCCGACAGCCCATGTGGCTGCCTCTGAACTCTTTCTTGGGTCAGCAGGTCCGACACCTGTTGCACACCTCTACCCCATTGCACCCCCCAGCCCATCGAAAATCTGAAGATTTGGGGCACTTCCTCCCAAGTAGGGTTTGTGGACTTGGGAATTTTCCCGACTCTGTGCTCCCAACTCAGGAGCAAAAATTCAGTCCAATGTTTGCATTGGAGGTAGCTGTCTGCAGAAACCTATACAACACACCCTGTGGCGAAGTCTCGACTCGCTGAGAGCAACATCTGGATTTCTGTGCATGTGCAGGCTCCAGAGGCTTCTGTCAGTTTCAGTGGCATAATGATGATGAACACTGACATTTTCATCATTATTACCACAGCAAAATCAGAGTCAATATTTGAAATGTACCTATATTCATTATGATTACGCAATGCCTATTACTCAAGGAGTGACAGTAGCCTTCTAATTTAATGCTAATATCTTCAAAGCCAAGAATGGCAATATTAGATTTACAGTTATGTCAATATCTGGCATCATTATTCACTAATGTTTAAAATAATTCCATTAAAAAATCATAAAACACAACAACTATTCTGTTCCAAAATTTAAATATGTTTATTGCTAGTCTGAGTTCCTGTGGCACTTTTATCTGGCATTTTAGTTGTAATATGACAATGCATTAATAAATTATTTGTTCTTACTCCTTCTAGATGAGTGTAAATATCCCATGTCATCAGTGATGAGCAGAGAGTTAACCAACTATTCAATTTTAAATTTTTCACGATTTTGCACAGCTCTGTCCATGGCCTTACCCCTCCCTATGGGTCCAACCTCCTCCAGCCCGACATCACTCTCAGAAGTCTGTGTTCCACCAGTTCTAGCCTCTTCACATCCATCCTTCTCGTCGTATACCCCACAGTTGGTGACTGTGCCTTCAGTTAGCTATATCCTAAATTCGGAATCCCCTCCCTGTCACCCTCTTCACCTCTCCCCTTATATTTATTCCTTATATCTTACCTCTTTGACCAAGCTTTGGATCACCTGTTCTAATGTCTCCTTCTTTAGCTCAGTTTAAGGGTTTATCATATCGCACTCGAGTGCTTTGGGGTGTTTTACAAATTTGAAGGCATTACATGAATGCAAGGTGTTATATTAATGTGATGTTAAATATTAATATTGCAGTGGATATTAATACAAGATTGCTACTGAGATCAGCTGGATAAATACCAAGTGATAATAATAAGCATGTATGTGAAACATAGGACAGGGTTTTTAGTTCGGTGGGCGCCCGTGATCAACAGGCCTGGGAGCAACCGGGGAACGGACCGCCAACCGCGATTGTCCCCCGACCACAATTTCATGCTGGCTGGCCAATTAACGGACAGCCAGTGTGAATGGTGTGCTGAAATGCTCAGCGCTGCTGGGGTGGGGGCGGAGGGAGGGCGAACGCTGAAGTCAGCGTGGGTGTAAGGGAGTGCGAGGGGCTGCCTCAGAGAATCCAAAAGCAATAAATAAATATTTTTAAATGCCGAAGAAAATGTCCACACTTCAGAATCAGTCACCTGCACTTCTGATATGTCCAAACATTTTTATTTTTTGTAAAATTAATATCAGAAACCTCATCCTGCCCTTGGATGAGGTTTCCTCAAAAAGGCAAAGGCCACCTGGCCGATTTACCCGCCTGCCAACCATAACATTGGATGGGCAATGAAAAATCTCCGTCAATTAAAACATTAATGGCCTTAATAAGTCTCTTAATTGTTGGAGGGCATGCTGCCGACCCTCACACACGCCCACCGACCGAAATACCGCGCGAGTGCACAATGACTCCGGGATGCTCGACCAACGTCAGCACGCACTATTTCACGCTCGAGTGGATCGGGCGCACGCCCGCATGCCGAACGAAAAATTCTGCCCCTGGTAGGTATCTAATGCCTCTCATGTAGACCACTAGAGGGTGCTTCTGCAGCACTGCATTGCATTTTACTGCAATGTGTGTTGCTGACCTGAGGTTCAAAGGTCACTAGTGTTGTCATTTTAAACAAATTCATTAACAATTATTTTCTGTGAAGAGCAGCATATCACAGATGTAACTTGTGCTCTTCTTACAAGTAATCCCGAGAATAGTCACATGCAGAGGACAAGATTGCTCATTATTAAGTCATGGTTGAAACTGTAGTGTAATAAGTAAATATTTTTTCAGGATTGGAAGTACCCACAGACTGTGCTTTCCTCTTAGTTAGATAATTTATGTCATCCTGACCCATCTGAAGGTGTAATTAACCTTTCATTTATGTGACTTGTTCTCTGAGGTAGGGAAGCGTAGCTTAATTTTAAGGGCTGAGTCCCCAATATGGTGGCTTTAGTGGAGAGCATTGCAGCAAGCACATCTTGGAAACATAGGGCAACATTTTCCCCCTGTCGGTGGGGGGAAGTGTGGGAGCGGGTGCCAGCGGGCGGCCTTCCGATCGGCGCCCCCCGGGGGCACAGCCGTTTTACGTGGGTGGGCCTAGTAATTTTGCATGCATGCACCATAGAGCGCACAGGTCTCCATGAGGCAAAGTGCTGCCTCAGGGAGATCGGCTCTGGTTTAAAACTTTTAACAAACATGTTTAAAATTTTTCCCTGTCATGTCCCCTCATGTGACACTGTCATATGAGTTGGGACATGTCCATAAGTTTTATTTTAATACCCTCATAAAACCTCACCCCGCCCGTGGATGAGGTTTCATGCTTTTTCAGAGGCCCGCCAGGACTCCCGGCCTGCCCCCCAACCTTAAGGTTGGATGGGCAGGTCCATCAATCAGGTTAATTAGTTTTTTAATGGCCTTAACAGGCCGTTGACAGTTCGGCGAGTGCGCAGCTGAATCGCTGCGTGCCCACTGAACTGAAAATATAAATGACGTGGGGTGACGTCGGGGCGCATGCCCGACGTATCCCCGCATCATTTTACGTGTCAGCGAGCAGGCCCTGCCCCTGCTCGCCGACCAGAAAAGCCTGACCATAGGCCTGAACCTTCTGGTTGGCGTGCAGCGGTGGGCCTGTCCCAACATAATATGACGCGCAGTGACATTGGGCGCGCGTTCCAAAGTCATTGTGTGTCGTTCAGATCCTCAGTTCGGCGGGCGTGCAGCCGATTTGGTTGCATGCCCGCCGAGCTGTCAAAGGCCTATTAAGGCCATTTAAAAAATAACTGAGGTAATTAACAGGGCTGCCCGTCCGACCTTAAGGTTTCATGAAGGCTTTATTAATTTAATAAATTGTTTCATGTGAATTGATAAACATGCCCCACCTCATGTGACAATGTGTGATTCAATGTCACATGAGGGGACATGTCTGAATAATTTTATTTTTTTACTTATTAATTTTTTATTACTTTCCTTAATTTCCCTGCGGCAGCTCCGAGCCTCAGGGAGATTTCTGTGTTCTATCACACGCATGCGCCAAAGAGCGCAGGCCCTGACTCTGTCTCCTCCCCCACCCACACAGGTAGTGCTGAGCGCTTCCGGATGCGCGTCACGCTGGGCAGGCCTTAATTGGCCCGCCCATGCAAAGTGGCGGTGCCTAGCTGATCGCGGGCGGCGATTGGCTGCATGCCAGCCTGCTCCCTCTCCCCCCCAGCCCACCAGACAGTGAGAAAATTCTCCCCATAGAGATGAGTCTGTGATTTTCAGTCATTCATTTTAATGGACTGCAAATCAGTGACTGCTCACCCACAGTTTCCCAAGCTGCACTTACTAGGAGTGTCGGATCACAGGATCACCCCTGCAGTACTTACAAAGCTTTGTGAATATGCAAAGTAACAAATTGTACTAAATTGAATTACATAAAGCTGAAGTTTTCATCAATTATATGTAACCACATACAAGTCACATATCAATGATTTCAATTACATTTTAAAAGTCTGACTCTAGCCTAACTCTTATGGACAGGATGTGAAACTGTGAAATGCTGTGAAAGCCCTGAGTAATATTTATGTTATGGACCAGATGAACAAATGAACGTCCGTGATAATATTAGATATTCCCCTTGGCTCCACAATAAAACTAGGAGCCACTGGCAGCCACTGCTCCCTATTCCTATAGTCTCTCCTAAGGCCCTCGGCTTGTGTTTGTAAATCTAGTCTCATATTGCGTGGTTCATCCCCGTTGAAATGGCCTATCAAGCCACTCACTTGTATAAAATTGCTGATGCAGTTCTCTATTTTGATTGTGTTGCCAGTTTTGGTGGAGGTTCTGATATTTACTTTGGCACTGGAGATCTCGTGAGTGAATAATTGGACCTGATGGATACTTTCTGAATTCTTGTTACTGAATTGTTCTGAGCTGGTTTCTCAACCATGGTTTATTTACACTTGCAAGCTTTTATATTCCAGAGTTTTAACTTTTATGATTTTTCTGTTCTTTAATTAGATTTTAAACACTGAACTAAATGTTGCAAAACACAAATGCTCCAGGGGAATAACATTTGCATAAAATCCACAGGGTTTACATTCATTTTATCATTGATAGATTTGAAAAAGTATTGCCTATGTTTAAAACCATTAAAGAAATGAAAGCTGACATTTGGACGTTTTATCCACACTTTTGGTGATTTATAATTGATATACAACCTGCAGTTCACTCTTGATTCAGAGCTACTTGTCAATTTAATAGTCTTCCTGAAGTATAAGCTGGCATTTAGCAACTAATGCAAAATATCATCCAGAAGATTAGGGATTGCTGACAGATGCACAGGTCACATTACTCCTCCATGACTTCCAGGTAATTGTTGTAGGCCAAGTACATCCTTTTCTGGGAGTAAGACTTCTCGAGTGCTCATTCTCCTTTGATCTCAGAAAAATAGATGTACAGTGTTTTTGTTATTCTTTCATGGGATGTGGGTGGTCTCTGGCTAGGCCAGCATTTATTGTCCATCTCCAGCTGACCTTGCTAGAAAGTGGTGATGAGCCACCTTCTTGAACCACAGCAGTCCTTGTGGTGTACATACACCTAGAGTGCTGTTAGGTAGGGAGTTCCAGGATTTTGACCCAGTGATGATGAAGAAACAGCGATATATCTTCTAGTCAGAATGGCGTGTGATTTAGGCTAGGATTTTACGGCCTCGCTGTGGTGGGACTTGTCACGGGGGATGCGGCAGCCCAGCCAAAAGTCCATTGCCTTTTGGTGGGACTGGACGATCCGGGCAGAAAGTCCTGCCCTTAGAGGGGACCTTGCAAGCGGTGGTGTTCCTTTATGACTGCTGCCCTTGGGTGGAATTGACCCAGGTTTGCACTAAGTGCGGTAGCGGGCAAGAAGAACGTTTTACCCATCAGCCACAATGGCGGCTTTTCACACCGCATCATCTCAAACGTGCCACATTAATTGTACATTCCCAGGTTACACGCCATTTCGAAGGCAGACAGCCTCCGATTTGCCTGCCACCTCGTCACCTTGCTGCTTCATCACGCCAGGCACCACATTTAAAGTCCAGCCGCGCTCAGTACTTCCAGTCCAGGACTGCAGCAAAGAAGACATGTCTCCGAAAGACAAGAAGACTGCAGGCCTTGAGCACCTTTTGAACACTGTGGAGGCACGCTGTGATGTCCTCTACCCCCGCTCTGGCTGCAGGAGGGGTAGCAACATTACCGCTCCGGCTTGGTAGGCAATGGCAGTGATGATCAGTGCCAATGCAGCACAGAAGAGGTTGGCCATCCTATGCAGATAGAGAATCAATGATCTCATCCATGCAGCCAGGGTATGGCAACCATCTCATCACTCTAAACTCACACACTCAAGCCCATCACACATTCACGGACATCTCACTCACTGCCAGCTCAAGGGACATCACCAACCATTCTCACACACATACCCTCACATGTCTATCAGCCCTCATCTCTTCTGGAGACTGCCTCCTCAGCCCTCATCATCTTGAGGCCACTTGCACAGATCAAAACGTGCCCCCACACACACCCTGGGATGCCCTCCTTCCCCAGTGCAGCCCTCATCATGCAGCATTTTCCCTTGCCTGAGACATCTTCTCCCCATTCCCCAAGCCCTAGCCCTGCAGCCATTGAAAAGCCACCCACATGCCTGTGGGCCTCCCTAAAAGTGATGTGGTGCTGTCTGTGAAGTCTGGCGCTGATGACTGCGAGTGCTGACCGAAGCAAGGTAGGCAAATAAACCTTGAAGTCCCGAGTGAAGTGCAGCCTGCCAAGTGCACATCTTGGGCAGAATTTTCCTGTTGGCATACGGGGTTGGGCCCCACATGCCGACGTGTAAAATGACGCGCAGTGACGTCGGGCAAGCGTCCCAATGTCATGGCGTGCCATCACGATATTTCGGTGGGCAGGCGCACAATGATCTCCAATGTGCGCCCGCCATTAATTAACGGGCAAATTAAGGCCCTTGAGGCACCAATTGACAGCAATTTGTCGAGGCCTGTATGATCTTCAGGTCATCGCACGGGCATTACGGGCAGGCGAGTAGGACACAAGAGGAAGTCCAAGGCGGAAGGGGTCGCAGAAAACGCCACTATCCTGCTGCCAGGGCATACAGGTGGTGAAGTAGCTACCTCAATATGTCTGAGGTGCAGTGCCGAAGGAGGCTCCGACTCTCAAGGGAAACAGTCAATTCTGCCTGTCAGAAGATAGGCCATGAGATCTCCGCTAACTGTGTACGTGGACACCCCATGCCAGTGGCTCTAAAGGTCACAGCTGCCCTCAACTTCTCTGCCTCTGGCTCCTTCCAGGGGTCGGTGGCTGTTATTTGCAGTTTCTCCCAAGCAGCTGTCCGCACTTGTGTCAAGCAGGTTACAGACGCTCTGTTCAGCCATGCATTGACGTTCATCCACTACCATTGGGGCCAGGCAAGCTAGGCACAGCGAGCCAGAGGCTTTGCGGCCATTTCTGGCTTCCCCCGCATCCAGGGTGCAATAGACTGCACACGTGTGGCCATCAAGGTGCCAGCAAGTGAGCCCGGTGCCTTTGTCAACAGGAAGGGCTTCCACTCCATGAACGTGCAGATAGTGTGTGATCACAGGTTGCAGATTCTACAAGTCTGTGCAAGGTACCCAGGCAGCTCCCACGATGCCTACATCCTCAGACACTCCTAGGTGCCGGGGCTCTTCAGTGCTCCAGCCCGGCTGGATGGATGACTGGTGGGTGACAAGGGCTTTCCCCTCAGTAGGTGGTTCATGACGCCACTACGCCATCCAAGAACAGAAGCTGAGCAGCGGTACAATAGGAGCCACGCCTCCACAAGGCCTGTGGTGGAGAGAGCCTTCAGGCTTCTCAAGATGCGCTTCCGATGCCTGGACTGTTCAGGGGGCACACTCCAGTAAAATGGCAGTGCGGAGCTGATTGTGGGTGGCGATTGTGTCCATGCCTGCCCACACCCGCTCCCGCACGGCCCGCCCGACAGGCAGAAAACTCTGCCCCTTATATATGCTGTTGTGAAACACGTCGGCGTGTTTTCGGGCGACCCAGCAGGGGGGTGGGGCAGTGGGGGCGATTCCAGTGGGCTAGCCTAATACTGATATGCAGATATATTACAATGAGGTTCCCGACGTCCGATGGCGGGAACACGGCCCGCCATCAGTGGGCTGAGTGGACGATCACAAACTGGTTTCACACTGTCGTGAAACCAATCACACCATATTGTCCGCTGATGCCACCAAAAATGCCCGACACCAGCGGGCACGGAAAACCCCGGCCCTTCTAGGTGGTAGAGATCACGAGTTTGGGAAGTGCTGCTGAAGAAGTCTTGGCTGTTTAAGGGTTTATTCAGTGGATCTCATTAAGAGGTTCAGAGGCTTGTAAGGTTGAACAATAGTGTTTATTAGTAACACATAACAGTGTACATATGTACAAAGTATAGCCCAGACTAGGAGCTAACTTCACTCTGACTTCTGCTCAAGTTTCTCCATACAACTCTGTCACCTGTCTACTGTCATGTGTTTCTCTACATCATATTGTGGGTGGTACTGTTCTCCACCCCCACATTAACCCCTTTGCTATGCCGAACACCCTTATACTACATTGGTGGTTTGCCGCAGTGCATGTAATAGATGGTAGAAACTGCAACCACTATACACCAGTGGTGAATGGGGTGCCAATCAATTTACCCAATGGTGATGTTAAAACATGGGCCAAAATATTGCAATCGGCGTGCAGGGGGCGGGCCCGACACTCCGATGTGTAAAATGATGTGAGATAATATCAGGTGAACATCCCGATGTCATCGCGCATCATCTCGGTGGCGCGCTCCAGAGGCGCCTGCCCACCTGCCGAACTGTCAAAGGCCTATTAAGGCCATTAAAAAGTAATTTACCTCATTAACAACGCTGCCCGTCCAACCTTAAGGTTGAAGAGCAGGCGAAGAGCCCAGGAGGCCTTCGCGTTTTCCAGGAAACCTCATCCACGGGCAGGATGAGGTTTCCTGAAGGGTTGTATAAAATTAATAAATAAGTTTGGTAAACTTGACAAACATGTCCCATGTCACATGAGGGGACATGTTTAAATAATTTTTTGCTTGAAATTTTAAAAACTTTTATTGTCTATTCAATCTCCCTGAGGCAGCTCTGTGCCTCGGGGAGATTGCTGCTCTCTTTTGCACACAAGTGTGCAAGAGCACAGGCCCCAGCTCTCCCTCCTCCTCCCGCCTGCACAGGTAGCGCTAAGCGCTATGGAATGCGTATTACGCTGGGCGGGTCTTAATTGGCCCACCCACGTAAAATGGCGGCGTGCAGCCGATCCCGCCCACTCCCACCCAGCCCTCCCGACATAGGTAAGATTCAGCCCATTGTTCCATTCAGATTTAAAGATGCTTTTACACATAGCACTTCTGTAGTTAAGGTCATGGTTCCTAATTATCGGATTCTCATGTTTAAATTGCTGAAACCGGCTTCTTTACCCTGATGGATAATTGTAGGTTCAAAATTTGTTGATGACCCACTGCACAAATGCCATTCCCCCAGCAGCTTGAAGCAAAGAATGCTTAATATTGAAGAATTGTTTTATAATAAAGAAGTTGTTATATTATACATAGCTTAAATGGATTCACACCTAACAACTGGCACACTACAACTAATTAAAACTGATGAAGTGATTGATGCCAAGGATGCCTTGTTCTGTTTCAGTTTTCCTTCTATGATCAGTACCAAAAATCACAAAATATTTGTGGATGGCAAATTAATAAAATTGGAGTAGAATTTGCAGATCTTCTGACACCCAGAAATTCCTGATAACAATAAACCTGTAAATTGGCAATAGACCCTTGGTCCACTGACATAGCATATTGCAAACAATGGTTGAAGCTGTGACAAATTATTGTCTAGTTTACATAATAAATTCTGCCCCAGTATATTATGGGTTATGGAATTTGCTAGATTTCTCCACAATAATCATTCAGTTTGTCTGCAAATCAAGACTGAAATTCTCCTTTGTGATCCCACCCAAAATTGGCTAGCTGAACCAAATATTTTGCAGGTGGTTCTGAGGCCTACTCCTAACCATGATTTTCCAGCAGCTGCTGGGAACACCACTAGACACTCCTTCTCTATCTGTTACATGCATGTGGCAGCAGGGTGCTGACCCTGGACCACAGTGGAAGCTTCCTCCGAGCAGCCAGGCAAAATGCCGCTTCCTGGGTTTGGTATGGGGAAGCAGGCATAAGCCGTGGTGATAAACCTGTGCTCTCCCAATGGAGTTAGAGGGCCTTGAGACAGCCTCCCCTCCCTTCATTCCAGCACTTACTCACTATCCCTGTTGAAGCCTACCATGAATCTGATCATCCCACCTTTGGGGCACACATGACTCTTTAACTGTGTAGCTGCCTCTTCTGTGCTGCTGTGGCTACTTCTGCGGCCGAACGATGGCGAATCCCTCTTGATGGTAGAACACCAACCTGAATCCATTGCCAGATGAGCCACAACCACTTTTCTGGGTCAGCGTTCCGGCAATATTGGAGGGGTGTTTAGAAGTCCCACTTGATGAGAACACATCACTGGGAGGATAATCCAGGCCCTTGTTGTTGACAGGCCAAGCCATTTAATTCAAAATGCACTTTCTGTGCGGTATGTAGAAATATGCATTTGATTGACCGCTCCTTTTGAATTGAACAGGCCTCAGTCACCTTTCGAGGTATTAGTCAACCAACATTTTGGGCCGCTACCCCAGTCCACTCGTTCAAGTCCCCACACCCTGTCCCAAATTATGAGCATAGGGTACTTTGTGTACTCATGAAGAGCAACAGGGCCCCACATGGTTACATCAGTGGTGCCCACCCTGAACTGCCACCAGCCAAATCAGAATTGTGCCATGCTACTTCAACAGAGGAAAGGAGGCCTGGAATAGAATTAAAAAGTGTTTGTAATCACCAACCCCAAATAGGACACTTTTTAAAGGTAGTCAGTTCCCTTTAGGGTCAACTACATTTGACTACAAAAGTTTTAGGACCTCAGCAAGAGTAATGTCAGCTCTCAGGCAGAATTCATGGTGCAGCCTGGGGCCTTCCATTAACAGAAGGCTACGAGTTGAAGAAATGAATAATTTCCCTCCACTGAAATTTTTCATCACTGTAAATGGGGCAGAATCATAGTGGAACTAGTCAACTGCCCAGCAATGTGCTGTGCTTCCACACAATTTCTGATTTGAAGTTCAGATCCCTACAACAAAAAGGGTAAAATTAAAGAAAACCAAAATAAAGGTGGTCTCTTGAGAGATTATAAATAATCCTGTTTCAAATTGAACAGCTAGTTAAAACAGTCAAATAAATTGTGTAAAATAGTTATAATGAGGGAATCCCATATTTACTTTAATAATTAATTCATAAGAGTTATGTTCACGAACTATATCCGAAATAATTTGGTTTAATTCAGTAAAGCCATGGGAGGAACTTTTCTCTTTTCGCAAAAGGAAAATCCCTCACGTATCCAAAACCACTCAAATGGTAATTATCAGCTAGAACATTGATAGAGGCTTTGTACTGCTTCCAGTTCTCGTGCAGATAAGCCCTTCAGTGTCACTCTCTGGTGAAATTATCTTAGGGGGCTATTTCTGTCAGAAATCAGTACAGAGTCTCATGGTGTGTGCATGTGCAGACTGAGATAGCAAAGCTTGTCATGACCAGATAGTCTGAATTCTGGTGTATACTGATAGGTTTGCTTTTTATCACTGTCAAAAGCAACATAACAAGCTGCAACTTCACTACTCATCGCAGTGAGAGCTGTCATTTTGTGACATACTGACTAGGATGGGTTTTATCATTTGCATTAATAGATCTTGTTGTTCAGAGCTGGATAAAAATGCAGGTTCAGGCTAAGTAAAATAATGAAGCATCTTAACAGTAAAGAATTCAACTGACTGACCACTAAGTTTCGCAGTATAGATTGGGCCATCCAAACATTACATTTAAAATTTGATAGAATCCAACAAACCATTACATGGATGGCAGTTACTGAGTGTAATTAATTTTATTCCAGTTGTAGATAGCATGTGATTTTTCTTAAGGTTCTCACGTTAATCTGATTATAAGTATATGGAATTCTTCAATCTTCCCTGTCTGTAAAACATGTTATGGCAATGCAGACAGCAATGGGAATGCAGGAGTTTAAACAGGAGGCTTTACATTGGCCTTTAATTTTCAGCACTGCAGATAGTCTGGTCTGGCAGATACATATGTTTAGGTTTAAGAAGCTTATGTGAAGTCAGAGTTGAAGATCAGTCGATAAACATGATTCTTAGACTGCTAAATAACACAGATGAATCTCTCGCCATACTCTGGGGAATACCATCACATAGCCATCTCTGCATCAGCAGCAATCAGATGGCACTGACATCATTAGACAGATTCTATGGTTCATTCAGCCCACTAACAATATAAAAATCTCCTTGCCCATTAAGTTGTCAAAGTAAAGGAAGGCATGGAGAACACTGTCAAACAGGGTAGGAGTGGTGATGATGAAATGTGTATATCAGCAAATTTTAAAAGAAGAAAATGCTGGCGGTTAGGTGAGTAAGTAATATGTGTTGCCGTGTGTGTCAGGGTTCCCAAGCCTACTACCAGTTGCGGCAGATAGATGGTATAATTGAATTAGGCTGCAAAACTGCGCAGATCCACTCATACACTGCAACCTCTCCAGTCTGGAAATCTATTATTCGAAAACAGCATTTGTCCAGAAATTTTTTGAGGAGACCCAAGCATTTCTGCAACCTCATCAACATCATTTTAGTGCAGTGCTTTAAGAGCAGAAACACGAAAGATACAATGCTTCAATAGCAAAACGATTGCACTAATTCCTCCTCTCACCACCCATCCATGTGTTATGATTTCCTCCCCCCTTTATAAGCATTGGTGTATTTCCAAATCCCTCGGTTTTGGTGTGATCCAATTTTCAATTAATAACCCCACAGCAAACTTGAAATAGGATGAACTCAAAGGGTTAGTTTATTTGCATACATTCAAAATGCGGGGGAAAGGTCGCAAGGTTGCCTCCTTTGCATTTATACAGGGAAAGAGAGGGTTAGAGAAAAGAAAAATGTACAGTACAGAAACCACAGAGAAAAGAAATATTGTTTCCAGTGTCCGGAATCAAAGTCCAATGGGGTATTCCTTCACAGAGGTTGGTGACCTGAAAACCGATGCTGGAGAATTCAATTTTCTGGTGGAGTTGGCTTCACATGATGGGATAGGCATGCAGAGATGAATCAGTCTTGTAAGTGATGGTACAGAGTTTCCAGCAGCAGTAGTATAGATGGGTCTGGATGTCCAACCTGGGCCAGAGCTCTTTGTCCGTTATGCTGCTAGTCAAATGGTAAAAAAGGTAGACTGAGATTTTTCAGTTCAGCAAGGCAATATTACTGGTTCCACAGCTGGAGGCCCATGTCACATGACTCCCACCTCTCCACACTGTCTTTGACAAAGGACATGTATTCCTCGTTTGGGTTCCCAGGATTGCTGAATGCCTCAGCCATTAGGAAGTGAAAAGAAGTTTGCGGGGCCCTTTGTCTTAGCAAACAAGTAGACTCCTGTTGGCCAGTCTGGGTTATGAAATGCAGATGGCCTTGTATAGCTCTCTTTGAATTTGTTCTGTGCAGCCCACAGTGGGTAGTTAGTAGCTCTTCAGAGATTATGATGTGCAAGTTTCCCCGATACTGCCAGGTAGCTCCTTTTGTTCATGGTCACAGACAGACATAGATCCAATCATTTTAGGTCTTTGTCCCATTTGAAATTTTTAGTGATAGCAATGAGCACATCTCTATATATATTTTATTAAAAAATGCTACAAGGTGAGGTCTTTGTCCCTCACAATTGTCATTACTGCTTTATTTTGGTTTATGACCATTTTATGTTTCAGCCAAATATTTATAATTACAGGCTTTTCTGGTTCAGACATTTCTGGTTAGGCATCCTTATGTCATTTTATAATCCAGAAAATTCCAAAATCCAGAAATGACTTGGTCCCAAGCATTCAGGACTGGAGAGATTGCGGTATGCCTCTAACTTTCACAAATTCTTCCTCTTTGCCTTCCTCATTACTTTTGCCTGCTCTTCAAAAATGCAGAAAAAACTGGCATGAGAATTTTCGGCTTGGCGAGTGGGGGCGGGCCCAATGCGCCGAAGCGTAAAACGAAGTGGGGTCCTGAAGTCACTGCGTGTCATTTAGATTTTCAGTTCGGCGGGCTTTTACGAAGGGTTTATAAATTAAATAAGTGTTTTTATTATAGTTCATTGACACGTCCCAGCTCATGAGATACTGTCACATGAGGGGACATGTCTTAATTTTTTTTTTCTTTAGTAAAATTTTTCAAACTTAAAATTTATCTCCCTGAGGCAGCTCTGTGCACTCTTTCGCGCACATGTGCAAAAGGGCACACTCACGACTCAGGTAACCACCCCCCCCCCCACCACCCGCACAGGGCGCGCACAGCGCTTCCGGGTGCACATCACGCTGGACGGGCCTTAATTTGCTCGCCCACATAAATTGGCGGCACAGACCCAATCAGGGGCGCCGATTGGATCCGCATCCACCCACGCCCGCCCCTGCACAACACCACCCAACCGGGGGAAAATTCTCCCCTTGCACTTATATATTGCCTTTAATATTTCAAAATATTCCAGAGTGTTCATGGAATAGGTGGTGGAGCAATGAATCACCAAACAGACGTTATAATGGCCCAGATCTCCTGTTGTCCGGAGGGTCGTACCCCAGAGCTACCCCAGAAATGCACTGGAAATCCCCACACAAAGACTGCACGGGAATTGCCCAGCGGGTTTTATTTGCCCTTGAGCAATTTCCCAGCATCTGGAACCCTCTGAAGCTCCGATTTCAAGTTGGAGACTTCAGATGGTTTGGACTTACTTACCAAGAAAACAAAATAGTTACCAAAAGAAAAGAAAAGTCCTCAGATATTGAAGCAGTCCCTGTCCAAATGCAGCAAGGCCTGGACAATATTCAGACTTGGGCTGACAATGGCAAGTAACATTTGCGCCAGACCTAGTGCCAGGCAATGACCATCTCCAACAAGAAAGAATCTAACCAAAACAGAAAATGCTGGAAAAACTCAACAGGTCTAACAGCATCTGTGGAGAGAAAAAAAACAGTTAAAGTTTCAAGTCCATATGACTCTTCTTCAGAGTCATATGGGCTCGAAACGTTAACAGTTTTTTTTCTCTCCAAGATGCTGTTAGAACTGCTGAGTATTTCCACAATTTTCTGGTTTTTGTTTCAGATTTTCAGCATCTGGGGTTCTGTTGAAGGGTCGTGAGGACTCGAAACGTCGACTCTTTTCTTCTCCACCGATGCTGCCAGACCTGCTGAGTTTTTCCAGGTAATTCTGTTTTTGTTCTGGAGTATTTTGCTTTTATCTTAGCAAGAATCTAACCATCTCCCCTTGACATTCAATGGCATTACCATCACTGAATCCCCCACTATTAACATCCTGGGGGTGACCATTGATTGGACTAGCCATTTAAATACTGTGGCTTCAAGAGCAGGTCAGAGGCTAGGAAGCCTGCGGAGAGTAACTCACCTCCTGACTCCCCAAAGCATGTCCACCATCTTCAAGGCACAAGTCAGGAGTGTGATGGAATACTCCCCACTTGTTTGGATGAGTGCAGCTCCCACAATACTCAATAAGCTTGACAGCATTCAGGACAAAGCAGCTCACTTGATTACCACCCCATCCACAAACATTCACTCCCTCCACCACCGATGCACAGTGGCAGCAGTGTGTACCATCTACAAGATGCACTGCAGGAACTCACCAAGCCTCCTTAGACAGCAGCTTCCAAACCCCCAACCACTAGCATCTAGAAGGACAAGGGCAGCAGACACATGGGGACACCACCACCTGGAAGTTCTCCTCTAAGCCACTCACCATCCTGACTTGGAAATATATCACTGTTCCTTCATTGTTGCTGGGTCAAAATCCTGGAACTCCCTCCCTAACAGCACTGTGGGTGCATCTACACCACATGGACTGCAGTTGTTCAATAAGGAAGCTCATCACCACCTTCTCAAGGGCAATTAGGGATGGGCAATAAATTCTGGCCTAGCTCGCGATGCTCACATCACATGAATGAATAAAAAAGTTAAAACCAGTTCTAATTCCTGGGTGACCATACTACTGACCCCCTCCCGACTCCCACTTGACTCTTCGGCTACCACTCCCTGACCACCCAACACACCCCCGACCACCTGACACTCCCCTGACCACCCCGGCAACCCCCGATGCATCCTACCCTCTCACCCACTTACTTTACACACTTACAGCTACTGTTGTTAAATGGGGGCGTGGCTTAATTCCCCCAATGCTCCTACACTACACTGAATGAGTCCAGGAGCAGCTACATTCCACATTTTTCAGCAGGCCTGGGTCGGAAGTCTGTGTGAGGAACGTAGACTTCCAGCCTAAGGCAGAAATATCCAATGGTGATTGCCACTCCACAAAAGACACAGCCCATTGTTAAGTTTTATATTATCCATTCAATCAAGAGCATTGAAAGATCCATATGATTCATATGGCCTCATTCTCCTATAATCTTTATTCAGCATAAACAATTCTGCAAACTGCTTTTCCTTTTCAGAAAAAATACTTGAATAGGTGAAATTTTACCTCTGCTTTCATCAATTGCAGCTCAGCATTAGCAATCAATTTACTTCAAAAGAAACTACATTGAAGTCATGCAGGAAAGAGAAAGAACTGTCCATTTCCTGTTTTTAATGGTTATTCCATTACATCATCAGGAGCCAAAAGCAAGGCATTGCTAACAAAGCGCTGAAAATTTTCAGGCTGACTTCAGAAGAAAAGAAGACAAATATAATAATAAAACAATGCTTGTATTTATATAGCAGCTTAATACATCAAAGCATCTCTTGCAAAGTATCTTCATGCAATGAATTAGTTTTTGGGAAGTGTTTTTTGTCACACAGGCAGATGTGGCAGCTATTGTGTGTCAACAAAGTCCCATATATAACAGTGAGATAAAGTGATCTGTTAATCTGTTTTTGGTGGCATTTGTTGGCCAGGACAGTAGTTCTTCAAATAGTACCGGAAGATCATTAATATACATCTGAAAAGGTTGGCTTGGTCTTGGTTTAAAGCCAGATCTAAAGTATAGAATAAATCAATTCTTCAGTAGAGCACTGAAGTGTCAGCTTAGATTGTGTATGCATGTCCTGTTCTTGTACTGAAACCCTTCAGACTGACAAATCCTACCAGTGAAGAAGTTACTAATTCAGTTTTCACTGAATCTGTATAAAGGTTGATTACATTTACAATCTTTGCTATCAGTGCTTATTGATTATCCACTGCCAGACACTCCTTGCTTGTCAAAGGGATAATCTGCTTTTGTTTTCCTGTAAAACTTATTCAGCTTTTACAGCATTTCTCAAACCGGGCAGGGCGGGCTTGAGGGCTAATTTTATACAAGACCTGTTCAATCTAATTCTGCACATCACATTCATCTTTCCATATTATTCTATTTTTGGAGCACTTCGCCAAACAGTGTCTCAGCTCTCAGTCCAAAGAATTTGCCTATTTGAGATCCTGTACTCAAAATGTTAATCATAATCTTTCAGTTGCTAATCCCAGTGTGCATTTCTAGAATTGTATTTAATTTCAGATTTTCAACAGTTTTGTTTCTAAGACTGTTTTTACACAGTCCTAAACTTTTCTGTGATCCAGTCTATGATGGACAAGATACTTGAGGATGCCACACAAAACTCTGTCCTTTGGTTGTCTGACCTAGGCGCTGAGCATTAAACTGCTACAAGAATGGTGTGGAGATGGACCTGCCACATGGATAGTTTTCATGTTAGGAGAACCTTTGATTAGGTAACTATATTTTGGAACATTTATGCCCGCATGTAGAATTATAGAAAATGGTTTTCCCCTCTGTCTGTTAGCTACATTTGATATGAGATTGGCATGGACCTACAGCACTAAATTGCCCCTAATTTGCAGTTGCACTTGGAGGCAACAGAATAGCAGGCATATGACATGAAGAACTGTCATACTGACACTATTGTGGATGCTCTACTAAGGCAGGTTATTGGAGCAAATTGGAATTTTTTCTGCATGTAACTGTGCTAAGTGTGACCCAGGAGGGCTGAAATACAAAAAGTTCAATTCTACAGCAAAAACCATTCTTACCTAAATAGTCCACAAGAAAAATGGCATAATTGGGAATGGCATTCCATCAAATTATTCAATTCAGTAAAATGGAAAATCATTTCTCACTGTCCTTTCTTTCACTCCATAATGTGCCTGTAACTTATCCAGCAAGCTATGTCTTTAATTCAGAGAGTGAACAATTTCCAATCATAAGAATCTTCTGATGCTTTCCTTGGAGATTTAAACTCTCACCAATATCTTGGAACAGTTAACCTTTAATTCTCTTTCATATGCTGTGCACTTCCAACATGTTTTTTTTTACATGATTTAATGTTCCAGCATTCTTTCCCGGATCTCTCCTATATTCTCCCATCCTTTCCAGGGGTAACCAAGCTCCATGAAAATGCTGCACAACAATCCAACTTTTTTGTGCCTTGGCTCCTAGGTCCACTCTAGTTGCTAAATTGGGTTTTAGCTTTAGTTGACAAAATGATGGATGCATAATTCTGGTATTATTCCAGGCTACATTATTAAATGATATCCTTAATTCTCAACTGGTTGATTTTCACATTTTTATAATTCAAGCTGTTCAGTCGATTGTGTGCCAATATGAGGATATCCTTTCCTTCTCAACTCATAATTGATACCTCCTTTATGATTGTCATCTCATGATATTATTCTTACTGAGTGATTTTTATATTGAGCAGGCTATTTCCATTTTTCTCCTTGTTATACACAGTACATGCTGGTAAAGAAATACATTTACCTTTGAAAGTAATTCTTCACTATTGGAAAAAAATAGCCAATTTTAATGCCATATCACCCTCCTTAACAAGATTATCAACTGTTTTTGTTGTAAGTTATTTTCTATTCTGTTAATCATTGTGCAGTGTCACATTAATTAATCCTTGGAAATAAAAAAGGGTTCCCAGACAGAATAATCAGGAATTGCTAATTTGATGTTTGATGCAGGCTACTTTGGGTAAAAAGAGTTAATCTTACATGCATTTAGTTTTTAAATTTTAAATAGTGCTGTATCATGGTTCATTATGTCCTGAGGCAAGTAGGAGTCTTGGCATCTCTGGTGGAAGCATGATGTCAGCTTGTTTTTGTTACCTATGACATTTTTTTTGTGCAAACTGGAAAATGTTCTGTGCAAAGTAAAAACATTACAAATGATAAATAATTAATAATAAATGCTATTGTTGCACGCAATGCCTTAATAAACAAAGTGTATTAAATATAATCTCAGTGAAATATATTCATTGGTGAATCATTTTATTCAATGGTGTTTAAGCATTTCAGCAGATGCTTTGGGAATCATCGGGGTGAATTTTATGGGGGACGTGTTCCTCCTCCACAAGTATAAAAGTCAATTGGCAGCTCGCCGACTTGAAAAGGGACTGCCCCATAGCAGGCAGACTTAATAAACTGACAGTGGGACTTCTGCCAATCTGATTGACCAGCAGCTGAATAACCCCAGCAGCACAGTAGTGTCCACTGCTGGGGCTACAAAGGAGTTCCGAGAAGGAAAAACTTGGACTCCGGACTTTTAAGTTAAGTTCTGGGATTTTAGTTGGGAGGAATCAAGTACCTTGGAGAGGGGATGGGGGGGCCATGTTCTAGAGGCCATGGGGGAGGAACAAAGAGGGGGCACCATCTTGGAGGAGACCCCCTAAACGAGATAATTCCCTTCCTCCCCGCCTTTTGCTTGAGATGGCAAACCTGGCAGGCTGGCCTCCATTGTTGCACCTTCCCCAGATGCACGTATTATTGCAGCGGAGGCAGAAACAAGCCATACACTGGCCATTATTTGGCTAGTTAAGGACCTCAATAGGCCTAATGGCAGGCAGGCTGCTTGACGCAGTACCCATCCACTGTAATATAAGGGGCAGTGCAGGGGTGGGCAGGAAGATGGTGGGCTGTGCACCCATTTTATTTTATGTGTTCCCCTGCCTTCAAATACGCCAGCAGAGAGGCCATAAAATTCACCCCTTAGACTGTTTGATCTGAGAGAGGTTTTGCTGTTTGAACAAATGCCAATGTCAGTAAGGTTAAGAGGAATTATAGACAAGGTATGCAGAAAAATGGACCTGCACAGGGTTTTTTTTTTGAAAAGATGACTAAGAATTATTTGACTCTCAAAAGATGATGAATCCATTCAAATTAGAAATTCGTAAATGATAAATTAATATCAGAATATAAATCTACTTTAGATGGACACAGCAGCGTAGATTTCCAATTGAGTGTCTCATAATTGAACAGTATTGTATTAGCCACAGTTAATGTACTCTTCGACTTGTTTGGTGGAAGTCAGCTTCACTTACATAGAAGCTTGTCATGGTTGTATATGAGGATAGAAATGTTGGCATGCTTTTGTTACAATCCCCATAGAGACCAATAACTTTAAAAAAAAAGATTTGAATTTCCAGTGACCAACTTAAAAGAATTACATAAGCTTGCAAGATTTAAGACTTTTACTGCAACAAACAAACTAAAATCGACATTGACTAAACATCACTTAGTAGGCAACTAACACTCTAATCTGCAGAACAGATAGCCCTTATTAAAATGACTGATAACCTCACGCAGCATTGATATATTACAGCATGCTGTCTGCAGAATTGCTGTCTTTACAGAACAAGAACAAGCAAGAACAGCTGCCTCAGAGTCTGTAAGTCTACCCATGGCAAAGCCAGATGCTCTGTCCTTCGTTTTCAGGTGTTGAAGCTGGATAAGTAGATTTCAGTAACATTTGACCTTCAACCTTGTCTCCATGTTAACCAGGCCACATCATTATATTGCCAGGCAGAACTACTAGGAGGCCACATGTCCCTTTTCATTACGTCATTTTGCTTTGAATCAAAGAGACAGCCCAAAACGTACACATTTTAGAAAATCTTGCATTTGTGACACTTCACAAAATCTGCTATTATTAATGTATAAAGAGTTTCAGAGCCCTTAATTGTTAGGACAGGTTTAGGACATTGGAGCTATTTATTCTGGAAATGGACAGGGAAAATGATTTGTGACTCTTAAATTAGCTATGTCCAAGTGAACTGTTATTTGAGCTTGCTGAGCTGCAGGGAGACAGGAACTTCAGTATGATGTTACAGCATAGAGTTAGGTTAGACTTTTGCTTTTGCAAAGGCTGTTTGAATAACAAAAATGGCTTGTAAAACTCAGTGGCTGCAGTTAAAAAAAATGTAGAGGCAAGAAGCCAATGTTACAGCCTAGTAATAGGCTACACAACTTTCCAACTCCCTGTTTGACTGCTATTTGAATAGAGTTAGTGTAGAATGAGGTGATAGTGAGGAAGATATATATCATTGTAAAATGCCTTGGAGAAAGCAAAGAAAAAGGACTTGAAGGTACAACTGACCAATACTGCCAGTTGTAGTGCCAAACATAAAGTAGGTGTTAGCTATGAATTTCTGTGAAATAAATGACTAACTGCTGTGCCTTACTAGCCAATCCTGTACAATCATTGCCAAGTGAGTGAGTCACTGCTGGTTACTGTGGATGGATGGATTGGTACAGTCCACCATTTTGCAGTGTGATCTGCCTGGTATCCACCATCACTCTTTCTCTTCCAAAAAATAGTTAAGGGAAATTCCCATTATGAAACACAATGCCCCAATATTGTGGACAAGTCAAAACCTGGCAGTGCCAGCATTCATGGCACAAAGATTCTTGGCCAACTAAGTAGAAATAAGGAGCAATAAAAGCATTAAAAAATTCAGATATAACCTCAAAATACTATAAGTATTAGAGCTCATTAAATGCATTTCATTAAACGTCACAGGCTAACAATCCTAGTGGCCTATTTTATATGGATGGACGTATGACTGAGTGTTATACTGGTATAAATATCATTAATGTTATCAATATTATTAACTGAAAACTGGCAGACAGTACTGGTGTCAATAAAAAAAACTTGACCTGAAAATTGTGTTGTTAAATGGGCGGAAATCTGATGTAATTGATCTCTGCTAATTTTTCCATTCAGTCACATCTATTAATCAGCTGTAACTGATTTGAAAAGGCTGCACTATAAGTCTGACAAATGTGTCTAATAGCAGAGTAAGCTTTATGCAAAAATAGATAGGAAATTATAGCCTGGAAATGACTATGAGTGATGTTATTAGACGAACACTTAACTAACTCATATCAAATCTTTTTCTCTACTATTTTCACAAAGGGATCAGCTAATTTACTTTAAATGGATTTATGTTTCCATTAAACTGGCTGAGACAGAAATCTACAAACATACAAAAAAGAGTGGTGGGAATAGATTACCTGGTCCATTGAGTCTACCTCAGTCTGATGTGGCACAATCTAAACCATCACCAATCTCCCCCTTCACCCAGTCACGCAATCTTTTTGAAGAGGGGAAAATAGAGAGAGAAAACAGATTTCAGCTAATTTAGGGAAAAGGATCTGGGGGTGGAGGGGAGCGAAATTCTTCTCCCACTCCAAAGGCAACTAAATAAGCTTCAAGCCAACATGATTCCTGTTATCACTAGCCATAATGAACACTACCTACTATAACTCGAGTTGTCTTACAGTCCCAGGGACCTGTTCATTGTCCTTTTGAAGGCCTGCAGTGAATTCATACTTGCTACCTATTCTAAAGGGCAACAACTCTTTATGAAAGGAAATATTTCATAGCATCTATTCTAACTCTATGCCATCCTAACTCACAGTGGAGCTCTGTCCTTTTCCAGCTGAGCAAGTTCAGACAATTAATCGCTTGGACAGAATTTAATCTATAAGTCTCAAACATGTTCTCTTGAAGTCTATGCTTTTCCAGAATAAAAACCCCAGTTTCCTAAACATATTCTTAGAATTATGGGCCTTTAAATCAGGTATCAATTGAGTAATCCCCTTCTGGGTCTTTTCTGAGCCCTCAATATCCCTTGTGTGAAGGGTCTAAAACTGTGCACAGTATTCTAGATTCAGTTGCATTCTAATTATTGTTAATAGTTGATAATAATTGTGTCTCATGTTTTATATTCAATTATCCTAGCTCCACAACAACCTTGAGACACTGGTCATGGGTCTACAATGTTTCTGCCATTCAGTGGCCTTAACTAAACAACCCTGCATGGTGTATGTGTGCTTGGTGCTGCTTTGACTCAAATGCGCAACACTGGATTTACCTACATCTAAAGATATTTGCCACACATGTGCTCATCCTCTTACAGGCAATTTATTTTGTCTAAGGTCCTAATTCCTGCACGTATTGCAAATGTAAAGCATTCATACAATAATTTCACATGGTAATTTCTAGACTTAAACTTAACACTTTTAAATCTCTGTCAGAATGATCTTAATTCTCTGTCAGAATGATCTTACTACTGCTTTTCTATGTGAACAAAGCCAATGGGCAGAATTTTACATTTGGCGTGCGGGTGCATGCCCGACATGCCAGAGCGTAATATGATGCGTGATGACATCGGGCATGCATTCCGACGTCATCGCGCTGTCTCGCAATATTTCGCTCGGCAGGGGCGCGTTGGAGTTGGCTGCGTGCCCGCCGATAATTGAAAGGCCAATTAAAGCCATTAACGAACTAATTAACTTCAAATTTACGCTGCCCGTTCAACCTAACGGTTGGCAGGCAGGCGAAAAGGCCAAGCGGCCTTTACATTTTTTAGGAAACTTCATCCACGAGTGGATAAAGCCATTACAAGTTAAATAAAAACTTTCTTTTGACATTAAAAACGTGTTCCATCTCATGCGAGGGGACATATTTCATTAAATTTTTAAATGACTTTAATAATTTTTTTAAAAAGCGCTTCAATCTCCCTGAGGCAGCTCTGTGCCTCAGGGAGATTGAAGTGTGCGAAAGAGCGCTGGACCTGACTCTCCCTCGCCCGCACAGGTAGCGAGGCACTACCACTCGCGATCCACGCTGGGCGGGCCTTAATTGGCCCATCCACGTGAAATCGTGGCGTGGAGCCAATCACAGGCAGCGTTCAGCTCCATGACTGTCGCTGAGCCCGCCCAACCAGTGTAAAATCCTCGCCAATTTAACTGAATCTATTCCAGGGCTCACCTGAGAAAACGGAAGGGAAGGCTATAAAAATAAAGCTGTTTGAAAATGGATACATTTGTGACTGTTTCTAACTGATCAAAATGCTGAATATAAAAATGAGAACAAATGTGAGTCAATCAGTGCCATGTAAATCACACAATAATTATTTGAAGAACAAAATCAAAGCATGTAGATGGTATGTTGAATTGGAGTATTGTTCCCTGACCTCAGGATCTGGCTTGAACCCAAAGTTAATAATGTTTATTTTTCTCCAACATCTGTTAAGTGCCTTTAAGTGAAATGTACACAGGCAGTCGCTGTTTACTTTCCAGTAGACATGAGACAACAACACAAAATAGCCTGAAAATCAACACTAATTGGCACTAATTTAGCAATCATTCTCAGTTAAGCCACAAGGATACCCAATGTAGAAAATAGAAGTGATACCATTTGTAGAGTGGAGATACTTTCCATAAATTGGAATTTAGTCATAAAAATTAGGGAAATATATCAGGAGGGAAGGACTTCATATAAAATGGGATGAATATGTCTGCTAACATTATTATCACTGTCTTATGAAAATATACACAGGCACATTTTGTTTGTGGGCACCTTTTAAACTTTTCTATCATATATTTGTGACTGGTATAAAGTATAGATATCCATGGCTCTTGTCTGACCCATTTCTCTAACATCTACTCTCACCCTTTCCCCTCCCTCCCAGAATCACAATAGAGTCCCTTGTCCTCACCTTCCACCCCAACCTTTGTATTTAATAAATCATCCTCTGCCATTTCAACCACCTCCAGTGTGATGCCACCACCAAACACATCCTCTCTTCCCCTCCCCTTTCAACATTCCAAAGGGACTGTTACTTCCACCACACCCTGGTCCATTCATCTATCACCCCCAACGCCTTCCCATGGCACCTTTCCATGTAAGCGCAGGAGATGTAACAACTTCCCTTTTACCTCCTCTCTCCTCACTGTCCAAGTCCCCAAACACTCCCACCAGGTGAAGCAGCGATTTACATGTACTTCTTTCAATTTAGCCTACTGTATTCGCTGCTCACGATGCAGTTTTCTCTACACTGGAGGGAGCAAACATAGATTGGGTGGCCGCTTTGCAGAACACCTGCATTCAGTCCGCAAGTGTGACCCTAAGCTTATGGCGGCCTGTCATTATAATTCTTCATCTTGCCCTCACACTGACATCCCTGTCCTCAACCTGCAGCAATATTCCAATGAAGCTCAACGCAAGCTTGAGGAACAGCATCTCATCTTCCGATAGGCACATTACAGCCTTCTGGACTCAACTTTGAGTTCAACAATTTCAGACCATAGTCTCCACTCTCTCATTTTGTCCCCTTTTCTTTGGGTATGTCAGTCTTAACCTTGATTTTCTTGTTTCCATAGCAGCTATTATTTATGCTGTCATTTTTGCCTCCTCTGGGCCCAACTTTGTTTCTTTACTTGACCAATTGCTTCTCCCATTGGCTTTGTCCCACCAACTCTTTTGTTATTTAATATCTCCCAACTTTTGTCCTATCACAGATATGCCCTTCTGTTTTTTTCCACCCTCTCCCATTTCACCTCCTTAAAAGAACTTCTCCCAGTTCTGTGGCTGTGGAGGTCATCACTGAATATATTTAAGAAGGAAGTAGATAGATTTCTGGACTCTAAAGGCATCAAGGGGTGTGGGGAGAATGCAGGAGTACGGCATTGAGATAGAGGATCAGCCATGACCATATTGAATGGCGGGGCAGGCTCGAAGGGTCAAATGACCTACTTCTGCTCCTATTCTCTATGTTTGCATGATGAAAGGTCATGACCTTAAATGTTAACTCTGTTTGCCTCTCTTTTGATGCTGCCATGCCTACTGAGTATTTCCAGCATTTCCTATTTTTTTTAAAGATTTCCACTCTTCATTATTTATAGCATGTGTACTGAACATGGTTTCCACTTCAGTATAAATAGTGGACAGTGAAAATATTCACCTCAGTCATTATACTATTGAAAATTAAGAACTGTATTTGTATATATTCAGTGTTTTGTAAGAAGTTGTAATTTCTCTGTGGGCTGCGAAATGATGCTTTCTAGTGCCTGTGGCATTTTGGGTGTCATTTTGGTCCCAGATTTTGCCACCAGGGCAATAGTGAGAAGTTGAGAAGCAGAAAGCAAAAGGAGGAGCAGGTGGCAACGAGGAGATAGCCTTCCAACCAGTTTGTCCATAATCATCTCATTTAACACAGTTCCACTGAGCACAACCTGAGATCCCATTCTAAAATAGTCACAAACTTTAGCTACCCTCTGTCACTGACCATGACAGCATGCTCTTGACCTCAACGCTGAAACAAAAAAAAGCAATTCACATTTCCACATCAGCGCTGCATTAGGTGGCGGTCCTTGAGTATCTGAAAAGAAAAAGGCACAGGATAGTGTTGGGGTGAGGGAAGTGGGGGCAAAGCAAGAGGTCCATGCTTACACTATCTGCAGCTTGGTCCTCTTGCAGTGATGGGAATAGTGGGAAAATCAAACATGCATGATCACACTGTCCGCAACTTGTATATCAGAAGACATTATGGGATGAGGGGGCAGGGGAATGTGAGTGTTGATGCGAGAAGGTGAATGAGTTAGTAACATGCCATCAACTTCTATGGTCTCAGCTCTGCCTCTAGCCATGGGTTTAGTCGTGGCCACACTGATGACTACCTGCATGGTGGTGAGGGCGTACAGTTGTACTGTCACCCACTGGTTACGTGCCTGTGTTATTTGCCACCTTGTCCCGCTAAAGAGGGAAGCATATCAACAAGTGTAGTGCAATGTGTTTGGTTCATGTGCCTGACATGGTTGAATAGCTTGCAGTGTGCTGTGAAGT
The DNA here is from genome assembly GCF_964194155.1 of Cetorhinus maximus. Lineage (NCBI taxonomy): Eukaryota > Metazoa > Chordata > Chondrichthyes > Lamniformes > Cetorhinidae > Cetorhinus > Cetorhinus maximus. Next base: position 78,847,848 of record NC_135889.1, read on the forward strand.
GTGGGTGTGAGGGTTGCTGTGCTCAGTGTGTGAGGACAAGCTGAAGCTATGAATGTTAGGTATGAGTTGTGCTTGGTAGAGTTTGGTGGTAGGTGAGTGAATTGGGGATTCTAAATTGAGCAAAGTATGACGCCAATGGTTTATTTATAAGGGAACGACATTTGAAGATGCATTCACTGACCTTGACTATTTAAGTCAGGTTATTAAATTCTTTCAGCACTGCATCCAGGTCCTCGTCACTAGACTGCGTACTTTGACATTGATGGTTATTTGCTTCCACTGCCTCCTTGGTGTCTGGCTGGAGATTTTCCAGATCCTCTTGTCCACCTCCTGCACAAAGGCCTCGAGTGCTGTATCGGAAATCTTTGGAGCCCATTCTTTTCCCTGTTTAATCATTTCCACTCTCCGTTCTGCTCAGACATTCTTCCACAAACAGTCCTAGCACCTGCTGCAGCCAAAATGCACCTTTAATTTAAGTGGTGAGGGCTGATTTGAAGTATTGTGCTAGCTAGATTGAAGTGGTACAAAAGCAAAATATTGTGGATAATGGATATCTCAAATAAAAACAGGAAATACTGGAAATAATCAACAGGTCAGGCAGCATGTGTGGAATGAGAAACAGAGTTAATATTTCAGATGAATGATGGAGCCTTTCAGAGTTTTACCCCTTTGTACACCTCCCACTTTGCAGCTCAATATTGCATTACAACTTGCACTAAAGTATGTGAGCTTGATAGGCCCTTTGCTGCCCTCCTATTTCTGAATCCTCCTTCCCCTGAGATAGTCCATCAACTGCTGAGGGGAAGTCATTCAATCGTATACAAGGACTGAATATGTAGTGCAACTGTTGTAATTAAAGAGCTGTTCATGGCGAAAAATGGCATTCAGTCATCCTTGAATCTTTTACTTATCTGGTTAGATAACTTAAACCTTCTTGGCACTATGTTGATTGGGTATTTTTAATAAAAGAAGCATATTTAAGAGTTTTTTTTCTGTGGCTGAAACATTTAGGGCTATATGTGAGTGTTGACATATCCATGGACGAAACTAACTTCATGAAATATCTGAATTTGTTGAAATGCAAAATGTGGAATACTACAGCAGCGATATGCCCAGCAAACACTTTTTTGCTTTTTGTGCATATGCTGTTTCCCATTCAGCTACTATCTGTTCCCAGGGGGGCCCTGGGCAGATCTCTACCCAGGAGAAGGAAGATGATGATGGGGATGAGGAGGAGGAACAGGGAAGATGTGTTTCCATAGGGTGTATGAGGCAATGATATAGACGAGAAGTCTGAGAACTGGAACCTGTGCAGCTTTCATCATGTTGCATCTTCCTTTGCCTCGCTCTCAGCTATCAGCACATATTCTTTCATCTACAATATACAAGACCTATCATGGAGCTCATAACAGCTTTCCAGTAGATGAGCTTCATCAGTGTGAATTGCAGGAAATAGCTGTGTCCAAAGGGCCAGTTCTTCTCCCTGGAAATGGAAGGATACTGGGTGCAGATGTCATGACAGCTCCCTGAAAGTCAGATATTCACACACAAGGACTTATGCTCAGGTCAAATATCACCTGAGCATCAAAGGAGTGAAAGTCCCCTTAACGGTTCTGAGATTTGGCTCTTACAGCAACATAGGGCCGGATTTTTTGCTGAGGGTGAATAATCTTCAGGCGGAACTTCCTTTCATCTCCAGGAGGATGTCCTGCCTCCTAGAAATGCAGGCCAATCTGAGACCAGGAGCCCTGCATACTGGCAGTGCCAAGCAGGAGTTGTGGCCACTGCTGGTGCTGCAGGGAGGACAGGAGGTGGCATTCAGTGATGGACCCAGGCATTTAGATAAGTCCAAGATCTCACTGGCTGACAGCCCCCAGTGAAGGGAGTGTGGATGTTGGGGAGGTTGCATGTTGGACAGGGCAGGGGGTGGGAGGTTGGGCGTGGGGAGGCACAACTGTGGGAGGCAGGCCTTTCATTGACATAGGGGGCCCTGGAAGGAGGCAACCCCTGTGATGAAACGCAAAATGCAAATACTTACCTTGCTTTAATGGCTGCACTTGCACAGTTCATCCATTTTCACATCTTTACACAAGGAACCAGCCCTGCGCACATGTGCAGAAGAAAAGGAAGTAAAGTAAAAAGGTGCAAAAAAGCAGGACAGGTGACTTGAACCACTGTTCAGCACCATTGTACTGAAGGTGTCCCAGGCAGGAATGCATGGGGAGGGGGAAAGAAAGAGGTACCAGAAGAAAGTCTAAGTCAGGGACAAAGACAAGGATCAGAAATAAATCCTATAGAGTCAGGATAAACAACAGGAGCAGAGAAAAAAGACTCCATGTTAAAGAAAGAGCTGCAGGGAACAGACTTGAAGCAAAGTGGGCTTGAGAGAAGCCCAGAAGATTCAAGAGGGCAGCCAAAGGTTGGTGACTCCATGCTGCGGGGCGTAGGGGCAAAAGTATCCTTTTGGAGCAGTGGTATTGCACTTGGCATGGCCAAACATCTGAAAGTGTGCTTGGAAGGTGAAGCACGAGCGCACTCAAAGATCCAGGGGAAAGGAATCTCGGAAGGTGAGATTGAAACCCTGGAGGTGGATCCTTGCTGATGCCATCCAGGTGGGAGCGACCTTTGTAGAAAACTCCAAGGTGAGTTTTTCAAACTTGGAGATTGGAAACCATCATGACAAAGACAGATTTTCAGTGAGACCAATTGGTTCACAGTGTAACGAGTGCCTGGCTGGGTTGTTGAGAAATCGATAGGGCAAAATTTTTAGCTCAGCGGGCAGGCGCGCCGGAGTCAGCAGCGTGTCCGCTGATAAGCGAATGGCCTGTTAAGGCCATTAACAAGGTTATTAAATTAAAATTTTCGCAGGCGAAAAGGCCAAGCAGCCTTTGCACTTTTTAGGAAACCTCATCCATGGGCGGGAAATTTTTTTAAAAACTCTTCATCTCCCTGAGGCAGCTCTGTACCTCAGGGAGATTCTCAAGTGCGCACTCGTGAAGTTCATGCTTGCCCCGCTCGCCCTCTTCCCCCTGCCCGCACAGGCAGCGCTGAGCACTGCAGCTCGCGTTTCACGCTGGGCGGGCCTTAATTGGCCCGCCTGCGTAAAATCGCCCACCCCGGCTGAGCCTGCCCGGCAAGGGCTAAATTCTGTCCAAGGAATCTGCTTTGGTCACATCTGTCATTTAATTTGGAGTGTGGTGTCTCTGTCCACAGTTCGCCAATTGATTCACATGTACTACATACTTACCCTGAATATTAGATTATAAGACAGATATGGTAAATTGTTTCATCATTCCAAATTTGTATGTAAAGATATAGCTGGGGTAAAAGGAATAGCGTGAGTTTGAATCATTTTCTTGTGTTTGTATTAAGATCTTTCTAACCTTTTTGTCTGCTATAATACAGTTCATTCTTTTCTTGTTTAATAAATATTGTATTCATTATGTTAAAAGTTAATCAGCCGACTCCTGTGAATTTGTTCAGTAACTTTCTTCCATGGTTTTCTAAAAAAAACAAAGTTCGGATCTATCAAGTGAGGTTACACTCTGGGATCTGACTTGTCCATTATTAACATCAGCTGGGATCGTAACACCGCCCCTCCCCCTTTCACTCAAAGGGTTAAACGTGCCGGACTACACGTTGGGCGCAGGCCTCCCCTGCTGACATTATATCGGAGCAGTGGTGAGATGAGGCCTTTAATTGGGCATTAATTGCCTACTTAAGTTCCTCGATTGGGCCACGGGCAGGCGACCTACCTAATGCCTCCCTGCCCATCTGTAAAATTGTGGAGGGGGCAGGTGGATCAATGGCCGCCGCCCATGGCACGCACCCTAATTTAAGGGTCCATTCACCTGTATTCCCACCCTCAGGTGGCCTGTAAAATTCTACCTATAGATCTGGTGAAAGGTCATTGCCCTGAAATGTTGGCTCAAATCTTCCATTCAGACAAAGAAATACATTCTTACCTCCCTCTGATTTTTCTGGGCAATCTCCTTCCAAACTTACTCAGTGCAGGAAACCTCAGAGGCACCAGTGAAGGGAATCCGGGCAGAAATCATGCCCCTTTTTACAGGACTAGCTGCCGTATTCTGTTAAGTAAAGAGTTTAAATGTGCCAAAGCGTCTGTGAAAAGCTATGAGGAGAAGGTAAATGGGTAAGGGGGTGGGGTGGCAGCTGGGAGGGTGGTGGATGACAGGTGGGTAGGGTGGTAGGTGGCAGGATGGTAGGTGGGGGGGCAGGGTGGCAGGTTTGTAGGGTGACAGGTGGGTAGGGTGCCAGCTAGGTAGGATGCCAGGTAGGTAGGGTGCCAGGTAGGGTAGCAGATGGGTAGGATGGTGGTGGGAGGTGGTCAGGTTGAGTTGTGAGTTTAGGGTGGAGTCAGGGGATCAGCAGGAGGAGTCAGGGTGTAATTTGGGGCATGGAGTCCATTGTATAGTCACTCAGGTGTTAGACTAGGATTTTTCTGTCCAACATTTCCTGGGTAACTATTCAGGGAAGTAAATTAGAATTGTCTGTAGTCCCCTCCTCTAACTCTGAGTTGGAAACTATTTTGAAAGGGAATTGTCCATCAGAAGTTCAAACTTCCTGGACAATTCCCACAGAATCATTGTGTTTGGACTTCCAAGGGGCCCCATAGTGCATCTTGAGGGGGGTGGGGGGGGTACAGCTGTTCGCCAATGATCCAGAAACCAAAATATCTGAGCCATTAACTCTATTTCTCTCTCCCCAGGTCCTACCTGACCTGCTGATTACTCCCAGCATTTTCTAATTTTATTTCAGATTTCTAGCATCTGCAATATTTTGATTTTGCAACATAGATACTGTCGATAGCTTGTTGTACCCTAAGGATTTCTGCAATTGCACATTAAGTGCCCATTAAATCTGCCACAGAATGTTTAGTCTAGAAAATAACAGGGTAGGCACCCTTTTAATAACATGATCATTAGTAATGATTGACAATAAATTTCTCTTCCCCAGATAGTATACAATTATCATAGTAGACTCTCATTCCTTCAGATTGTGAATCATTTTAGGGGCAGAATTTTCTGCCTGTCGGATGGGCAGAGCTGGAGCGGGCATGGGTGGGCACAGACCCAATCGGTGCCTGCGATCGGGTCCACGCCTCCATTTTACGCGGGTGGGCCAATTAAGGCCCACCCAGCGTATTTGCTGACTCCCGTGAATAGCGGGATTGTGCGGGCGGCGGTGGGCGTGTACAGACCGCCAGGTCCAATGGCGACCCGGCAGTCTGCTTAAAGGAAGGCCTGGCAGCTTCCTGTAGGCAGCTCACAATGGCCACTTCCAGGTCACACTGCAGAGGGCCAGCTGAGCAGGGCACGCTGGAGGGAAGGGCAGAGGGGCAGGCCAAGCTGTAGGGTCTGCCACAGGAGCAGGGCAGGCCGCAGGGTAGGCCAGCAGGAGGCCAATGCGCCCCTCACTTTTCAGATGAATGCCTTGGTGCCCTCCTCAAGGAGGTGGAAGCACGGCAGGAGGTGTTGGTCCCCCAGGATGGGAGGAGGAGGCCCCCCCCTCATGACCAAAAGTGCCTGGGAGGAGGTGGCGGAGGTGGTGAGCTCCTGTGATGTGGTGCGGCGCACCTGGATCCAGTGCCGCAAGCGCTTCAACGATTTGTTGCGCTCTGGAAGGGTGAGTATCATGATGGCATTGGGCATTTAACCCAGCAGGTAGCCTTAGCCTTTGAGGCCCCCCCACAAGTCTTACTGTCGCGACTGCATTGAATCATGTAGGGCATTTTTTCTATGCTAGGTGGGCAAGCAGGTGTTGGGAGCAGGTGTACTACCTTTGTGTGACGGATCAGCAGTAGCGGGGAGAAGAGGCACTGGAGGCCTGATATGGGCCACTGTGGTTGGAATGCGGTGTGCGCGTGCAGAGTCCATGTGCAAATTGCCGCAATGAATGGTCTTCTCTGTTTCTCAGGAGAAGAATGCTCACAATGCGTCTGAGCGTTTGAGGACTGGAGGCGGCCGGTCTCACCTCATGATGTTAAGCCACTTCGAACAGGAGGCCCTGGAGCTTCAGAGATGCCATGTACCCAGATCAACTGGTGTTGGTGAGGCTGGGGTGGAACGCCAGATATTTGAGCCCAACAGTGAGATCCGCAATGTCCTCCCAACATCCATAGCACTGATGATTGTTTGATTTGTTATCATTGCAACATTGCTCAGTCACAGAGTGATAGAGCCAGAGGTGTGGGTCATAGAAAAAGGTCCTTCGGCCCTTAGAGGAAGCGCGCGTCAAACATGTTCCTAAGTCTCCTAATCCCATTTCCCAGCATTATGCCCATAGCCTTGTATGCCACGGCATTGCAACTGCACATCCAAATACTTATTACATGTTAGGAGGGTTTCTGCGTCCACCACCCTTTCAGGCAGTGCGTCCCACATTCCCAACACTCTCTGTGTGCAAAAGTTGCTCATCACATCCCCTGTCAACCTCAGGCCCCTTACCTTAAATCAATGCCACCTGGTTACTGATCCCTCTGCCAAGGGGAAAAGTTCCTTTCTGTCGACACTAATCATAAGTTTATACGCCTCAATCATGTCACCCCTCAATCTCCTGTGCTCCAGGGGAAATAACCCCAATCTATGCTATCTCTCCTCATAAGTCAAACTCTCCAGCCCAGGCAGCATCCTGGTCAATGACCTCTGCACTCTCTTCACTCCAATCACATCCCTCCCGTGAAGTGCATTTCAGAACTGCACGCAGAACTATAGCTGTGGCCTAGGCAGCGTTTTCTTCACTTACAACATGACCTCCCTGCTCCCATATTCTATGCCTCGGCTAATAAAGGCAAGTATGGCATTTGCCTTCTTAAACGCCTTATGTACCTGTCCCGCTAACTTAAGGGATCTGTCGACATGCACAGCAAGGTCCCTCTGATCCTCCTTACTTTTCACGGTCCTACCATTCGTTGTATATTCCTGTGCCTTGTTTGTCCTGCCCAAGTGCATGACCTCACACTTATCCACATAACATTCCATTTGGCATTCATCAGCCCATCTGACCAGCCCGTCTATATCCACCTGTAATGTAAGGCTATCCTCCTCACTAGTTGCCACCCACCAATGTTCCTGTCGACCTTCTGAGGGGATAGCTCTTGTCACCCAGCAGCCATCCATCAAGCCAGGCTGGAGCACCGAAGAGCCTCGGCACCTGGAAGTGTCTGAGGATGTAGGCGTCGTGGGAGCTGCCTGGGTACCTTGCACAGACTTGTAAAATCAGCATCCTGTGATCACACACTATCTGCACGTTCATGGAGTGGAAGCCCTTCCTGTTGACGAAGGCACCGGGCTCACCTGCTGGCGCCTTGATGGCCACATGTGTGCAGTCTATTGCACCCTGGACACGGGGGAAGCCAGCAATCACTGCGAAACCTCTGGTTCGTTGTGCCTGACTTGCCTGGTCCCAATGGTAGTGGATAAAGATCAATACACGCCTGAACAAAGCATCTGTAACCTGCTTGACACGAGTGTGGAAAGCTAATTGGGAGACACCACAAAGATCACCCACCAACCCCTGGAAGGAGCCAGAGGCAGAGAAGTTGAGGGCAGCTGTGACCTTCAGAGCCACTGGCATGGGGTTTCTGCCCACACAGTTAGGAGAGATTTCAAGGCCAATCATCTCACAGACATAGTTGACTGTCTCCCTTGACAGTCGGAGCCTCCTTCAGCACTGCTCCTCAGTCATATTGAGGTAGCTGCTTTGCCGCCTGCATACCCTGGCAGCAAGATAGTGGCGTCTTCTGCGGCCCCTTCCACCTTGGACTACGTCTTGTTCCTGCGCCCCTTGTGCCTGTGCCTGTACTCCCAAAGGTGGCTCCCCTGGAGGCTGAATGTGTACTCCTGGCTTCCTCCTCATTCTAGCCCTCTCCTCCTCTTCAGAGGAGCTGCCTCCAGTGGACATGTCAGAACCCATACCCAGGCTAAGGGGAGGCCTCCGGAAAGCTGCACGTCCGATAAAGATTCCTGACTGAAGAGTGCTGAGCTGAAGGTTCAAAGTACACAGAAAGCTGCTGGAATTTGTTCTGAACTGCTACAGATCACACACGCAAGTTTAAAATACTTTCTCCAACTAATACTTCACAAAGCAGACTGACGACCCCACTGAGCCCTCTTATCCCGCCCGTGGATGAGGTTCATAGAAAAATCTCTTACCCGCCTGCCCGTTGCGCCCGTGCACCAACCCAAAGATCACACGGGTGCCTGAAAATTGCAGTCGATTGACGAATTAAGGGCCTTGACTATCCTGTTAATTAATGTCGGGCATGTATCGAACTTCATCACGTGCCCGTCCATCGAAATATTGTGGTGACTTCGGGACGTTTGCCCGACCTCACCGCGTGTCATTTTACACGCTGACGTGTGAAACCCACCCCCCACACGTCAGACAGAAAGTTCTGCCCTAGGAGTTTTTAAAAATGATCAATTCAAAATTGTTTTTCATAATTTCCCTTTCTATCTCTCTTTTTCTATCTCTCAATCCAATCTTTCTTTCCGTCTCTTTATTTCTCTTTTTGTACCTGATTTGGCATTTATTTAACCCACTCTAATCACACATCTCACGTCCTTCCTATTACCCTTGTTGTGTTGTGATCAGCTCACACTCCCATCAACTTCGGGATAACAACTTTTAAAACTTAAATGTGCTTAAAGAAGTGTAAATAATGGGAAAGGTACTAGATGCCCTGCTCGAGAAAAATCTGGCCCAATAATACTTATATCAAAAGGTAACTTTTGCTAAACAATGAGGATAATTTTAACCATGCCTGGTCCAATGGGAAAGGTGCAGGTGCGGGATTGAAATGGTGGTCAGCTGCTACCTGTTGTATTCACGCTGTATTTGCACCTGCTGCTATTTTATCTCCCAGGTTTTTGGAAGCATTACAACTGCATGCCATATGCAAATGGGGCCTTATTAATATAGAAGTGTGGTGACCCAGTGAAGTCATTCAGGCCTCAATGAAATTTTAGCTTAAGATCATGATTACAATGCTCATTCCCCAAGCGGAGAGACAATAGAAAATCCCCAGGACTATAGGAGGTTTTATTTGTTGTCCCTTTGGTCTTTTCATGCTCTGGGTTTTCCATCTCCCTTGACACCCAACTTCACCTACCTTCAGTTCCCAGCAGCAACAGCAGCCTGTAACAGCACTATTTACAACTCCTGCCCACTGGCCAATGCATTATTCTGGCTGGCTTCAGGTGGGATTTCTGATTTTGAATGAGACCTGGGAGTTAAACTGACCTGGCCCTCATGCGGCCACTATCATGGGCGGATCCGTCCTGCACATTTCATTCCTGCCCCGGTTGTTGAATCTTTTGCTTGAATTTTTCAATGAAGAATGCAGGATGGCATGCCAGGAGCAGCAACAGGCATATCTAAAAATGAGGTGGCAACCTGGTGACGTTACAAGACAAGACTAATAGCATGGCAACCTGCGGAGGTGGCATGTGATAGACAGAACTAAGTGAAACCACAAAAAAAGGATCAGATTTAAGCTCTGCAGTACTGCCACATCCAGTCGTGAATGGTGGTGGACAATTAAGCCACTAACAGGAGGAGACAGTTCCACAAATATCCCCCTCCTCAATGATGGGGGAGCCAAGCACGTCAGTGCAAAAGACAAAACTGAAGCATTTGCAACCATCTTCAGTCACACGTTTCAGGTGAATGATCCATCTCGGCCTCCTCCTGAGGTCCCCAGCATCACAGATACCAGTCTTCAGCCAATTTGCTTCACTCCACATGATATCAAGAAACTACTGAAGGCACTGAATACTGTAAAGGCTATGGGCCCTGACAACATTCTGGCAATAGTACTGAAGGTTTGTGTTCCAGAATTAGCCGTGTCCTGAACCAAGCTGTTCTACCCAGCAATGTGGAAAATTGTCCAGGTATGTCCTATCAACAAAAAGCAGGACAAATCCAACCTAACCAATTATCCCATCAGTCTACTCCCAATCATCAGCAAAGTGATAGAAGGGGTTGTCGCCAGTTCTATCTAGTGGCACTTACTCAGTAATAACCTGCCCATGGACTGCCCTTGAGATCAAGGCAGCATTTGACTGAGTATGGAATCAAGGAGCCCTAGCAAAACTGGAGTCAATCGGAATCAGGGGGAAAACTCTCCATTGGTTGGAATCATACCTAGCACAAAGGATGATGGTTGTGGTTGTTGGGGTCAATCATTCCAGTCCCAGAACATTGTTGTAGGAGTTCCTCAGGATAATGTGCTCAGCTCAACCATCTTCAGTGGCTTCGTCAATGACCTTCCTTTCATCATAAGGTCAGAATTTGGGATGTTTGCAGATGATTGCACAATGTTGAGCACCATTCGTGACTCCTCAGATACTGAAGCAGTTCATGTCCAAATGCAGCAAGAAATTATCCAGGTTTGGGCTGACAAGTGGCAAGTAACATCCACGCACCACAAGTGTCAGGCAATGATCATCTCCAACAAGAGAGAATCTGACCATCTCCCCTTGACATTAAATGGCATTCCCATCACTGAATCCCCCACTATCAACATCCTGGGGGTTACCATTGACCAGAAACTGACTGGACTAGCCATATAAATACTGTGGCTACAAGAGCAGGTTAGAGGTTGGGAATTCTGCAGCGAGTAACTCTGCTGTTTCCTGACTCCCCAAAGCCTGTCCACCATCTACAAGACACAAATCAGGAGTGTGATGGAATCCTCTCCACTTGCCTGGATGAGTACAACGCCAACAACACTCAAGAAATTTGACACCATCCAGGACAAAGCAGCCTGCTTGATTGGCATCCCATCCGCCACAATAAGCATTCACTCCCTCCACCACCAGTGCACAGTAGCAGCAGTGTGTACCACTTACAAGATGCACTGCAGGAACTCACCAAGGCTCCTTCGACAGCACCTTCCAAACTCGTGACCTCTACCACCTAGAAGGACAAGGGTAGCAAACATATGGGAACACCACCACCTGCAAGTTCCCCTCCAAGCCACTCACCATCCTAACTTGGAACAATATCACCATTCCTTCACAATTGCTGGGTTAAAATCCTGGAACTCTCTTCCAGCACTGTGGATGTACCTACAGCACATGGACTGCAGCAGTTCAAGAAGACATCTCATCACCATCTTATCAAGGACAATTCGGGATGGGCAATAAATGCTGGCCTACCCAGCAATGCCCACATCCTGTGAATGAATTTTTAAAAATGTAATGCTCGGAGTCCTTCAATACTTTTGCACAGTTTTATCAAATTGCTTGACTCATTTTTTTTTATCCACAACCGATATTTTAATAATTACCAAAGTTCAAACACACTCCTTTCCCAAATCCGGCATGGACTCTGTAGTAATTGAAGGTATAGCCTTTCCTATCAGAGGTGACATGATTGTCTTTGGAGGCTCCGAACAATGAGCTCGAAGCGCGGGTAATCTGGGGGGGCGGGGCTTCTTGAAGAGGACGTGATTCAAGCACGTAGCATCTGAAAAGCTCTCTGTAATAAAGTTATCTGTTTTAAGTTGAAACCTGTCTGGTACATCAAGGCCAGAATTTTCTAGTCGGCGTGCAGTGGCAGGCCCCGCATGCTGATGCGCAAAATGACGTGTGGTGATGTCGGCCGAGCGTCCAGATGTCACCGCGCGCCGTTGCGATATTTAGGTGGGCGGGCGCGCGATGTTCTCTGATGCACACCCGCCATTAATTAATCAGTTATTTAAGGCCCTTGAGGTAGCAATTGTCTGTTATTTTTCAGGGCCCGTGCGATCTTCAGGATCTTCAGGCAGGCAGGTAGGAAACATTCATATGTACCTCATCCACGGGTGAGATAAGAGGAGTGATCGGGGTCACGAGTGATATTTGTCAGACATTTAATTGTGAAAGTTACTGATACTTGCCTGTGTGAGCAGGGATACTTCAAAACTCTTCACAGCTGCTTGGACAGGAGTAACAGCCTCCAGGTCAGGACTCTTGAGTAAACATCATTTCTGGGGCCTTGCAGGTTTCAGGAAGCCTTCCCTTAGCCTGGGAATGGGAGTTGTGCTACCCACTGGAGGCACCTCCTCTAAGGAGGAAGGGAGGGCCAGAAGTGGGAGGAGGCCAGGAGTCCACATTCAGCCTCCAGGGGAGCTGTCTTTGGGAGAAGAGGCGCAGGCACAAGGGGTGCAGGGCCAAGAGGTGGTTCAAGGCGGAAGGGGCCGGAGAAGATGCCACTATCATGCTGCCATGGTTTAAAGGCGGTGAAGCAGCTACCTCAATATGTCTGAGGTGCAATGCTGAAGGACGCTCCGCCTCTCAAGGGAAACAGTCACTTCTGCCTGTCAGTTGATAGGCCCTGAGATCTGTGCCCACTGTGTGGGTGGGCACCTCATGCTAGTGGTGCTGAAGGTCACAGTTGCCCTCAGCTTCTATGCCTCCGGTTCTTTCCAGGGGTTGGTGGGTGATCTTTGCAGAGTCTCCCAGTCAGCTGTCCACACTTGTGTCAAGCAGGTCACAGATGCTCTGTTCAGGTGTGCATTGACCTTCATCCACTTCCTTTGGGACCAGGCCAGCCAGACACAGCGAGCCAGAGGCTTCGCGGCCATTGCTGGCTTCCCCCGTGTCCAGGGTGCAATAGGCTGTACACATGTGGCCATCAAGGCGCCAGCAGGTGATCCCGGTGCCTTCGTCAACAGGAAGGGCTTCCACTCCATGAACGTGCAGATAGTGTGTGACCACAGGATGCTGATTCTACAAGTCTGTACAAGGTACCCAGGCAGCTCCCACGACACTTACATCCTCAGACACTCTCAGGTGCCAAGGCTCTTCAGTTCTCCAGCCGTCTGGATGGATGGCTGCTGGGTGACAAGGGCTATCCCCTCAAAAGGTGGCTCATGACGCCTCTCCGCCATCCAAGAACAGAAGCTGAGCAGCGGTACAATAGGAGCCACGCCTCCACAAGGGCTGTGGTGGAGAGAGCCATTGGTCTTCTCAAGATGCGCTTCCGATGCCTGGACCATTCAGGGGGTGCGCTCCAGTACCCTCCGGATCTTGTGTCATGCTGTGCTCTCCACAATCTTGTGCTGGAAAGGGGCGACGCAGTGGACGAAGAAGATGGAGACGCAGCTGCTCTGGCTGCACTCAATAAGTCCAGCAGTGAGTCTGAGAATAAGCACGCACAGGGAAATGCTGAGGGGGTAGATGCTGACCCGGGCACCCTCCAGGGAGGCAGGGATACCCAGGATGCTTTAATCCAACAAACCTTCAGCTAGCCCACCACAGATGGACCTCCAACACAAGCCAGGGCTGCAGGCTCCATACTCAATACCTGAGTGCAAAATCTGCCTGGATAGGAACATTAACTTAGGGCCTTGTCAATAAAGCTCAATGTGACACAACTCAATCATAACATCATGGGTAACCGTCAACTTGCAGAAGAAAGGTGTCATCCTGAGCCATGCTCACATATCAAAATTTAATGATTTAACAAAATGAAGGTCAGAAAAACATAATTACAAAGGTGTTACACATCACACCAAGTGGTCATGAACTAATAGCGGGGCAACATAAAACCACCAGTGAGAAACCCCGTGGTTTGCCTAAGGTGCTTTAAGTTTACGCTTGCAGGTGCTATGTCTAGGTGCTCTCCCCTCGCTGGCTGGCATCTCAGACAGCCTGCCCACTGTGCTGTCCTGTTGGCCTCGATGACCTTGGCGGCCATCCTCTGGCCCATGGAGCCAGATGGCTCCACCAGGGAGGGAGCGGCCAGTTTCACAGCTGACATCTCCCCAGTTGCCACAGCCTCATTGGATCCCATGGTCACTGGCAGAGGGGCGGAGGAGCTGCTGCCCTCATCCGGAGCACCCTGAGAGGAGCCCACATAGACAACAGGCAGCTGCTGCACCGATGTGAGGTTGCTTCGGATCTCGTTTCTCACCATAGATGGATGGGCACCGAGCTGGGATACTTGGTGCCCAAACCATCTCCCGTACTGGCACTGACCGGCTGAGGTCAATGCCACTGTGAGGGCTTGCTGGTCCAAGCACAATCCCAGGAAGCCCTGATTGGTCTCCTGGAGGCGCCTCTCCATGAGAATCACCACCCTGTCCATGGAGGAAGAATGGCACTCAGCCATGAGGCTCATTGCATTGGTGATGCCTCGTATGGACTCCTCCAGCTCAGAGAACATGCCATGCATTGCCTCATGTATCTCTGCCAGATCCTCCCACGTACCCTGCTGCACCTCCAGCGTTTGCTGCCTCGTGGACGACTCTAGAGGCACATCATCAGCGACCGACCGAGCATGTGCATGGTCCCCTACAGTCCTCCAACTGCTGGCGCCGTGGGCACTCTCTGTCTCCGCCTGCACTTCAAGCGAGTGTGAAGCTCCCTCACCGCTGTGCCCTGGGACACTAGCCGGTGATCGAATTCCCACCAAGGTGCTGGTATTTGCGCTGGTGCCTGCCTGGCAGAGATGGTGTGACGCTGGTGAGTCGATATGTTCAGGGCCCTCAGGTGTGAGAAGTGGCCCCTCTGCCTCCTCCTCCCGGCCCTGCTCCAATGCTGCTGAAAGGAAGAACAAGGACATTTGATTAGTTAAAGTGGAGACAATGTCAATGTGCATGCCTGTCCCCCGGATCATTATGCGTTCATCCTTCCACAATCAATGGTCAACCCGTGTTGCAAACTTCAAGCGCTGAGCATCCAGCAGTGCCATGGCTGCTGGGACACATATGGTGACCTCAGTGCTCAGCAAAAATAGCTCCCTGTGGCACCCCAGCCTCACCGCCACTGATGGACCTGGGCGCATGGTGCCTCCCCAGATCCATCGCCTCCTGCTCGAATCTAGTCACGATGGCCAACTGGGCCTGGCCTCCACCAGTCCACATCTGCTCGGCGGCATTGTGTGCAGTCTTCTCCTGAAAAGGAGAGAGGAGCATTGATCAGTCCAGCCTGTACCTGGATTCCCATCACATCCCTGCCACCCCAACCAGAGTGGGACATTGCAGGGCTCCAGTGAATCATCACCCCGCAGCTGCAGCAAGCTCACACCAAGAAGCCAGGGCTGACCCCACCCCCTTGCCCACACGCTACCTCCATCACATTTGGCACCACACGGTCTAACCTTGCAAAGCAAGGACGCACAAGCAAGTGGAACGTCAAGGACAGCAGATGGATTGGTGCCCCATCACCTGGAAGCTCCCCTCCCAGCATGTCAGCACCCTGACTTTGACATCCTTCGCAGTTCCAGCACTGTGCCTAGGTGCAGATCCTTGAGTTTACCCCCAAAACTATACTCTGCATATCAGTGTCACACATGCTGCAGGTGCAGAGCCCGTCTCAGCACTACCCTCTCAGGGTGAACTAGGCATGGGCAATATCTGCTAGCCCGCCCAGCGAGGGAAACATACCGTGAAGGATTCAATGCTGTAACTGCACTCAGGGTTGTTGGGGGTGGGGGCACCTTGGGGGAAAAGGCTTCCGGCTGTATTAAGTGACCTATGCCAACATGGTACTCACCCTTCCCAAGCACAAGAGGTCGTTGAATCGCTTGTGGTACTGGACCCACATGTGTTGCACCATGTCATGGAAGCTGACTATCTCGACCACCTCCTCCCAGGCACATTTGCTCAGGTTGGGGGGCCTCTGCCTCCCGTCCCTTGGAAGTAGGACCTCCCGCTGTGCTGCATCCTCCTCCAGGAGGTCAGCTAGGCACTTATCGGAAAAAGGGGGGGCACACTACTCCGATGCCCCACTCTCCAGTCTGGCCTGCTCCTCTGCCCTACCCTCCAGCCTGGCCTGCTCTTCAGCAGCCCTCTGGTGAGCCCTTCTACCAGCCATTGTGAGCAGCCTTGCAAAGGCTGCCAGCGTTTCATTTAAACAGGATGCTGGGTCGCCATTGGACCCGGCGGTCAGTGCACTCCTGCTGCCGCCCGCCCACTCCAGCTATCCTCGGGAGTCGCGCATTACGCTGGGTGGGCCTTAACTGGCTCGCCCGCGTAAAATGGGCCTAATTGGCCCGCGCCCGCTCCCGACCGGCCTGCCTGACATGGGGAAAGTTCTTCCCCAAGTCATTGAAGACTCAGGCCTGAGGTTGCCGGTTTTGAGATACTGTACCTGTACAACATCCCTGGAAAGGTATTAAAGCGATCCCAACTCCTGGAGGATTTCTAGTTCAGCAGAATTTGCACTAATACGCTTGATCTTTAGTGTAGCCCGTAAAAGATAAAGTATGAACTTTGCGTTATAAATATGGTCAGCAACTTACTGCCAAAACAGAGGTGCACTCTTCTTCCTGAGGCAGTTCTTCAGCCAAGAACTCGCAAAATGGCAAAATTGAATGTAAAGCAACTAAAAAATGTGAAGGCACAAATGTTACATTTTAGATCTATTTGACCTTCTTACACTAGATTATTTGGCTTCTTCGTTTTAAATTATTCTGAGTCCCAATTTCTAAAATCTCAAAATTATCTTCACCAGCCCTAATATCAAGTGAAGCTTTTGGAAATGTGCCCATGAGGACAGACCAGAAAATCGTTGTTAGTTATTATAGTAACCGGAGTTACCATTTCTCCACAGGATATTTCCCCCACTTAGGAAAAACAGGAGAGCATCACAGCATCAGTTATTTCAAAATATTACAATTAAGCAGCTTTAGTTACCAACGGCAAAGCAATCGAAGCAATAACACAAAGACAATCCCCATGCTTATAATAGGCTCATTGGAATTAAGTGATTTGCCCAAAATGCATCATGGATGCTAAATCTGTACCATTTTGTCATAATGAAGCTGCATATCTTCATCAAGCATAACAAAGCCGTACATCCACAGCAAAAACCTCATGAATCTCATCCCCAATGTAATCACACTTTAATGAGTTGCAAACAGCTAACTGAAACTGCTTGAAGATCTGACTGCCTGAAATCAATGGATCTTTAAAATCAGTAAAAACGGGAGATTAACAAGGTGTGAAGAATTTACTAAATTGCCCAAAATATCCGCATGCTTAACACATTATAAGTAGCATTTTGTAATTGACTCCTGATAAATGGTCAACATCCTTTGCCCGACTTAGGTGGCTGCCCATGTTAAATGTGCATGCTATAAATAGTGGTGATTTTACTCTGTGGCTGTTTGAAAATAAAACAACAAATGCTTGTAAAATCAATGTTAGGCTATTAGTCTTTTTTTAATTAACATTTTATATACACAATAATTTTTTTTAATTTCTTAATTTTCTGCTAAGCGCTGGTGACCAATAATGCATAGTTAGAAAATTGCTCCCTTACAACACAACTGATGGAATGATGAGATTGCAGAGATGGAGTGGAGATTTTAATTAGCAAATGTTTCTGGATGGATGGGACAGGGGGCCGTGCCTGATGAGGTCGTGCCTGATGATGTCATCTGTGTGAGGGCTAGACCATTTTAACTGTCTAAGTTGAATATGAAATTGGCAGGCTTTCCAGAGAATCATGTCAGTCACTTGATGGCTGGGATTCCTGTGGGTTACCAGCTTCTGATTTCCACAGTTTAAAAATTGACAGCAATAGTGCATAAACTCAGTTAAATTCAGATTCGCTGCCTCATTAAATATGCCTTGTATGCATAGATGACATCGAGTAAGCTGTTTATGCTATGTCCTGAATGCATCGTAACTTTGAATAACAAATATTAAAAAAGCAGTTAAGAGTCAATTTTACAAGCCTGGCTTGCAAACCTCCAACAGATTGCAATAGAATCAACTGCTTGTGAAACCTAAGAAGGTCTATATCCACTTTCCTGCTGCCAAGGCATTTTTCCACATGGTTTCATTAACAATACCTTTCCTCATCCTGCAGGTTTGATAAGTATAAAATCGCATACTTCCTATTTGAGTTTAAGATTTTTAATTGTTAAAATTCACACCAGCAAACTGTCTTGCATTAGACCGACATTCCTTATTAATGACTTAAATAAATAGGATTATTGTCAATATACGCCATTTTTATTGTGTGTAATGCAATGTCAAATCAATATATGTAACTATTGTGCATGTTAGGTGATGATAATTAAACCTGAAAACTTTTATATGAGTATCTCTTGTATACATCTGTGCATCACATATGGTGCGCTGTAGAAAATGATGTGGCTGCCATCCATCTGATAAATGAATTTAGCTCTGATTACTTAGTCGGATAAGGAATGATGCCACTGTCCAACTCAAGAGTTTGCTTCAACTACAAGTAAATTTGTGATACGGATCTAATTAAGGGGTCTTATTAAATAAAATCAGAAGCTTTAGCAGCGATTACTGACAAAAGAAAGCATGTAAAATGGAGGAATTTCAACACTATTGATGTCTTAAAAAATACCTCATTGTAAAACGGTACACCATATTCAAAATCGTGCTAAACCTGCCACTTGTATTAATTGGATTATGGCCAATTTTAACTGTTGGCAATGGCCAGAAATAGATGGTATCAGAAAGGTGACCAGTTCATATAAATGGGAAAAAAATCAGACAGGATGTATAATGCGGCATATGGCAGGGTGGGGGTGCAGAGGAACATTAATCCACTACCGTTCCTGCTTTCCGCCACTCCTGAAAGTTAAAATCAGCATGGCTTGATTTGGAATTATGTTGAATATAGGTGGATGAGGAGGGTGGAGTGTTCTGTTGTGGGGAGGGTGGGGGTTGAGTTGTGGGGAGGGTGGGGGGTTGAGTTGTGGGGAGGGTGGGGGGTATGTTGTGGGGAGAGTGGAGGGTTATGTTTTGGGGGGGTGTGGGGAGTTGTGGAGCGGGGAGGGTGGGGTGTTGAGTTGTGGGGAGGGGGGGGTTGAGTTGTGGGGAGAGTGGGGAGTTGTGGAGTGGGGAGGGTGGGGAGTTGTGGAGTGGGGAGGGTGGGGAGTTGTGTCATGGGGAGGTTGGGGGGTTGTGGAGTGCGGAGGGTGGGGGGCTGTGTTTTGGGGAGGGTGGGGGGGCTGTGTTTTGGGGAGGGTGGGGAGTTGTGGAGTGGGGAGGGTGGGGGTTGTGGAGCAGGGAGGGTGGGGGGTTGTGTTTTGGGGAGGGTGGGGAGTTGTGGAGTGGGGAGGGTGGGGCGTTGTGGAGTGGGGAGGGTGGGGAGTTGTGTTATGGGGAGGGTGGGGAGTTGTGGAGTGGGGAGGGTGGGGGTTGTGGAGAGGGGAGGGTGGGGGGTTGTGGAGTGGGGAGGGTGGGGGGCTGTGTTTTGGGGAGGGTGGGGGGCTGTGTTTTGGGGAGGGTGGGGAGTTGTGGAGTGGGGAGGGTGGGGGTTGTGTTTTGGGGAGGGTGGGGGGTTGTGTTTTGGGGAGGGTGGGGAGTTGTGGAGTGGGGAGGGTGGGGGTTGTGTAGCGGGGAGGGTGGGGGGCTGTGTTTTGGGGAGGGTGGGGGGGCTGTGTTTTGGGGAGGGTGGGGAGTTGTGGAGTGGGGAGGGTGGGGAGTTGTGTTTTGGGGAGGGTGGGGGTTGTGGAGTGGGGAGGATGGGGAGTTGTGGAGCGGGGAGGGTGGGGGATTGTGGAGTGGGGAGGGTGGGGGTTGTGGAGTGGGGAGGGTGGGGGTTGTGGAGTGGGGAGAGTGGGGTGTTGAGTTGTGGGGAGGGTGGGGCGTTGTGGAGTGGGGAGAGTGGGGGGTTGAGTTGTGGGGAGGGTGGGGGTTGAGTTGTGGGGAGGGTGGGGAGTTGTGGAGTGGGGAGGGTGGGGCATTGTGGAGTGGGGAGAGTGGGGGGTTGAGTTGTGGGGAGGGTGGGGGTTGAGTTGTGGGGAGGGTGGGGAGTTGTGGAGTGGGGAGGGTGGGGAGTTGTGTTATGGGGAGGTTGGGGGGTTGTGGAGTGGGGAGGATGGGGGGCTGTGTTTTGGGGAGGGTGGGGGGGCTGTGTTTTGGGGAGGGCGGGGAGTTGTGGAGTGGGGAGGGTGGGGAGTTGTGTTATGGGGAGGGTGGGGAGTTGTGGAGTGGGGATGGTGGGGGTTGTGGAGCGGGGAGGGTGGGGTTTGTGTTTTGGGGAGGGTGGGGTGTTGTGGAGTGGGGAGGGTGGGGGTTGTGGAGCGGGGAGGGTGGGAGTTGTGGAGCGGGGAGGGTGGGGGGTTGTGGAGTGGGGAGGGTGGGGGTTGTGGAGCGGGGAGGGTGGGGGTTGTGGAGTGGGGAGGGTGGGGGTTGTGTAGCGGGGAGGGTGGGGAGTTGTGGAGTGGGGAGGGTGGGGAGTTGTGGAGAGGGGAGGTTGGGGGTTGTGGAGTGGGGAGGGTGGGGGTCTGTGTTTTGGGGAGGGTGTGGGGCTGTGTTTTGGGGAGGGTGAGGTGCTGTATTTTGGGGAGGGTGGGGCGTTGTGGAGTGGGGAGGGTGGGGAGTTGTGTTATAGGGAGGGTGGGGGTTGTGGAGTGGGGAGGGTAGCTGGTACGAATAGATTTCTTCCATTTACTGTGGCAGTGAAATTTTAAATGCATCCTTGATATTCGATTGTGCTTATAATTCTTCTCCAAACAGCAAAGGATATCTTCTAAAGAAGAATCATACTGGAAACGTTAACTCTGTTTCTCTCGCCAGAGATGCTGCCAGACCTGCTAAGTTTTTCCAGCATTTTCTGCTTTTATTAAAGGAAACTGTTTTTTTAATATTTAGAATACTGATTGCAAGAAGGTGCAAAAATATTTTACAATATGTTTCCTATATCACAAACTTTCAAGTTAATGGGTTGATTAATCCTTGTTCAGGTGTTAGAGACATGTATTACATGTATTCAGGTGTATTACTGAAATGGAGTAAGAAGCAGAGAATCAATCTCGAATCGGTGACTTCATACATGTATACCTCCTTTGGAAGATGTAAGTGAATTTCCTTTGGAGTTCTTCTATTTGTCTCCTGTAACTGTTCAAGAGACAAAATACGTTTGGAGTAATTTGAAATGTTGACAGTGTCAGGCGTCCCACTGAATTAAGGTCCCAGTAGGATGGAGATCCTGCCCTTGAGAGCTGCCTGGCAATCAGCAGCCAGCAGTTCTCCAGCACTGGCAGTGCCACTAAAATCAGTGGCCACTGCCAGTAGTACAGTGAGACCTTCACCAGGGATCATTGCTGACCCATGTGAGTCCAGTTAAATCCCTGAACCACCATTAAATCCTGGTGGGCTCAGGGATAATTGGTTTCACATGGCTTGTTAACGAGCTGAATTGCCAACAGGCTGTCAGTGGGCGGGTTTCCCGCATCAGGCCCTTCCTGTCTCTCACTAAATTCGGGAAACTTTTCCAGCCACTGAGAGTTGGACATACAACCTCCCACACATTCTCCCAGCCTGCCCGCTCTCTTTCCTGCTCCAGTGGGCTCCATTAAATTCTGCCCTCAATTACATTACCATCGTCAAATCTCATATCATAAACTGAACTGGACGAGCCAAATATATACCTTGGCTACCAGAGCAGGCTGTGTATCCTGTGGCCAAGTTACTCAACCCCTGACACCCCAAGCCTTTCCAACGCCTACAAGGCACAAAAAATCTCAGTGTGATTGAATACTCTCCAGTTCCTTGGATGGGTGCAGCTGCAACAATCTTCAAGAAGTTCAAAATCATTCAGGATGACGCCATCCTCTAAATCCAAAGTTCATCTACCACCTTAAACATCCGATCCCTCCACCACCAATGCACCATGTCTGCTGCTTGTATCAACTGCAGGATTAGGCTCCTTCAGCAGCACCTCCAAAAGCCATGACTATCACCACACAAAAAGACAAGGGTAGCAAGTAGAATGGGAATTTCATCACTTCTATTAAGTCCTCCAAAACCACATGTCATTTCGACTTGGACATATATCACAATTCTTCATGATGGTTGGGTCAATATCCTGGAGCTCCCTGATTAATGGCACTGTGGGAGGATCTTCACCACATGGACTGTAGTGGTTCAAGAAGAGGGCCCACCAATACTTTCTCAAGTACAACAATGGCACCAAATCCTGGCCTTGCCAACAACAGCCATATTCCAAAAATTAGTGACAAATGCAGAACTTGGAGCTAAATATTTTTTCGAGGCCAAAATGAAAGATCCAAGAAGAGGAATGTTCAAACTGTGAAGTAGTCTGTATGAATAATTTGCAGTGGTCTGTGTAGAATTAATGAATTTATTGATTCTTCTGCCATGAAAAGATCAACACAACTAAAGAAGCAGACATCAACATGGAGAACAGAATTTAGGAGTTTGGTCAAAGCATGAGGGGCTATAAACAAAACTCATAGCTGACTCCAACAGAAGAAAGAAACTGTTTGAAGCCCAGATTCATTAGATGTATTATAGTAGATGCTGCTCAGATTAACTTTATGCATTCATCATGTTAATTACTGTAGGACTTTCTCTTTTATGGGTTTATGTTTATTAGTACTTAGACAGAAAACAAACAGCTGATTTAATAGCTAATAGCTAACAGGGGTTTAAAAGATCCGCAGCTTGTATAGCAGTGGATCTGAGTCCATCAATGTTGTCTATTTCATTAAATGAAATCATGAAGAACCCATGATTGAATTAATAGATCTGTGACAGGGAATTCTCATACACTTCCTGACATAATCCAATACATTTGATAACTTCATGAACAGATAATCAATTCCAAATGCTTCCTTGTTCAGATCCAGACAAGAATTAGTAGCAGCGGTGAATAAGTCTATTGTCAATGAAATAGTTCTGGTAGGAATTTTGCCCATAGTGCTAAATCTGGTGAGTTTAGAAGGGCAGAATGTTACGCCAGTGGGATTTTACGTTCCCACCGAAGTCAATGGAGTTTAGAATGGCTCACTGTATTTTACAGCCCTGCCCCCGCCACAATGGGGCCGTAAAATTCTAGCCATAAAAAATACAAATTCACCATAAACATTCTGACTACTACTCTTACAATTTGTTTAATTACAGCTTTAAATTTTATTCTCTGTTTACATTTTTGCTGTGCTCTCAAAAAAGGCTACAGTAGGAATTTCACGATTTTCGTGCAAGGACTATGGTTAAATTTTCTATCGTTATATCTTAAACAAAAACTTTAATGTTTTTTTCAGTTTAATTGAACTTCCTAGCCCAATCTTGTACCAAATATAGGAAGTGCATATAATTGTATTCAATGCAATCTGTTGTACAATTGCACATCTGCCATAGGCAATGACTTTATGTATAATGGAGGTACTGAAATTAAACAAAAATACTGAATTTTCATATTACATCCATTGTGTATGTAGATGAGCTTATCCAATTAATACCCAGGAACATGGTTCACTACAGAATAGCATTCCATTAGTTGAGAAATTCTCACTTCTACTACCTCCCTAACCTGATAGGGTTCGGAGGCTGGACGGCTCTAGCATCTTCTGCTCCTCGGATGTCTGTGATCTGAACAAGGCCCTAACATTAAGTTCTGACTTCTGCATGTCACACTTGTCCAGACGTATTCTGGACCGGTGTGTTTTCCCACCGGCATAACAGTAAATCTGGCTTGGGGAGGACAATTCCAGTCAGGCCTTACTTTGCTTTCCATTAGTGGGATGCAACGTGGATTCACAATGGCCTCCAGTGGGATTCGCGTTCCACTATGGCAGATACCATCGGATGATCCCGCTGTGTTTTCACACCAGTGTGAAACCGATTTTTGGCCTTCTTGCCATATTGTCTGTCCCTCACACCCACCATGAAGCCCAACGTCAACAGGGCCGGAAAATTCAGGCTTAAAGATAAAACTGTGCACCTATAATTCATCTGAGCAGTGTCTATTTTTCAGACTCTATGTTGCCTACTAAGCCTCAAATTTGACAGACAGAGAACATGTATACACTTAGGCCACAAGTACAAAAACCGCCATATTGAGAAAGGAGGGTGCAGCGATGGCAGGAACACACCGCCTCCAACATTAAAAGTGAAGAATAACTTATGTAATATAGAATCCTGTGCTTCTTGCAATGTTTGCAAAGCTGTGCCCTGGGGGCAGTTAAAATAGCACCGGGGTGCTATGTCCATCATAATGATATGTCACATCATCCCAACGGAATGCCCTGAAAAAAATGACAGCACAGCAAGAGTCTGAAGACAGCAGGAGGATGCAGTACATATATAACCCTTCAATTTAACTCTGCTACTGCCCCATTTTCCAATCCGGATACAGAGAAAATTTCTCCTTTGGTGTTTATGTTCCTGGATTTTGTGAGAATTCTTTAGAACCATAGAACCATAGAACACTACAGCACAGGAAACAGGTCATTCGGCCCTTCTAATCTGTGCCGAAATATTATTCCGCTAGTCCCATTGACCTGCACCTAGTCCATAACCCTCCAGACATCTCCCATCCATGTACCTATCCAATTTATTCTTAAAACTTAAGAGTGAGCCCGCATTTACCACGTCAGATGGTAGCTCGTTCCACACTCTCACCACTCTCTGAGTGAAGAAGTTCCCCTAATGTTCCTCCTAAACCTTTCCCCTTTCACCCTAAAGCCATGTCCGCTCATGTTTATCTCTCCTAATCTAAGTGGAAAGAGCCTAATCGCATTTACTCTGTCTATACCCCTCATAGTTTTGTAAACTTCTATCAAATCTCCCCTCATTCTTCTACGCTCCAAGGAATAAAGTCCTAACCTGTTTAATCTTTCCCTGTTATTCAACTCCTTAAGACCCGGCAACATCCTAGTAAATCTTCTCTGCACTCTCTCAATCTTACTGATATCCTTCCTGTAGTTAGGTGACCAGAACTGCACACAATACTCCAAAGTTGGCCTCACCAATGTCTTATACAACTTCACCATAACATCCCAACTCCTATACTCAATACTTTAATTTATGGAGGCCAGTATGCCAAAAGCTTTCTTTACAACCCTGTCTACCTGTGACGCCACTTTCAGGGAATTATGTATCTGAACTCCCAGATCCCTTTGTTCCTCCGCACTCCTCAGTGCCCTATCATTTACTGTGTATGTCCTACCTTGGTTTGTCCTTCCAAAATGCAACACCTCACACTTTTCTGCATTAAATTCCATCTGCCATTTTCTGGTCCATTTTTCCAGTTGGTCCAGATCCCTCTGCAAGCTTTGAAAGCCTTCCTCGCTTTCCACAATGCCTCCAATCTTAGTGTCATCAGCAAACTTGCTGATCCAAATTACCACATTATCATCCAAATCATTGATATAGACAACAAACAACAATGGTCCCAGCACAGATCCCTGAGGCACACCACTAGTCACAGACCTCCAGTATGAGAAGCAATCATCCACTACCACTCTCTGTCTTCTCCCACACAGCCAATTTCAAATCCAGTTTACAACCTCTCCATGGATACCAAGTGTCTGAACCTTCTGAACTAACCTCCCATG
Source organism: Cetorhinus maximus (assembly GCF_964194155.1). Taxonomy (NCBI): domain Eukaryota; kingdom Metazoa; phylum Chordata; class Chondrichthyes; order Lamniformes; family Cetorhinidae; genus Cetorhinus; species Cetorhinus maximus. The sequence goes on from NC_135889.1 coordinate 78,873,156, forward strand.
TGGGACCTTGTCAAAAGCCTTACTAAAGTCCATGTAGACAACATCCACAGCCTTTCCTCCATCTACTTTCTTGGTAACCTCCTCGAAAAACTCTACAAGGTTCGTTAAACACGACCTACCACGCACAAAGCCATGCTGACTATCCTTAATCAGCCCTTGGCTGTCCAAATAATTGTATATCTGATCTCTCAGAAGACCTTCCAATAATTTACCTACTACTGACGTCAAACTCACTGGCCTGTAATTACCTGGTTTACTTTTGGAGCCTTTTTTAAACAACGGAACAACATGAGCTACCCTCCAATCCTCCGGCACCTCACCCGTGGCTAAGGACATTTTAAATATTTCTGCCAGCGCCCCTGCAATTTCTACACTAGTCTCCCTCAAGGTCCGAGGGAATATCATGTCAGGCCCGGGGGATTTATCTATCTTTATTCGCTGTAAGGCAGCAAGCACCTCCTCCTCTTTAATCTCTATATGTTCCATGACACTACTGCTTGTTTCCCTTCCTTCCTTATACACTATGCCAGTTTCCTGAGTAAATACTGATGCAAAAAAACTGTTTAAGATCTCCCCCATCTCATGAGGCTCCACAAATAGATGACCACTCTGATCTTCAAGGGGACCAATTGTATCCCTTATTATCCTTTTACTCTTAATATACTTGTAGAAACCCTTTGGGTTTACCTTCACATTATCTGCCAAAGCAACCTCATGTCTTCTTTTTGCCTTCCTGATTTCCTTCTTTAGTATTTTCTTACATTTTCTATACTCTAAAAGTACCTCATTTGCTCCTTGTTGCCTATACCTGCTATACATCTCTCTCTTCTTCTTAACTGGATCGCCAATATCCCTTGAAAACCAAGGTTCCCTATGCCTGTTAACTTTACCTTTAATCCTGACAGGAGCATGCAAACTCTGCACTCTCAAAATTTCGCCTTTGAATGACTTCCACTTACTGAACACATCCTTGCCAGAAAACAACTTATCCCAATCCACTCTTCCTAGATCCTTTCTCATTTCCACAAAATTGGCCTTTCTCCAATTTAGAATCTCAACTCGAGGACCAGACCTATCCTTATCCATAATTAACTTAAAACTAAAGACATTGTGGTCACTGGACCCAAAATGTTCGCCTACACGTACTTCTGTCACCTGACCTGTCTGGTTCCCTAATAGGAGATCAAGTATTGCATCCTCTCTCGTTGGTACCTCTATATATTGATTTAGAAAACTTTCCTGAACACATTTGACAATCTCCAAGCCATCCAGCCCTTTTACAGTATGGGAGTCCCAGTCAATATGTGGAAAGTTAAAATCTCCTACTATCACAACTTTCTGTTTCTTATATTGGTCTGCTATCTCTCTACAGATTTGCTCCTCCAATTCTCTCTCACTATTGGGCAGTCTATTAGTGTGGTCACACCTTTCCCATTCCTCAGCTCCACCCATATGGCCTCTGTAGACGAGCCCTCCGGGCTGTCCTGCTTATTTACAGCTGTGATATTTTCCCTGACTAGTAATGCCACTCCTCCCCCTTTCATCCCTCCCCCTCTCTCACGTCTGAAACAATGGAACCCCAGAACATTGAGCTGCCAGTCCTGCCCCTCCTGCAACCAAGTCTCACTAATAGCAATAATGTCGCAATCCCACGTGCCAATCCATGCCCTAAGCTGATCTGCCTTTCCGAGAATACTCCTTGCATTGAAATAGATGCACTTGAGAACACTTCTATCATGTACAAACCTTTGATTTCTGTCTATACATGCATTCCTCGCTTGACCTTTATCCTCCTCCACCTCACTATCTGCTCTAACACTCTGGTTCCCCTCCCCCTGCAAATCTAGTTTAAACACCCCAGGCAGCACTAGCAAACCTACCCGCAAGGGTGTTAGTACCCCTCCAGTTCAGGTGCAAACCGTCCCATTGGAACAGGTTCCACCTTCCCTGGAACAGAGCCCAATTGTCCAGAAACATGAAGCCCTCCCTCCTGCACCATCTCCTTAGCCACATATTTAGCTGCATTATCCTCCTATTTCTAGCCTCACTAGCACATGGCATGGGTAGCACTCCTGAGATCGCAATCCTGGAGGTCCTGTCCTTCAACTTTGCACCCAACTCCCTAAACTCTCTTTGCAGGACTTCCTCCTCCTTCCTATCCACGTCATTGGTCCCTACATGGACCACGACATCTGGCTGCTCACCCTCCCTCCTGAGAATACTGAGAACTCGATCCGAGATATCGCGGACCCTGGCACCAGGGAGGCAGCAGACCATCCGGGATTCTCGATCTCTCCCACAGAACCTCCTATCTGTCCCCCTAACTATTGAATCCCCTATCACTGCTGCTGCCCTCTTTTCCCTCCCTCCTTTCTGAGCTGAGGGTCCAGCCTCGGTGCCAGAGACGCGACCACTACAACTTGTTCCTGGTAGGTCATCCCCACCAACAGTATCCAAAATGGTATACCTATTGTTGATGGGAACGGCCATAGGGGTGCTCTGCTCTTTCTGTCTATTCCCCTTCCCTCTCTTGACATTCACCCAGCTGCCAGCCTCCCGACTTTTAGGGGTGACTGTCTCCCTGAAACTCCTGTCTATTACTGCCTCTGCCTCCCGTATGATCCGAAGTTCATCCAGCTCCAGCTCCAGTTCCCTAACTTGGCTTCTCAGGAGCTGCAGCTGGATGCACCTTTTGCAGGTGTAGTCAGCAGGGACAATTCTGCTGTCCCTGACTTCCCACATGCTGCATTCGGAGCACTCGACTGTCCCAACTGCTGCCTCCATTACCTACTCCTAATTTACTTAAGGAAACTTACCTGGCCCTACCCCACTGGGAGCAAGCTTGTCCTCAGCCTCTGCTCGCCTAAGCCTCTCGAGCCAAAGCCTCAAGCTGTTAAGAGATTAAACAGTAGCCTTTAACATTGCAGTTTTGAGGCTGACCAGATTTCACATACTTACCATAGAGCACATGAACTAAGAATTTGGCACTGATAAAAACACTGGGCAAATGTTTGCCTTCATTATATGCACTGCAACCTGGCAGAGCAGGTTGCCTGCCCATTGTAGAACCTGTCCAACTGTAATGAAAATTGGACGGCTTCTAAAATAGGCAAATGATCTGCTCCATCAGATTACCAGTCATACACTGAAGATGAAAATTTGACCTGCTTTAATTTAATTTATTAGATAATCTTTCCTGAGTGAAAAAAAGTGAAAAGGAACAATCTTGTGCCATAGATCATCTTCCATGGACTTACGGTGCCAGAAATAGACTGAGGTGGGGTAAGAGGCCAAGCACTGAAGCCTGCTACACTGACAATGTCCAACTGAATTGATTGGAAGCCATTTTTATTCGTGATTCCATTGAAATGTAATGTTGTTAAGCAAAAAACAATATGTTGATATAGAATCATGCAGCCTCTGAAATCCTTACAGTTACATAGAAATGACAAAGTCTTCAGGCCATCCACTTAAACAGGAACGGCTACAAATTCTGTGATCACGCACTCTAAAATTGTATCAGAATACCATCGTGCCTTCACTATGTGTTAAAACAAACTGATGCACTTCAAACAAACCTGTAAAAATGTGTCCATTGCTGAATTAGGTTATCTTCTCTGTTATTATGATGGAGTTCCCTGGTGTACCTAGAGTGAAATGTTTACTCACTGTTCAGAAAACATATTGTTGCCCATCATAGTGATCCTGATATTCTATCAGGTTCTTCAGCTATGTTGACAGTGTGAGTATTGACCCAGATTTTGCTGTCAAAATAGCTGAGGCAACTGGCACTTGCTGTTACTTCAGCGTAATTGATAAAGCAAATTGTGTGGTTAAATGCCAACGCCTGGTTACAGTTAACTTTCACTGTCTGCCTCAGTATTGAAATGCATTGAATGTTGTGAAGTTGTGTGGTAGGTACAAGATAAACTCGTCACAGGAAGTTAAGGCCTGTCATTACAGGTAAAAGAGCCCTTTTAGCAATGTGATGCATGTTAGTTTATGCCAAACACCCTCTCTGGCACTGAAAATTAACTATTATAACTGTGGAGTCTCATTTCTTCAGGTACCAATTGTTGTTGGAGACGTCATAAAATTTAAAAGTAGTTTTTAAACTTCTCTTTTTCTTGGTCCCTTAACCCATTCTTTCTTTCCCTCTCTTTGGACTGAATTGAAAATTAAATAAACTGCAGGTTTGGGTTGGGTGGGGTAGATTAAAATCACAGAAATCTGCTTCCAGGTGGAATCCAACTCCAATCCAACATCTCCACCTTTAACTGATACCGTAAGGTGAGGGAACGACCAACCCAATTTAAGGAGATGAGTTCCAAATTTAAACATGATGTGAGCCTTATTGTCATGTAGGTTTCAAACATTTAACTGACGTCTGCTGGGTTTTCAGAGTGTTGAATAGCCTGACAACTTGTTGAGGTGAGCTCTTGTTGGAATCAGGAAGTAAATGCCTACACACCTACCTCTTGAATCTAAGTGCCTGCCTGTGAAGCCTCCGTCATCAGGCCACTTACCAACCTCCACGATCTTCCACCCTGAGACTTCTGATCTGACCATGAGGACTCCAATCTCTCCCCCCACAACCAAGCCCCAATCTCCATGCACCCAGCAGGCCTTGATCTTGACCAGACCCTGATCCCCCATCGCCACAAGTCCCCGATCTTCCCACCCCTCAGACCCCCAACTTCCCTGGGATAGACAACCCATGCGATCTATATCAAAAATGCTGACCTAGCCAGTGATGCCCGCATCTTGCGAAAGAATAAATATTTAAAAATCGCTGATCGACCACCAGCATACCCCTCTAATCGATTCGCCCTGCATCCCCCACCCCTCCCACCCCCGATCGCTCTGCCCTTCTAGTCAAACTGCCATTGCTGGTGTGGACTTGCCTATGCTGCAGCCATCACTGACCAACTCCCCCCTCAACTGGAGGCCCAGATTGTCAATCAGAATGGTTCTGGGCAGGGAACTGATCAGTGATGTTACTGACAGTTGTGTAGTTAAAGCTCCATGGCATGTGGGGGAATCCCAAATTGTGGATTCTCTCCAACTTTCTGGTGTCACACTCACTGTGGGTCCGGCCAGTAAAAGTTCTTTTTATTTCTCTTTCGGTAACTGATCTGACATTGAATTCATTCGGCCTAATTTATATTTGCTTCTCAATACTTGCCGTGTTTATTTTACAATCCTCCAACTTGATTGATTAATGAGATACACAGTTGCTTGCCCTGTTCATTCAGGTCCTAGATGCCTTTTTTTTCCCTGAATGTGCTGCTATCAGCTCATACTTTCAGCAACTTTCCATACAACGAAAGTTAAAAACCAAACAATGCAAGAGCACATCTAAATAATTCCAGATACAGTTTGATGCCTGGCTACAGTAACATCTGAGGCATTGGGCAGAATCTTCTGGACTTTGTTCCTTTTGGAATGGTGGGACCAGATTTGGGTCAGAAATCTGATTTATTAATGGGCAAGCTTAGCCCTGCCTCTTTAACTTAGTCTTGGCATTAACATCCTACCTCCAAGCTCCCCAACAACTTAGGGAGGGTGAGATGACACATCCATTCTATCAAAAGACAGTTTTCTAATGAAAGGGACTATGACTTAAGGACTCACCAATACTTGAATCTTTGAGGCTTCAGTAGCCACAGGAATGGAAAGGTGACCTGGGAAGGCTTCTCCCTGAGTCCCTCGCTCTTAGCTGGAAGTCCTGCTACAGGATCTGAGGGGCTGCATTGAGGTGAGCTCTACCAAGGATGGAAGGAAGTGGACAACCCCTCCAACTAGACAGGTCTGGATGGAAGTGGCGAAGCAGAATTATGGTACCTAAATGTGGAGACATGCACCAAGAGGAGGATGAGAAAGTTGAATGGCAAGAACACTTTCAGATGCCAAGCTCCACACTCACTCTCATTCTACACAGCACTCCTCAGGACAACATACCTTGTAGTGGCACTCATTTCTCTCTTTACATGTACCTCAGTATCTCTATCCCTATGTGAACAGCCAATATTCACACTTATCCTCATCCTATCATGCTTTTGCCCCCATCCCTCAGAGCCATCCTCCACATATGGTGTTTCTTCCTCCTCTCCCCACAAGCCATTGCAAACATTCAGACCTCTCTGCTTTCTCTCCTTGCAGGAGAAGAGGGCACACTGCCGGGCAAGAGGCAGAAACTATGTGAGGCAAGGTGGCTGTGCCCCCACCCAGTGACAGGCCCCTTATTGACCACTGGAAATGCCTGCTCCATCAGGGAAGGAGGTCTTGTTCCAGGAGGCTGCAGATGTCCGCAGATACCTGCCATGAGAGCCTGAGCCTCATAAGGCGGTGGTGCTCAGACATGTCGAGAGAAGTGATCCTCTGCCTATAGACCCCGTGTTGGGGGTCTCCCCTTCTTCCAGCTGGATTTTGGTATCTATTCCCTCTGCTCTGTGGAAGGGCATGCAGCTGAAAAAAAGGCAGCTGATACTGCTACTGGTGTTGGTCCTGCTGCTGCTGTTGCTGCTGGTGTGGCTTCTGCTCTTGTCCCTCATCAGAGGTGCACAATAGAGCTGCAAAAGCTGCTTCCATGTTGTGTTGAAGGTTAACTGCAGGGAAGTGCAGCTGAAGCTGAGCGAAGTGAAAGACAGATGAAGTGCCTTTCAACAAGCTGGCAATCACCTGTCAAAGAGTGAAAGCACTGTCTGAGATAAAATGTGTTTTGAACAGCAGCTTCTCAATGGCCATGGCTGAAGCTCTTAATGTAACTGATCAAAGCCTTCCCACCTTGTCAGTTTCACTAAAGAAGCTTTACCTGGTCTGCACTTGCCTTAGTGGCCCTGGTGAGTTGCAGACAGGTAGGGAATCAGGTCCAATGACTAGGAAATTTAGAATTGAGGGTTAAAACATTTGCTATTTTGGTTTTTAATTACCTTAATAACTTACTGACAGACCTAAAGGGGTTCCCTGCTCACTTTCAATCCCACTCCACAGAAACCCAGAAGAGAAATGGGATAATGTTGGGATTCCAGTTCAATGTGAATTTCAGGAGATTTAACTTCCCACTCGCATACAAACTCACCTGCATTGGGAACATTCTCTCATTATTTCTAAACCACTGGTGAACTTGTCTGATACTTCAGAAAACAAATTCACTTTTGATATCTGCAATAGCAATCTTAATAGCTTTTACAGCTTGATATCTTTAAAGGAATTATATGGTATACGTTAAAGCTCCCAACAGAAAATGATCTTGTTCTAACAGTACCTGTACTAGCAAGAAAAAAAAGGAGGGGTATATAGACGGTATAAAATAAAAGATACACAATAGCAACAGTAATATTGATAGATGTCTGTGCTTTGAGTAAAGAGCAAAATCCAAACTTAGTGAGAGCAGCTCTGAGCACTAAATGTAATATGGTAACATATAATGTTAGCTAACAAGAAATGTATATTTTGTCCTGGGTAGAAAACTATGGAATAGCTAACATGTTCAAAATATTCTAATCAAACTGAATTATCCTGATGGTTGAAACTCTTTTCCTGACTGCTATAGCCCACTTGTTTCTTTAATGATTGATAGAATTCCATTTGTAAATTGAGTTGATCATGATTCATGGCCAGTAACTAGCCACTGACCAATATAGAACCATTGATGCAACACTGTAAAATCTAAGAAGCTGCCAATTTTAAATTATTAAAACGATTCAGAGCTCATTAAAAAGTTAATGGTGGAAAAATTGCTGTTGTGATACTTTGATGCATATCATGTTTGCAGTTTTCCTTTTCTTTGCACCAACAGGTAACAGATTTTGGAATCAGGTGTCAATCAAATGATTAGGTAGATCCTGTACTTAGGCTCAAAGATAATCAAATATAGTCAGGCACATTACCTGGAAGACATGTGCTCACATTCCAAGCATCTATTCTAAGTGCATTCCTTTATATAAAATGAAATTTAAGTCTTCTGTTTGTACATAGTAGACTTTGAGTGTCTTAATCTATTCAAGTAGCTATTTCAACGAACTAATTACATCAACTCCCATCATTTCACAATACTAATACAACTGAGCTGAACGTATATTCTGATTCTAATGCCTTTGTTTAGAATAAGAATGCTACTTTAGTTCAGTTCTCTTTCTAATCCTGCATCACTATCTTGAAGGCATCAGAATTGAAAACAAAGCCCATTGTTTTCTTTCAAAGCTTCGTCAAGAATTAAATTTGGTTTTCATTTTTAGAATTTACCACTGAAATTCAATGCTATTATGTTAATAAGGTCAGTATAAACTAGTTAGCAAAAGAAACACAAAACTCATTTGTGAAGGCTAAGATTATAGGAAGCATATATACTGTCGTGCCATCATTAATTTATTTTGGGTTTATTTTTTATTTCAGCATTTTTATTATGAAATGGAAGTTAATCATTTCTGCTTTTGGATTGTATCAATCTTTCGATTGTAATCCAAGCTTGGTAACAGTGAAATTATAGCTTTCAGTTTGACTGTGTTATGTGCATCTTTACACTGATATGTAGATAGTTCTAATTTGATAAGAAGTTGAAAATAATTAACATTTTTTTCTTTTTGCTTAGATATTGCTATTGGGGCCAAACCTTGGTTGCAGATGCTACCAATATCAGCAAGTTCAGTATTCTGGCGTTATGTATCCTGCAAATGCAAAGGTTTTGGAAAATAAGGAAGAGGTAATAATATCTGAGCCTTACATATGTACATTTTGATTATATTAGAATGCCCAAATTCACATTTAAACTGAACAAATGTAAAAACAAGTATAATCATAGCACACTGACTGTATGAATAAATGTGAATTTGAACTTTGCTGGAAAAATATCAAATCACATGCAGCATAAGTTAGCTTTTTGAAAATATTGATTAAAACAATACCAGCTTTATAACAAACCTAGGAAATGCATCTGAAAGAAATGTGCTGTGCATTAAACAAATATTTATCTTTATACAATTAATACTTATGTTGTATTCTTGTAGACTTATGGATGTTTACAGCAGAGAAGGAGGCCATTCGGCCCATCGTGTCCATTCTGGTCAACAAAGATCTGACTACACGAATCCTATCTTCCAGCGTTTGGCCTTTTGCCATGGAGGCTATGGCAACGCAAGTGAATATCTAAATACGTCTTAAATGTTATGAGAGTTTCTGGCTCAGCCACCCTTTCAGGCAGTGAGTTCCAGACTCCCACCACCCTCTGAGTGAAAAAAATTCTCCTTAACTCTCCTCTTAGCCTTCTACCTCTTACCTTAAATCTATGTCCCCTAGTTATTGACCTCTCCACTAATGTAAAAAGTGCCTTGCAATCCGCCCTATCTATGGCCTTCATAGTCTTATACACCTCTATTAGGCCCCATCTCAACTTTCACTGTTCCAAGGAAAACAACCCCAGCTTAACCAATCTTTCCTCATAGCTCAGACCCTCCCTTCTTATTGTACTGTCAACAGGCATTTAAATGAAACACTGAGTTTGATAGTAAAACAGAGAGTTGGCTGTATGCCACCTTGGAACATTATTTATGAATCTGATTGCTTAATATTTTTGCCGATCATTAAGTCACCACAGTCCCAGTACCAATAAGAATACATAGTTTTTCAATCATTCAATACATGGATAGTTAAACACTATAAGGTAATAGTAATGCACCAATAGATGATATAACAACTCAGCCTAATAATGTATTTTCAAATAAAATTAAACAGTAGAATGAATCAGCAGATAAACAGTACTTCATAGAATCTGTTCTGAAACTCATACAGTGACTCAGAAAACATGGATACCAGACTGGTTTCACTTTGTTTTGATGTCCAAAGCATAAAAATAAAAACAGAAAATACTGGAAATACTCAGTAGCCAGGCAACAAATATAGATACCTCACACTCTGTCTCTTTGTCTTCTTCATTAAAATAGATGTTGTAAATAGCTAAGGCCCCAGCACTAATCTTTGTGGCACTCCTCTAGACACAACATGCCAACTTGAAAACACCCCATTTATCCTGACTTTCTGCCTCTGTCAGTTAACCAATCCTCTATCCATGCTAATATATCACCCCCCCCGCCACCCTCTACGCCACCCCCCCGAATCTATGAGACCTTATCTTGGGTATTAACCTTTTGTGTGGTCCCCATTATTGAATGCCTTTTGAAAGTTAAAGTATACAAGTATACTGGCTCCCCATTATCTACGCTACTAGTTACATCAAAAAACTAACAAATTTGTAAAGCACAATTTACCTTTTGTAAAAACATGTTGACTTTTTCTAATCATACTACGCTTTTCTAAGTGCATTGTTAAGACTTCCTTAATAATAGATTCCATCACTTTCCCGATGACTGATATCAAGCTAACTGGCATGTTTTCTCTACCTTCTTTCTTGGAAACCAGTGTTACATTTGCAAACTTCCAATCTGCTGAGACCATTATAGTAGCTAGGGGCTTGTGGAAAATCATAGCCAGTGCATCCGCTATCTTTGCAGCTATCTCTGTTGGAACACTAGGATGTAGACTATCAGGTTCTGGGGATTTGTTGAATTTAGTACCTTGAATTTTTCCAGTACTGTTTCTCTGCTGATATTAATCACCATAATTTCCTCACTCTTATTAGCCTCCAGGTTACCCTCTATTCCTGGTATGCAACCTATATCTTCTACTATGAAGGTAGGCACAAAATATTTGTTCAATATGCCATTTCCTCATTCCCCCATCATAAATTCTCCTGTATCTGCTTCTAAGGGACCAATGCTTACTTTAGCTACTCTCTCTTCATATACTTGTAAAAGCTCTTACAATCTGTTTTTATATTCCTAGCTAGTTGACTCCCATATTATATATTTTTTTCACTTTTTGTCAACTTTTTGGTGGTATTCTGCTGGTTTCTGAAACACTCCCAATCCACAGACTTACCATTGTTCTTTGAGCATTATAAGCGTCTTCTTTTAATCTAATAATATTCTTAACCTCCTTAGTAAGTGATGGATCGATCTTTATTGCTAAGTTAAAACAGAATTACCTGGAAAAACTCAGCAGATCTGGCAGCATTGGTGGAGAAGAAAAGAGTTGACGTTTCAAGTCCTCATGACCCTTCAACAGAACTGAGTAATATTAGGAGAGGGATGAAATATAAGCTGGTTTAAGGTGGGGGGGTGGGGTGGGGGGAGAGAAGTTGGGGGGGGGGGTGGTGGTTGTAGAGACAAGCAAGCAGTGATAGGAGCAGGTAATCAAAAGATGTCACAGACAAAGGAACAAAGAGGTGTTGAAGGTGGTGATATTATTTTAAAGTTTATAACAGTATTAACTAATGTTTGAAAATATTAAAAATCATTAAAAAATAAACCTGCCATTGTGCTGAAGAATAACTTCACAGAGCCTGTCTTCAGCTCCTAACGTCAAAAGGGGGGCATGACTTCACTGGAAATATGCCACGCAGGAAGCCTTTGCTGCTTGTCCTGATGTTAGGCCCTGCTGCAGGAAGAAGAGGAAGTTTTAATTGCAGCCTATGGATAAGGTAAAGCACCTGTTGGAGTCATACCTATTGTTATGACCGAGCAGTTGGTACAGCTGAGTTATTTAAAAATCCCAGAGGGAAACTTTAAACGACTGTCATAACCTATAATTTTAAGTGTTATGTTTGAGATGCAGCTCTAAATTCAGGAATCATATCACCAGTTCTCGAGAGGTTTTATATTAAGCTAAATGAATATTTTATTAATTTACACAAATTAATATATACACATTGCCACAAATTATGATCATAACTTTTAACAAATTCCCAAACTAATCTCCATTAAGGCAATAGCAACCCATAGACTTAACCAGACACCAGGCAAAGCATTTTCACCTTATGAGTTCAAAATGAAGTTCTTTTCACTTTGATTCCTGTGGAGACAGTTGGAGGCTTACAGCTGCTTTTGATCTCACATTGCCTCTGCTCTACACACATAAAACGATCGTTTTGTTTCACCAAGCATAGCCCATTGAATGTAAATTTGCATTGTATCACCAGCCTCTTTGAAATCCACCTTTTTACAATAAAACCCTTTCATAGTACCAATTTTATTAGTAATATAAACATATTGCTTGGTGTCTGCTAGCTAGGCAGTAGTTTTCACCCCGCTTCTTGAATGCTTTATTCAAAAATATGCGAATGCATGATATCTCTCTTACATATCAAAACTAGTACACATCAAAGCACCCAGAGTAGCTGGTTTTAATCCAGTTAAGACACACCCACAGACTAAAACTCTATTTTAAAAGAAAAATATTTCCCAATAATATTATATACATTAATAGCTTCATGACACTAGCACAAAGGAAGATGTTTGTGGTTGTTGGAGGTCAATCATCTCAGTCCTGGGACATCGGTGCAGGAATTCCTCAGGGTAGTGTCTGAGGACCAACCATCTTCAGCTGCTTCTTCGGTGACTTTCCCTCTATCATAAGGTCAGAAGTGGGGATGTTTGTTGATGAATGCACAATGTTCAGCACCATGAGCAACTCCTCTGATACTGAAGCAGTCCGTGTCCGCATACAGCAAGATCTGGATAATATTCAGGTTTGGTTGATAACCAAGTAACATTCACGCCACACAGTGCCAGGCAATGACCAACTCCAACTTGAGAGAATCTAACCATCGCCCCTTGACATTCAATGGCAATACCATCTCTGAATCCCCCGCCATCAACATCCTGGGGGCTACCATTGACCAGCCATATAAATACTGTGTCTATAAGAGCCGATCAGAAGCTGGGAATTCTGCGGCTACTAACTCACCTCCTGACTCCCTAAAGCCTGACCACCATCTAAAAGGCACAAGTCAGGAGTATGATGGAATACTCTCCACTGGCCTGGATGAGTGCAACTCCAACAACACCCAAGAAGCTCAACACCATCCAGGTCAAAGCAATCTTCTTGCTTGACACCCCATTCACAAACATAAATGTTCACTCCCTCCACCACTGGCACACAGTGGCAGCAGAGTGGACTATATGCAAGATGCAATTCAGCAACTCACTAAGACTCCTTAGACAGGACCTTCCAAACTGGCAACCTCTACCACTTAGAAGATCAAGGGCAGCAATGCATGGGAACACCACCCCTGCAAGCTCCCCTCCAAGCCACACATCATCCTGACTTGGAATTATATCACTGTTGCTGGATCTAAATCTTGCAGCTCCCTTCTTAACAGCACTGTGGGTGTACCTGCACTAGATGGACAAAGTCCCAGAGAATGAGGCGGGTCTTTTAACCAGCCCACCTCAACACAGGGGTTGCTGAGTGGGCACCTCCAAACTGTTGCCAGGGGTGTTGGGCCCAACTCCAGCGTCCGCACCTCCCCCCCCCACACTGGAATGAAAATTGTGCGTTTTGTGGCTCATTTTCCTGAGGTGGGCTTGGTCAGCCTGGGAATTTCCAGACTCCTTTGACATGAAAACCCAGCCTGTTAACTGTGCTTCTCTCTCTCCACCAACGCTGCCTGGCCTGCTGCATATTTTCAATATTTTCTGTTGTCAGATTTTTTCCAGCATATGCAGTATTTTGTTTTTGTGTTAGCATGCAAGTAATTTTTACGAAGTACTCTTCCGGATTATCCAAAACTGACCTATCTCAAATGACTTCCTGTATTGGGAGATCAAAGACAAAAGGAAGTCTACAAGTGTCAACAACTTCAACCAGCCCAGAGCCTCACTAAACAAGATTTAATTAATTAGGTTTGGGGTGGTAGTACATGGGTAATGTACTGGTAGTAACCCAGAACCTCAGACTCATGTTTTGGTGACATGAGTTTAAATCCCAGCAGGGCAGCTGGGGGAATTTAAATTCAATTAATTAATAAAGCTGGAATAAAATGCTAGTCTCATTAATAATAGTCATGAAACTACGAAGTTAAAATCCCATCTGGTTAACTAATGTTATTCAAGGGAGAAAATCTGCCACCTGGCCTGGCCCACATGCAACTCCAGATCTGCAGCAATTTGGTTGACTCTTAATTAACTGCCCTTTGAAATGCCTACCAAAATATTTAGCTCCAGGGCAATTATTGATGAGCAGCAGAAGCCGGCCTTGCCTCCACTGCTCACATCCCAAGAATGAACAATAAAAAAAAAGAGTTCTGGAGAAGAGTCATATACGGCTTGAAATGTTAACTTTGTTTCTCTCTCCACAGATGCTTTCAGACCTGCTGAGCTTTTCCAGCATTTTTTGTCAGGGTGACGAACTGTCCCTTATTTTGATTGTTAGTCCTGTGTCCTTTAAGAGGCACCTTTTGTCCCTTATTTCTAGAACAGCCTGCGGGAGACTGGTCCCGAGAGTCTCCAGAGTAAGTTGGCCAGCAGGGAGATGATAATGTTGTGACTCAACAAGATAAGTTGCAAGCTTTATTTGATTTTAAACCTCCCCCTTCCAATGTGTTCTCAAGATCCAACCTTCCCACCATCTCGCATGTTGAAAACTACCCCTCCACCCTCATGGTCACCAGACCCCCAACCCTATCCAAGCCCTGTCCCATGGGTTGAAGTGTCCCTTATTTTATTTCATAAGAGTTGGTCACCCTGTTTTCAGTTTTTATTTTACATTTGCAGCATTCTCAGTATTTTTCTTTTATTTTTATATTAAAAAAAATATAATGGATAATTTGTGGCATTCTAGCATATCTTGCTTATGGAGGTAGGATATACGCATTTTGATGCTGTATTTCTGTTGTTTGCATTATGTTATGATATGCTCTCCTCCCTTCCCAAACCCCTCACCCACACACATCAGTGGATCAATTGTGTGTTTTCCCTGTCACTTCAGGCAGGAGATGAAAAAAGTAGCATAGTTAGCAAGGAAGTAATTTGGATCCTAAAGAAATTTTCCATTTCAATCTGCTCGAGTGTAGCCAGAGAACCAGCAGAACCCGACTGTAAAATCTGCCTTTTGCTTGTGCCTTTGCCTCTGAAGACTCACAAATTGATCACTTCTTCTTAACAATGCAGCTGACGTGACAAATTTCAATTTGTCATGATTATGCAGTGTTCATACAAGGAGGTGCATTTTATGCTGCACCTGCTGTCTACAAGCTAATTACAACAGCCAAAAAAGCTCCATTAAACTTTCCAGGGCCATGGCTAAGCTATAAATTTAGACGAAAGGATGAAATGCATAATTTCTTCTGGATT
Source organism: Cetorhinus maximus (assembly GCF_964194155.1). NCBI lineage: Eukaryota > Metazoa > Chordata > Chondrichthyes > Lamniformes > Cetorhinidae > Cetorhinus > Cetorhinus maximus. The sequence goes on from NC_135889.1 coordinate 78,888,344, forward strand.
GTAATTGGATGGGTTTTAGAAGCCATCATTTATGCTACTCTACAATAATCACTAGTTTGGTAAAATAATAAATATACTCACCTTCCTGTATTACTGTCCAATTATGCTCATTGACTATGTGAAATTTTTAGATTATTGTTAAATTATAGTTTCATTTGCAATTCAATCATATTAATTAAGTGTATTTAAAATGGATGATACAGAACCTGTTATATCTCTACTTGCCTTGATAAATACCAATTCATGCAATCTAATTATTACATTTTAAAGATCTTTGTAGACCCCAAGTGGTGTACTGGAAGGCAAAAGCAAAATACTGTGGATGCTGAAAACCTGAAATAAAAACAGAAAATGTTGAAAATATTCACTGGATCTGGCAACATCTGTGAAGAGAGAAAAACAAAGGAATAGATTTTATGGAGCCCACAAGATCAGGAAATATGGCATGCTGTTGGAAGGCGAAAGTTCAATTTCCAGATGGTGTGTTGAGTTGCAGAGATAAAGTCAGTGGTGCTTTTGTGGCATATCATGCCGTCCTGTGGTGTGTTCATAGTTGTAATACATTTACATTCAAAGAATACTCATTGGCATAATGCTTTTTAAAAATTATGTCCTACCTTTGAGATAAAGTCAGAGGCGCACATGAATCTCATGGCACCTGGTTCACATTTGTTTAAAGGTGGCGTGCACCAGTCGGCTTTCTGCAGCTGTGTGTAAAGTCAGCGGTTTTCCTTATTTAACTCCACGTCACAAGGGAATGGGAAAGGAGAATAATAGCTTGCATGGAGGCTTGGGACTGGCAAGGCTGAGTCAGTGAGAAGAGGGGGTGGTGTGGGATGGGATTGGAGCATGGGGAGGGAAGAGGGATCTGGAGTGGGCAGGGGTTAGGTATGGAGGGCATAGAGGAGTGAAGTGGGAAAGGCCTGGCATCCTTGATGTGGTTTGGGGGGCGGGGAGGGACATTGTGGTGGAAATCATTCAAGGAAAGAAAATGAGGGGCCTAAAGGGTGGTGTGGGTACTGTCCACATGTAGGTCCATCTCAGGGTTCAGAGTCTCTGCAGGGCTTTGAGTTGACCTACAACATTTTAATTATCGCAACTGAGATTGATCCTGGACAATATCCTTTACAATGCAGAGAAGGGAGGGCCAGCTGAGCCTGCAAGTTCAGTCATGTGTCAGAGTCAGAGAGTGGTGAGTATAACACTGGACACTAACATTAACACTCAATAAAGAGCGAACAAAAAAACACAACATTGTTTCTTCAATAATAAAAGAAATATCCCGACCTCCCCTGTAACCATCAATGCCTACCAGTGATGAGGCGTACCAGTACATTTAGCTCTCTGACTAAGCTAGTCTCAACAAATAATGACGATACACACATGAATAAAGTGAAACCAATGTAATATGAAATATTTACAAGTGAAATTTCAGTTAGAAAAACACCCATGCTACCTTTGTGCTCTCAAATCTAATGTTAATGGCAATAGAGTTGGGCAGGAAAGTTTTGGCCATGATGCTGTGTTTGTCCAAGAGACTCTTTTATAACACGATGATAGCAGCAGCATTGTCAGCTGATGTTGGGTTTCCCCTGCTGCAGATTTGCATGTGTTTCCCCTGTATTCTGCCTGAGCACTAAATTTTAATTGTAATCATGTGGGAAATGGGAAAAAGCAAGAGAGCGGAAGTAGCGCGCAGTGTCAGTTAGTCAGTCGGGAACGGCTTGTTTGTGACAAAATCCCTCCCAAAGTTAATGTTTCAGGTCAATGACCTCTCATCAGAACTGGAAAAAGTCAAAGATGGTATCAGATTTTAATTAAGGAAAGAGGCAGGGGAATTGGGTGGAGATGGTGGAGAATGAAAGGGAAGCTCTGTGATAGAATGGAAGGCAGGAGAGATTACATGTCAATAGGGATGATGGCGTAAGGCAAAAGGAGATGTTCATGCGACAAGTAAAGAAACAAAAGATGTGTCTAGAGGAAGTGAAAACAGCATAACAGAATCATCACCAATGGTTGCCATGCAAAAGCAAAAACATAAGAGAAAGCACTAAAATGGGGATAAAATAAAGGTTATGATCTGAAATTGTTGAAATCAATGTTGGGCTGGATTTAGTCAGCCTGATGGCTAGGCCAGGATTTATTGCCCATCCCTAATGCCCTTGAGAAGGTGGTGGTGAGCTGCCTTCTTAAACTGCTGCAGTCCATGTGGTGTAGGTACACCCACAATGCTGTTAGGAAGGGAGTTCCAGGACTTTGACCCAGCGACAGTGAAGGAACAGTGATATATTTCCAAGTCAGGATGGTGAGTGACTTGGAGGGGAACTTCCAGGTGGTGGTGTTCCCATCGATCTGCTACCTTGTCCTTCTAGGTGGTGGTGGTCATGGGTCTGGAAGGTGCTGTCTAAGGAGCCTTGGGGGAGGTTTTTGCCGCTGCCGGGAGACTGACACATGGTCTCTCCTGGGATTAAGTGGGCCTGGCCACAACGGTTCCCACTTCAACTGGCTGCAATAAATCCAGTCTACTGAATCCAAAAGGCTTTAATGTATAAAATCAAAGGATGAGATTCTGTTCCTTGAGCTTCATTGGAACAGCTTAGGAGGCCGAAGTGTGAGTGCAAGTGGTGTGGAAAATTAAAATGACTGAAGCTCAGGGTCACAGTTACAGACTGAACAGACATGTTTTGCCAAGCATTTAGTCTCCCCAATGTAGAGGAGACCATATTGTGAGCAGTGAATACAATATACAAAATGGAAAGAAGTACAAGTGAATCACTGTTTCATCTGAAAGGGGTGTTTTGGTCATGGAACAGTGTGAAAGGAGGAGGTAAAAGGGCAGGTGTTGCATTTCCTGCACTTATTTGCAAAGGTGTCATGGGGAGGGGGTGGGTGTTGAGGCGATTCAGGAGTGGATCTGGATGTCGCAGAGGGAATGATGTCTTCAACAAGGTGAAAGAGGAGGAGAAGGTATTTCGGTCAGTGGCAGAAATAGTGGAGGATGATAATGTTGAATACAAAGGCTGGTCGGGTAGAAGGTAAGGACAAGGGGACCCCTATCCTGGCACTGGAAGAGGTGGGAGGAAGAGGTGAGAGCAGAAGTGTGGGTAATGGAGCAACCATGGTCGTAGGGCTGGTCAATCAAAGTAGGGAGGGATTTTTTTTGTGGAAAAGGGAAGACATTTCAGAAGAGCTTGTATGGATCATTGTATCGTCATAACAAATGTGACAAAGATGGAGAAACTGGAAAAATGGCATAGAGTATTTACAGGAAGCAGACTGAGAGGAATTTTAGTCAAGTTAGAAGGGTGTAAAGATAAGCTCAGCAACTACAGGCCAGTCAGTTTAACTTCGGTGGTGGGAAAACTTCTACGAACAATAATTTGGGACAAAATTAACAGTCACATGGACAAAAACAGGTTAATTAAGGAAACCCTGCATGGGTTTAAGGGAAAATCATGTTCAACTAGGAAGAAAAACAGAAAATGCTGGAAAAACTCAGCAGGTCTGACAACATCTGTGGAGAGAAAAGCAGAGTTAATGTTTCGAGTCTGTACGACCCTTCTTCAGAATGTTCTGGCAAAGGCTGATGTCAATGTCACATTTCTTCATGTTGGCTTTCAGCACATCCTTGAAGTGCTTCTTCTGTCCTCCTCTGGCATGTCTGCTCTGACTGAACTGGGAGGAGAAGACCTGCTTTAGGATCTTGGCATCTGACATCCAAACTGTATGACAAAGCCAATGAAGCTGATGGCACATGATCATAGCCTTGATACTTGTGCTGCCTGCTTGTGAGAGGACGCTAATGCTGGTGTGTCTGTCTTCCCATTTAATGTATAAGATCTTCCGCAGGTAGTGTTGATGATATAACTCCATATTTCAGCCCCATGCAGTCAGGAAGGGATCATGACCCCATGGTAGACCATGAGCTTCATTTCAGTTTTGATGTTGTGATCTTCAATAACTTAGCAGCACCAGCAGATTTCAGGCAATGCTGGGTTTCTTTGTCACTGTCAGCCTTTGTGAAAGTTAACTTCCAAGGTACCGGAAGTGTTCCACATTTTCCAGGTACTCACCATGAATCCTAATCAATGGGGCAGGAGCATGTGCATTTAGAACTTACTGATGGAGGACTTTGGTTTTCTAAATGTTGAGTGTAAATCTTATCTTCTTGTATGCCTCAATAAATACGTCAACAATTCTCTGTAGATCTATTTCTGACACAGCACTTAATGCAACATCATCAGAGTATTGGAGCTCATTGACTGAGTTGCATTCGTCTTAGTTTTTGGTTGGAGCCTTCTGAGATTAAATAGTTTACCGTTCATTTAATAAATAAGCTGCACTCCAGCAGGGAGCTTATCTCTAGTAGAGAGAGCACAGTAGCAAGGAAGATTGCAAAGGAGTTGGAGCAATGACACAAACTTGTTTGACCCCTGTCTTAAACTCAAAAAGGTCTGTAGTGGATCTGTTGTTAAGGATCACCGCTCGTGTATCATCATGAAGTACATGAAGGATGGTGACAAATTGTGCGGACATCCATACTTCAGCAGAATCTTCCAGAGTGCCTCACGATTTATAGAGTTGAAGGCCTTTGTCAAGTCAAAGAATGCTACGCAGGAAGATTGATATTGTCTGTGACATTTCTGTTGTAGTTGGTGAGCTGTTAAAATCATGTCAGCCATGCCTCTTGATGGTCTAAACCAACATTGAGATTCGGGGAGCACATACAAACATGCGAACATACGGACATACAAATTAGGAGCAGGAGAAGGCCATTCAGCCCCTCAAGCCTGCTCCGCCATTCAATAAGATCACAGCTGATCTGAATGTAACCTCAACCCCACATTCCTGCCTACCCCCAATAACCTTTCACCCGCTTGTTAATCAAGTAGCTCTTCAGCATAATAAGTCAATTCAGAAGGGTTCTTGTCATGATCTTTCCTGCAATGGAAAGCAAGGAAATGCCTCTGTAATTTCCACAGATAGGTGAAGATTGTCACAATCATGTTGTCTTTGAGATCATTCTGGACTTCCTCTTCATTCCAGGTCTGTAGGATAAGGGCATGGAGCTGTAATGTTAGTTCCTCTTCTCCCCTCTTAAATATTTTAGCAGGAATTTCATCACCTCCTGCTGCTTTGTTGTTCTTCATTTGTGCAATGGCTTTCATCACCTCCAGACACATTGGCGGAGTTCTGAGTTCATCGCTAACTGGGTATTGCGGGATGGAGCTGAAAACTCTCTCATCAACACTTGATTCTTGATTGAAAAGGTCTTCAAAATGCTACCTCCAATGGGCATTGTCAGCTTCCCAATCCTTGACCAGATCTCCCCGGTCCATATGTCTCAGAAGAGCTGGTCCTTGAGTACTTGGGCAGTGGCAGTAAAGATGTCACAGACATTGTTTATACCAGCGAGATGCTAAATTTCCTTTGCCTTGTCTGCTTCCACATATTTTTCATATTGTGGGTGCACCTTTGTACCTGGACCTTTACTTGGTGGTAAGCCAGTTTCTTTTTGCTTTGAATTCAGGTCATTCCACCTGGCACAGAAAGCCTTGCACTTATGATCAATCTGTTCATTGATATTCTTATTATTTTCATCAAACAAATCCTGATGTCTCCTGGCAGAAAATCCAAGTGTCTCTTTGCAGGCATTGATGATATTGGACTTAAGGGCATCCCAAGCACTGTAGACACACTTCTTTTGTTCTTACTTGAAGTTTGAAAGTTTTCCCTAAGGTATTGTTGGAATTGGTCTCTTTTGATTAGATTCTTCAGAGCTTTGGCATTGATCTTTCGTAGGCATCTCTTCTGTTGCATCCATTGTTTGGAAGCCAGTTTGATGGACATAATTGAATGAATAAGTTCTGATCGGTCCAGCAGTCATCAGCCCTTATCAGCTCGCTTATCTCCACAATCACCACACCCTCAACTTCTCTCTCCCCCCGCCCCCCCACCTTAGACCAGCTTATATTTCACCTTTCTCCTAACTATACTCAGTTCTGCCGAAGGGTCATGAAGACTCGAAACGTTAACTGATTTCTTCTCCACCGATGCTGCCAGACCTGCTGAGTTTTTCCAGGTAATTCTGTTTTTGTTTTGGATTTCCAGCATCCGCAGTAGCTTTTAGCTTTTTGTTTTTAGCCCTTATCATTGCTCTGGTGATGCAGACATCTTTGCAATTCTGGGCACGGACGATGATGTAATTGAGCAGGTACTAGTGTTTGGACTGTGGGTGTTGCCATAACGCTTTGTACTTCTGCTGCTGATGGAAAAGGGTATTGGTGATGAAAAGCCCATGTTCTGCTCATTTAGTAACGAGAAGAATGCAATTGGAGTGGACATTTCCAATTCCTTCCCTGCCAATAGTTCCAGTCCAGAGATTGGAATCTCTTCCAACTCTGGCATTAAAGTATCCAAGAAGAATTAACATACCCTCCTTTGGAACCCCAGAGAGAACTTGGTCAAGTTTGGCATAGAACTCTTCCTTGGTTTTGTCATCAACGCACAGAGTTGGACATATGCACTGACCATGGTGGTGAATTGGCTTCTTGCCAGTTTGAGACAAAGGGTGGAATCATCCGTGCCCACTGGCATTGGGTGTGTTCAGTGGCGTGAGTGAACAATATGGTGAGGAGACCAAAAATCAGTTTCACGATGTCGTGAATAAAGTTTGCGATCGTCCATTCCACCCGTTGATGGCAGGCCGTGTTTTCAGTCATTGGCCGTCGGGAACCTCATTGTAATACAGCAGCATATCATTATAAGGCTGGCCAGCTGGACTCATTCCCCTTCTCCCACTGGATCATTTTGGACGTTGCCATGATTGCATATAAAAGGCATGCATTTGCAGGCTGCTCTTTGAGGGGAACTCGGAGGTGAGTGTACATTAACAGTGTGGAGCGCTTGCTAGGGACGCCTGTTGGACTTCAGGGTTGAGGCGCATTGTGGAGAGGGTGGGCAAAGGCTGCCTTGCGGTTGATGAGACTTTGGGAGGGAGGGGCAAAGGCTGCTCTAGAATCGAGGTGACTTTGAGTGGGGGGGCAAGGGCTGCCCTGTGGTTGAAGATAACGCAAAAGCACATGCGAGGTGGGAGGGTGGTGGGCGAGGGAAGTGGCCACGCATTAGGGAAACCTTGTATGAAGTGACCATTCGTCTGCAGCTGAGACAGTTCAGATGCAGCCACATTGATATGATTGGAGTTGGGCCTCTAGCTTATCTGCCCACTCAAGCAACGCAGAGGCATGAAAGTGCCACCAAGCACTCCAGAGCTTTTCACCCCTTGGGCACAGACTGCAAACTAATGAGCATTTTAGTGGACTGTTGAACAGTTGGATGACTGGACAAGTTGGGACCCAGTCCTATCTCAACTACGAGAACAAGTGTTACAGATTTGGTCACAGGAGCCCGTATCTGATTAACTAAAACCTTCAACAGAAGACATGGGGAAGAATTTTCCGGTTGGCGGGTGGTGGCGGGGCCTGCTCGCCAATGCATTAACTGACACGGGGTGACATCAGGTGGGCGCCCTGATGTCACCGCACGTCATTTAGATTGTCAGTTCGGTGGGCACGCAGCCGCATTGGCTGCGCACCCGCCGAACTGTCAAAGGCCTATTAAGACCATTAAGAAAGTAATTAAAGTTGTTAAGAATGCTGCCCATCCAACCTTAAGGTTGGTGGGCAGGCAAAGAGCCCAGGCGGCCTTCGCATTTTTTATGAAACCTCATCCACAGGTGGGATGAAGTTTCATGAAGGGTTTATTAATTAAACAAACATTTTTGAAAAAAATTTTAAAATGTGACAGTTTCACATGAGGGGACATGTCCTTAAATTTTTTTTCTTTAATTAAATTTTTCATAACTTAAACTAATCTCCCTGAGGCACCTCCGTGCCTCAGGGAGATTTCTGCGCTGTGCACATGCGCGAAAGAGCGCGGCCTCGACTCAGCCTACTCCCCCCCACCCCGCACAAGGAGCGCTTAGCACTTCCGGGTGTGTGTGACTCTGGGTGGGCCTTAATTGACTAGCCCATGTAAAATGGCAGCGAGCACCCGATCGGGGGTGCCGATCGGGTTCGCGCCCGCTCCCGCCTGCCCCCACACAACCCCACCAACGGGGGGATAATTCAGCCCATGAAATAACCAGCTAGGATGGCATCTTATTGTGGGAAGCACGAGTGATAGTTCCTCCAAAGGGAAGGGAGCCACAGTGTCCATCCAGGAATTTCCCGAATGAAGACATAGCATGCAGATATCTATGGTTGCCTGGAATGGATGGTGAAATAGAGAGTTTAGAAAAGCACTGTGTGCAATGTCAGCAACTGCAAAAGTTGCCATCGACAGCTCCATTACACCCATGGGAGTGGCCAGGTAGACCCTGGATGCGATTACACATTGACTACATTGGCCCTTTCCTGGGAACAGTGTTTCTGCTCATTATCGATGCCCATTCAAAATGGTTGGGCATATATGAGGTTAAATCACCAATGTCGGCTGCTACAATTGAGAAACTACATCAAAGTTTTTGCCATTCACAGACTACCAGAAGTAGTCATTTCTGATAATGGCATGGCATTTCCGAATGCTGAGCTTCAATGATTTATCAGCCTCAACGGTATCACTCATTTAAAAGCTGCACCATCCCACCCTTTTTCAAATGGACTGGCTGATAGGGCGGTTCAAATGTTCAAGGCAGGCATGAAAAATCTAACTGGTGATTCCTCGGCAACCAAGCCAGCACGCTTTCTTTTTCATTACAGGACTACCCCTCACACAGCAACAGGTATCACACCTGCGGAGTTATCGTTAAAATGCAGTCTCATGTCGAGACTGAGCACAAGAATGCCGAATTTAGAGGGGAAGGTGGAAAGGAGTCAGGGAAGCCAGGAAACTAGACATGACTGGCATAGTCACCAGAGGAAATTTACCTTGGGAGAGACGGTATATGTGAAGAACTTCGTAGAAGAACCAAAGTGGTTACAAAGTGGCTATCAGGTGAAATAAGTGCGGTGACCAGACCTCTCTCTTATCACATGGAGGTGGAAGGCCAGATCATCTGGAAACTTGTGGACCATTTAAGGAAGAGAGAGACAAATCACCAAGATATGGTTCCACCACTGATCATGACTGGATCTGCGATTCCTATTGAGGATACTCAACCCAGGACAGACATGTCTGATGTTCCTGTAAGAGTTGGGGATACAGAACTGTAAGTGCCCACCGAAGCACCTGATGTTCAGGCAACTCCGGAAAAGGAGGTTCCTGACAAAGAATCTGAAGTTGTGGAGCTGTGACGTTCCACACATACCAGGAAGCCACCTGAAAGACTGAACTTGTAAATTCCTTACCCAGTGTAAATATTTTGTTGTCTTGTATAATATTTATAGCCGAGTTAAAGGGGGAGGAATGTTTTTGTTTAGTGTGTAATGTACCTTTAAGAATAATATGTGTTAAGGAAGATCACATGATCTGTAATAACCAATAGGAGAGTAGGACCGGCTACCTCAGCAGTCAATGTAGAGATAGAGTTGGAGTTGAAAGCACACTGTAGTTGCTGCTGAGTATATTGTAAATAAACTTAATGTTTCCACCCAAGAAGTGCCTTAAGATCAGCTCTATCATCAATAGTAGCAATTAGGCCACCCTTACAACAGTTAAACTCTGGTGAAATTAAATCTTTGATCTAATCATTTAGCCATTGGTTAATGAAGCAAAGCTAACTAAAGTGCCTTTACTCTCAAGATATTTTTCCCATGAGGTTTAAGTATGAATAAAAAGTTGAGTTTGGTTCTACCTGTTTATGTTAGGCATGGAGGCCTTCTGTTCTGCCATGATTTGTTAATACGTTTTCTGGTGTAACCATTAACACCATAAATTGTTATGTTCATATGATGTGAGTGCCAACATGATATAAATTTTGCTTTTGTCTTAATGGCCTGAGTATGCTTTACTTGTTTTGGAGGTGCAGGGCATGCCAGTATCTCATGCTGGATGTGAGTGGCTCTAAACTTTATTGCACAGGCACTGAGTAGACTTTGTGTTCAAAGGAAAGGGTCATTTCAAAGATCCTGGATAGAGGCAGCATCCCTGGCATGAGGTGGAAGCAGATCTTTGGAAGCTTAGCTGAAGGAGCATTGGATCAAGATGTCTCTGGTGTCCCTGCCTCCCTGAAGGATTCAGAGGTCTGCCTCCACATCCTCACCATGCTACTCGGCAGGCTCCATTTCTAACACACCACTGGATTCATCCTCTGTGGCCTGTGGAGCTGCCTCTAGATCCTCTTCCTCCAGTGGGTCCCCCTTGCCAGTGCCAGATTGTGTAGAGCACAGCATGCAACCACTATCAGTGACACCCACTCTGGAGGGTATTGTAGTGCTCCCCCTGAACAGTCAAGCCTTGGAAGCGCACCTTCAGAAGACCTATGATCCTCTCTATCACTGCTCTCATGGAGGCATGACTCTTATTATAACACTGCTCTGCCTCTGTTCTTGGGTGGCGAAGAGGTGTCAGAAGCCACTTTTCAACGGATAGCCCTTGTCACCCAGCAGCCATCCATCCAGTCGGGCTGGAGCAGTGAACAGCCTCAGCATCTGTGATTGAGGATATAAAGGTCATGGGAGCTGCCAGGGTACTTTGCACAGACTTACAGAATCTGCGTCTTGTGGTTACAAACTATCTGGACATTCATGGAGTGGAATCCCTTCCTGTTGACAAAGGCACCTGGCTGACACGCTGGCACCTTGAAGGCCACATGTGTGCAGTCGATTGCACCCTGGATGTGGGGGAACCCAGCAATCACTGCAAACCCTCTGGCTCACTCAGCCTGGCTGGCCTTATCTGTACGGAAATGAATAAAGGTCAGTACCTGCCTGAACAGAGCTTCTGTCACCAGCTTGACCAACTGTGGACAGCTGATTGGGAGACTCCACACTGATCCCCTACCAACCCCTGGAAAGAACTGGAGGCATAGAAATTCTATGTTGAGGGCCACTGTGACCTTCAGAGCCACTGGCATGGGGTATCCACCCACACAATTGGAGATAATCTCAGGCCCAAGCATCTGACAAATGGAGTTCACAGTCTCCCTGGAGATTTGGAGCCTCCTTCGGCATTGCACCTCGGACATATTGAGGTAGCTGCATCGCCGCCTGTAAACCCTGGCAGCAGGATAGTGGCATCTTCTGCAGCCCCTTCTGCCTTGGACTACTTGCTGGCCCTGTGCCCCTTGTCCATGCGCCTCTGCTCCCACAGGTCCCTCCCCTGGAAGCTGCATTGGGACACCCACCCTCCTCTCCCTTCTGCCCCTCTCCTCCTCAGGGGAGGAGGTGCCACCAGCAGAGAGCACAATCCCCATTACCAGAGTAACAGAAGGCTGTCTGATACCTGAGAGGATCCACACGGTCAAAATCCTCCGGAGGCTTTGGAAAAACCAATGAGCCCTGATATGAAGCCTGAAAATGCTAAAAGTAAAGCTGAGAACAGAGATAAAACTGTCAAGTTCAAATAAGCAACCAGAGTAAACTATCTCTTAAATTCCTCACTGCTCAAAATGACGATGCTGCAGACCCGTTCTTTCCTGGCTTTGGATGAGGCTTCATTAAAAGTGGGCTGCCCGCTGCCCATTTTGCCTGCGAGATGAGCATGAAATTGCATGGGCAACGTAAAATTGCGATCATTGCCTTTTTAATGGCCTTAAGGTGCATTTTAATTGATGGCAGGCAGGGCTCTAACACCCACACGCGCCCGCCGACCTGAAGATTGCTCGTGTGTGGGATGACGTTGGGTCGCTCGCCCAACGTCATCTCGCGCTTTTTCATGTCTGTTTGGGTCGGGCATCTGCCCGCCTGCGAGTCGTAGAATTCTGGCCTTAGTACACCCAGGCTAACATGCGCGTCTCTCTCTTTCATCCTGCAAGAGGAGTACATCAGGATCATGGAGCCTGGTGAATTGGTGTATGCCTCGTGGTGTACAGAGAGCAAAGACGACAGAGAAGGGAGCGACTGAAGTGCCTGGCTGCGCAGAGGGAGGAGGAGCCGCACCCTCAGGAAGAAGGGGCAGCTGGGGCTCCCACACACGCTGTCAAAGAGCCACAGCGAAGCATCGCTGGTTGGTGCCTAGTTAGACCCAGGGTCTCTAGACGCCACCTTTCATTCCTGCAGATGACCAACAACCAGAGTCACTGAATAATGCACATGTCTAGGGAATTGGCCAGTCACGTCTGCCAGCTACTGTAGGATTTGGCGCCATGTGGACATGGAGGGCATTCACTGCCAGTGGTCGTGAAAGTGACCGCGGTGCTCAATTTCTATGCCAGTGGCTCCTTTCAGGGCCCCAAAGGTGACCTCTGTGGGATATCACAAGCCTCCACCCACAAAGGCATCCATGAGGTCATGGATGCAATCTTCATGAGGGCACACAACTTTGTGCATTTTGTCCAGGACAAGGAGAACCACAATACAAGAGTGATTGGATTTGCCCAGATCTTGGGTTCCCCACAGGCGCAGGGTGCCATCGACTACACTCGGTGCTTAGATCTCCATCACAACATGCAATCAACTATGTCAACTGCAAGGGCTTCCATTCATTGAAGGTGCAGCGGGTGTGCAACCACCATAAACGCGTCCTGCAGGTCTGCGCACGGTTTCCAGGTAGTGTGCATGACTCTTACATTCTCAGTTGGTCACTGATCCCTGACGTCTTCCAGGGTGCACAGAAGCTGCAGGGATGGCCCCTTGGGGGCAAGGGCTAACCGCAGAGGCCAAGGCTGATGACACCCATGTGGCAGCCTCAGACTGCAACAGAGAGAAGGTATAAAAAGGTTCATGCTGCAACTCACAATTTGGTGGAGCAAACCATCGGGATGCTGCAATGGGGAGAGGAGCTGTCTGAGGTGGAGATGCAGGAGCTGGAGGTCTCCTCCAGTGAACAGGACATCAATGGTGACAAGGGTGAGGAGGTCCTCAAAGGTGATGATGATGGCGATGAGGGCCTTGCACTGGCCAGATGAGGCAGGCATGATCAGGAGGCCCTCATAGCTGCCAGATTTGTGGAGGATGATGACAACACAGAGTGAGGAGACACCATAAGATCCTCACATTGTATCTATGAATGTTTGACTCCAGTCTGGCTTATGGCAGCACACATACCCTCTGTGAGAATGCTCCTGTCATAGAGATGCAGTGGAGGCCATAATAGTTGATCGCTTGCAGGAGGATGATGATGACATGCAGTGAGGATACTCCATAGATCTTCACATAGCCTCTGAGAATGTCTGACTCCTGTCTGGCTGAGGGCAGCTTGCTTGACCTCTATGATCAGGGTCATACCATAGAGACGCAGCCATGAAACTTTAAGAGCATCTGATCCTTTGTCAGCCTTCAGCACCTGAGCCCTCCAGGAGCACAGCATCAGTGGTCACAGATGTTGAAGAGATGGGGAACAGCCCTACCTTAAATGTGCTGGGAGCACACAGAGAGAATGATGGACCTTTGTGACACCTGCCCACGACATTCTGGCAGCAGTACAAGCACCATCGAGGTGCAGGCATCAGTAATGTGTCCAGGGAGTGTGAAGCCAGACAATCACTTTAGTTTGAAGGCTGCACACAGCATAGAGAAGAGGCCCTGGACTGAGACACCTGCCTTTACCTTGTGCAGAAAGATCTCACATCTGAATGACACGAACATTGCTCATCAGAACAAGGAGCAATAGGCAGGGGCACATTCTTGGGAACCTGCTTATTCCAGGTATTAGTCTAGTAAACCTTCTCTGAACTGCTTCCAATTCATTTACATCCTTCCTTAAATAAGGAGACCATTACTGTACACAGTGTTCGAGATGTGGTCTCACCAATGCCCTGTCTAATAGAAGCATAACCTCCCCAATTTTGTACTCAAATCTCCTTGCAATAATCAATAACATTCTATTAGCATTCCTAATTACTTGCTGTACATGCATACTAACTTCTTGTGATTCATGCAATAGGACAGCCAGATCCCTCTGCATCTCAGAGCTTGGCAATCTCTCACTATTTAGATAATATGCTTCTTTTTTGTTTTTCCTGCCAAAATGAATAAATTCACACTTTCCCACACTGTACACCATTTGCCAGATCTTTGCCACTCACAACCTATCTATATCCTTTAGTAGCATCCTTATTTCCTCTGCACAACTTACTTTCCTAGCTATCTTCGTGTCACCAGCAAATTTAGCAACTTTGGTCCCTTCATCCAAGTCATTTATATGAACTGTTAAAAAGATGAGGCCCCAGAACTGATCCCTGTGGCACACCACTTGTTACATCTTGACAATCAGAAAATGACCCATTTACTCCTACTCTTTGTTTCCTGTTAAATAGCCAATCTTCTATCCATGCCAATATGTTAGCCTCTACACCAAGAGCTTTTTATTTTCTGCAATAACCTTTGATGTGGCACCTTACCAAATAACTTCTGGAAATCTAAGTACATCCACAGGCTCCCCTTTATCCACAGCACATGTTACTTCTTCAAAGAACTCCATTAAATTGGTTAGACAGGATTTTCCTCTCACAAATCTATGGTCAGGATTTTCGGCTCAGCGAGCGGGGACGGGGCCTGCTTGCCGAGGCGCAAAATGAGGCGGGGTGATGTCGGGTGTGCGTCCCGACATCACCGCACATCATTTAGATTTTCAGTCCGGCGGGTGCGCAGTCGAATCGGCTGTGCGCCTGCACAGCTGTCAAAGGCCTATTAAGGCCATTTAAATATCAATTAAAGTTATTAACTGAGCTGCCTGTCCGACCTTAACGTTGGTGGGTAGGCGAAGAGCCCAGGTGGCCTTCGCATTTTTCATGGTACCTCATCCACGGGCGGAATGAGGTTTCATGAAGGCTTTATTAATTTAATAAATTTTCTCATTAATCTTCTTTGACATGTCCCAGCTCATGTGACACTGTTCCCTGAGGGGACATGTCTTAAAATATTTTCTTTCCTTTATTTAAAATTTTAAACCTTAAACTAATCTCCCTGAGGTACCTCTGTGCCTCAGGGAGATTTCTGCGCTCTTTTGCGCGCATGCCCTGACTCAGGGAACACCGCCCCGCCCGCACAGTGAGCACACAGCGCTTCCGGGCATGTGTCACGCTTGGCGAGCCTTAATTGGCCCGCCCACGTAAAATGGTGGTGTGGACCCTATCGGGGGCGCCGATCAGGTTCACGCCCGCACCCGCCCACCCCTGCACAATCCCCCTGACAGGGGTAAAATTCTCCCCCATGTTGACTCTGCCTGATTACCTTGAATTTATCTAAGTGGAGTGGCCTGCTATAACACCTTTAATAATAGCTTCTGGCGTTTTCCCTATGACAGATGTTAAGCTCACTGGCCTGCAGTTTCCTCCTTTCCATCTCCCACCCTTTCCAAATAGAGGAGTTACATTCATTATTTAGGCATGCAAAAGGGAATTAGGCTGTTATCTGTAAAGGAAAAATGTGCAGGTTAATGGGGGAAGACGGGGGAATGGCACTAAGGGAATTGATCATTTAGAGAGCTGGTGCAGACACAATGGGCCAAATTACCTCCTTCTGCACTGTAACAATTCTGTGAATCTGGGAAGTTAGTTGTGGGGGCCAGTGGGCTTTTGATGAAAGGATTTTGTTTCTTTACTTGTCCCATTACCAACTCCTTTGCCTTGCACCATTATCCTTTTTGTCATTCAATCTCTCCTGCTTTCCACCCTATTACAGACCTTCACTTTTTTTCTTCCTGCTCAGCTCTTTCCCTGCCTCTGTACTTGCTTAAAACATGTTAGAGATGTAACTTTTTCCAGTCCTGATGAAAAGCCATCAACCTGAAACATTGGATGGGATTCTCCCATCCGGGTCTAAGTCCCGTGGTGGGGACTGGGACAAGGAATGTTTCCCACCCCGGAGGCTGACAGGAATTCGTGCCATATCGTGCAATCCTGGCCTAATTAATTATGCAGTCAGGGTTTCCAGACATTTTGCATGATGGGGTGGGCTGGATGGCTCGCACCTCGCCATCATGCCCGGGCGCCATTTTTAAAAGGCATTCAGACATCACTGACCCACTGTTGAAGAAAGAAGGTGGGCCTCCTGAAGAAGGACGGCAGAGCACTCTGAATTTGGAAGATGGACCTCTTCGAAGACACCGAACTGAGAAGATCCACCTGATAGATGCTCCTTCCCACTGCCTAGTGTTCCAGAGTCACTGGAGGCCTCCATCCCGAACCCTGGAGGCAGCCCCAAGCCTTCCTCAGGTAAGTCCCAATAAGTACACGCCACATTGGTTCAGATTTGTTCTAGACTGGCATGATTTCCCGGTGGCGGTGTGGGCAATCGGGCATGGGGGTCCCACGGTTGGGCCTTCATCTGCAACCTATTAGGGGGATGCAAATCAGTTTCATGCCAGCCTCTGGTGGGAATTGTGGCTAGCCATGGCGGACAGGAGTGGAAGATCCTGCTGTCATTTTACATCGGCGTGAAACCGATTTTTGGACCTCCTGCCACGTTCTCCCTTGCCTGCTTTCCGTTAAACCCACCACAGGTAGCATGAGAGAATTTCGCCCAAGGTTTCCCTCTCTGTAGATGCTAACCGACATGATGTACTAGAAAGACTCCTTGACATAAAATTGATGTTTATTCTTTTAGTTGCCTCAAATGAACAATTCGATGCATTTTCAAATCAAGCTTTAAAATCAGTTTATAATATTAAAATACAAATAAGGTCAAACTCGCTTACCTGAGAAATTAAAGATAAGTGCATTGCCAGGCATGAGTGACTGAGCATAACTTCAAAACAGACAGTTGCAATTGCTATAACCTTTTGTATAAAACTATCTTTTCGAGTTTGCTCAAGGGAAGAATATTATTCTGTTTTCAGGAGCAAGTCATTTGTATTCTCACTGTTTGAACATTAATTGGGTGGAGTAGATCACCTGCCAGTATAGAATCCACCTAATTTTTATTCCATTAATTTTGCCAGATTACCACCAAGAGCTGAAGAGATATGTTTGCCCCGATGTCACTGACCTTTTAGGTTAATTTTGGCTTGGCATTAAATAAACCTGCACTTAGTACTTTACTACCAATGAATACAAGTTTTCGCTTACATTCTGCCCTCTGTACCAACTGTACATGAACTGATGACAATTCATGATTTCTGTTCAGCAGCAAATCATTGAGGAGCACAAATTTCCTCCCTCACTATTTAAGTCAGGTGGCATACCAACCTCACTTATACTGGGGCAATGAAGGAGCAAATACAGCAAATTGAAATTTACGTTGGGAGGAAGAGACAAACAAGTGATAATAATTTGCAGTCATTTTTCATGTCATTAGAATTTTGATCCAATAACATCAATGGGAAAGAAAATTGGGCAGAATGTAAAACAACATGCTGATTTGCTATTACCTCCCAGTACACCCCCAGTATACAGTATATACATTGACTGGGAATTTCCTTTGAGCTTTTCCTACTTTATCATCAAAGCTTCGCTGGAGGTGTAATGGGATCCCCATTTATACAGGTAAAGGGGATTTCTGCCACACTTCTGATGAGGTTATGGTGGGAGATTCAGGGCAGCTCCAAGGAAATTCCTGGCCATAATCTCTCTCATGTAATGAGATCACTTTAATGGTAAGTGTAAATGCAAACTCTGATAGGTGAGGGAAACACTTTGTATTGGCCATTGAGCCATGACTAGCCTGTGGCTTTGAAATTGTCCCATGAGGCATCCTGTAGGCATAGATGTTACAATGGTCATATTCTGAAAGCATGTATTATATGGATAATATCTTGTCAGGCAATCTATGTGCTTCAGAAAATTATTTGTGATTGACCATTGTATTTAATTATAGAAAGTAAGCTTTTAATTAAGCCTTGCCTCAGTTTAGGTTCAAAAGCAAAGAGGGGTGTATTTAACTGTTGCCACAAGATTTGTCCCCGGCGCTTCTTTTTCACTGGGCAGCCATTCAGCTGAGGTTAGTAGAACACACTGTAAACATTGCTTTACCGGGGATAAAGTGGAGAATTTACTTTACACTTTTGCTGATAGGCATATTTTTGTTACAGAGTGTCAGAGTGTCAGAAATTGTTGCATATACTTGTTTACTGGCTACTGAAGCTCCTGGAGTTCATCTTGTCTTACCCCCTACCTGAGTCCTGTCACATCCCCTGCTCAACTTCCACCAGATTGTGCAGTCAATCACTTCCCATCCTGACCTGATTTCTTTCCATTATTGGGTGTTGTAGTCACTGTGGAACAAATCATTGAATGTGGCTACATACTGTGGACAGGTTCAGTTATTTCCACTTTAACAGCAACAAGAAACTTGGGTAATGAGTAGGTTGGGATTGACTTTGAGGGCAGGATTTTCAGAACCCACTGAGGTTGGAAATGGAGGCAGACAGGGCGCAAAAATACCAGAACCGGGTAGCATGCTGGTTTCCTGACCCCTTTTCCAACAATGGCCTTTTTGGGCAGTTCAGAGTTGGTAAAGCCAATTAGGTTCATAAGAGCGACAGGGAGCAGATCAACTGCCTGGACTCTGGGACCCAGCAGCAGGCCAGGAGGGTAACCTTCCAGGCAGGGCCATAGACCCTCCCTGCCAGCCTGGGTGGGGGTTCAGCCAAAGGCTGCCCTGCACCTCTCTTTGACATACAATCAAGCATATTGTACATTACATTTATCTGCTGATGCATTGTGCACCATCTGTTCTCCATGCTGTTCCATTAGTTAAATCATGCTGTTTACCACATCCCTGATAAGCAATAACAATTGAAGCAGTTCGTTTTTTTATAGACTTTTTCTCAATTTTCCGTTGGCCATGATCCTGAACTCACAGCTCCCACTCCTCCATCCCTCATCGGCTTCTACCTCCCTACCTTTCTTTTTTTTTCCTTTCAGTCTTCCAGCTCTATGCTGGTGGCAAGTTACTAACTGTGGTTGAACTGTGGTTGCTGATTGAGGGCTGGTTGGTCTGCTATGGGTTGATAGGTTGGCAGCAACACCACGCTTTATGTTAAGCTGCTAATCTAGTCTCATGATCTTTTGTTATTCCCTTATTCCTTTTTTAAGACCTGAACTTTCTATATTCAGCTTGATTCTCTACTGTTTCAGGAACCTTACATTTGTCATAAATTTCTTTTTTCTGTCTCACTTTAACCCTTATATCTTTAGGGAGCTCTAGCTACCCTGTACCCAAACTAACTCCTCTTTGAAGTCTTCCCGTTGCTTAATTACTGTTTTTTCTATGAATTTTTGATTTCGATTCATAAGGGCCTGATTCCTTTTCAACTCATTGAAGTTAGCCCCCCTCCTTTTAAGCACTTTTATCCTTGATTGTTCCTTGTCTTTTCCATAACTGTTTTAAACCCTATGCTATTATACTTTTCCCAAATGCTCTCCCAATGTAACATGCTCCACTTATTCACTTAATTTGCCAGAACTAGATCCAGCATTGCTGCCTTCCTGATTGGGTTGGGAACACACTGATTATGAAAGCTCACTTGTGCACATTTCAGGAACTCTTCCCCACACCACCCCACCCCACCCAACCCCGCCGCTGACTACCACCCCTCACTCTTTTCCCTTCACACTATTACTATCACAGCTTAGGTTAGAATAATTGAAGTCCTCCCTTATTAGTACTCTGCAGTTCTTGTATCTTTCTTTAATCTGCCAGCAAGTCTGTTCTATCTACTTTCTACTATTTAATGGTCAAGAGAAGCTCCTCCACTGTTCCTTAATTATAGCCAAATAGATCTGTCTTTGGCTATTCAGTTACATCGTCCATTTCCAATGTTATAATAGTTATTTTTACAATACTGCCACACACTCCACCTCCTACTTTCCCTCTTGTTTATCTTTCCTGAGGACCTTGTATCCAGAAAGTTCCCAATCCTCTTCTTATTTGAGCCAGTCTCTGTTATTTCCACTACATGATCTCATACAGTAACTTGTCCTGTATCACACCAATGTTATTTATGATCTTCTTCTTCTTTCAACTTCTACCATTTTACTTAAGGTCGCCACAATGCTGGTTGGTCACCCATTCCTCTTCCAATCCAGCTGCATTTATGTCTCTCACCACTGCATCCCTCCATCTAGTCTTAGGCCTTCCTCTTCTCCTTTTTCCTGGCGGTCCCATCTCCATCACTCACCATACCACTTGTCCTCTCTCTCTCCTCAACTGATGACCATACTATTTCAATCATTGCTCAATTACTTTCTTCGATGCTTTCACAATCTTCACTGATCCCCTGATATACTGGTTCCTGATCTTGTCCTTTCTCATCACTCCACACATCATCTCAGTATCTGTATCTCATTAGTATCCAACTTTATTTTTAATGCTATATGCATTTATGTGCATGAATTCCAAACACATCTTACACTCTGCATTTATCCTGTTTGATCATTTCTTTTTCTGAACTGTTCTTTACTCCTGTGCTATTTGTCTCTCCCAGTCCTCAGTGCACCTTACTTCTCCTCTCTAATGTTTCACCCTGGTGCCCACCCCCTACTAAATTTGCTTAAATCCTTCCCCTTTAGTTAACCAAACACTCAGGTATTGAAATACCATGGTGTAGTTAATTAATATTCCATTCGACCATTGATAAATTACAGATCTTAATAGTATTAAAATTAATTACAATAAGCTTATTAACAGTTCACCGTATCTTTGGCCTTGGGTTTTAAATTACACTTCAATTTATTGTGCATCCATAGGTAGTTGCAGTAGTAGCAATAGCAGTACAGCATTGATCCATGTTTCCCTGTATGTACTGATAAATCACCAGAAGACAACTCTGACTTTTCTATTTAATGTCACTAGGCACATAATCCTGGCCTTTTCATTGATGCTAAACAACTACACTTATTTAGTTCTCAATTACGACTGTCAGCAGGACAAAATAAATTAATTTGGCTCTTAAGCACGATTTTTCACTTTTACAATAATGGATAGTGAGACCATGTCAATATAATTTATAGAAAGAGGGTCTTAGTAGCTATGGACAACAACATTATGATTTGGAGTCACCTTCGCCAATTTTTAGACATTAATATAACTTTCAGGTTGCTTAAAAACAACAGGTAATGATAGGGTATATTTTGCAAAGCTGTGCTATTGACAAGGCCTCTGCCTTGGCAACAGCGCACACAGGAGAATTGGGCACTGAAATCAGCAGGCCAGTTCTGCAGTGATCCGAATTTTCCAATCATTGAAGACTTCAGCACTTAAATCCCTGATCCACAAGTCCAATGAGCAAAAATCCACAATATATTCATCCACAAGATTACAAATCAAACATGACAAAATCTCATGGCACTGGGTTCTTTCTTCATATCACAATATGTTAAAACAAGGTTCACTCACAGAAATTGATGCAGCTTGTGATGCTACACAATCACCCAGAATACTGATGTTATCTGCAACAGCTTTTTGAAGGAGACACCATATCTTTCAATTCAAATCCAATTATTGTTGGGGTTTGGTTCATACATATTTTTGATTCAGAGCTCCTTAAGAGACATAAGTATTTCTTAGATTTCCAATTGAGTAGGCCATCTGAAGCCATCAAAGAGATAGATAAACCAGATGGCAAGAAGCAAACCAACCAAAGGTTAATTCAGGGACCTTATCCACAAAATCCTTGGTATTTTTTGGGCTCATTGGGAGGGCACTAATTTTGCATTGCACTAATGATGTGGTGGTTGTGTTGACGTTGCCTGTGCCACTATGTCCCTGAGGTGTGGAAATCTTGTTAATGTTTCATTTATAGTCAATCCTTCAGAGCCTTGAAGAATAATAATGGGTTATTGATTTCCTAACTCTAGAATAAAAACAAGTACTGGAAATGCATGAAAGAATTGCAGCCAGAAAACATCCACTGCCAAGCCCCCTTTAGGAGCTCAATTACAAAACCAGCTCCTCCCACATGCATGGAGAATGGGCTTTGGAAGCAGAAGTGCAATTTCAGCACAAAAGATGAGAAATTGCGCCAAATATTCATTTAAATATGTTTGCATTCTTCTTGAGCTTAATGAGACTTGTGTACAAGTACTCTAATACACAAAATAAAGCTAGATAGAAAACTGAGTGCAGAAAGAATCAGGTACAAAACATGCCTAAGGTGCGCTTGGACAATTTCCTAATCAATTGCACCACTTCTGTTCCTGCTGAACACAGAACCAGCTGCAAATGAATTTATTATCCTGTTTGTATCCTACAAACAAGTATCCTACATTTCTATAAAATCCATGCATGAAAACAACTTCATAATTTGTGAAATAAACCCCAAATTACTGTTAGAATCATTTCCATATCCCATGGAAGAAACCTAATGAAGAGTGCTATTTGTTTCTTTAACAGTACTGTCAGCTAATAATTTGTTATAGAGTTGATCTTCCAGGCAACTTTTCTTGGTGGACACATTTAACATTATTTACAAGACAGCAGCAGCAACTACGTGTGTGCATCAAATTCTATAACTAAAGAAGAACTCTCCCCTAACTCATTGGTTTACACAGATCATGTGATTTTACAACACAGGATTATTCTTAAAGCTACAGTCTGACGTTTATCAAAAGTATGATTACTACGTTCCTCCCCCTTTAACTTTTCTGCACATTTTGTATTTACAAGGATATTTATCTCATGACATTACAATATTCACACAGATCATGAAATTACAAGTTCAGTCTTACAGGTGGTTTCCTGATCCATGTGGATCATCATAGACCCATGACATCCAATTCTTTTGCAGGAACCACATTCTCTGGAACCACATTAACATCAGGTACCTCATTAGGCACATGCAGTTCAGTGCCTTCCACTCTGACAGAGACATCGGGCATATGTGTCCTTGGTTGAACAGCTTCAACAGGAACAACAGGCTCAGCAAGGGTTACAGGTGGAACATCATTTTATTGGGGTATCTCCCTTTTTCTTAAATGATCCACATACGTACGGGTGATTGAGCCCTCCACTTCCAAGTGGTACAATAATGGTCCAGTCACAAAGCTTACTTTACCAGGTAACCACTTCAGTCCGCCACATATACTGCTTCTCTGACAGCAAATTGTCGCTCACGACTATGCAAATCATGAGTTGCTTTTTGCTTCCCTCGACTTTTCTCCACCTACCCCTCCAAGTTGCGAAGTATGAGGTTTAGCCTTGTTCGTAGATGGTGCCTCATCAGTAATTCGCAGGTGTTGCACCTGTCATAGCATTGGGGGTGCGTTCTGTAGTGAAATAGGAAATGAGCAAGTTTAGTTTCCAATGATTCACTGTTAACTTTTTAATTCCTGCCTTAAAAGTTTGTACTGCTCTTTCTGCCAGTCCATTAGATGACGGATGGTACCATGCAGTCTTCACGTGGCTGATACCATTGATGCTGACAAATCATTGAAACTTAGTACTCGTAAACGCAGGACCATTAACTGAGATGATTACCTCTGGCAATCCATGGATAGAAAAGCTTTAGAATAATTTTTCTATAGTAGTGCTTGATGTTGACGGCTTAACCTCATAAACATCTAACCATTTGGAATGAGAATCTATAATCAGTAGAAACATGGTTCCAAGAAAAGGACTGATGTATGCGCAATCTCACCCAGGGTCTATCAGGCCATTCCCTTGGGTAGAATGGGGCTGCCACTGGCAACTTTTGTAGCTGTTGGCATTGCACACAGTGTTTTACCACCTTTTCAATATTGCCGTGCATCCATGGCCACAAAAGATAGCATTGTGCTCGCGTCTTTATTCGTGAGATTCCTGGATGGGCACTGTGTAGCTCTACTAAGAGTGGTTCCCTTCCTTGTGCACCCCATAATAGAATACCATCTTGACTGCTCATCTTGTGTCTTCAGTTGAAAAACGGCTTCAATTCATCAGGGACTGGTTCCTGGCACCATCCATGTAACACTTGGTCTCTCACTCGAGACAGGACTGGATCACGATTCGTCCAGTTTCTTATCTGCCTGGCACAGACTGGTGAGGAATCCAGGAAATTCATCACTAACATGAGCTCCTGGGGAATTGGGACATGGTTGTTGTTCTCTTGCAAAGTAAGGTGACTTAGGGCATTGGCATTGGCTATATAAATCGCTGGTTTATATAGCCAATGTTCAAAGGTGTATTCATATGCCACTAAAATTAGGCCCATCATTGCATTCGTGCAGAAGCTATGGGAGGTATAGCCTTTTCCTCACTAAACAGACCCAAAAGTGGTTTGTGGTCTGATGCTATCATGAAATGTTGCCCATGCATGTACTGGTGGAATTTTTTTACACCAAAAGTAATCGACCGACTTTCTTTTTCAATCTGAAAATATCCTTTTTCAGCTCTGGTAAGTGTCCTGGATACATAGCCTATCAGCCTCTCTGTACCGTCATACATCTTGTGAGGCAGTACCGCTCCCACTCCCTAAGGGGACACATCACAAATTAGCACCAATTCCTTTGTAGGGTCATAATGCACTAACAAATTTGAAGAGTGTAATAGCTGTTTTACTTTCATGAAAGCATCTTCTTGGGGTGACTCCCAAACTCAGTGTTGGTTTTTCTTTAGCAATGAATGTAGGGGGGGCTAGAACTGTTGATACATTTGGTAGAAATTGGCCATAATAATTTACCATCCCTAAAAATGATTTAAGTTCAGAGACTTTCTTAGGTGCAGGTACCTCTCTGATTGCTTTAACATTCTCTTCAATAGAGCGTAACCCTTGGGCATCTACCTGGTGGTCCAAATAAATGACTTAATTTGCCTGAAAAGTGTATTTTTCCTTTTTTAGGTGCCCTCCTGCTTCTAAAAATCGTTTCAGGACTTCCTCTAGGTTAGCCAAGTGTTCCGTTTCCATGAATCCAGTTATTAGTACATCGTCCAGGTCAACCACAAATTGAGGTAGTCCTTCTGGCAAGCTTTCCATTGCCCTCTGAAAAATGACACAGGCTGAGGGAACACCAAAGGGCAGGCGTGTATATTGATATAACTCTTTGTGGATATTTATGGTCACATATTCTCGGGAGGCATCATCCAGCTCCAGATGCTAATATGCGTGACTCATGTCAAGCTTTGTATATGTTGTCCGTCCTGCTAGTTTGGCTTATAGGTCTTCAATCTTGGGAATAGGATACCTGTCCAATTTGGCTGCTTTGCTGACCATTAGTTTATCGTCCCCACAGATCCGGACGGTCTGGTCTGGTTTGAGGACAGGGGCTGCCCACACTGAGAACTGAACCGCTTTTATGACACCCAGCCTCTCTAGCCAGTTCAACTCAGCGTCAACCTTCTCTCTCAGGGCGGTATGGCACTGGTCTTGCTTTCAAGGGGTTGCTTCTGGGTCCATGTAAATCTTGGCCTCTAGGCCTTGGATTTTTCCAAAGTTCATCCTTAAAGACGGTGTCATATATTTTAAGCAGCTCTGGCAGTCCCCCTGCTCGCAACTGGAAGGTTTCGGACCAGTTTACTTTAATCCCTTTCAACCAATCATGACCTAGAAGGCTTGGCCCTTCACCTGCTACCACCATCACTGGTAGCTGTGCCGATCGATGTCTGTAATGAACAGTTGCTCTGCTGATGCCTTTTACCTGGATTTCTCCGACTGTGTACATTTCAACTTGGCAGCTGTTTGTTCCAAATTTAATTATTGATCACCTTTATTTAAATGTCTGAAATTGTGTTCTTGTATTATAGCAGTAGAAGCAACCCTGTCTACTTCCATTTTTAAGGGTTTGCTATTCACTTGCGATGTGACAGTAATTGGCTCTGTCTGCCCAACTTTCATGTTGAATAAAGAATAAATGTCAGAATTGGTTGTTTCTGGCTCTTCTACACTGTATACTTCATTGGACTTTGTTTGTTGCCTGGAAGCCTCTTTAAATCACACTTTTCAATGTTTCAATATGTGTCCACTTCTGTGACAAAAATAACACTACCTTTTTAAATTGCCAATTGTTAGGAGTGTGATTGTTTCCATGACGATAAAAATTAGTTTTTGACTTTGCTGCTGAGTTGTTTCCCCTAAATATTTGGTGAGTAGAGGCTGTTTCCCGCTTCGCAGCAGAGTCCTGGCCTTTCGCACCACTTCCGGCTGACCGTTCCCGCCCAATAGGAGAACAGCGTCATTTTGCGCCTCTTGAAACGTTTAAGAATCTGCTTTCCATCACAAGTGCTATTTCTAACGTTTTCTTAAAATCAAGATTCGCTTCAGCCAGCAAGCCTCGCTGAATAGCATCCTCCTGCATACCACATACTAAACGATCCCTGAGCATGTCATTCAGGGTTTCACCGAAATCACAACATTCCGTTAGTTGTTTTGGTTTCGCCACATAGGCAGCAATGGTCCCCCCCCCGCCCCCGGAGCTCTATTCTGTGAATTGAGCCTGAACCTTTGCATTGTGACCAAGGACTTGGGTTGAAAATGTCCCTTAACAAGGTCTAATTGTTCACTGAAGGTCTTCGAATCTGAGGCACTGGGGGCCGTCAAGCTTCAAATTAAACTTTGGTCTTTCTCCCACAAATGCTCAGGAGAATTGCTCTCCCCTTTTCCTCCCCTGTGATTTTGTTGGCTTGAAAGTAGAATGCAAGACGTTCTATATACTGAGACCAGTCATCTGTGGCTGGTTCAAAGGGATCAATTCTGCCAAACTATGGCAACTCAGGTGAGTATATCTTCCTTTCTTTTTAATTATCTTAGATACTCACAATTGCTGGGCGAGGTACAGCACCGGATCTGATTTATCCTCATCGCCAGTTTGTTCTAGAGTTGACTTTCCAGGCAATGTTTTTTTGGTGGACACATTTAACTTTATTTACAAGACAGCAGCAGCAACTACATGTGTGCATATAAGTAAAGAACTCTCTGGCAGAGGTTCCCCATGGTGCCAACTCATTGGTTTAAACAGATCCTGTGATTTCATAACACAGGATTTTTCTTAAAGCTACAGTCCTAAGTTTATCAAAACTATAATTAGTACATAATTAAAGCCTAAAGATTACTGTTGGGACATTAGAAGGCAGTTTAATATGTTTGTATAGTGTTCATTTGTTCACTATTTCAGTAGAGCAGTAGGTTAATGCTTTTGTTAAAATAACAGACAGAGGAAGGTCATGGGAACACTTGCTTATATTGTCAAGAGTATTTCTAGGTTTATGTTTGTTAGTTTATATGTTCAAGCAAAAATTAAACACTGAAGATAGCCACATTCAGCATAGAAGTTGAGGGCCGCTGTGCCCTTCAGAGCCACTGGCATGGGGTGTCCACCCACACAGTCGGAACTGATCTCAGGCCCAATCATCTGAAAAATGGAGGTGAGGATCTCCCTTGAGAGGCAGAGCCTCCTTCGGCATTGAGCTTCGGACATATTGAGATAGCTGCATTGCCGCCTGTAAACACTGGCAGCAGGATAGTGGCATCTTCTGCGGCCCCTTCTGCCTTGGACTGCCAGCTGGCCTTGCGTCCCTTGTGCCTGCGCCTCTCCTCCCACAGGTCACTCCCCTGGAAGCTGCATTGGGACACCTGGCCTCCTTTCCCTTCTGCCCCTCTCTTCCTCCTCAGAGGAGGTGCCACCAGCAGAGATCATAATCCCCATTACCAGGGTAACCGAAGGCTGTCAGATACCTGGAAGGGTCCACATGGTCTGAATCCTCCAGGGGCCTTGGAGACACCAATAAGTCCTGAAATTCAGCCTGGAAATGCTAACGGACAGAGATGAAGCTGCCAAGTACCAATAAGCAACCAGTAGCAAACTATCTCCAAAACTCCTCACTATTTACACTGGCAAAGCTGCTGACCCTTTTTATTCCACCCTTGGATGAGGTTTAGCAAATTGTCGGCTGCCCTTTTGCCCACTTTGCCCATGCACCAAGAGCGAAATCACATGGGCAATGTAAAACCCAGCTTAATTGCCTTTTTAATGGCCTTAACTGGCCTTGTAATTGATGGCGGGCACGACTCCGACCCCCTCGCCCGCCCGCCGACCAAAATATCACACAAGTGCGCAATGATGTCGGGACGCTCGCCCGATGTCATCATGTGCTATTTTACACTCGAGCGGGTCAGGTGCGCCCCCGCCCACTCAGCGAAAAATTCTGCCGATAAGGTTTGTTTTTCAATTGATGGATTACATCTATGCTTTCAAACTTCCACGTTTATGAGATTTCTGGACGAGTAGTTTCCGATTTTCCAGCGCAACCATAACCCCATACTCTGAAAAAATATGATTGTAGGGTTGATGATCTATAAATACTCCAAGAGCAAAAAAACATGCTGCAACACTTCCAGCTCTGCCAGACATGTGATATGGTATTGTTTTTGCACCATTGTGTCTTGCATTTAAGGTTAGCAATAACAGTGATTAATTATGCATATTAATGATACAAAGTCTACTTTTCCCATGTAACCATTGCCACATCAGTCCATTCCGTTTACTGAAGCATAGTTCCAAATTAATTCTGGTTTGTTCTGATAAGAACAATAAAAGAATTACTTAGATAATGCAGCATGAACACAAACTGTATAAATTCTTTAATGATATATGAATATCATACTTTGTACTTCAGAATCAAATTTAACCTAATGCAATTCAGGATGACAAAAATGTAGGTATTAATACATTAATAATGTGCAGAGTCTGTTTTTATTTTATGCTTGGCAGATCTCCAAGAGCTATATATAGTTTTGTCATGGCAACGTATGACACAGTTTGTGCGGAGACATTGCAAAGCTCAGCAAATTTATAAAATTACTTTCAGGCACCACACTTCCAGTTTTTGTGCCAGTATTCTAATATTTCGTTTCCTACAGGGAATGATGTTTATAAATGAATCTTCCTTGTGCTCTATTTCCATTGTGCTCCCTTCTGTTCTACAATTCAGCATATAGAAAGCTACACCAATGAATAAAATAATTATTTTTATACAATTTTCAGGTTTAAGTTTCTATTCTAAGAATCACAATAATGAATCAGATATTATATTACAGAATCAAAGATCAATCTGAAAAATGTAAATTGTTAATAATGTCACTTACAAAGAGGGGCTTCAGTAATAAATCACCAGATATTGTTTTTAACTCAATGTCTATATAATTAAATAAATGGACTCATTTTGTTTTCAACTGGCCAATCACTTGCATTATGATCAAAAATGGTGAGATGCAAAGCAATCTGTAACATAAGTATTACCCAAAGCAGATTATCAGACCATGGCACACAAGGGCAACAAGAAAACCAACCTGGAGCCTCATACCAGGATGCAGAGGGCACTGCCAGGGCCATAAAGGTCACAGTTGCTTTAAATTTCTACACAACTTCACCATTCCAGGTGGGATAGGTGACATATCCGACATTGGCCTGGTTTTTACCCTCAGGGTGCGCCCGAGGTTGGCCCGGCCACAAGTGGGTGTAAAACCTGTTCCCAGCCGAGATCACGCTGTGAATATGATCTTACGCTGGGTGGCCAATTAAAGCCCATCCAGCATGAAACACAATCGTCGGATGCATTCCCCGTGCGCGGGGGCGGGAACGTGTCGGGCGCCAGGTCCAATGGGGACCCGGTGGAATGTTCAAAAATGGAAGAGGCAGCTCCCTGAAGGCTGCCAGGAGTTGTGTGGGAGGCTGAGGGAGCTGTCTGGAAGCTGCTCAAGAGGTATCGTGGTGTACAGTCATGGCCTCAGCACCTGGCGGTCATGGGATGGTAGGAGGGCAAGTTGGGTGGGCACTCCGCTCCCCGTTTCTCAGATGAGTGCCTGGGAGTGTTGGTAGAGGAGGTCAGTGCCAGGCAGCAGAACTTAATGCCCAAGGACAGCAAGAGAAGGCCGCCCCACCTGACCAAGAAGGCCTGGACAGAGGTCGCCGCTCAGGTCAGTGGGCAGGACGTGGAGCATCGCACGTTGCTTCAGTGCCGCGAAAGATTCAATGACCTGTTGCAGTCAGCAAGGGTAAGTGCAGAAACGGCATTGACCTGTGTGGGGAACTTTAGTCAGGTGGCCGTTTCTCAGAATGTTCAGGGGTCTAAGAGTGTGTATGGCAACTGGCACTTAAAGCTGCCCTGCCAAGACTGGGACGTCAGCATGACTGGTCTCAGTGCATTGCAAGGTGAGATGTGCCACAGTGACACGGCCCACTTAATGTCCAGGTGGGAGGGCATGTGGGAACCAGGAAAGGGCCTTCAGGGAGATGGAGCAATAATGAGGGGAATTTTTCCCTATCAGGAGAAGAGCAGCAGAGCACCGCAGAACAGGTGGAGGACTGCCAAATCTCTGCATCCTCACAAAACACAAAAGTGATGCACTGGAGCTGGAGAATGCCACTGGCCAGCTCGCTCCTCCGGTCACGGTGAGGCAGGGGCCTCGGATGAAGGTAAGGGTGCAGGTGACAGATGTGTGTGCGGTGGGCACTGGAAACATAATGGGCTCCTCTCATCAGAAACTGAACTATCATAGCCAGAGAGCCCACTGAATCTCCAATGCAGATGGCACCATGCAACAGTTCTCCAATGTCTCCTCAGCCCGCCTAGCATGAATAGTGACTATGATGATTGAATGTACTGATCTTTTCCCTTCCTCCTGCAGATGCACCATCCGCAGGAGTCGGCAGCGACCCCGAGGACCCCTCATTGAGCTCCAAGGAAGACATCACACCTGCACCAGTGTCACACCGTCTCTCTGAACCAGGCACCAGCTCAGATACTCACACATCGGTGGGCATTAGGTATTCGGCTCCGCAGATAATGCACAGTGGTGAGGGCACATCACACGCACATGAGGAGCTGGCAGAGGCAGAGAGGTCCCAGGGAGCTGACAGTGGGAACACAGCTGGAGACCAGGATCATGCTGCGTCCGAGGCAGATGCTGAGTCTCTGGAATCATTCATCAGGGCAGATGCTGGATGTCCAGCGGGATGCGCAGGGAGAACTAGCGGAGATCCATGAGGGCCTGCGTGCCATGGTCTCCATCATGGAGGAGTCCATGCGGAGCATGAGTTGACCCTTAACACCGAACACACAGCCTCCTCCACGGAGAGAGTGGCGACTCTCATGGAGAGGCAGCTTCAGGAGCAGACTCAGGGGTTCCTGGGGTTGCACTTGGACCTGCAAGTCCTCACACAGGCAATGGCCTCAGGAGGTCACTGCCAATGTGAGAGATGGATGAGGAACCTAGTCTCACTGCTGGGTGCCCGTCTATCAATGGTGAGCAGGGAGGTGCAAACGCACCTCACGCTGGCAGATGAGCTGCCTGTTGTCTCTACGGGCTTCTCTCAGGGCATTCTGGACGAGGGCACCAGCTCCTCCGCCCCTCTGCCAGTGGCCGCTGCATCTAATGATGCCGCGATGACTGAGCAGTGCCCAGCTATGGGGCTGGATGCACTCTCCCAGGCGGATCCTGCTCAGGCTCCGGCGGCCAGAGGACAACCGCCAAGGTCATCAGGGCCATGAGGACAGCAGAGTCAGCAGCTGCCTCCAACGCCACTGTCAGTGAGGGCGGGGGCATCAAAACGCAGTGCCCGCAGATATAAGCTGAAGGAGCCTTGAGCATAATAGGGGCGTGCCACAAGTGACATTTTTTGCGTTTTGTTTTGACTCTTGTGTTAGGGATGGACACTTTGTCCTTTGTTTGTTCATGTTAAGAACCAAAAACATTTATTCTACTTAAATGAGCTGAGTTGGCTGGATGGTATGAATAGGTGCCAGATGCAGCACAGGCTTGTAAAAGCATGGCATTGTGTGGTGCTGGTGTACTGGGTTAGGGTCTCATTTATTGATTGTTAGCAAGGGAGGCAGTGACATTGGCTTGACAAGGCATCAATGTCTTGGATGCCTAGCAGAAGGTTTACTGGATCAAAGCATCCCAGGTGTCCTTGCCTCCATGAAGGTTCCCGTCCTCTGCCTCAAGGTCCTCATCCTGCGGTATAGCCCTTGTCACCCAGGAGCCATCCATCCACTCATGCAGGAGCCTGTGAGCGCCACAGGATGTAAGCGTCGTTTGAGCTCCCAGGGTAACAGGCACAAACTTGGAGAATCTGTGTCCTGTGGTCACAGACGGTCGGAACATTCATTGAGTGGAACCCTTTCTGTTTATGAAAGCTCCAGGCTCACCTGGTGCCTTGATGCCCATGTGAGTGCAATCTATTCCACACTGGACGCGGGGGAATCCGTCATCGCAGCAAAGCTTCATGCTTTCTCCACCTGGCTCGCCTTGTCTGTCTGGAAGTGGATGAACGTGCGGACGTGTCTGAAGGTAGCATCAGTCATGAGCTTGATGGAACTGTGTGCAGCTGATCGAGAAACAGATCCCCCATTGAGCCCTGAAAAGAACTGGAGGCATAGAAGTTGACCTTCACTGTGGGTCACTGTGACCTTCAAAGCCACCAGCATTGGGTGGCCGCCCACGCAGTTGGAGGCAATTTCTGGACCTATCATGTGACATATTGCTGACACTGTGTCCCTGGAGAGGCGGAGCCTCCTGCGGCACTGGACCTCGGACATCTGGAGGTAGTTGGAGCGCTGCCTGAACACCCTAGATGCTGGGTAGTGGCATCTTCGATGTGCCCTCCTGCCTTGGCCTCCCTGCTGGCCCTGCACCCACTGAGCCTGTGCCCCTCCTAATAAAGGTCAGTCCCTGGGATGCTGCCTGCATCCATCTGGCCTCCCCTCCCTGCTGCCCCTCTCTTCCTCTTCAGAGGAGGTTCCACCAGCAGTATAAAATATCCCCATTAGCTGGGATGCAGAGGAGCGGTGCCGTGAAAATGAAGGAGCGTTGTGCTGCAATACTCACGGGAACCTTCCAGGGAAGATGAGGACCTGAGATGCTGAAAGGCAGGCTTGACAATCAAACAAGATGCCAAGAAACTCTGGGACAACTCTGTACTCGCACAACAAAGGACTGGCAATGACAGAGGGAGTGCTGCTGCTCCAGGGGCATTTTATCCTGCCTGTGGAAGGGGGAATGATTAAAGCATAATTTCACCCACCCGTTTTGCCCGTGCAATGAGTTAAAAATCACACAGGCAATGTAAGATCACAGACAATTGGCTTTTTAATGTCTTTAATTGACCCTTTAATTGTTGGTGGACACTGCTCCAACTCCTGCGTATGTGTGCTGACCTCAATATTGCGTGCGCGATGACATTGGGACACATGCCCATTGTCTTTTCGGGCTATTTTATGTGCATTTGGGTTGGGCATGTGCCTGACCTAGCAATGAAAAATTCTGGCCATGGCTTTTATTCTTTCATGGGATGTGAGCATCGCTGTCAAGGCCAACATTTATTTCCCATCTCTAACTGCCCTTGAGAAGGCGGTGGTGAGCCACCTTCTTGAACCACTGCAGTCCATGTGATGTAGGTACACCCACAGTGCTGTAAGGAAGGGAGCTCCAGGATTTTGACTCACCAACAGTGAAGAAACGGTGATATATTTCCAAATCAGGATGGTGTGTGGCTTGGAGGGGAACATACAGATTGTGGTGTTCCCATGCATCAGCTGCCCTTTTCCTTCCAGGTGGTAGAGGTCGCAAGTTTGGGAGATGCTGTGAAAGGAGGCTTGGCGAGTTCCTGCAGTGGATCTCCCAGTACACCATCGATCAATGCATCCGCGATGTGGCAGAGGCCCTACAGGTGAAGAGAGGTGAATACATCATGTTGTCTCTAAGCAGGAGGAAACTGGATGAGAGGGGATGTGGATTTACCAGGATTCCAGGAGTCATGCTGGTTCAGAGCCATTGATTGCATGCGAGTGGCTCTGCAGGTTCTTCATGTAAATGGACAGAGGTACAATAATTGCAAAGGCTACCATTCTATCAATGTACAGTTGGTGTGCAACCATGCCCATTTAAAAAAAAATTGTGCATGGTACCTGGGCATCACTGGCAAGGCCAGCATTTGTTGCCCATCCAGAATTGCCCTTTTGGAGCAATTGCTGTGGGTCTGGAGCTACATGTAGGCCAGACCAGGGCAAGGACAGCACATTTCCTTCCCTAAAGCTGTAGCTGGATTTTTACAACAATCAATGATAGTTTCATGGTCACCATTACTGAGATTAGCTTTCAATTCCAGATTTAGAAATTGAATTAAAATTCCACCAGCTGCTGGGATTTGAGCTAGCAAAGTTCTACTGCAGAAAGAAATATTGGGATGGATGAAAATGTTGCAGGACAACTCCCTTCATAAAAGTTGTGTTGGAAGTGCTTCAGTAGCAAAGTAGGGGTATGATAGCCTAATGGCTATGTTGCTGGACATGTAACCCAGAGGCCTATAATAAATACTTGAAATACTTGCATCTATATAATGCCTTTCAAAACCACAGGACATCCCAAAGCGCTTTACAGCCCAAGTATAGTCACTGTTATAATGTAGGAAACAAAGAAGCTAATTTGAGCACAATAAACTTACACAAACAGTAATGTAATAATGACCAGATAATCTGTTTTTCTGGTGTTGATTGAGAGGCAAATATTGGCCAAGACACTGGGGATAACACTTCTACCCGTCTTTGAAATATTTCCATGGGAACCTTTACGTCCACCTGAGAGGGCAGGCAGGTTTAATATCTCATCGGAAAGATGAATTAACTTGAGACATGGGTTCAAATCCCACCATAGAAGCTGGGGGATTGAAATTCAATTAATTAAATAAAAAGCTGGAATTAAAAGCTAATATCAGTCATGGTGATCCTGAAAATGCCAGACTCCAGACCCACAGAAATGTGGTTGACTCTTAACTGCCCTCTAAGATGACCTGAATCAGAATGGTTCACTACCACCTTCTCAAGGGCGATTAGGGATAGGCAATAAATGCTGGCCTTTGTGGCTCAGTTCATAGCACCCTCGCCTTTGAATCAGAGGGTTGTGGGTTCATGTCCCACTCCCGGAAACCAAGAACTGTGATTGTACTCGAAAGAGTTGCAATCTGTGACTGTTGATAACTCGAAAGAGTTTCCCTGGTGATAAATGCTGGCCTTACCAGCGACCCCATGTTCCATGAATGAATAAAAAAAAATGCAGGAAAAGAAGATTGGCCTATTTGAGTCTCCATAATTCTCTCCCCACAGGAGAAATGTACAACATCTTGGAAGGAGACAGTCCACTGTTTTAACACCCAAATTACAAGAGAGCAGATGAGAGAAAAACGTTCTAGCCTTGAGAAGAAGCTGACATAAGGCTAGGCATCTTTCTGTCAACAATCAAATGGGGAAACTGTGCTTGCCACAGAAGTTTCCTTTTAATCTCATACCATGACTGAGTTTGCTTGCTAAGCCCTTAGAAAACAGCTGCTATAACTTCACATCTCTATCCATAGAGTAACAGGGAACTTTGCATACATACATATGATTACATAGGATATACAGCACAGGAATAGGCCATCTGGCCCAACCAGTCCATATTGGTGTTCATGCTTCACTCGAGCCTCTTCTCATCTTTTCATATCTAAATCTGCCACTGTAACCCTCTACTTCCTTCTCCCTCAACTGCTTGTTTGGCTTCCACTTAAAACTAAACTTGGAACTATCGCCACATTTGTCTTTGGAAAGGATAATTTTCCTCTACTTTGGAGCAGATCTTTCATTTCATTTCTTGTGTCAGCAAAAAACAGGCTTTCATCTGTCTTTCCAGAAACTAGACTACTGACCAGATAATCCTGCAGCCGCACGCCCTCCAGAAACTCTGCCACTTTAGTAGTGTTGCTGCATTTGCTCCAGTTCTTCTTCTTGTAAAGCAAATTTACATCTCCCTACCTGCCTGATTTGTGTTTGTGTGGACACTCGGGTTACACACAATGTGCTCTCCAAACTTTCTTAACACCATTTCTTTGCTTGCAGGACAGGAGCATGTGACAGATTGGAATAAGCCTGAATGGGAGAATCGTGTAATTTGAAATGATAAAGTTGCTATGAGAGCAGGCCATACTGGATATCCTGGAGCAGAGAACAGCATGGGGGTGAGCGAGAGTGTTGCTTAAAACTAATATCCTCCCTTTTTGCAGTTAATATTTTTTAATCATTCACTCACATGCATGCATTCCAGATAATTACCATCACACCTACCATCTGCATCAAAGCTTCCAGTGACAGATCCTTCACACAGTGTGGAAAGGTTTCCAGGAATGCTCACACTACTGATACAAAAGTCTTGAGCTCCAATCTCCAAAAAGGCTGTCTTGCTTGACTTCAAAACGCTGGGGAATTGGATGAAGAAAGCTGCTTTGCAAGCTTCGCTGCTCTCATTATTAGCACAGGTCAATGAACATGCTGAGGCTGTGCCCAGCAACAGGGGAATGGTTAGAGCAGGCACAAGCCACTGTCTCTCAAAAGTGAAACTACATTCAGATCATCCAAACTCTCATCTCAGAATATAGTTCTTCCTATAAACATAAGGACATTGACACAAGAATAACTGAATACTGGTGCTTCTACAAATTCATTCATTACTTTTTCATTTCAAGGCTTAGGGATAATGCCTTTCTCAACTCAGCATTGCCTTTTTAAGAAAGTGGCTTTCTATGGTCTAATAATAACAATGATGGAGCTTGAATTTCTATTCACTGCCCACATATTGAAAAATATCTCAAAATACTTTACATTGCCAAGGAAAATTGATAGATGCTCCCAGCAAGATGGAGAAAAGGCAAACTGAAAGAGTTTGTGGGGAAGGAGGTAATGACACAGTCAAGGAGGTATTAGAAAGTAGCAAATGGACGGCAAGGTGAGGAGAACCAAACTTTGTGTTTCCGTTGACAGGACCATAGTAATTGAAATGGTGGAATAGAAGAAGCAGGAGTAAACTAGTGTCAGGAAAGCAAAAGGTGCACACAGGCATATAAAATACACAGGCATATAAAATACACAGGCATATAAAATACACAGGCATATAAAATTCGTCATGTGGAGCAAGCCCATAATGGAATTTGAAGTCAAAAATAGTGAAGAATTTTGACTTTGGATTATTGTGTAACATGAATGCTTTTGATTTAGCCACTTGTTTTACACTATTATTGGTCAATGGAAGTGAAAATTGAAAGAAAGGTAAAATAGCTGTTGCCATTTTACACTATTAGCCCAGGAATCCTGACTTTGGACTTTAATTCATAATTTTTCTCTTCCCTCTCTGTGCAAAAAAAATGAACTGATTTCATGCACATGGTTTTCTTCTCTATTTTATGAAAGGGCTCTGTTTCAATCACCATATCCTCCACAGGGAAACATTAAAATATGATCAATTTAACTTGGCAGAAAGAATGCTGTGGCAGTCATGTATTTCCAATCATTATTTTCAACCTTTTTATATGTGTTCTTGGATCCAATATTGCTGGTCTGTTATTGGTTTAACTCGGTGTTTCTCTTGAGACTGTGGAACATTCTGAGCCTCCTTTGAGGTCCGGGGTATTGTTGAGGCTGAGCTGACCTTACCACACAATTTGCCCATGGGCTTTGGTAGTTGGTTCCCTCATAGCTTCAAAAAGATCATTTGTTCGTGGCAAACTCACCCAGAATGTCAATGATCATGACAGCGGATTGAGCCTTTTGATTTCATTGCTGAGACATAATTACTACAGTTTAGTGTCCTTTGCATCTGGCCACAATAACCTTTGCTATTATTTTGACTAGTTAAATGCTAAGCTGTTTGCGAAGTGAGACACATTTTTACCGGTATGTTGCATTTCTTGCATTTGCTTCAATGGTAATGGCTTTCACAATATTATTCAGAAAAAAAAAGTTGAGATATCATTTTAATTAACTGCCATACAATTCAATGATTAGTACATTAGCATCTTGCGTTCTAAAAACAAAAATCATATTCCAAGGACCTTGAGCAGTGTATATAGCACCATCTAGTGGCTATTCTCTCTTGAACGACAATGAGCTGCTGTTTTATGTTTGCTCGCTCATATTTCTCTTCAAGAGCTTCAACATATAACTTATATGATTATAAAATGTTGTTGCCAACCCAGTATATGATTACAACAAAGTATTCTGATTTTTGAGTTCCAGGATAGCATCAGCCTCACTTAGATTTCTGTAACAGCGGCATAAGGCAATAAGCTTCCATCATATTAACTTAATTATATTTACGTCTGTTAGCCTTCAGAGGCTGTGCTTTCACTCAAGCATCTCTATTCAGTAACAGCAGCAATTAATGATGCTGAGTACAAAATATCCAAGACCCAATGAAGACAATCCAAATTTATCAAGCCTCTCTCCTAAGTTCAGCTATGATCATATGTATTAAATAAAAACATAAGAACATAAAAAGTAGGAACAGGAGTAGGCCATATGGCCCCTCAGGCCTACTCTGCTATTCAATCAGATCACGGCGAACCTGATCTTGGCCTCAACCCCAAAACCCTTGACTCCTCTATTGTCCCAGAATCTGTCTCAGCCTTGAGTATATTTAATGACTCAACCTCCACATTTCCCTAGGGTAGAGAATTCCAAAGACTTACAATGCTCTGAGAGAAGAAATTCCTCCTCATTTCCATCTTAAATGGGCAACCCCTTATTCTGAAACTATGCCCCCTA
The DNA here is from genome assembly GCF_964194155.1 of Cetorhinus maximus. Taxonomy (NCBI): domain Eukaryota; kingdom Metazoa; phylum Chordata; class Chondrichthyes; order Lamniformes; family Cetorhinidae; genus Cetorhinus; species Cetorhinus maximus. The sequence goes on from NC_135889.1 coordinate 78,926,860, forward strand.
GTAGGTAAATGGGTGATCCCTTTATTCTTCCACTCTATTGAAACGTTTACCATTTTTATTACTTTTTATTCACTCTTAGGATGTGGGCATCGCTGGATAGGCCAGTCTTCATTGCACATCCCCTAATTGCCCTTGATAATGTGGTGGTGAGCTGCCTTCTTAAACCGTTGCAGTCCATGTGCTGTAGGTACATGCACAGTGCTGTTAGGAGGGTGTTGTTCTTTTTCCCGAATTGAATCCTCTTTTCCTTTGAGTTTATTTGCTCACCCCTCCTTCACCTCAACTCTCTGTGTCTACAGCTTCCACACTTCTTATGCCTTATAATGCTCCATGCTCATCGTTCCCCTTTCATTTTCATATCTTCGTTCTCTCTCCACCATCCTCCCTGCCTCCTCTTCTCCTTGCTCATCTCTTCCTTGCCCTCATCTGCTTCACTCTTTTCCTCATCTAATCCTATTTCACTCCTATTGCCTGCTCTTGTTCTCCTTCTCTTGTTTTCTCTTATATTTCACGTCTCCTTCATTTCTTTTACTTCAGTCTGTGCTGTTAATTTTTTTCTGCCCTTTCCTTCAGGTCTCCCATCATTTCTTCTCTTTCCCTCATCTTTTCTTTCGCTTTTGCTTTCCTCTTCTCCTTTATCTACCTTTTTCCTTTACTCATGTCTTTCAGCCTTGAGTAGTTCACAGCGCGTTCCTTCATCCTCTGCTATGTCACTTCTCTTTACGTATGTCCATCAATTCTTTCCTCATTTTCTCCACTATCACTCCTCCATTTTAATACTTTTAGCCCCATTCCTCATTAATTTCTCCTTTCTTTGTCCTCTCCTTTTCTTCCTCATTTTCTTCCAGCTTTGACTTCTTTCTGTATTCCTCCTCATGTCTGGATTCCTCACCTTTCCACCATTGCTGCATTTTCCTTGTTCTCTCTGCCTTTACTTCTCTTTTTTTCACCCTCTCACCTCTATTTTGTTTGCCTATTCTTTTTCTTGCCTTCTTCTCAGTAATCTTCCACTATTCCTTTCCTTGCTCATCCCAATCCTCCACGTCTCTTTATCTTACACTGATTTTCCACACTTCCCTTTTACTCATCCTTTCTGACCTTACCTTAATCTCTGTTCCTATACATAACCTTTCCTTATCCTCACTTTCCTCATTGCCCTGAGCTGTGGCTCGGTTGATTGCATTCCTACCTCTGAATTGCAAGGTTCTGGGTTCAAGTCTCCCTCCAAGGCTTGAGTACAAAAATCAAGGCTGACACACCAGTGGGGTGCTGCACTGTTAGAGGTGCTGGCTTTTGGGTGAGATGGTAAACCAAAGCCCCATCCACCTGAGCTGGTGAATGCAAGAGATCCAATCACAGTGTTTCGAAGAAGAGCAGGGGAGTTATGCTGGTGTCCTGGCCAATATTTATCCCTCAATCTGCATCACAAAAAAAATGATGTGGGCCATTGTCACATTACTGTTTGTGGGAGACTGATGAGTGCAATGTGGCTGCTGAGTTTCCTACATTACAACAGTGATTACATTTTAAAAATATTTCATCAGCTGTAAAATGTTCTGAAATGTTCACTGATCATGAAAGGTGCTATATTAATGCAAGTCTTTCTTTCTTCATCAGACTGGTCACTTCTCTTGTTTGACTTCACTTCACACTTGCCTCTACTCCTCTCTTAGATTGAACCTCAACATCACTCCATTCTCTTCTTACCCTTGCTTGTTCAACTCCAACTCTGATTTCCTCTCCACTTTACCCTTGGCTTTTCTCTTTACATAATTCTATAATTCTTCTTCACATCTCTTTTTCTTTCACTCTTCTCCTTCAGTCTTTTCAATTTCTCTTTTTTCCACCTTTAGGAGAAAATAAGAAAAGAGAAATAAAAGTGATGAGGATAAGAAAAAGAGCGACAAGGGAGGAGAGGTTAAGAAAAATAAATGGGCACGGAGAAAAAGAATGGGTAAATTGGCTTGAAGTATAGATTGGTCTTGATCTAATAGGATGGTGAAATGGTTCAAGGGTCTGAATGGCCTATTCCTATGTCTCCTATGTTATACTTTCTCTGCAACTTCAATTTTGTTTTTCTTGTCCTTTTATTGTTCAATTTTTCCCTACCTGCCCCATCTTCACTTTTCTTTATCTTGTCCATTGTCCTTCACTTTTCTTTCTTTAACTTCCCTTTAATTTTTTCTTCTTTACCTCTGCCCCGACACCTCTCTTTGAGTTTTTTATCCTCTTTTATCTTTTGCATTATTTCATTTTCTTATTTCTTCACTTCTTACTTTTCTATTTCAATCTTCTTTCCCATTCTTTCCCATTTATTTCTGCAACAATTTTCCAGCTGTGCTTACTGCAATGGCTGCACAATCTCATGGGAATCTCTACGAGGGGCGGGATGGGGGTGGGGGTGGGGGCAGGAGTAGGATGGCCCATTAAAATATAATTGGAAGGTTTAGAGTTACTGACCAGAGAAGCAGCAGGGAGATATTGGGATGAACCAAACCATGGTTGGCTCAGTGAGGGATCCTTCAGAGAATTGTAATCATGGGATTTAAATTAAGAAGCAGACAAATAAACTCCAGCAGACAGACTCCTGGGCATGTTACGGCAGAAAGGGGAATGCTTGTGCTGTGACTTCTGTAAGCTCTAATGCTAAAGGCAGTCACAGTGGCTCCTGAGAATTGTACTCCAGGGGAAAGATAGATTTAATACAAGCTTTGCTGGCTTGTTTACTAGTGAAGAATGTGTGTGGCCATTGGGCAGGATATACCTTGCATTGCAGTTGTTAACAGGTCCAGTAAGATGTGCCATGCTGCATCTGGCGCCTTAAGATTTGTTTTAGCCAAGTTTGTTGATAGGTTGGAGATGCTTCGATGCATAAATATTATCTTTAGGAATATGCAGTAGAGCAGATGAGGAATTATAGTGGTTTCTGTACCTTGTAAAATGTATTTGTGTCAAAATATGACGGTAGAATACTTTAAGCAGAATATGAGAGGGAATAAAATGGAAATAGAGGAGATTTGCTTGCCTAACTCCATTGTGGGGGCAGCAACACCATTAAGACTGCAGAGCCCAAGGAGAAGACCCACCACAACAATAAATGTGGCATTTAGGCAGCATTGCCCACACCCTGAGAACAAATGTTAAATATTGTTTTACAGAATATGATTATTGAACAACGAATGTGGAAATTGACAATTAGAGAAAAGAAAATATCACAATGTGCCGGGGTTTTGCTTTTGAGGTGAAAATCAGGAGGCAGGCCCAATCCCAGCTCATGTTCCTGCCATTGTTGCCGGGAGATGGAATATTCACATGATTGGGGTCTTAATGACCATAGAGACAGCTCTGCCTTTCTAGGGGGAGGGGGATTGGTGAGTGGCCGGGAATCAAGGTGGGACTTCAGGGAAGCGCAACATATTGTGGCCTGAATTGGCAGCATTGCTATGGTTGCTGTTTGGGGAATGGTCTTAAAAAATTGAGAGGATCTTCATCTTCAAAGTGACCACTGCAAGTGGAGAGCTGGGAACCATAATAGGGTAAGGAAAGGTTGATCAGTAACATTTTGTTGAAAATAATAGATCTTCTATCCAAACTTGCACTTTTTTCCATCAAATAAGACAGATCCAGCTGTGTCACCCATGTTCCCGCCAGACTGCAGCTGCTGAAGTTCACACAGCTCCAAACAACTGTCTGACCCCCATGAAAATCTCAGGCAGTCAGGAGGTGAGCTCTTAGCGAGCTGCCTAATGAAGTCGACACGCCCAATTAATGAGGGGGGTGACTTCACTTTTCTGCCTCCACACCCTGCCCGCCCACGTCCAACCCCCACCTCTCTCCTCCCACCCTCAGGAAAGTCAGCAGGGCCGGGATTGGAGGAAGCGGGCTGCCATTGCCATTTTCCTTTTTGCTGTCCTGCTCCCATTAATCTGAAAATCTGGCCCCATAGATTTTGCCAATAATTGAAGGATAAAATTAAAATACAGGCTCAACAGTCTTGATAGGCTGCTAGATCAGACAGACATCTTACTATAAAGATATCAAATAGTTGTTTGAAGCCAATTGAAAAAGCAAAGTTGATCAGTCATTGGTTAAACACTTTCCCACCTTGGAATCATCTAATTGCAAATGCTACTGCTATATACAAATATGTTGTAGAATTCTTTAAGATGATTCCAAAAAGAATGTATTGTATTTTACAGGATTTGCTATAATACTGTAGGACTATCAAAAATCTCAAAACTCAGTTGTATAGCCCAAAATAACTATCCAATTTTCCCAATTAATTCTATTGAAATAGGTGATATTAAATTGTACTGGTTCAATTGATGCTCTACATCTTCCTTTACTACAGACAACCAGGGGAGATTAGCATTGGGAATGTGCACCATTTTAGTACATGATTGACTTCAAAAGCAGCATCCAGAGATTATCATCTAAACTTAACTTCAATTAAGCCTGGTAGCAGATGTGGGAATCACAATCTATGATTATCCCGTGCCCAGCCAAGATGATGTAACAGCACACAAGATTCATATTGGTGCTCATCACCATGGTTTGGACATGCAACCCAGAATGAAATGCACTGTTGAAATGCTTAACACTCAACAGGAGCCCAAGTGCATGCACAGCTAGCATGAATTATAACTAGCCATGCATCACTTAAAGGCTGCCTATCTTAAAGGGAGGTGCATTTAGTCTGCAGCAGCTTGTGAAAGGTTTTGTGAATTGCATTGAGGGAAGAAAGAAGACTTCTGATGAAGCAACAGGCCATGCAAAGTGCTCCCCCAAATTCCTTGATGTGGCGCTGGAGGCCTTAGTCCAGAAGATCAAAAGGAGAAGAGAGATCATGTTTCTGCAGGGGCCCAGGAGGTTCTCAAGGCATACCTTGCAAAGTGAATGGGTGGCCAGGGAGGTGATTTCCAGGAATCTGACTGCAATTCCACAAATTACAATTTACAATAACATCTCCCTTCCACCAACAAGTCAGCAGCTCAATGCATCTTGGCTCTATCATTCGCCATCAGCAATCTCTAACAACCAGGATTCATGCTTAATAATCAGATGCTCCACCTCAGCCCTTCACATTTACCACTGCTACTAGCCTCAAACCCACACCTTGCAGTTTCCAAATATTTCCAGCTACTCAGCTATGGCAACCAACTGCTGGCTCATCATGGTGGCTCACATATGGTAGGAATGGCTGACTGGTGCAGGGTGAAAGCATTGTGGCTTCTGTCAGGATAGCAGGCATTCACCGACATGATTCTCCGTGCATGGTCACACCACAAATTAAGGTACTCTTTGTGGTTGTGACGCTTCTCCTCATTAATATGTGACATCTGCAGAGTCACATGTGAGAAATTGATGGCTCCTTGACCCATTGAGCGCCTGAAACCCTGGAAAAGCCATGTGCTAGCTCCTCCTGCTTCTCTCTCATTAAAAAGAAGACTATGAAGTCCTCTGCCCTCATTCACAGGGCCTTTGTTACATCCCTGATGCAGCAATTCATGACAACTGTGTGATGGTGGCAATGTAGCTGGCTGCCATCTAGAAGGATTCAGTTGTGTAGGAATTGAGGGCCACAGTGATCTTTATGGCCACTGTGAGTGCCACTGCTATCCTGCTATGCAGTTGCAGGTTCGGGTGGAGGAGTTCATTAACCACCTTCTTAGTAAACCGTAGATGCCTCAGACACTGTGTTTGACTGATGTGGAAGCAGAAGAAGAGCTGCCTGAAGATCCTTCATGGATAGGGCCTCCTATTGAGAGTCCTTCTCCTCCCTCTGTGCACAGCTTCCCTTCTCTCCTGCCTGTGTTCCATGTCCCTGCATACTTTCAGGGAACTGCAACTGTAGCGCCCAGCAGTGAAAGCAGGCTTTCTGCTGATTGCAGAAAGTCCCCTGCACTCCTTGTAAAAGTCCAGCATCATTCCCTTCTGACAGCAACACCTTTTCAGAGCTTCTCCAACAACACTGAACTCCGTACTTCCATTCACTCTGCAGCATCAAAAGAAAGTTAACCTCTCTCCTGTGCACCTGCTACCTTGGATTTAAAATTACCCCCTTTTACTCCAGTCACTGTTAGGGGAACAAATTAATAACTGCAAAATTCAGCTCTGTAGCGCCGTTGATGGAAAGTCTTGTGATGTGATGTACATCTAACTTTAAGGAGGCATATCTTAAACTGCTGTCAATCACTACCACCAAGACAAGATGTGATGTAGCCCCCTGACTCTGTACTCAGAATACAGCAGTAGTAGTCGAGGCCAGATGTGCCCACACAGTCTCCCAGTTTACACTATGTATACGGTCTTATCATCTAATAAAAAACCCACATTATTGTTTTACCAATCCTTGTAGAATGATCGGTATGTTTATGTTGCATAGAGGAATGGAACAAGATGGCAGCGTGGCTTTTGATGATTTGACTGAGAAGTGTGCAAACTTCAACCACTTGCATCAGAAGAATGAGTGTGGAAGTGAAACAACCATCAAGTACTAACTTACAGTGTGTAAGTGACTCTGCAGCACTGTAGGGATCCTACACACATGTACTCTCGTTCCTGGACTCCCAGTACTTAGACTCTGGCAACTGCTTACAGTCTCACCCCTGACTACTGCAGCTTTTGGTGCTGCTGGGACCAGAGAGCTGTCACCAATCAGATGGACCAGCAGCTCTCTGAGGCGGGACTTCCTCCCAAGTGAGGGGTGGGTGCCCCATTTCCAGCCAACTAGCACTAATTAGAGCATTAAATAGCTGTGGGGCAGCCAATATCAGCAGAATGTGTTCACCACTGACTGCTCAGGTGGTGGGAAGGGAAACTCGGGCATCTGAAAAATCCTGACCATGATGATGTCTGAGCTTCTACTGAGGCAAAACGTGGCTTCTGAGACGTTGGTGATGCAGTGGCTAGATGTCACTGAAAACTGCATTCCCTGACCTTACCACTCGTGTCAGGTTTGTAATATAAGGGTGTTCGGCATAGCAAGGGTTAATGTAAGTCTAGAGAACAGCACCGCCCACATTGTCATGTACCGAGTCACATGATGATGGACTGGGTAGAGAGTGTTTGAGAGAAGTCAGCATGAAGATAGCGCCTAGATAGAGCTGCACCGTGGAGATATGTATATAGTTGTGTGTTGACAATAAACAGTTTATCTTCAATCACACAAGCCTCCAGACTTCTTAGTGGGACACCAAACAACCTTACAATATGTTGGCAGCTAATGAATGAACTCAGGACCCCAGAGAAGCTGGTGAAGCACCTCAGAATCTGAAAAACGAAAGGAACAGCATCCTGATCCAACTGAAGTGCGCAGCTGGAGATCACCTTAAAAGCAGCTTCACTACAGATGTGAAGGCTGGAAAGGCAGAAGAAAAGTCCACTGTGCAGCTAAAGGATTTCACCAGAGCATTTTAAGGTCCATTGTGAATCCCCATTTATTGCAGAGTCAAAGGACCTAGCCAGATCACAAGGGTGAGCAAAAATATTACAGTACAAAGGCTGAACTAGCCATGAAGAGTGTTCAGGCCATTGATTAAGCAGAGCAATCCGTTTCTTTAATCACCATGGCTAGCCTGGCTCCAGGGTCGGTGCCACACCATGTGGTGGCTGATCTCTGTTGAAAGAAACATTAAAAAGGATAAACATTGAAACCTCAGCCAGAGCCAGGGATTGCGTTTTAATTGGCCTAAAATGCTTCAAAGATGTTCTAAAGGGCCCACACTTTCGGAAGGTCTACTGCAAAAAAATCAATCTGTTTGAAATCGGGCCTACGATCGCAGTGGGAGCCTGCCAAAACACAACAAGTGCAGGAAGAAGGGGAAAAAAAGAAACAGTTGCTGCAGCACCATCTTTAAAACAGGCACAACATTTAAAGCTGTGCTCTCCTGTGCTGAGAAACACGCATGGATAATAAGCCAATCCTACCAGATCAATTTGGGCTGATACTAAGCCAGATCAGGTGCAGAATTGGGGGCTTTGGGGAAATAGATTTTCAAGACACATGATAGGTTTAGGATTACGTAAGAAGACAGAGGCTGACTAAGTGAATACACTACTGTACTCAGTAGGTCCAAGAGGCGATGATATCTTTACGAGGCAAGGAATAAATGAATCTTCAGATAAGTTTGAAGATGTTCTTAAATCCTTCAATACTTATTTTAATTTAAGAACTAATAAGATTTTTACAGCAAGCAAAATTCAACAAGCGAGTCCAGCAGCTTGGAGAACCCATTGACTCTTTCAAAAATGAGTTGTAGAGATTGGCTGAAAGGTGTGACCACGGGTGACCTTAAGTCAGACCTTATAAGAGACAGAATAATAGTTGGAGTGGCTGATGATGCCCTTTCGAATGCACTACAGACAAAGGAAGATCTGAGCCTAGAAAAAGCCATCAAAATAGTCAGGCAGTCTGAAATCCACCAACACCAGTCTATTTTACATTGTGAGGTTAAGCCATGGTACAGAATGACCCCAACTGTCCAGCTCATAAAACAACAAAAGGGCAGGGAGACTCCAGTCCAAGGGAGGCAATACCCAAACAGACCACAAGAAGACAATGTCAGCGCGATGGAGCCAAAAGACCTCACTGGCGAGAGCAATGTCCAGCAATCTCTGTGCAGTGCTTCAACTGGCTGGGACACTCTGGAAAGCTGTGTAGGTCTAGGACATTGAATCTTGTGGACTGTTTTGGGATCTGCCACAAGATTGAGGTACCACACCAAGGAGAAACCCAACAAGCTTCTTGGGTGAGATCAAGATCAAGATTTTGGATTCTCCTTTTGGAATACTGACATTTCTACAAACGGTCGCCTCACCAATTTCAACTTAAACACTGAAACCAGTGTTTATGGTCCTCTCGAATAGGGAACCATGGCTGGTGAAGCAACATCTGATACCACCCACAACACAGTTGTATGGAGCAGGCGGCATTAAGCTCCCAGCTAAAGGTACATTGCAGGTGACACTCCAATACAAAGATAAATGAATATGGGAGACATTATTTGTTCTCTACAATCAAGAATTTTCCCCTTTAAGCAGAAAAGCCTGTGTTCACCTCAACCTCCTTCAGAAAACTGACGACGTCAATCAGCAAGGGTCTGGTTCCAATTTTGAGGAAGAGTTTCCGAAACTTTTCACTGGATTTGGTCTGTATACAGTATCACATTAAGGGAGAATGCCAAGCCCGTGTGCCTGTTTACACCACAGAAAATACTCCACCCACTTATGAAGCAAGTACAGCTACAACTGGACGAGCTGCCCAAAATGGGGGTCACCCACCCCATCACTCAGCCAACTGAGTGGTGCTCCAAGATGGTCCCAGTTCCGAAGCCAAAAGGGTCCATTCATATTTGTACTGACCTGACACAACTCCACAAGGCAGTGGGGAGAGAAGTCCACCCAATACCCTTGGTGGACGACAACCTGACCCAGCTCTCCAAAATTGCAGTGTTTTCGAAGCTCGATGCTAACAGCAGCTTCTGGCAACTTCCACTAGATAAGAAATCCAGATTCCTGACTACATTTATCACCCCATTTGGCAGATTCTGTTTCAACCGCTTGTCATTTGGCATTACCTTGGCACCCGAGATTTTTCAATGCACAATGTTGGCCATTTTACAAGACCTGGAGGGCTCATCTGCCATATGGATGATGTTTTGGCTTACGTTACAACCATTGAGGAACATGGCAGGGGGTTCACAGCTATCCTAGAATGCTTGCAGGGAGCAGGGCTGACTTTTTTATTATCTCATGGGATCTGGGTGTCGCTGGTAAGGTCAGCATTTGTTGCCCATCCCTAATTGCCCTTGAACTGAGTGGCTTGCTAGGTCATTTCAGAGAGTATATAAGAGTCAACCACATTGCTGTGGGTTTAGAGTCACACGTAGACCAAACCAGGTAAGGACAGAAGATTCTCTTCCTTAAAGGGCATTAGTGAACCAAATGGGTTTTTATGACAATCAATGATAGTTTCATGGTCACCATTCCTGAGACTAGCTTTCAATTCCAGATTTATTAATTGAACTTAAATTCCACCAGCTGCAGTGGTAAGGTTTGAACCCATGTCCCCAGAGCATTAGCCTGGGCTTCCTGATTACTAAGGCCAGTGACATTACAACTATGCTACCAACTCCCCATAGCAACACTGAACAAGAAATATGCGTTCTCCAAGAGCTCTATTCAGTTCTTAGGATACACTGTCAATAGCAAAGGCCTCATAGTGGACCCACAAAAACCAAAAGCTACCAGTGAATTCCCAACCTTATCATCAATTCCAGACCTCCAAAGATTCCTGGGCATGTGAACCAATTGGTGAAATTTCTACCCAACCTGGCACAGGGTCACAGAGCCCCTGCGGCTCCTTCTCAAAAAAGGCCAGGCATGGTGCTGGGATGCACACCAGGAACAAGCATTCAGTCACATCAAAGACATTGTTCTTTCCCAATATCCTGGCTCACTCCGACCCCTCCCTGCCCACTACAATAGCAGCGGATGCCTCATACACAGGCCTAGGGACAGCTGTATTCCAGAAGCAACTGGATGCATGTTGCTGACCAGTATATCTAGCAGACTGTCTGACACAGAGATACACTATTCTGTTATTGAAAAGGAAGCCCTCGCAGTCACATGGGTGTGTGAGAAGTTCTCTGAATACATCATTGGCCTGAAAGTCACTACTGAAATGGATCATAAACCATTCATCTCACTGTTAAATGAGAAGGAACTTGCAAAGCTGGGCCCCCAGAATTCAGAGATTCCATTTCTGTCTCGTATGCTTTGGATGTGATACAGTGTATGTTCAAGGGAAACATCAAATGACTGCAGAAACACTACCCAGGGCCACAGTCAACCTTCCTGTGACACATGATGTCAATGTGGAAGATGAACCAAAGCCGTATGGTGAGAAAACAACTGCCGGCTATCTCAGGAAAACTTCAGCAAATAATATCAGGAGCAGTTGCGAGATGAGGAATGTGTCCGAATCCATTGTTACTGTTCACAAGGGTGGCCACAGCAGAAGCCAGGTGGCAGTTTCATGAAGATTTCCTCTGAGCAGCCGGGCCCAGACTGCATTGTGGTGGCTGGGCCCAGTCTGCAGTGTGGTGGCCGGGCCCAGTCTGCATTGTGGTGGCTGGGCCCAGACTGCAGTGTGGTGGCCGGGCCCAGTCTGCATTGTGGTGGCCGGGCCCAGTCTGCATTGTGGTGGCCGGGCCCAGTCTGCAGTGTGGTGGCCGGGCCCAGACTGCAGTGTGGTGGCCGGGCCCAGTCTGCAGTGTGGGGGCCGGGCCCAGACTGCAGTGTGGTGGCTGGGCCCAGTCTGCAGCGTGGGGGCCGGGCCCAGACTGCATTGTGGTGGCTGGGCCCAGTCTGCAGTGTGGGGGCCGGGCCCAGACTGCAGTGTGGTGGCTGGGCCCAGTCTGCAGCGTGGGGGCCGGGCCCAGTCTGCATTGTGGTGGCCGGGCCCAGACTGCAGAGTGGGGGCCGGATCCAGTTTGCAGTGTGGTGGCCGGGCCCAGTCTGCAGTGTGGTGGCCGGGCCCAGTCTGCAGAGTGGGGGCCGGATCCAGTTTGCAGTGTGGTGGCCGGGCCCAGTCTGCAGTGTGGTGGCCGGGCCCAGTCTGCAGTGTGGTGGCCGGGCCCAGTCTGCAGTGTGGTGGCTGGGCCCAGTCTGCAGAGTGGGGGCCGGATCCAGTTTGCAGTATGGGGGCCGAATCCAGTCTGCAGTGTGGTGGCCGGGCCCAGTCTACATTTACATGGGGCTATACATTGGAGATATGTATATAGTTGTGTGTTAACAATAAACAGTTCATGTTCAACCACACAAGCCTCCAGACCTCTTAGTGTGACATCACACAACCTTGCACCAAAGTTACTGTACTTATTTGTGGAACTGCAGCCAGATCCTTGATGTCAGATTCATTCCTTGATGAAATGAAATCAGCAAGCATGTGGCAAAAATAGTTGTAATTCTATCAGCAGCTCTCTGCAAGCTCCCTGTGTCTCCATCTCTGACTGAGAGGGACAAACACAAAGGCAAAGACTCTAACCTGAGCATTCAGCTTTGTCACAGCCCACCTCCATCCCTGTCCCTTTCCCTTGTATTTTGCACTTCCTTGTCCTATGAGGGGTGAAAAAAAAAACAGACCTCTGAGCATCAGAAGGTCAATATTCACCCAGTGGATGCAGTGTATTCAGTGAGTGTGATTGTGAGACACATGCATCACATTGCCTGAAGACTGGCATGGGTGTCAACATTGGATGCATAATGAGGAAGTGATGAAGTGTATAGAAATTGAAAGCTGAATGCTGCTGAAAATGGGTATGAGGAATAATGTGATCAAGAACACTTAGCAAAACAGAGTGCAGAGGGGAGGCTAAAATCACAGGATGTAGCTAAATAAACAAATGCACTAGCTTTTCCTGACCTAGTTAGGACATTAAAGAATTTTTTTGCACAGTATCCAATTCCCAATGCTTTGTGTTCACCTTCCCAGCTGCCTCCAACTATGCCTTTTCTGGTGATAGCTGCAGGCTTCTTTGTCTCGTTGCTATGTCCCTCCTGCTCCTGACTGCACCCAGCACTAATTCAAGAGGAGCATCATTGAATCTGGGTGTTTACTCTTCTCTTTAGGCATCCATTCTAAATGCCTTCTGGTTTCACCAAATCTCATTTCTGCACTGGCCCTTTAAATAGTGGGCCACTGATCACAGCTCGCTGGTGTGCAGCACACCTAACGTGCAGTGCAGAAGCACAAAAACTGGATGTCAGAATTTATTTCCTCAATCAATGTTGATGTCGGAAGTCAGCACCGGTGACTTTACTTCTGGGTTTTTGCACACATAATTCCTCGCCACGTTCGGCACAATCCCCCTCCGGCTCAGAACCCACCTTTCAATTAATATTGTCGCCACTAAAAGCACCATTTATATTAGACATATCACTATGAATCACTTGTGAATTTACACAAATATGAATCTGCAGCTGAGGGATAACCAGGGTATTTGACTCATTTACCCTCAAATCATCACATGTTTACTAGGTATGTACTCAATATGACATTGACTGTGCAGGAAGATAGGATAAATCAGGCATCCAGTGCATCCTGATATTGTATCAGGCCATTATTAGCACTAGAAAGAAAATCAAGCAATCAAGCTGGATATACTAATGAGCTGAAAAGATCCTCTGCATACTCAGGGACAATGAATGCTGCAGGAATGAGAATCAATCTCAAAAATGCAGACAAACCCACAGATTTATGTTATTATTATGCTAATACCAATAACATATGACATTTTTAAACTTTAATAATGTAAATATTAATAAGACTTTTTAAAAAATTAAAACACGTTGTGGTCAGAGCCATAATTTAATTGTCCTGCCATGTACTTCATAAAAATTCCACAAGATGGCACCACTGGCTTAATAGAAAACTATTTTTTTAATTTAGTCTGCACCAGTTGATAAAATGTCATTATGATTTGTCAAACAAGAAAATGATTATTTTTAATTCAGAACAATGTTCAGCTCAATGACTTTCATTTCCTTCTCATTAGTAATTAAACTGTAGTAACAATAATATATTTACTACAGGGCTCCTTATATGTCGTATTGTACTTAGGAAGCCGTCAAATTTAATGAAAAGCTTATTAAGTAGAAGGAAAGCAAGTTGCTAGCAACGCTCAGAACAGAAACTACCTCACCAATTCTCACTGATAGGAATGCAGCCTCAATTGAGAACAGATCTCTACTTATGAAAAACATATATTGACTATATCTACAGGCTTTAAGCAATAACTCATTAATTGTTTGAGACTTTCAGAAATATAGAGGCTGATTTTCACTCAGTTTTCATGTGGAAATGGGATGATAGGGCATGAAAAATGCCAGTGTACTACTTATGACTCAATTTCCCACCCACCTTGAAAACCCTAACCTCCCCAAACACTACTGTCCCCCACCTCGCCATCGCCACCCACCCCCCTCCCAAACCCCCTCACACACCCCTGCAGGGATAAGCTGCCCATCTGATCAATCCCCTCTCCTTCTCACCTCATATAGCCTTAAGTATTTTTTTCTGGAACGGGGAGACTCACGATTAGGTCCTAAACTGATCTGTAGGGTTTTTTGTAGCCCATGAGATGAAAGGAGCTGCTTTGAGGGTGAAGGTATCTCCTCTCAATAATGACACCACCGGATCAGTTCTGGAGGGAAGGAGGCATGAACTGACAGGTAAAGAAAACAAAGTTTGTTTTTTTAACACAACATGTTTTTAACACAACACAGAAAGTTGGGCAGGTTTTTGGGCGGTAACTACTTCTCCAAACTCTGTTCCCTTTAAATACAGTGTGAACATTTTAATCCAGAACTGAATGATATTTTAATCACTGGCCTGTATCAGGACATCAGGATCACATTGCAATCTGTTTGAATATAAGCTGGGTGCGAAATGAAAAGGATCTATCCAGTTCAGTTATTTAATTCAGACACATTCATCTGCCTCCTGCTACTTCTACTTCCACTAAGCTTAAACTGAACTGGACACAATACAATCAATAACAATAATCCAAAGTGCAGACAAAAGTGTAGTTTTTTATTGAGGCAATTGCAATTTTTTTCTAAGTCTGTAAGGCTCCGCCACACACGCATGATGTTTAATTTTAAAACCCCATGTTACACATGCAAACACTTTACCCAATGCTGAACTTTTCAGCTGGGAGATGCCACTCCATTGCACTAATTTTTTTGGCACTATTCCTCTGAGATCAGCATAACGCCACAAAAGGTTCTGGAATTTTAAGCACAAATTGCATTCGATGTAATTCAAGGTTCCACTATCTTGCTTTTAAAAAAAATTACACTAGAAGCAGTGGCTTACAGGAGGCTCCAAAGATTAAGCTGCAACTTTTGGATTCGAGAACCGTAATAGGTACATTTTCAAAGGCTTTGAAATGGTTTCTTTTAACTTACTAAGGAACTGACTAAGGTAACGCAAACTAACTAGAAAATACTAATCAAAAAGCAGAATACTGCTGATGCTGGAAATCTGAATTAAAAGCAGGAAACACTGGAAATGCTCAGCAGCTTATGGCAGCATCTGTGGAGAGAGAAACAGAGTTAAGGTTTCAGGTCTGTGACCTTTATTTTTAATTAGAAAATAATTTGGTATATTTTTTAAAAGTGATTTTCTATAATTTAAAACCTGGTTACTCACAGATGGTGGATTGATGTCATGGATGGAATTTTAACTGGCAATGCCAGTTAGAAACCCAGGGTTGGCCCCACCTCAGCCGTTTGCAGGACACCCAGCCACATTTTTGGGGTCCGGCAATTAACTAGTTGCCATCGGGGCTGTTTCCCTTTAAAGGAAGGCCACCTGGGGGTGGTAGCTGCTGCTGGGACCGCATCTGGAAGAACAGGGTGCCATGGAAGGACACCGCCCTCCCGACCAGGTATGTGGGGTCTTGCAGGGATTGGGGGGTGGGGTGGGGGGGGTGGGGGGGGTGTGTGGGTGGGGGGGGTGGTTTCCAGGTCCCCCAGTAAGGGAGGAGGTTTGGTGAGGGCGGCTGGAAAAGTTGATGCCCTTTGTGGGTCAAAGAATGGCCAAATATAATAGCTGAGCCCACTAGGAGACTGCCACATAGTGGAGGACACACCCACCACTGGTAAAATGCCAACTGTGACAAGAAGAGGCGCTTAATTGGCCATTCAAGTGGGTCAATTGGCCTCTGGGCGGGGAGGGTCACCAGCTTCCCACCGCTGATAAAATGCCATGGCGGCAGGAGGTGAACATTCGCCTGCCTTCCCCGGCCAGTTCACAGCCCCCCTTACAACACCCCCAACACTTCCCCTACAACACCCACCTCCCCAAGGGCTGGTAATAATCCAGCCCCATGACTTATAATGTATATCTTTTGTGAGAAACCCATTTTGAGCTGTGTGAAACAAACCTTACCAAGTTCGCACGGTTAAATCGGAGAAAGAATATTTTTAAAGCATTTTAAAAACACTTCAAAACCTAATCCCACTTGTCAAAAGATTCCGATCAAGCCTCTTGGATTTTAAGTGAACTTCGGATGGGGTTTGTGCTGGTCACCAGGCTTCCCCATAGATCTATTAATGCAAGGCAAGAACATTTGCCTTAATCAATCCTATTAGTTTTGTTGTCTTTTATTACAGCACATAATGAATTCCTTTTAGGTTATAATCTATTTCTACAACATTACATTCATTTATCAGAAGCGTTCACTTTTGTGAAATTCACAGTAAAATATTAATAATATTTTCCTGGTGCATAATTTTTAATCATCTTTTTAACTGAACTGGAAAAATATCTGAAATATAAATTGTTTGCTATGGTCTTCAGATACTTAGGGTAATTTGATAGTTTTTATTACGCCGTGACTATACTGTGTTACTGATCTCGGATCAGTATCTACAGATTCGATCTGCAGCTAACAGCACTTGATTTACGCTGTCAGGCAACAACCCGACTGTCACAGCTGGGGAAAGCAGTGTAAAGTGCTTGTCAGGATACATAGTATTCCACATCCTGCCTGATTTTCAATATTTTTAAAGGATGGACAACTACATCTACTTCCTCGAAATATTTTTTTTGAAACCATCAGCTTTAAACCCTCAAACACATAGCAGAAATAATGAGTCATCACATATTATATGTGTTGAGTATATTTCTGTTTTGGTGCCTTCACTATTTTGAACCCTCAACTGTACCAACTCCATTATCTACCGTCATTATGTTGATTTAAAACATTTTGCACTTCACGTTGGTTTTAATTGCATGACACACTGGCAAATTCTAATTGTTTTTATTCCCCTTTCACCACGTGTTCACATTTGTTCAAAAGCTTTATTATTAAAATGATAAATAAAAAGTTTTATCTTATGTCATGCCTTCTTGTGTGAATATCTGTTCCAGATTGTAGTGAACTAGCAGCAAGTCTTAGATTGGTTAAAGTACATCTGATTGCCTTATTTAAATACCCAGCACAGTTGCTGGACAAATATGCGTTTCTGTGATTTGTCCTCTGCTCTTGTAGACGATCAGGATTGTAGTAGCAGGATTTGACCTCTGGTTGAACCTCACTGCCCTTTGAAGCAGTTTGGAAATGAGTCCTTAGTGTCACACGACAGCTATGTTACATGCCATGCCATCTGCAGTTCTGCACTGGTCATCTGGCCGGGAGCCGAGGCAGAGCCTTGTTAAACATGATACCCTGAGATCTAAATTTTAAGAGCTTCTTTTAGGATGAAATTTGCCCTTCAAGGTCAACCTTGCTCCTGCCAGTTCTTGACTTCCACAGCCAATGAATATGAGTAACAGAGTGCTGGGGGTTCATGAACTCTGACCCTATCACTTACACTAAATCAGGATCTGAATGTAACCTTGGTTGTCACAGCTAATGACCAGGGGTGGGGGTTGGGTGGGGTTGTGGGTGTTGGGGACAGTGTGGAAGAGGGGTGCATACATTGATACACATATTGCCAGTATATTTGTCTGCCTTCCTCTTTTGGCAAAAGCAATCATTACAAGCATTTCTTTGTATAATCTCTAATTTGTTCCCTGGGGAATGCTTATAAATATATGGCTATTTATGAACATCTGGGAATGATTATTACATGATAACATAAATCACATAAAACTTAGATTTTTGAGATGAATCTACTGCCATGTAATTATTTCTGGTATCCATTATTAGCTGCACTCTTAACATTTACATGGGATGACATTTTTGTCAGTTTTTGCAGCAAATACCAGTGCAGGTATTAACTTTCAGCACATGCTCCATTACTTCGATTGTAGATGTAAACAAAAAGATTTACAATTGTATGATTATAATTATTGGAGTTTAATCAAAAAAATAACCTGAGGTCAGAATTCTTTGTGTTATACAGTTATAGGTAAGTACCAATAGGCTGAATTTTTTGGACCACCCTCCTCACAGGGGCAGGATAGCAGGCGGTGTGGAGGGAAGGGGGAGGGGCCCTGGAATTGGGCACCATGCCAGCAGCACTGTTCCTGTCACCTACCCACCCAGCCCCACCCCTGTTGAAAATCTACCAGTGACAGGGGAGGCATTGGGTGTCCCCATCACCTGTTGGCCAATTGAGACCCTTACCTGATCAATCAATGGCCACTTAAGCAGTGGTGGAGTGCTGCCGGAGCACACCAGAGTGCCACAGCAGGACCTTCTATTTAAAGCAGGCTTGCTTACTCAATGCAAACTTGTTAGACATTCAACTAACTTATACTTGAAAAATGCTGTAAGGCTGCTCATCCAATCACAGGCTGGTTCCTTCCTGCATTTGCTGCTCTTTGTTCGCTAATGAGCCTATCGGCAGTAAATGTAGAGAGAAACCAGCCTGTGATTGGACAAGAAGTAAAGAGTGGGAAGGTAAGTTTTCAAGCTCCAGGGCCCGGAGCGTGAGGCAGCCAGAGCAGCGGGGCCCAGGTGGGCTGGAACAGAATGTGAGGCAGCCAAAACGGGGCCCAGGTGAGCCTGAGTGGGGCGCAAGGCAGCCGGAGGGGACCCACCAGTGTCTGGGTAAGAGTGACTGGAGACTGTGTGAGAGAGAGATAATGTGAGGGGCCGGGAGGAGAGAGAGAGTGTGAGGGGGTGGGGGGAGAGAGAGAGAGAGTGCGAGGGGGTGGAGGGGGAGTGCGAGAGGGTGGAGGGGGAGAGAGAGAGTGTGAGGGGGTGGGGGAGAGAGAGAGAGTGCGAGCGGGTGGAGGGGGAGTGCGAGGGGGTGGAGGGGGAGAGAGAGAGAGAGTGCGAGGGGGTGGTGGGGGAGAGAGAGAGAGTGCGAGGGGGTGGGGGGGGAGAGAGAGAGAGTGCGAGGGGGTGGGGGGGAGAGAGAGAGTGCAAGGGGGTGGGGGGGAGAGAGAGAGAGTGCGAGGGGGTGGGGGGGAGAGAGAGAACACGAGGGGGTGGGGGGAAGAGAGAGAGAGCGCGAGGGGGTGGGGGAGAGAGAGAGCGCGAGGGGGTGGGAGGAGAGAGAGAGAGCGCGAGGGGGTGGGAGGAGAGAGAGAGAGCGCGAGGGGGTGGGGGGAAGAGAGAGAGAGCGCGAGGGGGTGGGGGGAAGAGAGAGAGAGCGCAAGGGGGTGGGGGAAGAGAGAGAGAGCGTGAGGGGGTGGGGGGAAGAGAGAGAGAGCGCAAGGGGGTGGGGGGAAGAGAGAGAGAGCGCGAGGGGGTGGGGGGAAGAGAGAGAGAGCGCGAGGGGGTGGGGGGTGAGAGAGAGAGAGTGCGAGGGGGTGGGGGGAGAGAGAGTGCAAGGGGGTGGGGGGAGAGAGAGAGACTGCGAGGGGGTCGGGGGAATGGGAGTGTGTGAAGGGTGGGGGGAGAGAAAGCATGGGAGGGGCTGGGGGTGAGAGACAGTGTGAGGGGGTGGGGGACCGCGAAGGATCGAGTGTGGCGGTGGGGGGAGTGGTGGAGAGAGAGAGTCCATGAGGGGGTGGGAGGAGAGATAGAGCGGTGGTGAGGGAGAGTGTGATGCAGTAGGGGAGAGAGAGTGTGTGGGGGTGGGGGGCAAGAAAGTATGAGGGGGTGCAGGAGAGAGAGTGTGGAATACGGGGGGGAGACAGAGTGTGGGGGGAGGGAGATTCTGGGGGGGGAGAGAAGTTATGGGGGCGGGGAGTGGAGAGAGACTGTGGAGTGGGGAGAGAGCATGAGAGGGTGGGGGGAGAGTGTGAGAGGGTGGGGAAAGAGAATGTGAGGGGTTGGGGGGAGGGAGTTTGAGGGGGTGGGTGAGAGGGAGTGTGAAGTGTTGGGGAGAGACTGTGGGTGGTGGGGAGAGAGTGTGTGTGGTGATGGGGGCAGAGAGAGTGTGAGGGGTTGGGGTAAGAGGGAGTGTGAGGGGTTGGGGGAGAGTGTGAGGGGTTGGGGGAGAGAGAGATAATGTGAGGGAGTGAGGGAGAGAGAGTGTGGGGTGGTGGGGGAGAGATAATTTGAGGGAGTGAGGGAAAGAGAATGTGGGCTGGTGGGGGAGAGATAATTTGAGGGAGTAGGGGAGAGAGTGTGGGGTGGTGGGGGAGGGAGAAAGTGTGAGGGGGTGGGGGCAGAAAGTGTATGAGGAGTTGGGGGAGAATGTGAGGGGGAGGGGGAGAGAAAGAGAGGGTATGTGGGGGTGGGGGAATAGATAGTGTGTGGGGCTAGAGAGAGAGAATGTGGGGGTGGGGTGGGTGGGGGAGAGAGAGTGTGAGGGAGTGGCGGGGAGAGGGAGAATGGGCCGGTGGCTAGGAGAGAGTGTGGGGGGGAGAGTATGTCTGGGGTGGGGAGAGGGAGTTTTGTGAGCAAGAGAGAGTGCTGGGGGCAGAGAGAGTGTGGGACTAGCCAGGGGGAGAGAGAGTGTGGGAGGGAGAGAGAGAGTATGGTGGGGATAGAGAGAGAGTGTGGGGGTGCAGAGGATATGGGGGTGGGGTGCAGAGAGAGATTGTGTGGGAGGGGAGAGAGAGCCTGGGGAGGGAGAGTGATTCACATGAATTCCTAGGCTGTGATGGCCTGAGGATGTGTATAGCACTATAGTGTTTATATTCCCAGCTGTCAGTTTTGCATGGAATTTATAGCACAGAAGGAGGGCATTTGGCCCTTCCCAGTGATGTTGGTGCTTATGTTCCACACAAGTCTCCTCCCACCCTTCTTGATCACACTGCCAGAGTAATGTATGATGTGCCTGCATACAATTGTAACTAAAGGCGCTCGGCAGAACAAGGGTTAATGTGGGACTGGAAAATAGCACTGCCCACGGTATAATGTTTAGAGAGTCACATGGTAATGGATGGAGAGAACAGATTAGAGAGAATACTCTGGAGCCAGCCTGTATGGAAGTAACAGCACCATGCATGACAGTAACCTGGGATCTGTAAATAGATAAAGGTTAACAATAAAGGGTTCATGTTTAAATATACAAGTCTCATGATCTCATCATTGAGACATCTAAAGAACCCATACCGCAACAGGTAACCTTCAGCTTCTTTCTTCCTCATGTGTTTATCAAGTTCCTCAAATGCAGCTATACTAGAATCATAGGGCCAGAATCTTCTGTTTGGCATGAGAGGGCGGGCGCCCGCCCCACATGCCGATGCATAAAATGACACGCAGTGACGTCATTCCGATCTTCAGTTCGGCAGGCGCGCACCAGAGTCGGCTGTGCGCTCGCCGAACTGTCAAAGGCCTGTTAATGCCATTTATTAATCAATTAAGCTGATTCTCAGGGCTGCCCACCCAACCTTAAGGCAGGTGAAGAGCCCAGGTGGCCTTCGCATTTTTCATGAAACCTCATCCACAGGCGGGATGAGGTTTCATGGAGAGTTTATAAATTAAATAAAATGTGTTCTGAAAATTCATAAACATGTCCCAGCTCATGTGACAATGTCACATGAGAGGACATGTTGGAATAATTTTATTGTTTGTTTTTTGTGATGTTTTATTGTTAAACTAATCTCCCTGAGGCAGCTCCGTGCCTCAGGGAGATTCCTGTTCTCTTTCGCACACATGCACGAAAGAGCGCAGGCCCAGACTCTCCCTCCTCCCCCCACCCGCACATGTAGCGCTGAGCGCTTCTGGGTGCGCGTCACACTGGGTGGGCCTTAATTGGCCCGCCCACGTTAAATGGCAGCGCACAGCCGATGGCAGGTGGCGATCAGCTACGCACTCGCCTGCGCCTGCTCCCAAATCGCCTGCCCGACAGGGAGAAAATTCTCCCCATAGAATGGTTACAGCACAGGAGGCACATTGTCTCTGTGTCGGTTCTGTGCAACAGTAACTCAGCTAGTCCCACTCCTCTGCCTTTTCCATGTAGCCCTGTAAAATCTTTTCTCTTGAGTTAATTATCCAGTTCCCTTTTGAAAACTGCAGTTGAATGTGTCTCCACCACATACTCAGGCAGTGCATTCCAGATCCAAATCACTTGTTGCATAAAGAAGTTTATCCTCATGTCACCTCTGGTTCTTTTGTTAATCACCTTAGGGTTTTCGACCTTCTGCCGATGGTAACAGTTTCTCCCCATTTATTCTAACCAGACTCTTCATGATTTTGAACACGTCTAACAAATGTCCTCTCAACCTTCTCTTCTCCAAGGAGAACAGCTCCAGCTTTGCCAATCTATCCACGTAACTGAAGTCTCTCATCCTTGGAACCATCCTCGTACATCTTTTCTGCACCGTTTCTAATACCTTCACATCTTTCCCGTTGAGGCTGAACCAGTGTTTTATGAAGGTTCATAACTTACTTGCTTTTGTATTCTGTGCCCCTATTTATAAAACTCATATTCAGTATAATTTATTAATTGCTTTCTCAACTTGCCCTGACACCTTCAATGATTTATTCACATAGACACCCATGTCCCTTTGCTCCTGCATTTCCTTTAGGACTGTACCCTTCATTTTACATCACCTCTCCTCATTCTTCTGACCAAAATGTACCACTTCACAGTTC
The DNA here is from genome assembly GCF_964194155.1 of Cetorhinus maximus. Lineage (NCBI taxonomy): Eukaryota > Metazoa > Chordata > Chondrichthyes > Lamniformes > Cetorhinidae > Cetorhinus > Cetorhinus maximus. The sequence continues at coordinate 78,949,317 of NC_135889.1, forward strand.
CCTACATTAAATATCATCTGCCACGTGTCTGCTCATATAACCTCTTGAAGTCCATCACAATCCTCCTCACAGCTCATAATACTTCCAAGTCTTGCATCATCTTCAAATTTTGAAATTGTGCCCTGTACACCCAGGCCTATGTTATAAATATAAGTCAAGAAAAGCAGTGCCCCCTCCATATACCATCCCCCAGTCAGAAGTAAGTAAAGTTTTTTGTAATTCATGTTTTTAATAGGTTTGAATTAAATAATTAAACAGTTACATGATGAAATTCTAGCTATGTTAAAGACTAATGATACAAAATACCACACATTTCAAAATAAAATGCCTACTGCCCATCAGCACTAACATTTTTCACTTAAACAGTATAGTTTACTGATTATTGGGGACTCAAATGACTAATACATAAGAAAACAACATACTAGTAGATCTAGAAATGATGTGGCCAACACAGTTTCTTAGAGCTCCTGCACCTCAAAATTTGGCACTACACCACTGGCTGTTCGCATGCATCTGCTGCCCTTGTCCTTCTTGGTGGTAGAGGTCATGGGTTTGGGAGATGTTGTCGAAGGATGCACTGCAGCAACTCAGCAAGGCTCCTTCGACAACATCTCCCAAACCCATGACCTCTACCACCAAGAAGGACAAGGGCAGCAGATGCATGCAAACAGCCAGTGGTGTAGTGCCAAATTTTGAGGTGCAGGAGCTGCCTCAAGGAGATGAAGAATTTAAAAAAAATAGAAAATTTAAAAATGTAATAAAACATGACCTTCATGTGACTCTGTCACATGAGCAGGAACATGTTATTAATTAAATTTTAAAACCTCTATTTTATTTCTATTTGCTTTTGGAAACCTCATCCCGCCAGTTGATGAGGTTTCCAAAAATTGCAAAGGCCACCGCAAGGTTGGACCAGCAGAGAAAAATTTAATTTAATTGATTCTCTAGTGGCCTTAACAGGCCTTTTAACTGTCGGCGGGCGCGCTGCTGGTTCCTGCATTCTCCCGCTGATCAAACTATCGCGTGACTGCACGTTGACCTCAGGACGCTCGCCTGATGTCAACAGGCGTCATTTCACGCTCGAGCGGGTCAGGCGCACGCCCGCCTGCCGAGGTGAAAACTCTACCCCTGGTGTACTGTTGGCTGGGAAAAGGGAGGTCTCCTTTTCTGTCCCCCACCCGATGCCAATCGATGGGCCCCCAAATGTTTCCCTCCCATCGTATATCGCCCCCCTCCACCCTGTCCACTCTGCTCATTCCCCTCGCCAGGGCCTGACAGCCTGGCTCCATGAGGGACCATTTACTTTCAACTCCAATTGCAGCACAATCCCTCTGGAGACTCGCTGCAGTCCCGGCACTGACCACTGCCCCTAGTGGCACTGCTTGGGCCAGAGATATAGGCCATTTGATTGGCTGGCAGCTTTCAGAGGAGAGACTTCCCACTTGATGAAGTGTCACCTCAGGACAGTTAATGGCAGTTAAGTGGCTGCAGGGTGAGCTGATCAAGTGGGGGAGAGGGAGGGGGCGGCGATGCGGAATGTGCCAGGAGGTAGGGAACACAAACCCAACATAAAATTCAGCCCCTAATTTCTAAGAGCAGGCATGGATGCTGGAGGGTAATAGGATATGGGTGAGTGTGAATATTAGCTGCACAGAAGGGGATGTGTGGCATTTAGCGAGAGAGGAATGAGTGCAGCAGCAAGGTGTGTTGTCCTGAGCAGTGCTGTGAATACTGGGAAAATTAGAGTGTACAACCCGGCATCTGAAAGTGTTAAGCCACTGCCTTTTCTGCTCTCCTGAGGTACTGCATCCGCTTGGTGCACTGTCTGCAGGTTTAAGGGGGCTATACTATTGCTGGTGACTTCCTCGGTCACTTCCATCCATGCTTGCTTGGTTCGAGGTGCTGTCCTTTTTCTCCCATCCTTGGGAGAGCTCACCTCATTGCAGCCCCTCACATCCCACAGTAAAGTCCCCAGGTAAGGGTGAGAGATCCGTTGAGCAGCCTTAACTGGTCTCTTTTCCATTCCTGTGGTTGCTACAGCTTCAAAAATCCAAATCCAGTTGACCCATTCTAACCCATGCCATTATCTGTTCAATTAGAAACTCTTCCTTTGATTATAATTATTGGAGTTTAATCAAAAAATAATCTGAGATCAGAATTCTATGTGTCATATAATTATTGGTAATTATCAGCAGGCTGAATTCTATGTCCCCTCCTCCTGGGGGCGGGAAAGCAGCTGGTGGTGGGTGGTGTGAAATTGGGCACCATGCCAGCGGTATCACTCCTGTCGCCTACCCCCATCCTCACTCGCCCCCACTGAAATTGTACCAACAGTAGGGGAGGCATTGGGTGGCCCAATTACCTGTGGACCAATTGAGGCTTTTATGTGGTCAATTAATGCCCACATATGGGCCTCCTCCAACCACTGCTGGGATTTTACCCACGGTGGGAGGGGGTCACTGCCAAGTGTCCAGCTCCTCATCCTACCCGCCTGCCCTCTCTGATTAGCCCAAGGAAGTATGAGGGCCGATTGCTAATGCTTTCGCTCAGTTAAAGAACTTTGGCAAAGTACCCTGAAGAGTCCAATGGATCCCCGACCCAGGAATGGTCCTGCTGCTTCAGGGGACCAAGGTGAGAAAATTCAGCCTTTCTACTCCAATGCCTTTGTAATAAAGGCAAACATGCCATTTTCTTTCCTAATTGCTTGCTGTACCTGCATGTTAACTTTCTGTGATTCTTCTGTGACACCCAAGTCCCGTTGAATAACAAAATATTTTTGTCCCTCACCATTTAAATGGTATTCTGCTTTTCCATTTCTTGTATCAAAGTGATAAGTTCACACTTTCCCACCTTGGGTGGAATCGTCCCAGATTTGCTGAAAGTGCGGTAGAGGGTGTGAAAAAAGTTGTTTCACCCATCAGCTGCAATGGCAGGCTTTCACACCGTATCGTCCCGTTCCCGGCACACCCCTCCTCATTAATAATGCATTCACGCTCTGGATCGCTGGTGGGCAGGCTTTTATTTGCCTGCCACACCATACCTTGCTCCGGGTGCCATATTCAAAGCGCACCAGAGCACAGCCTACTTCACATCTTCAGACCAGGACTGCTCCAGGTGACAAATGGCTCCAAGAGCAAAGAGGACGGTGGCCCCCAAATTTAGTGACGCCTCTCTGGGGTGCCTGCAGGACGCAGTGGGAGACTGCCGTGTTATCCTCTACCCTCGCTCTGGCAGCAGGAGGTCACCAGTCCGGCCAAGGAGTTGGTGGCAGTGGCAGTCAGTGCCACCAGAGCACAGAGGAGTTCAGCCATCCTGTGCAGAAAGGGAATGAATGATCCCATTCAGTCCGCCAAGGTACGTCAACCATCTCATCACTCTCAACTCCCGCACTCACAAACCCATCACACATCCACAGGGATCTCACACCTCAAGGGACAACACCACTAACTTTCACACACACCCTCACATCTCCATCAGGCTCATAAACTCTGAAGGTTGCGTCCTCATCCCATCCATGGCTCTGGTCACCACACAAACATTCCACACAGTGCCATGTGTCCTCCTCACACTCTCTCCATCTGTTTTCATGCAGGAGAAGCTGGCTCACAGCAGCAGGGAGAGGTCCCAGACTGGGGGTGGGGTGGCCCACATTAGGCCCCTCACTCACTTTGAGGAGTGTGCCATCTTGCTGACTGGTGAGGATGTGGACCATGCTGACTGTCCGATTCTGCCACTGTTTTCCAGGCAGGTTCAGCCAAGCTCCTCGGCACTCAGAGGACTGCTGGCAAAGAGGCATCTGTGAGGTCCAAGTCAGATGATGAGCCTCTGAATTCGGCCTTCCAACTCATTGTGGAGAGTCAGCAGAAGGTGAGGGAACATCACACAGAGCTGTTGTAAGCCCTCACCGGAGTGGCACGTGAATCGGAGGGGTGACTCCGCCTGCTCTCTGATGAAGTGCTGTACGGACTTGTGCGCGCCTGGAGGTCACCATGGGAAGGATGGCAGTTGCCATGGAGACCCAGAATGTGGAGATGTGTGCTGACATTCCCTCTATCGCGGTAGCCATGGGCGAGTCCCTGCAGTGGCAACTTAAGAGGTAAATGGGGCACCTCGAAGACCCTCCAGGTGTTCCTTCCCTCAAGGAGCCAGGGTCCTCACTAAACACCCCTGAGCCATCCACTCAAGAATCTCAGAGGCTGTCCCCTCCCCGCCAAGTCCCCTTTGCCTGTGACTCCCTCAACCTCGTCTTCTGTCACTGCAGAGGGAGCAGCCGGCCCACATGAGGACAGCCAAAGCAAGCTGGAGCCTTCAAGGCCTTGTCTCTCCAGAGGATACATGCTGAAGTCATCAGAGGTAACAGGGCCAACCATTGCACAGGCTGTCTCCACCCCTGCTGCTGATGTCAGGGCAGCACCTAGAAGAAGTGGTAGGCCTAAAAAAGTTAAGAAATTCTGATCACAAGTGGTTGCACTTTATAGTCTGAAAATATATTCCCTTTCACTGAATAATGTGTGATATCTTTCAGGCGTTGCGAGTCCTCTCACTGAATCACCTCCAGACTAACAGTTCAGCTGCACGCAGCCGGACCACGAAAGATTCTGGATGGAGAAGTGTGTGTGTGTGTGGCAGGGTCTTTCGGAGCCTCGTGCAAGCACTCTCCCATGCTCGTGGAGCGTTCATCCATCACCCTCATCTCACTGCCCTGAACATTTTCAATGCTGCCTGCCGGGGTTCTCTTTCAGTTGTCCATCTGAGCTGAGGGTGCATCTCCACCCACCCACTGATCACACTCCCATGCAGCACATGTACCAGTCTAACACGAGGCTCCGCTCAATTTCCATTTCTGTGAAATGGTAGTTGTCAAGTTTATCTTTAGCTTCTCTTTCCTTTCCCCCCCCACCAGTCACCCGTGTCCTTTCCCCCATCACTGTTGACCCCCCCTAGCATCACTACCACCTCCCCACTGTCACCTACCAACACAAACCCTTGTCTTTCCAGGATGTCCAGGTGAATGTGCACATTCCCTATCTTCCTGAGAATCCTACTCCCATCCACATTGACCTCCCCAACCTCCTTCCCACCCCAAGGTCCATGTGTGCCTCCGAGTCCCCTCCAACCACCCTCATCATCCCTTCTACTGCTACCAATGCACCGTCACCCTCCCACCTTACTGGCTCACTCTGCCCCTTCTCATACTCACTATTCCCGCCTACCATGCCCACCCTCAGTTCGCTCCCCAGGAGGTGGTCATTGACTCCACAGATCCCTCCCTTGCACATTCACCCAACCTATGCACGATGTGTTCTGGACCAGTGTGTTAGTGTGTTTTCCCACCAGCGTAATGGTAAATCAGACATGGGGAATCGATTCCAGTCAGGCCTTACTTTGCATCCCATTACTGGGATGCAGATTGGGCTCACACCAACCTCCAGTGAGATTTGGGTTCTGTCATGGTGAACACCATCGGATGATCCGGCTGTGCTTTCACACTGGTGTGAAACCAATTTCTGCCCCTGCCGCAGAATTCTCCCCTCCCCCGTCACCATGACGCTTGACGCCAATGGGCCAGACAATTCAGCTCCTTATATTCCATCTGTATTGTTCTTGCCTCCTTGGCCCTTTGCAGCCTTTTTGCTTCCTACCCACAGCTTAATTCCCCACTTGACTTGTATTTTCACCAAACTTGAATACATTGCACATGGTTCCCTCATCTACGAAATCGATAAAGCTTGTAAATCGCTGACACCCTAGCACTGATCCTTGTGGTACTTCACTAGTTACAGAACTGGTGGCATGCTTCAGTATGCAGCAGCAAGCCTTTCCAGATTGATAGTGGGGTATAATGTGTCTTGCAGGATATTGTGCAGCAGTGAGTGCTGGAGCTCCAAGAGGAAGAAGGTTTGGAGGAGGAGGAACCTACAGTGGTGAAGACATCTGCAGCCAGAGTGTTAGGCACCAGGGAAGCCCAGGACAAACTGATTCAGGCACGTTTAATTAATCTGAGGCAGGGCGCCCATCTGGCACACCAATTCTGAGCCCACTGTGGCACCCACTACCCTTGAACCCCTAGCATAAAGCAATCCCACGAACAACAATTCTTGCCTCTCACACACATCCATTGCTTGTCTTTAACTCCTCTCATACCATTCTTCACAAGGCACAAGGCCACTGGTTAGGTGAGAGGGAAAAATGGGGAACATGGGGCAATGAAGTTCTGAAATAAATTTAATGCGTCAATAACATTAAACAGAAATATGAATATTTAACACAGTGTTCAACATCTGAGCAAATGCCCTTGTGCAACCATAAACCTTTTCTCTTCCTTTTTCTCGTGCTCTTACACGGTATAACCCTTGTAGTTTCAGTAGATTGAGGCAGGTTGCTAGCATCCCTGTTCTGACTGCCCCATTGCCCTTGGCCATGTCCTCGGGTTTTGGAGCTATTGTGACACAAGGCAACATGTGGGGCTCTGACTGGAGCCCAGGAGGAAGAAAACAGTTCGGACCAGTACTCTCATTTCCCAGTTTTTACTGTTTTTTGTTCTGGAGGGGGTGAGGGGCAAGGGACAAGGAATTTGAGTGCTTTGAGCAGAGTCCCCACTTCCATGTGACTTTTTTCCATCTTCCCTCCCATGGCCCACCTCTACTTCCCTGCGAGCTAAGAGCTGGAGAGCACTTTGCTGCATTTCAGTACGTGAGGCATTGAACAGCCGAGCTGAGATTTTACTCTGTTCTGCTTAAGGTGGCAGTCTGAATGTGCAGGCCATTGATCAGGGAGAGCATGCACTCAGCTGTCTGCTTGTCTGATGCTCCATGCAGGTGACCGCTTTTTCCATGTACAAGAAGATCTAAGACATCATGACAGTCATGCCAGAGACGGATTCCTCCAATGCCCCTGCAGTGGTTCCCAGTGCTTTTGGAAAGGCTGACAGGACCTCACAAATTTTCGGCTGCTGTTCCAGAATAATCTTCTTCGTCGAAAGCCCCTGAGGGTCAGCAGCTGTGTCCAGCTGACCAGAGCCTGGAGGTTCCTGCCACCTCCAGTGGGGATTTGCCACTGCTGTCCCTGTCTCCAGCGCCTGCCTCTGCTCTCTCATAATGTGCATTTCACCATGTGTCAACCCACCTACCTGTTTTGGAGGTCCTGGTGTATGTATCTCCACTGTTGGAAACTCTTTCGAGTTACCAACAGTCACAGATTGCAACTTCTTTCGAGTACAATCACAGTTCTTGGTTTTCCAGGAGTGGGACATGAACCCACAACCCTCTGATTCAAAGGCGAGGGTGCTATGGACTGAGCCACAGCCGTTGGAAGGTGCACATGAATAATGCAATGGTCCATCCCTAGAATAAATGTTCCCTGAGGAGTCTTCATCCTCCTCAGGCTCATCTCCTGAAGGACGTTTGTAGGATCTGTGTGTGATGAAAGACGTGAATTGGAACTAACAAGGTGAGAAAGTTCTAAGTCATCATTGTGCAGATCTTCATATGCCGGTGGCTCCTGACATCAAGTCAACATGAGTGAATGTTATAAGCCATATGGTTGTGACACATTTAGTTCTGTCACCAGGGGGAGAATTTTCTCCCCGTCAGGTGGGTGGGTCGGTTGGGAGCGGGCGCGGGCAGGTCTGGAGCCGACCGCCGCCCGCGATCGGCTGCACGCCGCCATTTGACCTTGGCGGGCCAATTAAGGCCTGCCAAGCGTGATGCGCACCCAAAAGTGCTCAGCGCTACCTGTGCAAGCGGGGGGAGGAGGGACAGTTGGGGCCTTCGCTCTTACGCCCATGCGCACAAAAGAGCTGCCTCAGGGAGATTCATTTAATAATAAAACATTGGACAAAAGAACAAATAAAATTACTCATACATGCCCCTCATGTGACATTGTCACATGAGCTGGGACATGTTTATGAATTTTCATAAGACATTTTATTTAATTAGTAATCACTTCATGAAACCTCATCCCGCCCGTGGATGAGGTTTCATGAAAAATACGAAGGCCGCCTGGGCTCTTTGCCTGCCCGCCAACCTTAGGGTTGGATGGGCAGCCCTGACAATCGCTTTAATTAGTTAATTAATGGCCTTATTAGGCCTTTGACAGTTCGGCGGGCGCGCAGCCGACTCTGGTGCGCGCCTGCCGAACTGAAGATTGGAATGACGCACAGTGACATGGGGCGCACGCCCAATGTCACCACGCGTCATTTTACGTGTCAGCGTGAGGGGCCCGGACGGAAGATTCTAGCCCAGGTATTTGGGAAACCTTTATCTCACTATCGCCAATGGCCATGCTTGCTGAGGCCCAGCTTATTGCTCTTGCCTTCTCCTCCACAGCTGAAAAGGTGTAGGTGACCTGAGTGTTACATCTGGTTCTCTATCTCTCCCTGGTGCTCTGTGCTGTCTTCTCCAGTGAGGGGAGAAAGAAAAGGCTTATGAGTGTGAGAAGTGGAATGTTTTGAGAGACTGGATGGAAAACATTTGTGGAGGGGTCACTGTGAGGGATGGGGCATGATATTGCTTTTAGATAAGAGTTAGTGTCAGCGCTGGCTGGTTAGATCGGAGTTGTGAAGAGAGAGATGGGTGTACCTTCAAGGTTTGCTGGTGTGAGGAGCATATGTAGGAGAATACTGGGGGATGTAGAATGAGGGGTTTTGTGCCATGACACACACCTTTCTTGACCTGCTCAGATCATTGAACCTTTTGTAGCACTGTTGCCAAGAGCAAGGCATCACAATCCTGCTGCTGATCTCCTCGGACACTTCCAAGCATGCCTCCTTGTTCTCCTGAGTTTGTCTTCTTTCACACACCTGCGGGAAACAGAATCGCCCTGCAGGCCCTTACAGCCCACAGCATCATGTCCAGGGGATGTGTAGGGTGAATGGTACTGCTTTTCCATTCTAAACCCCTTCTCTGCATTTTCTGGCTCTGTCATAATGCTTCCACAATAATTCAAGTCTGACCCTTGCAGGGTCCCTTTAAATATCACACCCATTTGCTCTAACCTGAGGGAGAGGGGGTGGTGTAATTGCAATGTCACTAGTAATCCAGAGGCTCAGGCTAATCCTCTGGAAACATGGGTTCAAATCCCACTACAGCAGCTGGAGAAATTAAAACTCTAACTGGGGAGGAGGAGCAGAGGACGTGTGGATATATTGCACAAATCATTGAAGTTGGCAGGACAAGTTCAGAGAGCAGCTAATAAAGCATACAGTGCCCTGGGCTTTATTAATAGAGACATAGGGCAGAATATCACCCATGTCAGGCGGGCAGGAAGCCAACCACCGCCTGCAATTGGCACTGGACTGTGTGCGGGCGGGGGGGAATGTGAGCCAGGCGATCGTGACCTTTGTGCGTGCATGCTTCATAATCACCCTGAGGCCCAGAGCTGCCTCAGGGCGATGAAGATATTTAATAAAAAAAATTTTAATGTAATGAATGATGTCACCACTCACATGAGCAGGGACATGTTATTAATGAAAAATTAAAGTTTTTATTTTATTTTTATTTGCTTTTGGAAACCTCATTCCGCCCGTGGATGAGATTTCCACATAAGTGCAAAGACGGCTTGGCCTTTTTGCCTGCCCGCCAGATGTAAGGTTGGACGGGCAGTGAAAAGTTTCTGTTAATTAACTTCTTAATGGCCTTTTAATTGTCAGCGGGTGCACTGCCGACTCCGGTGCACACCTGCCGACCGAAATATTGCGCAAGTGCGTGATGACATCAGGTCACTTGCCCAAAGTCATCACGTGTCATCTTACGGTCAGTCGGGCCGGGCGCGCGCCCGCCCGCCGAGTGAAAAACTCTACCCGTACAAGAGCAAGGAGGTTATGTTGAACTTATTTAAGACACTTGTTCAGCTTCAACTAGAGTATTGCATCCAGTTCTGGGTGCCGCACTTTAGGAAGGATGTGAAGGCCTTAGAGAGGGTGCAGAAAAGATTCACAAGAATAGTTCCAGGGATGAGGGAATTCAGTTATATAGATAGATTGAAGAAGGTAGGACTGGTTACCTTAGAGAAAATAAGGCTGGGAGGACGTTCGATAGAGGTATTTAAAATCAAGAGGGGTCCGGACAGAATAGATAGGGAGAAGCTGTGTCCACTCATGAAAGGATTAAGAATGCTAGAGCACAAATTTGCAGTAATTAATAAAAGAAGCAAAAGTGAAATGAGGAGAAATGTTTTTACCCAGTGAGTGGTTAGGGTTTGGAATATGCTGCCTGATATTGTGGTGGAGTCAGGTTCAATTGAAGCATTCAGAAGAGAATTAGACTGTTATCTGAAAATGAAGAATGTGCAAGGTTAGGGAGAAGGTGGGAGAATGGCACTAGGTGAGTTGCTCATTCAGAGAGCTGGTGTAGACACGGTGGACCAAATGGCCTCCTTCTGCACTGTAACAATCCTGTGATTTTGTGATTCTGTAAGTTGGTTGAGAGACCTGGAAATCAGATGCAAATGAAGTGGTTGAGTTAAACAGTCACTGACAACAACACTGCTGAAATGTTTTGGTCCCTGATTTTTAAAAAATTCATTCATGGGATGTGGGCTGTGCTGGCTGGGCCAGCATTTATTGCCCATCACTAGTTGCCCTTGAGAAGGTGGCTGCCTTCTTGAACCACTGCAGTCCATGTGGTGCTGTTAGGAAGGGGGCTTCCAGGATTTTGACCCAGTGACAGTGAAGGAACAGCGATATATGTCCAAGTCAGGATGGTGAGTGACTTGAAGGGGGACTTCCAGGTGGTGGTATTCCCATCTATCTGCTGCCCTTGGCCTTCTAGATGTTAGTGGTCGTAGGTTTGGAAGGTGCTGTCTAAGGAGCCTTGGTGAATTCCTGCAGTGCATCTTGTAGATTGTACACACTGCTGCTACTGTGCGTCAGTAGTGGAGGGAGTGAATGTTTGTGGATGTGGTGCCACACAAGCGGACTGCTTTGTCCAGGATGGTGTTGAGTTTTTTGAGTGTGGTTGGAGCTGCACTCATCCAGGCAAGTGGTGAGTATTCCATCACATTCCTAATTTGTGCCTTGTAGATGGTGGACATGCTTTGGGGAGTCTGGAGGTGAGTTACTCATTGCAGGATCCTGGGCCTCTGGCCTGCTCTTGTAGTCACAGTATTTATATGGCTAGTCCAGTTCACATACTGGTCAATGGTAACCCCCAGGATGTTGATAGTGGGGGATTCAGTGATGGTAATGCCATTGAACTTCAAGGGCCGATGGTTAGATTCTCTCTTGTTGGAGATGGTCATTGCCTGGCACTTGTGTGGCATGAATGTTACTTGCCGATTGTCAGCCCAAGCATGGATATTGTCCAGCTCTTGCTGCATTGATGCGCTGTAGGCCTCCTTTTCTGTGAGCTGGTAAAAATATTTGTTTACCAGCTCTACTCTTTCCTTATTCCCCATTATAATTTCTTTTGTCTCTGCCCCTGTCTCTAAGGAATCGCATTTACTTTTGCTAATCTCTTCCTTTTTACATACCTAGCTAAGATTTTACAACCTGTTATTCTGTCTCTTGTCAATTTATTCTCATATTCTATTTTCTCTTTCTTTATCAATCTCTTAGTGATCCTTTGCTGAATTCTAAAATCTTCCCAATCCTCAGTCTCACTATTCTTTTTGACAATGTTATAATTCTCTTCCTTTAATCTAATGTCATCTTTGACTTTTCAAGGTTGGACCGCAACCGTTCTACAAAGTGCAATGTGAAATATTTCAGATGAGGATTTTGTTTCATTAATAATATATATACACATGTTTAATGTTGTTTATTCTATACCATGCTGGAGAAAGGATTCGGCAGCAAACAATGTTGTGCCACTGAACTAATTATTAATTAACAATCTTTTATTAATTTAAGACTGAAATAGTCACCTGATTATTTGCAGGGTATGGTCTTTATTAATAATTTTGAATGGAAATTCTCCATTCCCAGGAGTCATTTTGCCCAGACATGATCATTATACTTATGACAGAAGCACTGCTGAAAAACATTGCTTTTTGTTTTGCTAATGCACTGGTCTATACATTTTTGCTACACACATGACTAATGACAATTTAAAATAGTTTGAATAATATCATCTTTCTCTTTAGTAGGGGGAAGCAAATTCAAATACTTTCACTTCCTGAGGAGAGGTTAACATTGAAGAAAAAGTCTTAGTCACAATGCTAGCTCCCCAGAGATGTTTGACATGCATGATGCGGAGATACAAAACTAGCAAGGGAGATACTCCAGTACTTTTTGACAGATGGAATGACTATTGTGTAGTGGGGATATGTAGGAACAGGTGTGGTGCAATAATGTGATGTGCAGACTCCATCCCCATTATCATCAGCGTCTGGGAGAGCAGATGGGCACAGGAAACCATCAGAGACTGGAGCTTGTCAGTCACCAGGTGGCGCCAGGTAATAAACTGCGAAGCAGGAGCCTCTGTATCTCCTGTGAAATCACTGTCAGGTCTTGGGTTCTGCACCTGAAGGCAGACAAGTGGATTATCTGCCGCCTGTACTGTTGGGCGTACGATGTAACATGCTCATTAGGAGTGCTGAGCTATAGCTCCCTGTTACAATAAAGGCAGGGATCACAGCAGGAAAGCGATGGCTCAGACTTCTCACATTCCCGCTCTACTTCAGCATTGCCTTGCACAGCCTTTCCTGTCAGCTCATTAGTAGGTGCACTGATGCATAAGAGACAGTCATTAGTGGAGTTTTCAGCACTGGCATCTGATCAGGTGATTGGAGAAAACATAAGGAAAAAAATCCTCTACATTGTTGTCAGTGAAGTCACTGCCCTTCCTAGCATATTGAGTGTAGATGGGTAACATATCCAACGGGTTCCAAGTTTTTCCCAAAGGATAACCAGCCCTTTGTATGATAATACCAACATGAGAATTATCTGCTTGAAGTAATTTTCCCTTAGATTTTATCAGTGTTGCAACAGAGAAGGCACTATTCCTAATGCTTCAACTCCTGTCAGCCATCGGATAAAACACCAGCCAAAATGCCTGAATTATGATAAGGATACATAAACGAAGAGCTAGTGGAACAAATTGGCAGTATCAATATTTTTAAAACCTTTTTCTTAGAAATTGAATCTATTCAGAATAAATCTGTCAGTAATTTTTGTATGTCTGCAGAGTACTTTCACTAAATATGTCAATGCAATATAATGTCAATAATTTTATAAGATTGATGAGGGAAAATGAACTTAAAGAGAGACATTGTGCACTTCATCTTATGGATGATTTCACATAGGCCTAAAGATCTAAAAATCAAGAATGCTAAAAAAAAGAGACCAGCAATTAAGTGAATTTCACAAGCAGGAATTCATTTTAATTTGGCATATCTGTGCACAAGAAGAACAAAATCAAATCAGCATAAATTGTTTCAGAATTTGAAACTATCAGTTGAATTTAAAAAGCGGGAAGATAAACTGATCTGAAGTTATTAATGTCTAGAGTTACCTACTGCAATCTGAACAGGCAGTTATAGTTAGTAGAATACATACTATTCTAAAATGAAGCTAACCAAAAGAAACCAATTATGGAGTTAAACCTATATTACAAAAATGCCAGGAAAGCAATCCCAGGAGACTGTAATTGATTCCTAATTTAGAAATCATTTGAAACAATTTTAATCAGTTTGAAAGCCGAGTTGAAATATGTGCTCCCTGCACTCTTTCTTTCCCTGCTTCTAAACAAAACTCCTAGTGTGTAGAAAAAACGTCATTCCTTGTCAATGAATAAAATAATAATTATTGCTTGATTGCTTAACGATTGAGAAAGAGAGACAGCTTTGTTCTGAATTATCGGTTAAAGTATTTATTTTCTTAAGTCTCGTCTTTTCGTGGTTAGGAATTTTGGACATTTCTTGTTTTGAACCAAAGTGTAAGTAAAAGTGGCTTTAAGTTCAGCCCTTTCCCTAGACTTGCTGCAATTTGGCAGCCTGTCCTTGTCTTGACCCCTTCTACTTGTAGGCACTTCATTTTCACAGTTTTTCCTTTTGTGCCAAACTGGAGAAGTGCTTATAAATTTAATTGGGGTCAGGTTGGGCCCATTTCTTTGACAAAAGGAAAGAGTCATAAGTTAACACAGTATGACGTGAAAGCAGATGAGAAGGGAAAAACCCTCTTTGTAAAAGTTTACCGAAACAAATCACATCAGCTTAATCAGGTCCGGCGCTGCTATGTTAGAAACTTTGCATGCCAATTACATAAAGTTCCAACTGCATCTACCTCCTGCTGACTAATTCGCTGTTGATTGTTTTCCGCTACATGGATTTCAGCATTTGTTAAAGATAGAAAAGACAGGCCACAATCAGAAGAATTCTCTACTTCCATTAAACTGTCTTATGATCGCCAACAATTAGTTAAGCTTCTCGGCAGTAAAATGACAAGATGAGACTTGGTCAAGTACAATGTGTAAAGCACATAGGCATCTGCCCCAGCTGAAAGACTTTACAATGTTTGTTAACCTCATGGGTCAGTCCTGATTCACTTCTGTAGACAGAAAACAAGATTTATATAACATAGATCAATACATGCTTGAAGACATTCGCCATTGAAGATGCTGGATCTAGGCACTTCTCTTTATCAGTTTACCATGACATTAATGTATTTTTTCCTATTTACCCAGGCAGTGATGAATCTGTTGGCAGCAAAAGCAAATAAGTTCTGTTGTTGAGAGACATTCTGTTCATGATTTTGCTCGACATACATGCTACCCTGCAGAACAATTCATTAGCTATTTACTTCAAGTGGTGTATTTCTCTTCCTCTCACAGTTCAGTCTTTTATCTACTGTACACAACAATGCCAGATTAACCAGTTTACTTTCTGTCTCTCAGCATTGGCTTGATTATACATATTGGAGAACTGAAAACCATTCATTATTGTACTTAAACTGGGGATATATTTTAAATATACTATAAAGTATAACCATTTTCTGGGCACCAAGCCATTGTCCATTAGGTGAAACTTTATTAACAGTAAACTCTGTTATCTTGCTGAAAATTTTGGAAAAAAATCCTGCAATAGTCAGATAATCCTAACAAAAATATTTTCTTCCAATTTATTTTCCTTGTTTGAGTTTTTTTAAATATTTCCATATGCTCTGAAATTGAAATTTGAAATCTTCATCCTAGTATTCCTAGAACAAGAAACTGATTACACTGCAGTGGGATACTGCAATAGGTAAATTTATCAGATCAATGCAATTAACTAGTTAGAAGGTCCTAGACTCAATCACTAATCTCTGCCAAGGCAAAAACTGGGAAACTACAATTGACCTCAATGTGTTTGAGCTAAAAAGGACAAAAGTCAGCCACATTATCTATTCTGATTGCTTTCTGGTGACCCGTGCTGGAGAGTCAACATGTAACATGAAGACAGGATTGAGTTTTGGCAATGATAGGGGAAAAATTATTCTTCATCACAACCATTTGGGTGGGGCCCAATTTCCATGACTCAATCTCCTGTATCCAACCCCCATGAAAGTGCGCCCAGGGTGGTGGGAATCTGGAACTCACTGCCTGAAAGGGTGGTAGAGGCAGAAATCCTCATAGCATTTAAGAAGTATTTGGATGTGCACTTGCTATACAAGGCTATGGGCCTAGTGCTGGAGAATGGGATTAAAATGGTTGGGTACTTCTTTGACCGGTGAGGACTCGATGGGTCGAAGGGCCTTTTTCTGTGCTGTGGACTTCTATGACTCTATGACCCTATGGCACTTGCCTATAGCAGTTGTTAGGTCTCGTGAATGTGATAATCAGGACCCTGATATTAAATTGAGCATGCGCTGACATGCTCCACTCATTTTTTGGGCGTCTACACCAGCTGGTTATAGTGATCCTTAAATAGACCACGGGGAGTTTGCAAAGAAAAAGTAATTTTTCCTGCTTCCTGAACTATAGGAGCCAGGAGAAGCAGCAGCATCTCCTCTTGATAACACAGCAATATTATGTGCTGTTGCCAGCCTGGAGTCACCCCACCCCACCCCACCCATTCTCCCCCTCCCCCCCCGCCACTTATATGTTCACCTGCCCCTCCCCAACAACCACCCAGGGCTTAATTGCGGGGTCTGAATCATAGGGCTGCATCAGGAAACCTGAATGATGTTTGCAACTCGCTGGTTTCATGGAACGAAGGCCGATTTGGGGCTGAGATATCAAACGGCTGCCTGGAGCAGTTGGATTGTATCTCAGCCTTCAATCATGGATAAATGGTGAAAAATAATTGAGTTTATTTTCCTCACCATTTATACCCAGCATTTGCCCTCATCCAAGTGGTAATTATTTAAATTTAAGCCTTGACAGTGTGTGATAGGAGAATATTTCACCACAGGAAATATCATAGCTAAGGTCAATTCTGCTCTCACCTGATAATTGCAAATGCACATTTCCAACAGGAACTGTAGGATAACAGGCAGGAATGGGAAAACAGTTGATTTTATCTTCCTTAACCCAGAGGCACTTCTACCACCAGACCAGCTGAGATCACCAAGAGATCAGCAGGTAGCAAGGACTGAACCTGGAACTTTGCCCACTTATGGTTAAATTTGCTGAGCCATCAGGGCAGGTAAGGGAATTATTTTTCTTGACTAGCTCCCATGAATTTGCAACTTTGAGGATTACAGCAAAATATTTACTCAAAAATAAAACAGCACATCAGAATTAAGGCTTTCGATAGACAATGTAGTGTCAATGGGGAAAATCTTCCAGTCTCCAGATTGTTGGAGACCAGACGTATGACTGAAGATGTGCGTCAGGACCCTGTGGAAGTCCTGTCACATGGATCTCAATGGAAATTGCCCAGGAACATTTAACTTTCTATGGGCAATTAACCTGTTAACTGGCATCCACTGGAAAAGTCTGAGTTAGAGTCAGAGACTTGGAAGTGATGAATGGTAGTTACCTGGATAGTTACCCAGGAAATGTTAAACAAATTAAAAGCTAGTCTAACATCTGGGTAACTACAAAACTGGTCCTCCAATCACATCCCCCCCATTACCCAACTCCCCAAACCCAATCTGACTATCCCCTGACCACCAGACTAGTCCCCCGACCCGACATGACTATATCCCCCCACCCAGCCATCCCAGACTACTCGACAACCCCCTACCCAACCCACCTAACTGCTGCCTGACCATCCAACTAATCCCCCTAACCTGACACAACTAACCGCTCAACCTGACCCGACTAACCCCCACTACACTAACTACCCAAATCCCCATACCTCTTACATCCCCTACCCACTTACCACTTACCCACCTCACCCACTTACCCACATCACCACCTCACCCACCTACCCTCCCCACACCACTTCACCCATCTACTTACTCACCTACCCAGCTACCCACACCGCCCAATTACTCACCTCACCCACTTACCCACCTCACCTACTTAATTGCCTCAAGCACCTCATACACTTCACCCATCTACAGCCCCCCACCTCACACCCTATCCACCTGTGCACTCTACTCACCCTACCCACCTCACCCTTACCTACTTACCTACCTCACTCACTCACTCAGCCAGTCATCCACTCAGCCATTCACCCATTCATCCATTTACTAACATTCAAATTGGAACTTTAAACTTACCATATGGCAGCTAGTGCCGTAGAATGTGGTCGTGTCTTCTACGCTGGTCCTCTTCACAGGTCTCTGCTTGGATTCCAGCTCTCAGCGAGTTCTTCAGGATGCTGCATGGGAAGTCAGACCTTTTTAAACTCAACCATGTAAGTGCGCAGATGTCTGACTGATCAGCATCAGACGCAGTGGTTTCGACAGTGATGGAAGATTTGGGCCATTGTGTACATTTCCAAATTCTGTCATATTCTGCAGTAGAAATGCAAAATGTGAATGTATTCTGTGTGTGTTAGATGACAGAAAATGTACATCTTTGAAAAACTGCAAAAGATATTTAATGTTCAAAAATGTACTTATGTACTGATTCCACGTTTGCCACCTTAATCTCCTTGGCAGAATATATTAATTATAACAATGACTTTACCTTTCTTCATCACAAATTTCTGATTAAAATTTCACACATTGTAAGATGTGTTGCTTGCCAATCGGCAAAATTTACTCAACAAACTTTAATCTTATGAGATTTGCAATGCAAAAAATGACTTACGAACCACGACAGTGGTATCAAAGCTTATGAGTGCTTTAGGAGATGCTTTAATTACATGCAAATTACAATATGTCTTGGCAACATATTCATTAAAGGTATAGCATAAAAAGGGACAACAAAGCAGTAACTTCCCTCCTGATACATTGGTTCAAATTTTGCATATGCAAAGTTTAATTAAGCAATAGATTTTGTTTGAAAGGAATGTTTAAGGCAATGGATCCCCTGAGTAGATGTGTGTCGGACCAAAGGTAATTTGTCCTTTCATTGATACCAGTTGCAAGCCTCGCAAAAAGCAGGCATTCTATGTTCACAGCATAGAGTATATTTATGAGAAAAACACATTGCCTTTCTTTCTTTGAACATATGTCTCAGCAAAATATGAACTGCTGATTAATTGGACATATATTTTGAATGTCAATAAATCTCATCTGTTTCCCACAACCTGGTCCTACTTTGTATTGAACAGTGTTCTTCATTTTCATTGCTTGGTATTAAGTTGAATTGGCAAATACAAAGATAAATTTAAATAATGTATTTCCATCTTAATTGCAATTGTAAACAAGTTTAAAAACAGAAATTGTGATGAGGTGGACCTTTAATTAAATGTGAGTTTATGTATTGTGATGAGTATTTGGTTTGTCCTCATTTAGTTATGTGTAAGATTTAGTTGAAATATATGGTGATGTTATCGAGTCAGAATATTAAAATCCGCTAATAGACTGGCTCCCGCTGCAGCTAGCATTGCTCTTCTTATGAGCAGTTCTGAATCAAATCATCAATAAGTTAATGCTCACTAGAAATTGCTTGCCTGCACAACTGATTCCTAAACCCAGATCAATTAATTCAATTTATTTAGATTCCTCTATGCAATTGTAACCTAATTGGGTTTAGATTTTGTTAACACTTGAAGTGATCTGAATCATATCTCCTCAGGCATGTATTTTTCTTAAACAGCCTAGGGACCAATAACAATGAATCTTTTTTCACAAATATATAAATGCCAATCATTTATTTACATTCACTCCTACTGTTCCCTTCTTCTCCGAAATGCTCTTAATAGTAGCTTCTTTTCAAGGGCCAAAATTCCCTTCAATAACAAATATCAGCTCCTAGCATGTAAATCACACCTGAAGTGTGCTGGGATAAACTAGAGGGAAGATATCTTTGGAAAGCTGGTTAAAAAAAAAGTGGAACTCTTACAAAAGCATAGTTCTGCTTTCCATCATTTACTCATGTTACAAAGTTTCTAATCTGCCCAGTAATGAAAATATTTTGGCACTGTTTGACATTAGCTGTAGATCACTGTCTCATCAAACAGAATAATGGACTTGATGAGGATGGCCTATTGATGTCACCATGCCTGTGGCCAACACTTTAAACTTTTTTAAAGCTTTGAAGAGATAAGACTCAGCTGTCAGTTTTCTACAAGATGGTGGAAGGATCACCATAGTTGCTAGCACTTATAACAGATCTCCATGTTTATTCCAGGAATCTAAGAGTTATTGCAGCTGTATGCTAACATTTGTTATCAATCCAAAGGTTCTGCAGAAATAACAGTAGGGAAACACAGTGCTTCGTGTGCTTGTGAAATTCTTTCCTGGACAATTTTATTGCCTAGAACTCTGTTAGATGTTGGAATGCAGAGTTAATCATTACTTTCTGAATAGGATTACTGGAGCATGCAACAGGCTATGATAAAACTGTAATTGTATGTTGTTGTTCAAAAACAATTGCTCCAACATCTTCAAGCAAACCTCAGGATCGTTTTGTGAAATATCTTTCCTTGTTACAGGTATCTCCAAATATATGCTGTTATTATGTCACATAGGCCCAGGCTCACAGTGCCTCACAGTTCTTAGAGAGATCTGTGACAGGCAAGGGATGGAAAGATGCTTGGTGATGTGTTTTGCTGTATGTGTCACCTTTTCAGCATACCTCTCCTTCCCATTTTCTGGTCCAATTTTGTTGGGGCACAGTACATCACTCTTCTTTGAATAATAGAATGTTGGTCAACACCTGTGCCATGTTTCCCACATTTACTCATAAACGCTGGATACAAGAGCTGCCTGTTTGGCCAAAGCATCCAGTATATAATAGGAAACAAAAGGGAAAGGAGAGATCATTTTGCAGTCAGGGCTTGCAGCACTCAAAGTGGGGGAAAGCTAAGAATTCGCCCAAACAGAGGTCCATTTTGCAGGGTGTCTGCAATCAGATACTGCTGCAGGACCCCACCCACTCCAATGTCTACCATGATAAACATTTCCTTCCTTTTGGCAAGACTCCAATATGATAATTAATCTTAGCCAGAAAGTTAGCCCGGTAATGGGGCATGTCCTAGGACACTCACCTATTCAAAAAGAAAGTGAAAGATCTAGGCCAGAAACTGAAAAGGCCTAACCCTCTTTAAAAAGTCCAGGCTATTCTTTAACGCTATTCTCTTATTTTTTCTAATCATTAAACAACAGTTTAGAGCTGCACCTCATTAGAGGAGCAGAGTGAGAGTATGAAAAGAAACTGGCAGCCAACATAAAAGGGAATCCCAAAGTTCTCTATAGGCACATAAATAGTAGAAGGGTGGTTAAATGAGGAGTATGGCAATTAGGGACCAAAAAGGGGATTTAGGCATAGAGGCAGAGGGCACAGCTGGGCTATTAAATAAATACTCTGTATCTGTCTTTACCAAGGAAGAAGATGCTATGCAGGCCACAGTGAAAGAAAAGGTAATTAATACTTTCAAAGGACTTAAAATTGATAAGTATTGGATAGACTGCCTATACTTAAAGTTGATCAAGCACCAGGACCAGATGAGATGCATACAAGAATACTGAGGGAAGTGAGAGTGGAAATAGTGGAGGCACTGGCCATAATCTGGCCATAATTTTCCAGTCTTCCTTAGATCAGGGTGTCATGTTATTGTAATGGTGTAATGCCTTGGGCTTGTTTACCGTACAAGACACAAGGCACCATTCGCTCACAGGGATTTGGTAAACACACTGTGGGTTCATTTATTAAGACTAGGCACATAAGAACAGTTATACATAGGTATAAAACTTGAAGACATCAGAGCTGTGTGTGTGCTCTGCTCAAAGCAAAAGTGAAACTAAGACTCCCCAAAGCCTATCCACCATCTACAAGGCACGAGTCAGGAGTGTGATGGAATACTGTCCACTTGCCTGGATGAATGCAGCTAAAACAACACTCAAGTAGCTCGACACCATCCAGGAAAATACGCCCTGCTTGATTGGCACCCCATCCACCACCTTAAACATTCACCCCCTTCACCAGTGATGCACAGTGGCAGCAGTGTGTACCATCTACATGATGCAGCAACTCACCAAGGATCCTTCAAAAGCAACTTCCAAACCTGCGACCTCTAGCACCTAGGAGGACAAGGGCAATAAATGCAAGGGAACAGCACCACCTGCACATTCTCATCTAAGCCAAACTCTATCCTGACTTGGAACTATATCGCCATTCCTTCACTGTCTCTGGGTCAAAGTCCTAAACTTTCTTCCTAACAGCACTACCAACACCACATGGATTGCAGTGGTTTACGAAGGCAGCTCACCACCAATTTCTGAAGGGCATTTAGGGATGGGCAACAAATGCTGGCCTTGCTAGTGACAGCCACATCCCATGAAAGTATAAATTTTTAAAAATTTGGTCCAAATCCTCTGGTCTCCAGCTTGTCAAGAAGAGGCATACGATGGAAGGTACACGTCAGGACCTTGTGGAAGTCTTGACATGTGGACCTACATGGGAATTGCCTGGGAATTTGAATGGGCAATCCCTTGCTAACTGGGACCCTCACAAATATCTCCAGCTCTGAGCTAGAGTCAGAGACTTGGGCTTGATCTGCATGAGTTACCTTGATAGCTAGCCAGGAAATGTTGGGCAGTTTAAAACCTGATCTAACACTTGATTGACTCCACATATGGCTTCCTAATCAGCCTCCCATTCACCCGACTACCTGCCTGACCACCCAACTTCCCCCCGACCACCTGACCATCCCCCGTGACCGCCAGAATAATCCCTGGCCCACCTTGACCACTCACCAACCTGACTAGCCCCCGACCTGACTATGCACTCACCCTCCTTCCCGCCTATCCACGTCATCCACTCACCCACCTCACCAACCTACCCACCGGTTCCACCTACCTAGCTACCTCACCCACCTACCCACTCACCCGCCTGCCCACCTCACCCACTCACCATCTACCCGCCCCACCCACCTACCAATCTACCCGTTCACTCACTCACCCACTTACCCATTCGTGCAGTCACTCATTCATCCACTCACCCACTTACTTACCCTTTCACTCACCCACTCACTAACCCACATTCATTAATTAAAAGACTGGACCTTTAAATACTTACCAGAATATAGCAGCATGTGCCTTAAAAAGAGGGCATGTCCTCTTATTCCCCTGACTCTACTCTGCTCATGGGAGATAGGGGGGAGACGTTGTGTTGTCAGCTTCTGAAAATCTTTGCGGCCAATGGCAATGTGCACAGCATTGCCGCTGACTGGAAGATTCAGGCCATTATGTCCTGACCTCTAGAATTCTATCCAAAAACTACTCCACCTGTCACTTGGCAGTCTTGTCTTAAAAGCATTCTAAAAAGCTTTCTCTTTAACCATGCCTTTTATTTCTCCCCCAAGCCCCACACCAAATCTCTTACCTTTCTCTTAGTTAGTGCCCAGCATTTTCTGTCAGAATGGTGTACCTGACATTTTATTATGACCATCTAAAAGCCTCTGCCAAGATGCTAGAACACTACGTAAATGCTCATTGACTTATGAACTTAAGACATCTCATTATTTTGACGTAACCTCTCATCCTGGAATGGGCATCACAAGAAGAAAGAGCAATAAGTAACCAATGCCATTCTCAGGCTGCCCTAGTCATGCCAGGTGGTCACAGTTGAAAGTGGCCTCACTGACTTTTGATTTGCAGCCTAAGGTGAATTTTTGCTGACAGCCCTCAACAGCTTCATGGTCACTTGGCAGTTTTATTCTGAAATATGATTGCTGTGAATAATTTTGCATTTTTAAGCTTAGCTGGTTTCAGCAATCGTAATGTATATTTTGTAATGATTATAAATTTGCGAATGAAGTAAAGGAGACAAAGATAAAACATATATTTAAAAATGTCTTAACATACATAATGAAAACAATATTGTAAGGTGAAAATTAATAGATCTCAAAAAGGTAAATTTAATAGCAAAGAATTTCTAGATGTTGTTTTATTCATTACTCATTCATGAACTCCCAGCGTAAATATCATGGAATAATTAATAACAGATTTTGTCTGAAAGCAAAAAGTAGAATGTAAATGAATTACTGAGTAAGACTTGCTAACAGGACAAGTTAAAAAGCAATGCTGGGTGTTTGGGGGCAGTATTAGATCGACTTGTATCTCTCATCCAAACTGTACTTGTAACGTGCACTAATTGTTATGAACTCTGATCTGCTTTTCATAATGTGTAAATGGTACAAAATATTGAATTGTACTTTCTGTACTGGAGTTAAGTGGCTTATCTTCCTCCAGATGCCTGATAAATGTAATGATGCTTCATATTGCTTTTACTATGGTGGAAGTGGTTGTGTAATGATCCTGAGGGATTTATCTTAATAAACTACATTGAATATTGTTACACTTGGAACCTGAAAGTTATTGTCAGCGAATATTTTGTATTGCACTTTCTATAGTTCCTGAGGTTTGATAAACTGAATAGCCAAAGTGTGTCTTTTGTAAATGTGTGCTGTATTTCACTGTTTTCTTATATAAGAGCATAAGAAATGGACCAGAAGTAGGCTATTCAGCCCTTCAAGGCTGTTCTGCCATTCAATAAGATCATAACTGACCTACTACCTCAACACCACCTTCATGCACTAGCCCCTTATCCCTTAATTCCCTTAGCATCTAAAAAATTTATCAGTCTTTGTCTTCAGTATACTCAATGACTGAGCATCTACAAACTTCTGGGGAATGGAATTCCAAAGATCCACAACCTTATGAGTCAAAATAATTCCCCTTATCTCAGTCCTATACAGCCAACCCCTTATTCTCAGACTGTACCCCACGTTCTGGATACCCCAGCAAAGGGGAAACATCCTTCCGACATCAAACCTATCAGGCCTCTTAAGAATTTTACATGTTTCAATGAGATTACCTCACATTGTTCTAAATTCTGAAGGGGTTATAGGCTTAGTCTATCAATCTCCCTTCATAGGACCATGTCCTGATACCAGGAATTAGTCTATTGAAACTTCGTTGCACTCTCTCCAAAGCAAGTATATCCTTCCTTAGGTAATGAGAACAAAATTGTATGCAGTACTCAAGGTCATATGATTGCACTGGGACATCTTTACTCTTATACTCCAATCTCTCTATAATAACATACCGGCTGCTTTCCTAATTGCTTGATGTACCTGCATGCTAACTTTCTGTGATTAGTGTACAAGGACAATCAGGTCCTTCAGAATGCTAATACTTCCCAGTGTCTCACTATTTAAAAAATGTTCTACCTTTCTATTCTTCTTACCAACAAGGATGAAAATGGATACTTCCCCATGTTCTATCTGCCATGTTCTTGCCCACTCACTTAACCTGTCCATATCGATTTGCAGCTTCTTTGCTTCCTCCTCATGGCTTACTTTTCCAACTAACTTTGTATTGTCAGCAACCTGGATACATTACACGCAGTCCCCTCATCTAAAATATTGGTACTGATTGTAAGTATCTGAAGTCCAAGTATTGGTCCTTGTAGTACTCTACTAGTTATAGACTGCCAACCCAAAAAGAACATGTTTATACTCTCTGTTTTCTGCCTATTAACCAATCCTTAATCGACGCTAATATATTACCTCCAAATCTTTAAGCCCTAATTTTGTGTAACAATCTCTTGTGTGGCACCTTATCAAATGCTTTATGAAAATTCATAAAGCATTACATCCAGATTCCCTCTTATTCACACTACTAGTTATAGCCTTAAAAAACTCTAATAGATTTGTCAAACATGAGTTCCCTTTCATAAATCCATGTTGACTCTGCCTAATCATATTATGATTTTCCAAGTGTTCTGTACCACAATCCTAATAATAGATTTTAGCATTTTTTCTACTACTGATGCCAGGCTAACTGGCCTTTAGGTCCCTGTGTTTTTTTTTTCCTCCCTCCTTTCTTGTGTAGCTCTTCCTGTATTGGTGTCAGGTGTGGCTGAGTAGTAGCACTCTTGCCTCTGAGTGAGAAGGTTTTGAATTGAAGTCCTGCTCCAGTAACTTGAGTGCAGTACTGAGGCAGGGTTGTGTTGATTTGCCAATAAGACATTAAACCATCTACCCAGTCAGATGGATATTGAAGATCCAATGGCACTATTGTAAAGAAAAGCAAGGGACTTCTCTTCAGCCCCCTGGCCAATATTTATCCCTCAACCAACATCGAAGAAACAGTTTATAGGTTAAATTGGACAGCCCCTGAAAATGGGCACAGGGATCACGATGTGTGATTAATCTGTGCCCATTCAATGTAATGCAGACAGGACAGCAAAGTTATATTGACTGTTCTTTTGAATAGTAACTGCATGTAGCCAAGCCTAGCCACATTGTTTATTGGCTACACATATCAGTCATGGCCGGATGGGGTTTGAAGGGAGGGGGTCACTGGCAAAAGGGGGGTTAGGGAGTTGGAGAAAAGTGAGGGGGGGGATCTCAGAGGGGACCCTTCTTCCCTATGCCGTCTCTCGATCAGGCACTGAGTGCCTTTGAATGAGGGGCCACCCCAAGATTGCTGCTTGGTCTCCCCGCATGGTGAGACCCCGCCCGCTACCAGTTGATTACCGTGGGCAGTGGGATGAGGCCCATAAGTGGGCATTAATTTCCCAGTTGAGGGCTTCAACTGGAAACTAGTTGGAAGGCTGTCTGCAAGCCTTCCTGCCCTGGACTTAACTGGGGGGGAGGCGGTGGACTTCCCAACCCACATCCTCTGGCCCGATCAAACTGCACCCACTCCCCACCTGGGAACTCCCTTTTGGTGGGGTTGGTGGGCATTAAATTCCACCCATTGTTCCTTGCTGTGAATCAGGTAAAAGAATTGCTTCCTGAACACCCTGGGTGGATGTGAACTCTTACAGAGAACTTCTATCCTCTCTCCATCCTCCCTTTTCTTAGCCTGCTCTGTCTGGCCTTTGTTCATCCTCCAGATCATGTTGTTTTCCTATGGGAGTGCCTACTAATGCACCCATGTCTGGGAGCACATAGTTTGTGCAGAATCCTTGAAGTCAGCATATAGTCCTTCAGCACCTACCACACCCACCCGCTGTAGACTTTTGCAATTTGAAACAATTATAGAATGCATCAAGTACTTGCAGAATCAAAGCAACAGCTAGAAGAAAACAATCATCAACTAACTTGTAAGTAGTTGATGACCCTTTAAATAATGACGGTGGAGGGTCCATCCTGCGTTTGAATGCATGTCTGACTGTGCGAGGTTAAGAGTGTTAGCTGTAGTGTTGAGCTCCAAAAGGGCACAATGAAATCAAAGCAGCTTTGCATACTGATGTCATGATTTGCCTGCTCTGGTTACTTTTGTTACTTCTGATGGACATGCACTCCACAGATGCTAACACCTATACAAATATGACAATCAGTGGGATGTAGCCCACAAATGTGCCTACATAATGCAAACACTATTTTGGAACTCTAAGGGCTCTCACTGCACACAAGAAAAGGTACAACCAAGTTCAATTGCTGAATCATTATCTGGTCACTATCACTTTGTCGTTTGTGTGATCATGTGATGCATAAATTGGCTGCCATGTTTCATATAATACAACAGTGTCTCCACTTCACATAAACATTATTGCCTACAAAATGCTTTGAGATGGCCTGAGGTTATGAAAAGAGCTACATTTTTTATACCAAGCATGCCTATTAATTAAATGGACTATTACTTCAACAATGTAAATTGGTATAGAACCCCCACCAAAAATGATGAGGCTCCATTAGGTTTATATCTTAAGAGGACTTAAACGAGAAATGGAAAAATTAGATTTTTTTTCTCTGAGGGTCATGAGTCATTGGAACTCTCTTCCCCAGAAGTGGTGGAGGCAGGGTCATTGAATATTTTTAAGGCAGAGGTAGATAAATTCTTGACTAACAAGGGTGTCAAAGGATATTGGGGATAGACAGGAATGTGCAGTCCTTGAGAAGAGCACAAATTGCATCATGATTGGTCAATTTTGTATTCCCGCCAACAAAATGATTGGCAACAAAATCAATGGCAACAAAGCTGTTATAATTCTCCATTTTGATTGGCTATCATTGAAGTCTACAATAAAAGATTAATAATCACTTATTTCAAAAAAGAGGAAAATATAGCCTATTTGTGTATTATTGACTTCCTTAAAGCATCATCAAAAATGATGCAGTGACCCCTTCCAATTGTATATTTTTAAAATTCATTTACAAGATATGGGCATTTCTGGTAAGGCCAGCATTTATTGCCTACCTTTACTGTCATTGAGGAGGTGTTGATAAGCTGCCTTCCTGAATGACTGCAAACTGTGTGATGAAGGTATTCCCACAATACTGTAGGGAGTTTTCATATTTTTGGCCCAGCAACGATGAAGGAATGGTGATATATTTCCAAGTTATGGTATGTGACTTGGAGAGGAATTTGGAAGTGGCAGTATTCTCGTGCATTTGATGGTCTTATTGAAGTGCATCTTATAGATAGTACACACTGTAGCAACAATGTGCAGGTGCTGGAGAGAGTGGATGAGGTGCCAGTCAAATGGGGTGTGTTGTGCTTGATGATTTCAAGCTTCTTGAGTGTTGCTGGAGCTTCATTCATCCAGGCAAGTGGAGAGCATTCCATCACACTCCTGATTTGTGCCTTGCAGATGGTGGACAGGCTTTGGGAGTCAGCATGTGAGTCACTAAATACTCAGTCCCTAACCTGCCCTTGTAGTCACAATATTTATATGCTAGTTCAGTTAAATTTCTGGTAATGGTGAACCCAAGGATGTTGATAATGAGGGATTTGACAATAATAATGCCACTGATGTCAATGGGAGCCGGTTAGACCCTCTCTTGTTGAAGAGGTCATTACCTAGTGCTTATATGGTACAAATGTTACTTTGCCACTTGTCAGCCCAAGCCTGAATATTGTCTAGGTCTTGCCACATATGGGAAAAGACAGCTTCATTATCTGAGGAGTTGCAAATGAAATAGAACATAATGCAATCATCAGTGAATATTCCCATGTCTGATCAATGTTGAAGAGATGGTCATTGATGAAGTAACTGAAGATGGTTGGGCCTTGGACCCTACCCTGAGGAACTCCTGCAACGATGACCTGTAATGTTAGTCCTTTAAACAAATAATCAAATTTGTTGATAAATCAAAATAAAAACTAAGTAACTAAGCAAAATGTAGAATATTTTGAACTGCTCAGAGATTTTCTATCTTGCTTCGTTGCTCAGATAAGCATCAGAGAGGATTTCCCACTCAGACTTCCTCCTAAGGTGTGGCAATATGAAATTTGCAAATATAAAACTTTTAGGTAATACCGCATAGAAAAGGCTTCTGCAATTGCAATTGATTTTATTCTTGGTGTTTAATATGTCAACCAAATGATCAGTTCAAGGGCTTCATATCCAAGTGAATGAATACTGTGGTACGCACTGGTCATTCACAGGAGTTATTTTGTATGTGCTTGTGCAAAATACTGAATGTGAAATTGTTCCAAAACTTGTGAAAATAAACAAATAAAAGCCACACAGATAAAGAACAGGTCAGAAGATATCAATTATTTTGTTCCTTTAGGGGAATCAACTAATAAATAGGTATTACTGTGTCTGGATTTGATGGAGATACTCAAAGTTAGTGGCGAGTCACTTTTTCAATGGTATTGCAGCAACTTACAACAGGTTTGGTTTCATAGTGCCCCTCAGGTTTGGAAAAACTGAGCGACCTTCTGGCTTTTTAAAGATGAAGGGAACCAAGAGTAACGCATCTGCTAGCAGCCCATTATACTGCTTTCTGTGCCACTGCTACACATCCTTATTTCTATAAAGACACCTCTGATGCACACATTATCCAGAAGAATCCAATTTTAAACCAGATCTATTAGGCACAGCTTATGTCTCGCATTTCTTATCTTATCTTTTCAGATTTCCAGCACCCGCAGTATTTTGCTTTTATATTATTGTAAAAACCCATCTTGTTCACTAATGCTACCCCACCTTTAGCAACATGATGGATTCTTAACTGCCCGCTGAAATGACCTAGCAAGCCATTCAGTTCACGAGCAATTAGGGATAGGCAACAAATGTTGGCCTTGCTAGTAATGTCCCTGTCCCATGAATGAATAAAGGAACCAAAAGGCATGATCTCCTAGCTGATAGGGAAAATTCATTTGCTTTTATTCAAATCAGTTCAGCTTTTCATTAGAAAGCAAAATACTACTGATGATGAAAACGTGAAACACAAAGAGAAAATGTTAGAGATAGTCATCAAGTCAGGCAGCATCTGTGGAGAGAATGGCTCTTCTGGGGTCTGGGGTACTGATGAAAGGCCATTGACCTGAAACATCAATCCTGCTTTCCTCTCTCCAAAGATGCTGCCTGATCTGCTGAGTGTTTTCCATCATTTTCTATTTTAATTTAAATATATATTAAGTTGCTTAATTATAATGTAGTTCTTGGATTTGATTCAAAATAGGACTTACAATCTACAAATGTCACATCTCCAATTGGTGTATGTCCATTTGATTTCAAATAACAGCTTAACCACTAAAATATTCACAGATAAACGAGTAAATACTTAAGCATGTAGAAATTCTGTAAACTGAGCACAATTCTTTTTCTGGAGTTCTATTTACATATTATATACATAGTGATTCCCAGACTGTAGCACTAGTTAAATGCACCTTTCATAGTTTTATTAGCATGTAATTTTCAAAATACTGAATCTATAGGGACATCATCATTTTCAACAGACTCAGAGACCAGGTAAGCAACATGTAATAGACCATCAACAGGTGACTGTTTAGGCAGTTGCACATACAGCATAACCCCATCTCACAAAGTTCAATGTCCAATTTCCTATATTTCACATCTACTGTCCCTTCATTCTATACAACTAGCACTCAAGTGACAGGATGATAGAAATAGAAAATATTATGGATCTTAATATCAAAGAACTTGACATGGAATACAGATGTTGAGTACATTCAGAAGCATGTGATTATTATGGAATGATCAGTTGACAAAGTTGGAAAGTTGCACGGAAAAAGAACTTAAAACTAAAGTTAACACAAACATAGAACAGGCAGAGAACCTCCATTTATTAGAAAAGCCTATTATTTCAAGTTGAACACCTGACTGAGAAGGGCCATAGATCTGGAAAGTTATGGAGTGTAGCAAGTTACGGAGTGCAGCTTTATGGCTGCAAGGGTAGAACAATCCAATCAGTGTTGAATGATAGTTAATGTCTTTTATAGGCATATAAATAGTAAAAAGGTGGTATAAGGAGGAGTGGGGCTGATTAGGGACCAAAAAAGAGATTTGCACATGGAGGCAGGGGCACAGCTGAGATATTAAATGAATACTTTGCACCTGTCTTTACCGAAGAAGGAGATGCTGCACAGGTCGTGGTGAAAGAGAAGGTCATTCAGACACTTGAAGTGTTTCAAATTGATAAGGAGTAGCATTGGATAGGCTGTCTGCACTTAAATGTGATAAGGCACTGGGACCGGATGAGATTCATCCAAAGATACCGAGAGAAGTGAGATTGGAAATTGCAGAGGCACTGATCATAATTTTCCAATCTTCTTTAGACTCAGGGCTGGTGTCAAAGGACTGGAGAATTGCAAATGTTACACACTTGCTCAAAACAGGATGTAAAGATAAGCCCAACAACAACAAACCAATCGGTTTAACTTCGGTGGTGGGGAAGCTTCTAGAAATGATAATTCAGGACAAAATTAATAGTCACTTAGGCAAATGTGGGTAAATAAAAGGAAAGCCAGCAGAATTTGTTAAGGGAAAATCATGTGTAACTTGCTGTAGTTTTTTGATGAAGTAACAGAGTGAGTTGATGAGGGCAATGATGTTGATGTGCTGTACATGGGCCAGAATTTTCTTGTTGGTGTGCGGGGGCGGGCCCCACATGCCTGCGTGTAAAATGACGCGCGGTGTTGTCGGGCAAGCGTCCCAATGTCACTGCGTGCCATCTCGATATTTCGTTGGGAGGGCGCGTGTTGATATCCAATGCGCGCCCGCCATTAATTAATCGGCCAATTAAGGCCCTTGAGGTGCCAATCGTCAGTGATTTTTCGGTGCCCATGCAATCTTCGGGTCAGTGCACGGGCGCAACGGGCAGTTGTGTAGGACACATTTATAAAATCCTCATCCACGGGTGGGATAAGAGGGCTCAGTGGGATCACGAGTGTGCACTGTCAAATATTGTTTTTTTCAAAGTTACTGATACTTGCCTGTGTGATCTACAACACTTCAAAACACATTCCAGCTGCTTGGTCTGGACTCACAACCTTCAGGTCAGCACTCTGCAGTGAGGAGTCTTTTTTGGGCCTGCGTGTTTCAGGAAGCCATCCCTTAGCCTGGGAATGGGCTCCTTCCCAGGGGGTGGGGGGTGACCTTTGCAGTGTCTCCCAATCAGCTGTCCACACTTGTGTCAAGCAGGTTACAGACGTTCTGTTCAGGCGTGCATTGACCTTCATCCACTACCGTTGGGACCAGGCAAGTCAGATACAGTGAGCCAGAGGCTTCGCGGCCATTGCTGACTTCCCCCATGTCCAGGGTGCAATAGACTGTACACATGTGGCCATCAAGGCGCCAGCAGGTGAGCCTGGTGCCTTCGTCAACAGGAAGGGCTTCCACTCCATGAACGTGCAGATAGTGTGTGATCACAGGACGCTGATTCTACAAGTCTGTACAAGGTACCCAGGCAGCTCCCACGACGCTTCATCCTCAGACACTCCCAGGTGCCGGGGCTCTTCAGTGCTCCGGCCCGGCATGATGGATGGCTACCGGGTGACAAGGGCTATCCCCTCAGAAGATGGCTCATGATGTCTCTCCGCCATCCAAGAACAGAAGGTGAGCAGCGGTACAATAGGAGCCACACCTCCACAAGGCCTGTGGTGGAGAGAGCCATCAGTCTTCTCAAGATGCGCTTCCAATGCCTGGACCGCTCAGGGGACACACTCCAGTACCCCCCAAGATCGTGTGTCGGTGATAGTGGTTGCATGCTGCGCTCTCCACAATCTGGCGCTGGAAAGTGGGGACGCAGTGGACGATGAAGACGTAGACGCAGTGGCTGCAGCTGCACACGATGAGTCCAGCAGTAAGTCCGAGGATGAGCACGCACAGGGAAATGCTGAGGGGGTAGACGCTGACCCGGGCATACTCCAGGGAGGCAGGGACACCCGGGAGGCTTTAATCCAACGAACCTTCAGCTAGCACATCACAGATGGAACTCCAGGACAAGCCTGGGCTGCAGGCTCCATACTCAATACCTGAGTACAAAATCTGCCTGGTTAGGAACAGTAACTAAGGGCCTTGTTAATAAAACTGATTGTCCCACAAATCACTCGTAACATTTTTGGAAACCTACAGAAGAAAAGAGGCACCCTCAGCCATGGTGACATGTCTGAATTTAATATTACAACCAAAGGAACTGAAGAAAACAAAATGACAAAGGTGTTAAAAATCACATCAACTCATAAAGACCTCATTGCGGGCCAACACAAAAGCACCAGTGATAAACCTGTGGTGTGTCTAAGGTGCCTTATGTTTACGTTTTTGGGTGCTACATCTTGGTGCTGCCCCCTTGCTGGGAGTGGTATCTGAGACAGGCTGCTGACTCTGCTGTCCTGTTGGCCTCGAAGACCTTGGCAATCATCCTCTGGCCTATGGAGCCTGTGCTGGCCCTGCCTGGGAGAGAACTGCCAGTTCCACAGCTGGCATCTCCCCAGTCGTCGCAGCCTCACCGGATGCAACAGTCACTGGCAGAGGGACAGAGGAGGTGCCGCCCTCATCCGGAGCGCCCTGAGAGGAGCCTGAATATACCACAGACAGCTGCTGCGCCAACTTGAGGTAGCTTCGGACCTCCCTGTTCACCATGGATGGATGGGCACTGAGCTGGGAAACTTGGTGCCAGACCATCCCCCACATTGGCAATGACCAGCTGAGGTCAATGCCGATGTGAGGGCTTGCTGGTCCGAGCGCACCCCCAGGAAGCCCTGATTGGTTCTCCTGGAGGAGCCTCTCCAGGAGAGTCACCACTCTCTCCATGGAGGACGCATGGCGCATGGCCATGAGGCTCATTGTTTCTGTGATAGTCTGTGTAGACTCCTCCACCACGGACACCAAGCCAAGCATAGCCTCATGTATCTCCACCAGGTGCTCCCGCACACCCGGCCGCATTTCCTGCGTTTGCATCACGGACGACTCCAGAGGCACATCATCAGCCGCCGATTGAGCATGTGCCTGGTCCCCTGCAGTCCTCTGACTGTTGGCACCATGGGCATTCTCTGTCTCTGCCAGCTCCTCCAGCGAGTGTGAAGTGCCCTCACCGCTGTGCCCCGGGACACTAGCCGATGATCTAATTCCCACCGAGGTGCTAGTATCTGAGCTGTTGCCTGCCTGGCAGAGATTGGGTGATGCTGGTGAGCCCATGACTTCAGGGCCCTCAGGTGTGAGAGGGGGCCCCTCTGCCTCTTTGTCCTGGCCCTGCTCCGCTGATGTTGAAAGGAAGAACAAAGACATTTGATTAGTTAATGTGGAGACAATGTCAATGTGCATCCCTGTCCCCTGGATCATTATGCACTCATCCTCCCATAAGCAATGAACAAACCATGTTGCAAACTTCAATCACTGAACATTCAGCACTGCCATGGCTGCTGGGAGAACAATGGTGACCTCACTGCTGGCAAACATACCTGCCCGTGGCAGCCCAGCCTCACTGACACCGGTAGACCCAAATCTAGGGGCTCCTGCTCGAAATGGCTGAGAATCACCGACTGTGCCGGGCCGCCGCCAGTCCTTACCCGCTCAGTGGCATTATGTGCATCCTTCTCCTGAAAAGCAGAGAAGAACATTGATTAGTGCTACTTGTACCTGGATTCTCTTCACGCACGGCCCAACCCAACCAGAGTGGGACATATCAGGGCTCGAGTGACTCCTCACCCCGCTGCTGCCGAACGCTCACACAAAGATAAAAACAGAATTACCTGGAAAAACTCAGCAGGTCTGGCAGCATCGGCGGAGAAGAAAAGAGTTGACGTTTCGAGTCCTCATGACCCTTCAACGGAACTGAGTAAAATTAGGACAGGGGTGAAATATAAGCTGGTTTAAGGTGGGGGGTGGGAGGGTGGGGGGAGAGAAGTTGGGGAGGGGGGTGGTTGTAGGGACAAGCAAGCAGTGATAGGAGCAGATAATCAAAAGATGTCACAGACAAAGGAACAAAGAGGTGTTGAAGGTGGTGATATTATCTAAGAGAATGTGCTAATTAAGAATGGATGGCAGGACACTCAAGGTACAGCTCTAGTGGGGCTGGGGTGGAAAGACTGACAGGGCATTACAGGTATAGATTTAAAAATAACAGAAATAGGTGGGAAAAGAAAAATCTATATAAATTATTGGAAAAAACAAAAGGGAGGGGGAAGAAACGGAAAGGGGGTGAGGATGGAGGAGGGAGTTCCAGATCTAAAGTTGTTGAATTCAATATTCAGTCCGGAAGGCTGCAAAGTGCCTAGTCGGAAGATGAGGTGCTGTTCCTCCAGTTTGCGTTGGGCTTCACTGGAACAATGCAGCAAGCCAAGGACAGACATGTGGGCAAGAGAGCAGGGTGGAGTGATGAAATGACAAGCGACAGGGAGGTTTGGGTCTTTCTTGCGGACAGACCGCAGGTGTTCTGCAAAGCGGTCGCCCAGTTTACTTTTGGTCTCTCCAATGTAGAGGAGACCGCATTGGGAGCAACGAATGCAGTAGACTAAGTTAGGGGAAATGCAAGTGAAATTTTGCTTCACTTGAAAGGAGTATTTGGGCCCTTGGACAGTGAGGAGAGAGGAAGTGAAGGGGTAGGTATTGCATCTTCTGCGTGGGCATGGGGAGGTGCCATAGGTGGGGGTTGAGGAGTAGGGTGTGATGGAGGAGTGGACCAGTGTGTCCCGGAGAGAATGATCCCTACGGAATGCCGCCAGGCGGGGTGAAGGGAAGATGTGTTTGGTGCTGGCATCATGCTGGAGTTGGCGGAAATGGCGGAGGATGATCCTTTGAATGCGGAGGCTGGTAGGGTGATAAGTGAGGACAAGGGGGACCCTATCATGTTTCTGGGAGGGAGGAGAAGGCGTGAGGGCGGATGCACGGGAGATGGGCCGGACACGGTTGATGGCCCTGTCAACGACCGTGGGTGGAAAACCTCGGTTAAGGAAGAAAGAGGACATGTCAGAGGAACTGTTTTTGAAGGTAGCATCGTCAGAACAGATGCGATTCAAAAACAGTTCCTCTGACATGTCCTCCTTCTTCCTTAACCAAGGTTTTCCACCCACGGTCATTGACAGGGCCCTCAACCGTGTCCGGCCCATCTCCCGCGCATCCTCCCTCACGCCTTCTCATCCCTCCCAGAAACATGATAGGGTCCACCTTGTCCTCACTTATCACCCCACCAGCCTCCGCATTCAAAGGATCATCCTCCGCCATTTCCGTCAACTCCAGCATGATGCCACCACCAAACACATCTTCCCTTCACCCCTCCTGGTGGCATTCCATAGGGATCGTTCTCTCCGGGACACCTTGGTCCACTCCTCCATCACCCCCTACTCCTCAACCACCACCTATGGCACCTCCCCATGCCCACGCAGAAGATGCAACACCTGCCCCTTCACTTCCTCTCTCCTCACCGTCCAAGGGCCCAAACACTCCTTTCAAGTGAAGCAGCATTTCACTTGCATTTCCCCTAACTTAGTCTACTGCATTCGTTGCTCCCAATGCGGTCTCCTCTACATTGGAGAGACCAAACGTAAACTGGGCGACCGCTTTGCAGAACACCTGCGGTCTGTCCGCAAGAAAGACCCAAACCTCCCTGTCGCTTGCCATTTTAACACTCCACATGTCTGTCCTTGGCTTGCTGCATTGTTCCAGTGAAGCCCAACGCAAACTGGAGGAACAGCACCTCATCTTCCGACTAGGCACTTTACAGCCTTCCGGACTGAATATTGAATTCAACAACTTTAGATCTTGAACTCCCTCCTCCATCCCCACCCCCTTTCCATTTCTTCCCCCTCCCTTTTGTTTTTTCCAATAATTTATATAGATTTTTCTTTTCTCACCTATTTCCATTATTTTTAAATCTATACCTGTAATGCCCTGTCAGTCTTTCCACCCCAGCCCCACTAGAGCTGTACCTTGAGTGTCCTGCCATCCATTCTTAATTAGCACATTCTCTTAGATAATATCACCACCTTTAACAACTCTTTGTTCCTTTGTCTGTGACATCTTTTGATTATCTGCTCCTATCACTGCTTGCTTGTCCCTACAACCACCCCCCACCCCAACTTCTCTCCCCCCACACCGCCCAACCCCACCTTAAACCAGCTTATATTTCACCCCTCTCCTAATATTACTCAGTTCTGTTGAAGGGTCATGAGGACTCGAAACGTCAACTCTTTTCTTCTCCGCCGATGCTGCCAGACCTGCTGAGTTTTTCCAGGTAATTCTGTTTTTGTTTTGGATTTCCAGCATCCACAGTAGTTTTTTGTTTTTAACTCACACAAAGATGCTAGGCCTGTCCCCCCACCCTACTCCCTTGGCCAAATGCTGCCTACATCACATTAGGCACCACACGGTTTAACCTTCCACGCCATTGAGGCAGAAGCACGTGGAGCACAGGGGAGAGCAGATCATTCGCTGCCACGTCACCTTGAATCTCCCCTCCCAGCATGTCATCACCCTTACTTGGACGTGTCCTGGAGTTCCAGTACTGCGCCTAGGTGCAGCTCCTCCAGGTTGCCCCCAAAACAGTAATGTGTGTCTCAGTGTACCACATACTGCGGGTGCAGAACCCATCTCTTCACCACCCTCCCAGGGTGACCTCGGCATGGGCAATATCTGCTGGCCCACCCAGTGAAGGACACATGCCGTCAATGATTCAATCCAGTCACTACACTCAGACTTTGCAGGGCGGTGGGGGGGTGCCAGGGGGGGAAAGCCTACCTGCTGGGTTAAGTGACCAATGCCAACATGGTATTTACCCTTCCCGAGCGCAAGAGGTCGTTGAAGTGCTTGCGACACTGGATCCAGGTGCGCCGCACCACGTCGTGGGTGCTCACGATCTCCACCAGCTCCTCCCAGACACGTTTGGTCATGTGGGGGGGGCCTCCTCCTCCCATCCTGGGGTACCAGGACCTCCCACCATGCTGCCACCTCCTCAAGGAGGGCAGCAAGGCAATCATCAGAAAAACGAGGGGCACAGAGCCCCCCCCTACATGCCCCTCCTGCCTGGCCTGCTCACCAGCAGCGCTCTGGGGAGCCCTTCCACTGGCCATGATTCACAGCCTTTGAAAGGCTGCAGCAACTTTTTAAAACAGGCCGTCGGGTCACCATTGGACCCGGTGGTCATTGCAGTCCCGCCACCCCCCCCCAACTCCCGCTGTCCTAGGGAGCCACGATTTATGCTGGGCAGGACTTAATTGGCCTGTCTGCATAAAATGGCGGCGCAGACCCGATCGTGGGTGGTGATTGGGTCCACGCCCGCCCCTGCCTGCTCCCGCTCCACCCGCCCGACAGGCAGAAAATTCTGCCCATGGATTTCCAGAAGGCATTTGATTAAGTGCTGCACAACAGACTTTTGAGCATAGTAATAATGTATGGAATAAAAGGGACAGTGGATACGAAATTGGCTGAGTGACAGGAAACAGTGAGTAGTGGTTAATGGATATTTCCTGGACTGGAGGAAGATTTGTCATGGTGTTTCCCAGGGTCCCAGAGCAAGGTTGGGACCCCTGCTCTTCCTGATATGTATTAATGACCTTGACCTTGGTGTACAAGGCACAATTTCAAAATTTGGGGATGGTACGAAACTTGGAAGCGTTGCAAACAATGAGGACAATAGTGTAGAACTTCAAAAGGCCATAGACAATTTGGTGGAATGGGCGGACAAGAGGCAGACAAAATATGACACAGGAAAGTGTGAAGTGATTCATTTTGGTAGAAAGAACACGGAGCAACAATATAAAATACTGGGTACAATTCTAAAGGGGACACAGGGGCAGAGGGACCTGGATGTAAAAGTGCCTAAGTCATTGAAGGTGGCAGGCTGAGAGAGTGATTAATAAAGCATACAGGATCCTAGGGTGGAATCATCCCAGATTTGCACTAAGTGCGGTACCAGGCGGGAAAAAGGATGTTTTCCTGAACTGGCTGCAATGGCGGGTTTTTGCGCTGTATCATCCCAATCCCATCTCATTAATCCTGCATTCACAGGAAACACACCATTTCGCTGGCAGGTGGCCTCCGATTCACCTGCCAGGCCATCACCTCACCGCTTCCTCATGCTGGGCGCCATATTTAAAGTGTAGCCACACGCACACCTCTCAGTGCTTCCAGCCCAGGACTGCTGCACAGAAGACATGGCCCTGAAAGGCAAGGAGACGGCAGCCCCACGATTCAGTGATGTATCCCTGGAGCACCTTCTCGACACTGTTGGAGCCTTCCGCGATGTTCGCTACGCTTGTTCTGGCCACAGGAGGCCCATCAGTGTCACCACTCCGGCTTGGGAGGTGGTGGCAGTGGTGGTCAGTGCCAATGCTGCACAGAAGAGGTTCACCATCGGTGCAGAAAGAGGATGAATGATCTCATCCATGCCGCCAGGGTAAGGCAACCATCTCATCACTCTAACTCACACACTCACAAGCCCATCACATATTCGCTGGCATCTCACTCACTGCCAGCTCAAAGGATATCATCACTCACTCTGCCACACAACCTCACATCGCCATCTGGACTCATCTCCTATGGAAACTGCCTCCTAAGCCCGCACCCTCTTGAGGCCACTTGCACATATCAGCTTGTCCCCACACACACCCTGGGATACCCCTCTTCCCCAGTATTTACCAAGCCCTGCAACCTCTTCTCTTGCCTAAGGCCAGTTATTCCCCTTCCCCAAGCAAGCCATAGCCCTGCAGCTGTTGAAAAGCCACCCCTGCCTTACGGCTGGTCTCGTAAGTAGAGACATGCCCATTAGCTCCCCTAAAAGTGATGTGGTGCTGCCTCCGAAGCCTGGCGCTGATGACCGCGAGTGCCACCTCAAGCAAGATAGCCAAACAAGCCTCAAAGTCCTGAGCAAAGTGCAGCTCATCAGGTGCAAGTTGATTATGTTCGGTTATGAAACACTCTGGCATGCCTGGATGATGCAGCATGGAGGGATGATTCCGGTGAGCTGGGCTTGTAATGATATGCGGGTGTATTACAATGAAGTTCCCAAAGTGCAGCGGCTGGAAACACAGCCCTCCATTTATGGCGGAGCGGACGATTGCAAACTGATTTTTGGTCTTCCCTCCATATTGTCTTCTCACACCCGACGCCAGCGGGCATGGAAAACTCTGCCCCTAGACTTTATTAATAGGGGCATAGGGTACAGAAGGAAGGAAGTTTTGTTAAACCTGGTTCGACCTCAACTGGAGTATTGTGTCCAGTTCTGGGTATCCCACTTTAGGAGGGATGTAAAGGCATTAGAGAGGGTGCAGAAAAGATTCATGAAAATGGTTCCAGGGATGAGGAACTGCAGTTACGTTGATAGATTGGAGAGGTTGGGACTGTTTTCCTTGGAGAAAAGAAGGTTGAGAGGTGATTTGATAGAGGAATTTTCCAGTTAAAACTCGCAAAACTTTGTCTTAGGTGCTGCTACTAAATGCGTTTAATTATTGTTAATAATACGTAATATTGTATGAAGTTGTGGCATGTAACATTTAATTTTGTGAACCTTATTATTTTGAGAAGTAAATTCTAAGTAGAAATGGTCATCCTCTATAATTTGGCCCTTGGAAGTCCTCCCTACATTATATTGCATTTCCCATCATGGCATTTACCAGGTAACTTGTATAGTCTTGCTTTTTCCACCTTTAGTACATTGCTAACATCTGTGTAAAGTTTTGTGTGCATATGTACAACTTTCCTTCAAGTCTCAATAGGTGGATTCTTTTCATCTTAGTCCCGGCTGGAACTGCAGGACCATCTGGAACTCAATTCTTTGAATTGCGCGTCCGGCAGTTGCTTTTTACAAGAGCAAACCAATTGTCACCCTGCCTCCAGGCTCAGTAACCAGTTAGGGAGGGCAGGTGGGATATGTCCATTTTGTCAAAGGAAGGATTTCTAATAAAGAATCCAAGACCTAGAAAAACTCATCAGTGCTTGGATTTTTGAGGCTGTAGTGCAACAACCACAAGAATGGAGAGGAGGTCAATGTTACTCTTACCTGGCTTGTAGTGGGGTCTAAGGGGCTATAATGAGATGAGTTCTTCCAAGAACAGGAAGAAAAGGCTAATCTTTCCAACCAAGCAGGCATGGATAGAAGTGGCCGAGGAAGCTGCAGGAGTCTCTCCAACCTGAAGATGGTGAACCAAGAGGATCTAGCATCTCAGGAGAAAATGACAGGTGAGTGGCATCACTCTTTCGGGTGCCGCGCCCTGCACTCTGACTTTCCCAGCCTTCTCTTGCACAGCATGCCTCAGATCAACACATCTTGCATCTCCACTCATTCCTCTCTCTCTAGGCACATCACATCCCCATCTGAGTATCTAAAACTCACACTCAACCTCAGTCCATTACCCTTTCGCACCATGCTTCACAGTCACACTCCACAAATGGTGTCCTTTCCTTCTTTCCACATAAGCCATTATGAATACTCACACCTCTCTACTTTCACTCCATGCAGGCAAAGAGAGTGCACAACCTTGGTGAAAGGCGGAGGAGACGCACGATGAATGGGGGGTGGCTCTCCAGTTTCAGGCATCTTCTTGGTCATTGCTAATGTCTGCCTATTTGCTCCACTAGAAAGGAATTCTTGTTGCAGGAGGCTGCAGGTGTCAGCAGCGACCTGCCATGAAAGCCTGAGCCTCCTGAGTCACAGGCACTCACACATGTCAAGTGAGTTGATCCTTTGCCTGAAGATCCTGTGTGGGTGTCTCACCTCATTCCAGTTGGATCGTGGTGTCCATTTCATTTTGCCTGTGGAGCAATGTGCACTTGAGGAGAAGGCCGCTGGTGCTGCTGGTGGTTTGCTCCTCCTGTTGTTGGTGCTGTTGGTGGTGGTGTGGTTTCTGCTTTTGCCCCTCAGCAGAGGTGGAAGGTGGAGCTGCATAAAGTTCTCCAATGCCATGGTGAAGACTGGCAGCAGGAAAGTGCAGCTGAAGGTGACTGATGTGCTAGACAGATGAAGTGACTTCCAACAAGTTGGCAATCACCTGTCAAACAGCAAAAATACTCTCTGAGGGAAGAAGGGCTTTGAATAGCAGTCTCTCAATGGCCATGGCTGGAGCTCTTCAGTGTAACTGATCAAAGCCTTCTCAACTTGTCAGTTTCACTGAGCATGCTCTTTCTGCTCTGCACTTGTGTGGTAATTATGGTTTTATTTAGGTATAATGTACTTTTAAGAATAATGCTTGGAGATCACATGATCATAGTAACCAATAGGAGAGTAGCATAGGCTACCTCAGTAGTCAGTGTTATTGAGATAGAGTTGGAGTCAAAAGCACACAGGTAGTAGCTGCTGAGTTCCTTGTAAATAAACTTAAAGTTTCCACCCAATAAATGTCTGCGGATCTACTCTATCAATAGTAGCAACTTGGCCACCACTCACAACAAACTGGCAACAAGGATAGAACAAGATTAAACAGAAGAAATCAAGTTGAGAAGAAATCGGCACTGTACCTCACCCAGTGATTGTAAGTAGAAAGCTCTGTTAAAATTGAAGAAGCTATCCCCTCCCAAAGTGCTGCAATTCAGAGGAATTGGTCCTTTTGATCCAACCAGACAATTGGTCTCATTACATAGAGCGCCTTGCGTTCTTTTTTCAAGCAAACGAGAATGCAGGGGAAGAGAAGAGGCAAGAGACTCTCTTAAGTACATGTGGGAATAAAACCTACGGTTTGATTCAAAGTTTGACAGCACCCAGTACCCCAGCTTCAAAGAATTTCGATGAATTGGTGGACCTCGTGAAGGGTTATTATCAACCAAAGCCCTCAGTAACGATGCAGACGTTCAAGTTTAATGCGAGAAATAGAGCCCTGGATGAGACCGTTGCATATTATGTAGCAAATTTAAAGTAGCTAATGGAACATTGTGAATTTGGTATGTCTCTAAACGACATGCTTAGAGATCGTTTAGTGTGTTGTGTGAATGAGGACACTATTCAGGAAAGGCTGTTATCCAAGTGAATTTGGATTTCAAGAAGGCACTAGAGATAGCACTGGCCATGGAAAGCGCAGTAAGAGATTCAAAAGCAACACAGGACGCGCAAAATGGCGCCATCCTTCACATCGGGCAGGAAACCCCAGCCGAAAAGAGTGCGAAAATGCAAGACTCTGCCAAAAATCTAGCCGAAGAATAAGGAAAAATAACTTAGCAGTGAAGTCAAAGAAAAACTTCAATAGAGGTCGAAACAAGCAGTCTTTTGACAATTGGCAGTTTAAAAAAATCGAATGCTGTTATTGTCACAGAAATTGACATATAATGAGGCAGTGTCAGGAAAGATTCAAGCAGGCTTGCAAGCAAAAAAAGAAGCCCAATGAAATATACAATGTAGAAAAGCCTGAAACAACAAATTCAGACATTTACTTATTGTTTAATCTGAAAGTTGGAAAGACAGAACCAATATTTATCACAGTGAAAGTAAATGGCAGGCCTGTTAGGATGAAAGTGGACACGGGAGCTTCCACTGCAGTAATTGGGGAACATACCTTCAGATATCTGAATAATGATGAACACCAATTAAGTTTAGAAGAAACCGCTGCCAAACTAAAAACATACACGGGTGAATACATTCACGATAAAGGCATAAGCAGAGTAACTATCTATTATTGAAGCAAACTGGCAAAGCTACCCTTGATGGTGGTAGCAGGCAAGGGGCCAAGCCTTCTGGGGCAAAACTGGTTAAAGGAGATTAAGTTAGAATGGGCTGAAATTTTCCAGTTGAGAGCAAGTGGGTTACCAGAGGTACTTCAAAAGTACGCCACAGTCTTCAAGGACGAACTTGGGAAGATCCAGGGGCTGAAGGTAAAAATTCATGTGGATCCAGAAGCAACCCCTTGATTCATGAAGGCGAGACTGGTACAATATGCATTGCGAGAAAAAGTCGACACCGAACTGGACAGACTAGAGAAACTGGGTGTTATACAACCTATGCAATTCTCAGAATGGGCAACGCCCATAGTCCCAGTCCTTAAGCCCGACCAAAGCATCTGAATTTGTCGAGACTACAAATTGATGGTTAATAAAATAGCTAAGCTAGACAAACACCCCATTCCAAAAATCGAAGACCTGTATGCCAAGTTGGCAGGTGGAACCACCTACATGAAGCTTGATATGAGCCATGGTTATCAACAACTAGAGTTAGATAATGCCTCTCTGGAATTTGTCACAATTAATACGCACAAAGGGTTGTACCAATATACACGATTGCCTTTTGGTGTCTCCTCAGCTTGCGCCATCTTTCATGGAACAATGGAAAGCTTTACTGCTGGGACTGCCTCAGGTTGTAGTCTATTTAGACGATGTATTGATGACAGGATTCACTGAAAAAGAGCGTTTGGCAACCTTAGAAGAAATCGTAAAATGTTTCTTGCAACCTGGAGTGCACTTAAAAAAAGAAAAGTGCACGTTCCAAGCGAGGGAGGTAATCTATTTGGGTAACCGAGTAGATTCTCAGGGCCTCCACCTGATTGAGGAGAAAGTGAGAGCCATAAGAGAGACACCTGCACCAAAGAACATCTCAAAGCTCCAATCATTCCTAGAAATGATCAACTGCTATGGGTGGTTCTTACCCAATTTGTCTACAGTGCTGGTCCCCCTCCATTCTCTACTCAAAAAGAACAAACGTTGGTCTTGGGAGGTGCCCCAGAAACAATATTTCATAAAGATGAAACAATTGTTGCACTCGTCCAATCTATTAGTGCATTATGACCAGACGAAAGAATTGGTGCAGTCATGTGA
The DNA here is from genome assembly GCF_964194155.1 of Cetorhinus maximus. Taxonomy (NCBI): domain Eukaryota; kingdom Metazoa; phylum Chordata; class Chondrichthyes; order Lamniformes; family Cetorhinidae; genus Cetorhinus; species Cetorhinus maximus. The sequence continues at coordinate 78,993,671 of NC_135889.1, forward strand.
CGCATCTCCCTACAGAGTGGGAGCAGTGCTCTCTCATCGGATAGACAATGGCACGGAATGGCCTATAGGTTACGTATCAAGAACGCTCACCTGAGCAGAAACGGATACTCGCAGATAGAAAAAAAAAGCCTGTCCATCTTTGGTCTCAAGGAATTTCACCAGAACATATACGGCCACCATTTTACAATCATTTCAGACCAAAAACCATTGCTAGGATTGTTTAGTGAGGACAAGGCTATAACACCGATAGCCTCAGCAAGAATACAACAAAGGCTTTAATCCTGGCAGCATACGAGTACGCTTTCGTACATAGGCCTGGAAATCAAATCGCAAATGCCGATGCCCTTAGTCATTTGCCTTTACAAGAAAATGATGAGCACGTTCCAGTTCCACAGGAACTTGTTATACTGTTAAATTTCTTAGATTCCTCGCCGGTATGTGCTCGACAGAGCAGAGACTGGACAAGTCGGGACCCAGTCCTATCTCAAGTGCGAGAACAAGTGATTCATGGTTGGCCACAGGAGCCCGTATCTGATGAAATGAACCGTACTTTAACAGAAGACATGAAATAACCATCCAGGATGGCATCTTATTGTGGGGAGCATGAGTGATAGCACCAGCAAAGGGAAGGGAGCCACTTTTAATTGAACTACACATCGCACATCCAAGAATTTTCCGAATGAAGACCATAGCATACAGCTATCTATGGAGGCCTGGGATGGTTGGTGAAATAGAGAGTTTAGTAAAGCATTGTGTGCAATGTCAGCAACTGCAAAAGTTGCCATCGACAGCTCTTTTACACCCTTGGGAGTGGCCAGGTAGACCCTGGGTGTGGTTACACATTGAGTATGTGGGACCTTTCTTGGGAACAATGTTTCTGCTCATTGTCAATGCCCATTCAAAATGGTTGGACATATATGAGGTGAAGTCACCAACGTCGACTACTACAATTGAGAAGCTACGTCAAAGTTTTGCCATTCACAGACTACCAGAAGTAGTCATTTCTAATAACGGCATGGCATTTATGCGTGTTGAGTTTCAACGGTTTATCAGCCTCAATGGTATCACTCATGCAAAAACTTCACCAGAGCACCCTTCCTCAAATGGACTAGCCGAAAGGATGGTTCAAACATTCAAGGCAGGCATGAAAAAGCTAACTGGTGATTCCCTAGTGACCAAGCCAGTACGCTTTCCTTTTCATTACAGGACCACCTGTCACACAACAATAAGTGTTACACCTGTGGAGTTATTGCTGAAACGCTGTCTCAGAAAGAGATTGAGCTTAATAATGCCGAATTTAGAGGGGAAGGTGGAAAGGAGTCAGCCAGAAAACTAGACATGACTGGCATAGTCGTGGGAGGAAATTTATTGTGGGAGAGATGGTATACATGAAGAACTTTGGAGAAGGACCAAAGTGGCTACCGGGTGAAATAAGTGCAGTGACTGGACGAAGGAAGTGGAAGGATGGATCATACGAAAACATGTGGACCATTTTAGCAAGAGAGAGAGACAAATCACCAAAAATTGGTTCCACCAGTGATCATGACTGGGTCTGCATTTCCCGTTGAGGATACTCAACCCAGGACAGACATGTCTGATGCTCCTGTTAGAGTTGAGTGTACGGAACTACAGGTGCCCACCAAAGCACCTGATGTTCAAGCAACTCCGGAAAAGGAGGTTCCTGACAAAGCATCTGAAAGTGTGGAGCTGAGATGTTCTACATGTAGCAGGGAACCACTTGAAATACTGAACTTGTAAATTCCTTACCCACTGTAAATATTAAGTTGTCTTGAAAAAATTGTACTTGTAAATATAATATGTATATCGAATTAAAAGGGGGAGGAATATAGCAATTATGGTTTTATTTAGTTGTAATGTACCTTTAAGAATAATGCTTGTTAAGGAAGATCACATGATCTATAGTAGCCAATAGGAGAATAGCACAGGCTACCTCAATAGTTAGTAGTATTGAGATAGATTTAGAGTTGAAAGCACCCACGTAGTAGCTGCTGAATGCCTTGTAAAAAAACTTGGGGCTGGATTTTCAGCTCGACACGCAAGCACACGCCCGACACGTGCGAATGTGAAATAGCGTGTGATGATCGGGCGAACGTCCCGATTGTGCACTTGCGCGATATTTCAGTCGTCGTGTGCGCGCAGGCGTCGGCAGCGCGCCCACTGACAATTAAGAGGTTAAGAGGGCTGTTAAGCCCATTAATAAATTAATTAGAGTGAATTTTTCCCTGCCCGTCCAACCTTGCAGATGTGGGCAGGCAAAAAGGACAAGCGGCCTTTGGATTTTTGAGGAAACTTCATCCACGGGCAGGATGAGGTTTCCGATGTTAATTAAAATTAAAATAATTATTTTTAAATCTCCTTTTTAACATGTTCCTGCTCGTATGACATAGTCACCTGAGGGGACATGTTTACCTTAATTTTAATATCTTTATTTTTAATGTTCAAAATCTTTAGCTCCCTGAGGCAGCTCTGTGCCTTCAGGGAGCTTTCACTGAGCACCCCTGTGCTGACTTCTGCGCTTGGTCTCCTCTCCCCCCCACCCAGGCAGCGCTGGCCATTAATTGGCCAGCCAGTGTGAAATCACAGTCGGGGCCCGATCGTGGGCGGTGGGGAGTTTCATGGCTGCTCCCGGGCCTGCCCGCCACGCCTGCCTGACGAGGTAAAAATCCTGCCCTTAAAGTTTCCACCCAGGAAGTTTCTGCGGATCAATTCTGTCAATAGTACCAACTAGGTCACTACTCACAACAAGTTCCCTTAGTGACCCTGGTGAACTGTTAACAGATAGTGAAACAGCTTCCCTGGCTGTCAAATCCAGAATTCAGGGCTAAATATCCTCATGATTGTCTTCTTAACAACCTCAACAATTTCTTAATTATTTATGTGACAGACCTAATTGGGTTCTCCGCTCACCTCCAATGTCACCCCACAGAAAGCCAGAAAAGGGCGGGATCATGCCAAGATCCTGGCTCAACATCACTTTCCAGGACTTGCCCACCCCTCTCGCTCTGAAACTACCTACAACAGCAGAGATACATTCTGCCCTTTTTGTCCAGTTATATCCTGTCTACTGCTTTATAGCAAACAGAGTCCAGTAGACTCAGACCAGAAGCCATCCCCAGAGCTTCCTAATCCTTGTCATGGACTTTAGACCTTTGTAATTCGGCTATAGAAGTAAGGAAAGATCAGGGACTCCAAGTAACTACATTGTTGTCATTTACTGCTTTGGGATACGCATACAATCTAGAAGCTCACTTTCATGTTGGACTAAACATACATTCCGATCACAAATCTATTTGATATTTGGGAAAGGTGTCTGCTGTTCCAGAAAAGTGCTCTCATAAGTATGAATGCCTCATTCTATCCCAAGTTTCCAGTCAAAATACACATTTGGAGAGGCTTCACTAGCCTGCTATTCTGCAGAACATAGTGCAATATTAGTTCCTAGTGCATACTATATTGCATGGGAGGAGACCATTCAGCCCATTGTGCCTGTACTGGTTGTTTGAAAGCAATATCCAATTAGTCCCACTCCTCTGCTCTTTAATCATACCCTGCGAATGTTTCCATATACAATTATACAGGTCTTATACACAGGCTTGTGGGTACCCTATATATGTTTATGTGAGAAAACAAATCTAATTTCTGAGCCCCTATATTATATAGCACATCTAATTTTAAAACAATCAGGAATATTAAGCAATGCAGAAGAGGTGTTTGGAAAGACAAGAAAGTATTTCAAAAGAAACTAAGTTTGCAAGTGTCCTGATCATGTGAGAAGCACCAGTCCTGGCCACTAGTTTCATCCGTAAAAGGACTATCAGTCATAAAATTAGCCTGCAGTTTGGCAGCTGGCAAACAGAAAATTCTGTTGGTGGCCCTTTTTACGTCAACGTGAAAGGAAAATGTGAACACCAAGTTTAACTTTTAACACCAGAAAAAGGTATATCAGGTTACTGTACAGTAAAGGACGAAAAAAAGAGTGGAACTCATTTCTCGTTATCTTGACTCCCTTCTCTCTCCCCTTGTCCAGTCCCTTCCCACCTACATCCGTGATTCCTCTGACACCTTACGTCACATCAACAATTTCCAGTTCCCTGGCCCCAACCGCTTCCTCTTCACCATGGATGTCCAATCCCTCTACACCTCCATCCCCCACCAGGATGGTCTGAGGGCCCTTAGCTTCTTCCTTGAACAGAGGCCCCAACAATCCCCATCCACCACTACTCTCCTCCGTCTGGCTGAACTTGTTCTCACACTGAACAATTTCTCCTTTAACTCCTCTCACTTCCTCCAAATAAAAGGTGTGGCTATGGGTACCCGCATGGGCCCCAGCTATGCCTGTCTCTTTATGGGGTATGTGGAACATTCCTTGTTCCAGTCCTACTCCGGCCCCCTCCCACAACTCTTTCTCCGGTACATCGATGATTACTTCGGTGCTGCTTCATGCTCTCGTCGGGACCTAGAAAAATTTATTAATTTTGCTTCCAATCTCCACCCCTCCATCATCTTCACATGGTCCATCTCTGACACTTCTCTTCCCTTCCTTGACCTCTCTGTCTCAATTTCTGATGATAGACTGTCCACCAATATCCATTACAAGCCTACCGACTCCCACAGCTACCTCGACTACAGCTCCTCACACCCCGCTTCCTGTAAAGACTCCATCCCATTCTCTCAGTTCCTTCGCCTCCGTCGCATCTGTTCTGATGACGTTACCTTCAAAAACAGCTCCTCGGACATGTCCTCCTTCTTCCTTAACCGAGGTTTTCCATCCACGGTCGTTGACAGGGCCCTCAACCGTGTCCGGCCTATATCCCGCGCATCCTCCCTCACGCCTTCTCCTCCTTCCCAGAAACATGATAGGGTCCCCCTTGTCCTCACTTATCACCCCACCAGCCTCCGCATTCAAAGGATCATCCTCCGCCATTTCCGCCAACTCCAGCATGATGCCACCACCAAACACATCTTCCCTTCACCCCCCTTGACAGCATTCCGTAGGGATCGTTCCCTCCGGGACACCCTGGTTCACTCCTCCATCACCCCCTACTCCTCAACCCCCACTTATGGCACCTCCCCATGCCCACGCAGAAGATGCAACACCTGCCCCTTCACTTCCTCTCTCCTCACCGTCCAAGGGCCCAAACACTCCTTTCAAGTGAAGCAGCATTTCACTTGCATTTCCCCTAACTTAGTCTACTGCATTCGTTGCTCCCAATGCGGTCTCCTCTACATTGGAGAGACCAAACGCAAACTGGGCGACCGTTTTGCGGAACACCTGCGGTCTGTCCGCAAGAAAGACCCAAACCTCCCTGTCGCTTGCCATTTTAACACTCCACCCTGTTCTCTTGCCCACATGTCTGTCCTTGGCTTGCTGCATTGTTCCAGTGAAGCCCAACGCAAACTGGAGGAACAGCACCTCATCTTCCGACTAGGCACTTTACAGCCTTCTGGGCTGAATATTGAATTCAACAACTTTAGATCTTAAACTCCCCCTCCCCCCATCCCCACCCCGTTTCTTTCCCCCCCCCACCCGCCTTTTTTTTCAATAATTTATATAGATTCTTCTTTCCCCACCTATTTCCATTATTTTTAAATCTAAAACTAAAACCTTTAGTCTTTCCACCCCACCCCCACTAGAGCTGTACTTTGAATATCCTGTCTTGCATTCTTAATTAGCACTTTTCTCAGACAAAGACCACCACCTTCAACACCTCTTTGACCCTTTTGTCTCTGACATCTTTTGATTATCTGCTCACACCACACCCTCAATGTGTCTCTTCCCCCCCACCCACCTTAAACCAATTTATATTTCTCCCTTGTTGAAACTATGCTTCAGTTCTGCTGAAGGGCCATGAGGGCTCGAAACGTTGACTGATTTCTTCTCCGCCGATGCTGCCAGACTTGCTGAGTTTTTCCAGGTAATTCTGTTTTTATTTTGTTTTGGATTTCCAGCATCCGCAGTAGCTTTTAGCTTTTTGTTTTTATCGCAGAATTGTCAGCAGTTTCTATTATTCTTTCAATTTTTGCTTTGTATTTGTAGCGTGGAGTAACATCTTCACCAGATTCACTCATCCATGTAGTTCATAGACTCAGATTCCAAGCACATCTTTTTGTTCTAAATTATAAAGTTAGCTGCACAGTTATACAGTAAAAGTGCTTGGAAAACATTTTAAATACAATTTGGCAACTGCATTTATAAAATAAAGCAGACTTCATATAAACAATAGTAAAATGAAATATAAAAAAGGTAGAGGAGCTCAACTTTAACAAAAATGGAAATTAAAAAAAATACTCCAAGGAGGTAAAAATGCAGAAGAGAGAAAATAGAGTTCTAGGAACAGTTAAGGGATTAAAGGATTAACTCCATGGTCACGTCTATTCACATGCTAATGTATGCAAGGAGCTAATGAGAGGGCAATTCACACCTAGACTAGGTGTGAAAAGGTTTAGGTGTGTGTTTGCATATTAAATCCTAGTTAGCTGTGGCTAACTAGATTGCTTTATGAGATTAAATTAGTCCTATCAAGACAAAAAGTGATCCTAAAGAAATTAATGGAAACATTTTGATATTTTGGAATTCCATGCTAATAAGCAATTATGATATAAAATAATATAACAAGAATGGGCATCAGTATATTGGCAAATAGCATGTCCTAATACATATTTATCAGTAGTGTTAGAATAATGTGGCACTGGTCAGCCCTTAATTACACTTGTCTTGATTCTGCATGCCCAGTAGCGATAGAGCACCAGTCATCCTTTAAATAAAGAATCTAAAAACATAACATTACTGTCTGGCAATATAGATGTTAATGTTGTTACCCTCCAACTTGACTCACAGCTAGTCATTGAATTTGATGTCACTTTACAGCTGAGCACTAAGGTGTGGGTTTGCGGGCTCATTTTAAACCTTCATTCCACTAGTGAACATTGAAGAATAAATACATTTGGTTATTATTAACCTTTTCACCTTAGCATCCTAGAATCTTAGTATTCTATCATCGAGTGTTCCGAAATTCATATAATACCACTGGCCAGTAATTTGATAGAAAAATTGTCAGAAAATCATTTTAAATTTTGTAGTACTCCCTCCCTATGCACAGGTGTATCAGGACTGATGGTGCTAAGGGGGCCTTCTCTTTTATGTATCATATTCATCCTCAAGTAACATGATTTATCAAATGTCATATTCTGCTCTGCCATACTCATCTGGCGCTACTGGCCACAAAAGTTAATTGCTGCGAAAGGCCCTCATTGCAAATCACTATCTGAAGGCCTTATTAGCTTCTGAATGCAAACACAAGTCATACTGCAGAGATAGCTGTACACTAATGACACCAAGGCTAGGTAATTGCAATTTTTTAACCTTTTAAATACCACACATTATGCACTACAGCTCGGAGCATAAAGAGCAAAGTGGTAGTGATTGAAAATGTAGATTTGCAAAATATCATGCATATATAGTCATAAATCTTGTGTGGACAATGAATAAATAAGCTAAATGCTAATACAATTTTAATCAGTATTACTACAGCAGTTAACTGTGCTTTTGCTTTAAAACAACTGGATTAAAAATTTCTTTGTGTCCTCCTAAGTTTACAAAAGCTGCCAGAAGTGCAATTGATTCCACTTTAATGCATACATATAACCTTGTCATTTGCATATACTTTCTATGTGTCATTAATATTTATCATTATGTAAAATACTTCTATTAATTATACTGTATTTCCATGATGCTTTTACAGTGTTTAGCTATTTGCTTGTTTCCGTTTAATTTTCACAATACTGTTTATGCTTCTGGGATAGTTTCTATCTTATAAGTGATGGGATGAAAACAATTCAATTGATACATTGTTCATAGGTAAAAAAAAATCTTCATGAAATATTAAGAAGCCTTCTTTTAAAATAATGTTTTATAATTGCCTATTAGGGCTAAATGTAATAGACAATTGTTTTATCTTGAGCACCACAATTCACTTTATTATTATTGTTGTATCACTCAATTTGTAATTGTATAACTTTGTTAACACGAAGAGGAAACAGCGCTGATGCGTTTCTTTTCAGGGACTATAATATCCGTAAGTAGGTTTGCATTTTACTTTGTTTTATCTTTGATTTTTCCTTCTTTGTCCCTTTTCTATCTCTCCTTGCCTTTGTCTCCATCTCTCCCTGCATCGTAATTCTAATCTCAATGGCTGGCGGTATTTTTCCTCCATGAAAATTACTTGCCTGTTATTTTCTTTCAGGCCCTGACCCTGAAATCATCTGATCAAGCTGTTGATGCTGAGTGCATTTGCACATCCTGTCAATGGGATGAGAATAAGTCCCCAGCTTTTTTAATTACAAGGATAACATATTCACTCATCTAATAATGTAGATGGTTAGCAATTTTAAATTTTAATAATCAATTACTAGAAGTAATTCTCCATTAAATCACAAGAGAGTCATTAAATCTCAAAAGACAGAACACGGCTGCATGCAAAAGCAGCAAATGCGCTATTTTTAACTACCATTAGGGAATATCTTATTCTCTTTCATTTCTATGCATTTCTCATACGTTTTCATGCAAACTGTCTCAATTACCACAGAAAAAGAATGCCTGATCATATAAATAATGAAGGAAAACACAGGAAATAGTACAAGCTTTGAGATTATTCCTTTGTTAAAGTAATGGAATAATTCAGAATGTGAATATATTTGGAGTGAAAGGCTCCAGTACTTCAACATATAATGACACAAGCTATCACATTTAATTCCCCACAAACACTTCATATGTGATGTTAAGCAGTGAAATGGTGTGACACATGCTGGAAGTAATATTATTATGTTTTACAACTTTTTAGATCCTGGCCATTGATATTTGAGAGTACTGATTATAAAATAGCAGAATGCCAACTCCATTTTGGGGGCTGCAAAATCTCAGTCATGACTGAAAGTCATAGGCAACTTCATTCAGTGGGCACATTTTTCATATACATCTTCGTACTATTAAATAAATAATGGACTCAGGTGAAAGTAAAGGAGATTGGTCAGGGGCTTATCCTACTGACTGACCACCTTGATTTTTTATAAGGGATTGACACCCCAGGTGGACATCGGAAAACAGTTTACCTCAACTTGCAGAAAATGTTTGAAAGAGTCAACCATGAAAATATGCTACAAAAGTTTAAAGCATTGGGTATCATATTTAAAACTTGAAGGTGAATAAGGAATTTCCTGAAAGAGATAAAGCAGTGTTTATTTACTACTAAGGTGAGTGGAATGCACTAAGTACTCCAGTACTTGATGCAAATTGGGGAGGGAAAGTCTCATGAAAGAGCCAAGGAGTTACAGAAGGACCTAAAGAAAAGGCAAGAAAGAAAAAGTATATAAAATTAAATATAGATAGCTGCAAGGTTGCATTTCTTGGATGAGAAAATGAGATACATATTTAATGGGCGGCATTGAACTTACTAGGAAAAAGGAAGATAGAGCTCTGACAGTTATCGTAGGCTCAAACTGATCATGCCCAGTTATCAAAGAGCAGTAATTAACAAAACAGAATGCTGAGTTTGGACAGCACTAAGGCCAGGCAGTAGCTTGAATATTGCTTTCAATTCTGCCCACTGAGGCACAAGGGAAATATCTAAGCCCAGGAAAGATTGCAAAGAAGGGTCATGGGGTTGATCCATGGTGTTAGAGAACTGAAAATCTAGATACAGGTGAGTAAAAATTGACTTTTTAGGAGGATGTAAGAAACTGAATTAAATGAAAAAAGGTAATCTTCAGCAGTACTGCAAGTTAAACTATGGGCAGAATTTTGCCCTTGATGGGCGGGCGGGCCCCACGGGCTTGGCAGCGGGCAGGCAGTCGATCGCTGCTGCCGATACGGGCCCCACCGCCATTTTGAGTGGGTGGGTCAATTAAGGCCCGCCCAGCGGCCTGCCCGATGGGAAGCGCTATGCACTTCCTGTGTGAGGGGTGGGGGGAGAGGGGATTCTCCAACTGTCAGCGTACGCTCTTTCGCGCATGCGTGCGAAAGAACACACATCTCCCTGAGACTAAGTGCTAAAAGTTTTATAAACTTCAAAAATAAAAAAATAAAAAAATTATTAACATGTCCCCCTCATGTGACAATGTCACACGAGATGGGACATGTTAATAAATATCACATAAACTTTATTAAAGTTTATTAAAACAGACATGAAACTTCATCCCGACGGTGGATGAGGTTTCAATGTTTTTTCAGAAGCCCGCTGGGGCTCCTGGCCTGCCCGCCAGCCTTAAGGTTGGACGGGCAGGGCCTTTAATTGTCTTAATTATCCTGTGAATGGCCTCAATTGGCCATTGACAGGTCGGCGGGCGGACAGCTGATCGCGCTGTCCACCCGCCTTCGTAAAGATTTAAATGGAGCGGGATGACATCAGGGGTTCCGCCTGACGTAATCCCGCGTCATTTCCGCGTCAGCGAGCAGGCCCCGCCCCCAGCTCACCAACGGAAAAATTCTGCCCTATAACTATAGGATGAGGAGACAACAGGTAAAAATTGGTAAAGACAAAATTCAGACTCATTCCCTGAAGTAAATTATCATAAAATGAATTATAATTGCTTAGTTGGTCTTCAATGTAAAAGACAAGAACTTTGGAAACGATTAAGATGCAATTAGGTTGCGGGGATGGGGTGGGGCAGAACCATTGTATGTTGTTGTTGAAAGATCAGCTAGATGGGCTGAATACCTCTTTAGTTGGTACCTATCTATGTGACATAAAGACAAGTGATGGAAGTCGTTACCCACAGGGGTAAACTTTTCACTTGCCAAGTCAGATCAATATTGTCACTAGCCATAAAAGCACAAATCATTTTATGGAGGAAGCATATCAGCAATAGACAACAGTAGGATTAAACAAAGATTTTGCCTGTTATGTTCATAGTAACATAAATACAGTGTGCAAATCCTAGTATAAGGTTGCTAAATCAAACTAGCTATATGATTCCACCAAAATCCATCCAAATTGCTGTCTAATGATGAATTATATTAACATTGATTTAACAACAAGTTCCTCATAATCCAAGGTACAACAATGAGTGGTATGGAAACTATCCTATAAATTTGAGCAACCAATTTGGCTGATGTGACATGACTCACTCAGTTCTTAATACGACTTGAGTATTGGTATCAAGCCGAGAGTGATCTAAGATTAAATATAACATTGAAATGAACAGAAGCATAGAAAATAATAGATGTTACAGTGTAAAGTGGCAAAAAAGTCAGGGCATTAAAGAATTCCTTCATAAAGCAGGAAAAAAAATCATTGGTCATAGCTGTGACTTCAAGACTATTTAATTGTTTGGCTCAGTCAGTTCACTGACAGTATGGTTGCTAGAGAAACATTTGTTGTTTTAAGCAGTTTTTCTCCAATGAAAGGATAACAGCTGTTCAGAGCTAAACATTCAGTTGTCTATTACTCATGACCTTATAAGGAATGGAAATAGTGCTGTACAAATTGTAGTTCTTGGGCTGATAATGCAGGCTGTTGTATAAGTGAGTATATTGTATATTTTAGGTATAATTTTTAATATTATGTTTTTGGGATTATAATGCTGACCTACATTTGTACATTAGTTATGAATGAGAAGAAATATAACCCTGCATTCACAAATGTAAGGTATCAACCTGTATTGTCCCATCTGAGTGGAAAGCAGAAAGGTGTCAGAATCAGATCTCATTAAAGACAGACCAGTGTCCTTATTACCAGAGTTCATCTTTTATAAATTCTCAGAGATATGGCTGTGTTGCCTGTCAAGACTGTGACTGGAGCAGCATTAAAAGATTGATAGGTCTCCCTGTTCATGCCATGTCAGTCTGCTGTTTCAATCTAAAAACTCTACTCAGAATATCACAGTAAAACTTCACACAATGCTCCTTGTGTTTGCGAGACTCTCCCAGGCAGTGTCATTGTCTATCCTTTGTAGACAGAAGTTCAAATGTAGAGTTACCGACCACTTGGTGAATAGAGGTCAAACAAGCATGCAGTCGTTTATGGGAGATCGGTGATTTGCCTGTTGAAACATTAGGAGAATTCTGTCAAATCCTTTCATGTTTTCTCCATCAGCCAGGATCACAATTGTGTGATGCCTGTTCTTATTACAGTTGTCTCTGGCACCAGCATTTTGATAGTTTTGAACATGTTTTTCTTTAGTTTATGTATGGATTAATAATCTGTAGGTCTGTACTGTATATATGAGGTGACTGTTGAAGTTCTGTAGTATATTTGACTGGTAATAGAAAGGTAGTAATATACTTGTGTAGCTGTGAAAACCTGTAATTGATGATCACTACAGGCATGAGTGAGTTGAAATGGTTTTTCACAAGTGAAGGAACATTCAAAATGTCCACCACAGCTTAATAGCTCTTCAACTCTGTTAGTTTAGGTTGTGTTGGGTATGCATCTAGCTAATATTAAGTGAAAAGTCACTTCAAGTGGGTTATGATATTTATTTTACACTAAAGTACACTATAACTTTCATGAATGATGTAACCTGTAGAATACATTCCATCAGTTTGCTTTCCCCCCCTTTATCTGGTGCTATGGCAATCACGTTCTGATTGTGAATTCCACCAAGTGTTTATCACAAATCACAGGGACTTCAGTGATCAGCTCGCCCTCTCAATAAATACTAGGCTGTTCCCAGCTCACATGGGGCATCACTTTTAGTTTTGTCTGCCATAAAGCTCAGTTGGCAAAATAACCAAAACATGTAGCAGTAAACTTATGATTGAAACACACCCACAAAATTTATATAAATATTAAAATGCTTAGCATTTTAGTTGGGTTTTTTTGCATAATAAATACTTTACATGTTTCTTTAGATGGTTGTATTTTGTTGGATAAATTATCATTGTTTAGAATAACTGTTTCCAAAGTGAACTGAAGATAAAGTGAGAAAGATTTCTTGCCGTCTGTTTTGAAAGAACAAAAGATTTCAAACTTGAGTTGGTAAATGATTTTGCATTATGATGTAATTTTTTATGATAAATGAGGTAAATGAGAAACAATATTTTTAAAACATTGATACACCATGGTATTTTTGCAAATTGAAGGTATAATAAAAACATGGTTGTCTAGGGGCCATACTTGAAGTACCCACATGTAAATAGTCAATAAACACCTTGGCTTTACCTTTACACTTTTGCATTTGCTGAGGGGTCATTCTTCTGTGCATTCCCCAGATGCAGTGGTTTATCGCTTAAACATCCAATCAATGCCACACCTGGAAGAATGTGTATCTTTATTCAATAATAGGGCGTGGATGTAGTGTACAGAACTCGTTAGACATACCCACAGGGAGTGTCAGTAGCCCCAGTGTTTCCTTTGCCAGAAGGTAGTCTAAAAACAGTCTGAAAATTCAATACCACATTGACTCAATATGTTGTACAATCTCACTTGGCTTCTAAGCTGTTACTGCTTCACTGTAAAATCTGTTAGAGAGAATAAGCTTTGAGACAAAACATATTCGGAGACTAAATTTTGGTCTTACATTACAAAATATCAAAGTAATTAAAATATTGATGTTGATAAAATATTTTGATTGCAACAATGAATTTCTTTATTGCAATTGGTTTTTGTGTATTGCAAAGGTAGCAGGATAGGAGTCAATCTAGATTCCCAGTGGCATTGGACCGAATTGAAGATTTTCAGCCTTAATCATGAATTTAGCACAATTCACCCCTGTTCTGATGGTTCATGTGGCTAATATTGAACCATACAGACTAAGAAGGTCCTTGGTTAATCCCTAGTTTGTGCTGAGTTAGCTGATCCCAGCCAAGGGAAGTGCTGCAATTAGTATCAGAGTCCTAAGAATAGCGAGATTCAAAATCAGCTATTTAGTGAGCACTGCTGGAAGGTACATGTGTGTGAACATCAGCTGAGGTAGGAACAGATTCATCGCTGACACCTATCCCCTCCCTCCTCACAACCAGTACATATATACACACACACACACTCGTGCTCACATGCCCACTCTCTCACACTCTCACACGCACACTCTCTCACACTCTCACACACACAGAATCAAAAGCCAAAAAGTCACTATCTGAATGGCCAACATGGAAAGTTACTGAATGGCTTTTAGAACTATGAGCCTCATGGATCATTGCCTTCAGGAGACAACAGGCAAAAAAATATAGAGGTAAAGAAACATTAACATTGAGAGGAAGTTTCTTTGTGTGCTGTGTGGAGATTTAATGCATGCCATCAATAAGCAGGTGACAAACAAGAGCTAATTATGGCTAATGTTATAGTAACAATATTAAGTACCTTCTTTATTTTCCCCTTCAAAACCAGGATGGAGTGGGCCCATTATTTAGTGGTCCACTTACAGATGTTTTATCCTAATGAGAATAGTGTGAGTGGGGAAACATCTGATTCCTGATTGTCTAGTGGAATACGAATCCATTTTGCTGTGGTATCTGTCTGCGTGCATATATGTGGTGGGTGGATTGGGGAAGGGATTTGCTTGGGAGGGTAGAAAGTATCTATTTTCCCTGGTCCTCTTTGTAAACTTATTGGTGAGGATCTTCCATGAAGTGGCAGTCATTGTCAGATTGCTGCTCCACTCAAAATTTTCCACATCTAGGCACTGCTCCACAATTCTTGCCAGGTCTTCCCAGCCTGGCTTCTCCAGAAATGTGGGCACAGTGTCCATCTGAGAGCTCTGTACCATCAGGGGAAGACAAAACACACCTCTTTTTACAGTACTCGCTGCCATATGGTAAGTTTAAATGTCCAGTGTGAATGTTAGTGAATGGGTGAATGGATGAATGTTCGTGAATGGTGAATGGGTGAGTGGGTGAATGTGTGAATGGGTAGGGTGAGTAGATGGGTGAGGTAAGTGGGTAAGTGGGTAGGGTGGCAGACGGGTAGGGTGGCAGGTGGGTAGAGTGGTAGGTGGGTAAGGTGGTATGTGGGTCAAAGGTAGCTGAATCAGGTCGGGAGGTGTAGTCACGTCAGGAGCTGGTTGGGTTGAGGGGCTAGTCAGGTGGTTCAGGGTAGTCAGGTCTGGTCGATGGGGTGATCGGGGTGGTAGGTGGGTCAAGTTGGATTATGTCAGGCTGTAGTCATGGACGTAGCGTGGGCGGGTGGTGTGTTGGTCAGCGTATGCGACTGGGGGACAGTTCTGTAGTTACCCAGGAGTTAGACTAGGATTTTTCTGTCTAACATTTCTTGGGTAACTATTCAGGTAAGTACCATGGAACTGTCCGAAGTCTCCGACTCTAACTCAGAGTTTGAGATATTTGCAGAGGGCACCAGGAAGTATGGGAATTGCCCACCAGAAGTTCAAACTTCCTTGGTAATTCCCATGGAGGCAGTGCATCAGGACTGCTGTGGGGTCCCAATGCACATCTTGGGTCATACGTCCAGTCTCTGATGATCCGGAGACTGGAAGATCTGGACCATTGTTCCAGGAGGTGGGTGACTGCTATTATGGTGCAGTCTAAGTCTGATTTCTATTAGCGTAAATGTGGTGGAGAAATGTATTTCCTACCAAAATAATTAAGAGCAATATGTGTCTGTGTTGCCCTAGGAATTAGATTGCTCATAAAACACACACACGCAAACATCGCAGACTGAGGCGTCACATTTTCTGGCAATGTAGATTTTTAAAAATCTATCCTGTTATAATTCAACCAAAGGTTAATACATATGCCACTTTTTAACAAACCTCTTGTCCCAAAAATAGCTTATGAATTCAGATTGAAAACTAAAAGTCACCATCTAATGGAGTAGGTTGTGGAGTATTCTGTGAAATATCCTTCAATATAGTTCCTTCATCAGGTACCAGCGAGTGAAACTATTGCTTTGTGTAGCTTTGTGAGATAAAATTCAGAAATGAGAAGATAAGACGTAGAAAAGATAATAGGGGAATTAGGAGATACATTTTTAAAATAACAAATCTATCCTGTTTCACAACTTCCTGAAAATGCAATGCCTTTTTCTGGTGCATCAGTAGGAAAAGCACATAAGTGAGAACATAAGTTTACAACTTCCAGCTCATTACTTGACGGGTTCCTCATTTAGCAGCTCAACTAAGAACCAGTGATACCTGCATCATCGTCAGGACCTGAAAAAATTTATTAATTTTGCTTCCAATCTCCACCCCTCCATCATTTTCACATGGTCCATCTCTGACACTTCCCTTCCCTTCCTTGACCTCTCTGTCTCAATTTCTGGTGATAGACTGTCCACCAATATCCATTACAAGCCTACCGAATCCCACAGCTACCTCGACTACAGCTCCTCACACCCCGCTTCCTGTAAGGACTCCATCCCATTCTCTCAGTTCCTTCACCTCCGTTGCATCTGTTCTGATGATGTTACCTTCAAAAACAGTTCCTCTGACATGTCCTCCTTCTTCCTTAACCGAGGTTTTCCACCCACGGTCGTTGACAGGGCCTTCAACCGTGTCCGGCCCATCTCCCGCGCATCCGCCCTCATGCCTTCTCCTCCCTCCCAGAAACATGATAGGGTCCCCCTTGTCCTCACTTATCACCCCACCAGCCTCCGCATTCAAAGAATCATCCTCCGCCATTTCCGCCAACTCCAGCATGATGCCACCACCAAACACATCTTCCCTTCACCCCCCCGGCAGCATTCCATAGGGATCATTCTCTCTGGGTCACCCTGGTCCACTCCTCAATCACCCCCTAATCCTCAACCCCCACCTATGGCACCTCCCCATGCCCACGCAAAAGATGCGACACCTGCCCCTTCACTTCCTCTCTCCTCACCGTCCAAGGGCCCAAACACTCCTTTCAAGTGAAGCAGCATTTCACTTGCATTTCACCTAACTTAGTCTACTGCATTTGTTGCTCCCAATGTGGTCTCCTCTACATTGGAGAGACCAAACGTAATCTGGGCGACCACTTTGCAGAACACCTGCGGTCTGTCCGCAAGAAAGACCCAAACCTCCCTGTCGCTTGCCATTTTAACACTCCACCCTGTTCTCTTGCCCACATGTCTGTCCTTGGCTTGCTGCATTGTTCCAGTGAAGCCCAACGCAAACTGGAGGAACAGCACCTCATCTTCCGACTAGGCACTTCACAGCCTTCCAGACTGAATATTGAATTCAACAACTTTAGATCTTGAACTTCCTCCTCCATCCCCACCCCCTTTCCGTTTCTTCCCGCTCCCTTTTGTTTTTTCCAATAATTTATATAGATTTTTCTTTTCCCACCTATTTCCATTATTTTTAAATCTATACCTTTAATGCCCTGTTAGTCTTTCCACCCCACCCCCACTAGAGCTGTACTTTGAGTGTCCTGCCATCCATTCTTAATTAGCACATTCTCTTAGATAATATCACCACCTTCAACACCTCTTTGTTCCTTTGTCTGTGACATCTTTTGATTATCTGCTCCTATCACTGCTTGCCTGTCTCTACAACCACACCCCCCCCAACTTCTCTCCCCCCACCCCCCCATCTTAAACCAGCTTATATTTCACCCCTCTCCTAATATTACTCAGTTCTGTTGAAGGGTCATGAGGACTCGAAACGTCAACTCTTTTCTTCTCCGCCGATGCTGCCAGACCTGCTGAGTTTTTCCAGGTAATTCTGTTTTTGTTTTGGATTTCCAGCATCCTCAGTTTTTTGTTTTTATACCTGCATCCTTGTTGAGTGGGTGCGGAGTGTGTATAGATGGTGGTGGTGGGGGGCGGGGTTGCTGGTGGGGTTGGCAGGGGGAAGGTTACAGTGTCTATGTGAGGGTTGCACACACTGCTCAGACCCTATAGCTTTGGTGCTGTGATGCAATTTATTTAAACACAAGCAAGAAGTGAGCTGTACTCATGCCACTTTGATGAAAACAATTTGAGGTTTCTAGGCACATGGACAGATCACCAGCACAAATGTACTTAAATTGAAAGTGAAACCTGGTCATTGATGGGTGCACCATAGTGCTTAGGTATAGCTCTACCAAGTCACCCAACCACAAAAATACTTACTTATTGTGCTGGTCAGTACAATTCCTTTATAGAAAAAAACACCTGTTCTAGGTCACCTACTACTTTTTTATTTTTCATTACCATTTCATTTTCATTACTATTTTTCACTAATATTTTTATTTTTCACACCAAGTAATAATTGTAGCATTATAAAGATCTGGAATTCCAGAGTAAGTAATGCATGTTATTACAAATATGTGCTGCATAACAGAAAAACACAGCAGGAATGCAATACGAACCACAAAAGGTAGAAATATAATTATATTGTACATTAATCAAACAACTGTAAACTCAGAAATCCTCACATCACTGTCGCTGAAAACATGTTACTCTGGATTCTGGAAACACATTGGGTAGGATCAATGCAGGCGGTGAGGCTGGCTGGTGCTTCACTGCCCCACCTGTCATACTCTCTATTTAAGGTTGTTTGGTGTCTCACTAAGAGGTCTGAAGGCTTGTATGGTTGAATATAAACTGTTTATTGGTAACCCATAACTGTATACATCTCAAAGGTACAGCCCTACATGGCTGCTGTCTCCATATTAGCTTCTGTCAGATTCTACTACACACAGTCTACCATCATGTGACTCTCTGCATCATACTATGGGCGGTGCCGTTCTCGCATTAACCCTTGTTCTGCCCAATCACCCTTATGCTATACCTCCCCCAAGTCCTTACCCAAATATAGTTACAATAAGATCTTTACTTTACTTGCTACCCCTTCTCCACCCCCCACTCAAGCCCCTGACTTTATAAATTCGGATGGTCTGGAGGCTTGACAACTCTCCCGGAACTCATTCTGTCACATTTGGAGGAATGATAGTCTCAGTTGTTTTTGGGTTGACTTTGTCGGTTTGGTATTGAAATTGTAGTACTCTGTGTTTCCTGCGCTTGGTTGGCTCCATTTGATACACTTTTTGCGCTCCTTCGAGTTTCTCTTTATCAACAATCCATCTGCTTTGTTCAGGCATTGTGGGTTTGTCCCATTCCTTCTGAAGTGAATGTTCACTGCTCATTATTGGAATGGAATCGGATTTCTTTCTCCATGGGGTCCACCATGTTCTTCCTGGAAGCTGACATTTCACAAATGGAACCTTCATTTCCACTTGTTTCACAATTTTAGTCAAATATTTGTTTACTCTATTATTTTCCTTTTTCAAGCTTATGAATCTTTTCATTCAGCTCAGCAACTACTCTAGTGAGTTTAATTGCCCTTGTATCAGTTGTCTGAAAAATCCTTATACAAGCTTAACAACCTCACGTGGGCATTTGGTTCCTTTCGGAGTCTTTCTTCCCTGGTCACTGACTGCACCTTAGACTCGTTTAATTCACTCGTCAGATCCTCAATCTGTTTCTTAGAGTTTTCCTTATCTGCTTTTAAAATCTGGATTTGTTCTTCCATACTGTGCATCGCATCTTTCATATTCTTCAGGTTGGATTGAAGTTCAAGAATTTCACTGCCCTTTTCACGATGAAGTTCCAACATTTCATTAGTTTTGGTTGTTAATTCAGCATTCAACCAATTGTTCTGATTCATCAGCGATCCTTTTTCCTGTTCCAGGAATTTTTTATGATAGTTAATAGATGCTTCTGATACTTGAAGTTCATCCATTAGAACCATAGAAAAGTTACAGCACAGAAAGAGGCCATTCAGCCCATCATGTCTGCGCTGACCAAAAAGTAAAAAATTAAAAATCTAACTGCCCATTTTAATCCCACGTTCAAGCATGTAGTCCATAGACTTGCAGGTTACAGCACTTTAGGTGCAGATCCAGGTGCCTTTGCAAATGAGTTGACTGTTTCTGCCTCCACCACCAAACCAGGCAGTGAAATCCAAACGCCCACCACCCTCTATGTGAAGAAGTTATCCTCATGTCCCCTTTAATCCTTCTACCAACCACCTTAAATCTTTGCCTACTGGTAATTGACCTCTCTGCTAGGTGAAACAAGGGAATCCCTATCTACTCTGTCTAGCCCCCTCATAATCTTGTACACCTCAATCAGGTCACCCCTCAGCCTCCTCAATTCTAAGGAAAACAACCTCATCCTATCCAATCTTTCCTCATGGCTGCAATTTTAAAGCCCTGGCAACATTCTTATAAATCTCATCTGTACTTTCTTCTCCAGAGAAATTATGTCCCTCCTGTAATGTGGTGACCAGAACTGTGCACAAAATTCCAGCTGTGGCCTAACCAGCATTTTATACAGTTCCATCATTACATCCCTGCTTTTGTATTCAATACCTCATTCAATAAAGGAAAGCATTCCATATGCTCTCTTTACTATCTTATCCACCTGTCCTGCTGCCTTCAGGGACCTGTGGATATGCGATCCAAGGTCTCTCACTTCCTCTACCCCTCCCAATATCCTCCCATTCATTGTACATTCCCTAGCTTTGTTTGCCCTCTCAAATGCATTACCTTGCACTTCTCTGAGCTGAATTCCATCTGCCACTTTTCCACCCATTCAACCAAAGCATTGATACAGCTCTGAAGACAACAGCTATCCTCTTCACTATCAACTACATGGCCAATTTTTGTGTCATCTGCAAATTTCCCAATCATGCCACGCACATTAAGTCCAAATCATTAATATATACAACAAACAGCAAGGGTCCCAACACTGAGCCCAGTGAAACACCACTGGAAACTGTTTTCCATTCACAAAAACATCCACCAACCATTACCCTTTGTTTTCTGTCACTGAACCAATTTTGAATCCAACTCACCACATTCCCCTGTGTCCCATGGGATTTTACTTTTCAGACCAGTCTGCCATGTGGGACCTTGTCAAATGCTTTACTAAAATTCATGTAGACAACATCCACTGCACTATCCTCATCAATCCTCCTTGTTACTTCCCCAAAAAATTTGATTAAATTAGGAAGACATGACCTTCCCCTAACAAAACCATGCTGACTATCCCTGATAAATCCATTCCTTTCTAAGTGACAGTTTATCTTGTTTCTCAGAATTGATTCTAAATTTTCATTAGCAAGCTCATCTTTCGTCCACGAAAGTTGGTTCTCTAAACTAAACAGTTTCTCCCTAGCAGAGGCTAATTCCTCTGTGCTATCCTTCAAGCTCACATTCTTTAACATTACTTTGGCTAGTTGTTTCTGAGACTCTTCACGCTCCTTTGTGAGAACTTTTACTTTCTCCTGCAACTGTTCAACTTTTTCTTCACATTCTAAGTTCTTGATTTTCATTTCAGCCATGTCATGTTCCAAAAACTCAATGGTTCTCAGTAAGCTTGAGACATCCAGTGCTTTTTCTTCTAGTTCCTTGAGCTTCAGCATCAGGTTTTCATTTTCCGATCTTATTTGTGTCTTTTCTTTCTCCACCTGCAGCAGAGCTTTGTCCTTGTCCTTCATTTTGGTTTCACGGTTAGCCATGTCTGTCTCTGATGAAGTCTTAACTTGTTTCAGTTCTGTAATTGTGCTACTCATGGCTTCATTGTCCGCCTACAGCTTGGAAGAATCTATGGCTTTTTCTTTCAATGTCTCCTCTTTTCCATTCAGCTAGTTCTTCAGCTCTTCAGTCTCTTTCTTGTACCTCTTGGCTTCCTCCGGGAATATTGAACATTGCTGAGTCTTTCCTGCCAACTAATTCTTCAATTCATTCAGACTGACATTAAATTCATTTTGCTTCTCTTCGTAACTTTCCAGAGGAATACACTTTGACTTGAGGGATCCTTGTAGCGTGTGAAAGTCCTTCAACAGTTTTTCCTTTTCTTTTTGAAGCTCAATTGCTTTGTCTTGCGCCTTCTTATAATTCAGAGAGTTTCCTTGACTTTGTACCGCCATTCTTCCATTCTGCTGTTCAAGACAGTCTTCATTTCTTCATGCTACTGAAAGGTTATGTATTCCTTTTGTATTTGATCTTGAAGGACAATCAGCTGTTCTTTCAACTGATTATTTTCTTGTTGACCTCTTGCCAACTCAGGCTGTGCTTCAGTACATTTCTTTGTCACTACTGATAGCTCCAACTTTTGCTGAAGTATTATTCAACATCTTTTTTAGCTCCTTATGTTTTCCAGGGCTATGTATTGATTCTTCAAAGAGTCTTTCAAAGCAGCCACATATTTGAGTACCTTTTCTGCCTGCTTTTGTGCCTGGCTATGCTTTTGGTTGAGTTCTTCCAAATCAGCTTTAATATGAACTTTTTCCTGTGGAATAGCTTCATTTTCTTTTTGCAGGTTTTGTTTCTTTTGAGTGACCTCTGCTTTCCCTCATTCACAGCCATCTGCTCACTCCACACTACCACCTGCTTGGGTATTATGTCGACTTTTTCACAAAGGTCTATGTTTAAGCCATTCAGCTGCTTCTCAGCCTCTTCTTTCATCTGCAATAAACACTTCAGCTCATGCATTTCATTGCACTGACATGGTCTGCAACCATCTTATGGTTTGCTTAGGTGTTGTCTCCTTCAGCCCAGAGCCTCCTGTTTCCCTTAGCCTGGGGTCTCCTTGCCCCTTTGGCACTTTATTGGGGGTGTTCCAGACCTTTTTTTAAAGTCTGTCACGCCTTGGAGTTAAAAATATTTGTCAAGGGCTTTTAATACCTCACCAAATGTGGTTGAGGATTCATCTATACCTTGGTTTAGGATTACTTCAACTGAAAATACCACAAACAAATAGAAAAACTTATTAACTTGTACTTCTGATTTCTTACTTAACCCTGATGTATTCATGTAACCTAAACATTTTCTTCTTTGTGACACCCAATTTTGTGTCTGCTTTGGCCCTTGCATGATCTCAATTGGTCTGGAAGTTTTAATTTACTATCCATGGCTGTTTTTTTAGAACCGCTGGATACCTCTTTAATTTTCTTTTCTTCAAGATGGCTCCACAGCAGTTGTTATTTTTTCTCTTCACTTTGTCCTTCACGCACCTATTAGACCTTGGTGGGCTTTCAAGCAATCGCCGGCTTGACTCTTTAAACTAAACGACTCTGCAGGAACTCTTCAAGCAAGCTGTTTGGGCAAGGTGCTTGAATTTTTTAGCTTAGAGAATGAAGTTGAAGGGGATTTTATTTTTAGCGCTGGCTACTGTTTTAACATTTTTTTTCATTTAGTCGAGCTCGCCCACCATGTGTTATGGCACTAGCTGTGGATCTGTTGCTGTAGCTTTCTTCTAGCTGTGCTCTGATGTACTAGTGCTCATCCTGATTGCTGCCTATTTTATAAGGTAATTTCTGCCTTTTTACCATATTTTGCTCACCCTTTTTGTGCTCTGGCAAGGTCCCTTGACTCTGCATTCACTCAGGTTTTTCTTTTCATCTGCACAATGGATTATTATTCTGCTTTTCAGCCTTTTTTTCCTTTTTTGAATTTTGCTTTGCTTTTTGTGATCTGGCAAGGTCTTATGACTCTGCCTCTGTGTTTTATCTTGTCTGGCTTGTTGTCTATACAGTGGATTCCTTTCAGCCTTTTAGGCTTTTTCCCTTTTTAAAAAAAAATTTGCTCAGCATTTTGTGATCTAGCTAGGTCCCTTGAATCTGTATTCGAGCAGGACTTGCAATGGACCTCCGGCCTCCACGTCTGCAATGGAGTTTCTTTTTAGGCATTCTTCAACTGTGTCTTCAATTTAGGCACACTTCTTACATGTCAAACCGCAGTTTCTTTACTTTTTCATGCTTTTGGGATTTTGGGGTCCATCTCCTTCACTGCCACCACGTTGTAAGGTTGTTTGACGACTCACTAAGAGGCCTGGAGGCTTGTATGGTTGAATATAAACCATCTATTGGTAACCAATAACTATAAACATATCGAAGGTACAGTCATGCATGGGTGCTGTCTCCATGCTGGCTTCTGCCAGACTCTACTACACACAATCGACCATCATGTGACTCTCTACATCATACGTGGATGGCACTGTTTGCCACTCTTGCATTAACCCTTACTCTGCCAGAACACCCTTATACTACACTCTCCTGTCATCTCTGACAAGATCACCACTGGCTTCTCCATCCCCAGCCATTGCAGATGGGTAGTGATAGGAGGGTGAGGCAAATGTCCCTGTTACTGCTGTTGGCATTAAGGGAAAGATGACGGCAGGGCACAGAAAGTGATGGTAATGTCACTGAGGTGTCCCCATGGAAGAAAATGGCATTCGATTGGCCTCACCTACCTCCAGCCCAATGCTAGGCTCCATCTTGGTTTAAGGTAATGCTTGGGGCAGATTCGGACAGGCGAGTCCAAGTCCAGCCTCACTGCAACACCAGCTCAAGCAGGAGGATTCCCAGCCTGTTGTAACATATTTCTTCCAAAAATAATTCAATTGGATATTAATATACAAATATGTTATGACATTCTTCTTAAATTCTCCATTTGTAAACGTACATCTTAAATGTTTGCATTTTAAAAAAATTCTGCTTATTTGTATGTGTATGTTACTGGTTAAACTGATTTTAAAAAACTGTAGCAGAAACTTAACAAGAATGCATTTAAATCTAACATGTCAGATCTTCTAACCAGGCACCAATTTCTATTACAGTGATGGATTGAAGAGCTAATCACATTCCAGTAAATTTTGACCAAAGCCATACCATGATAACACTTCAAGACATTCCAATCTATACATGTTTGTATCTGTGTATTTCAGATCCCTGGTGGTTTTCCTCATCTGCCAAATGCTCAAATGCCACAAAATTCTCTGGAAATCACTCATGGAGCCCACAGAATGGAATAACATTAGTTCTTTTACATCACAGACTGTGCACTTAAATATACCATAGGCAAGAAATGGGGATTGTTCACGCTCAGTTTTTGGGTTCAACAAATGTTTTTAGAGCTGTAACACAGCTCACGCATGCACTTTTGTGATGAATTGCGCTGTACATGATATTGGAAAGGACGTTAGTGACGCAGTGAGTATTGGCTGGAAGTATGCTGACCAGGCAGACCATGTTATCAATCAGAATGCAACATGATTTGATGCCAGTGGTGCTATTATGGAGCTCAATGCTCCAGCTAATGGCCCCTCTTAACATCACACAGCTGAACACATGCTCAGCAGCAGAAAAGATTCTTCACCAGTGCGAATTAAAAGGATCTTTACCTACTATAGGTTAGTTGTTGGGTGAATTCTTTTGGCTCTTGCTTCAATTCTACAGGTGTATAATGCTTTCTATGGTTGTTTCAAGTTTCAGAAGTCTATAGGGAGTGGTGTGATAAGTACTGAAGCACTTTTGTTGACATTAAGGCTTCTGCATAAACCAGTTGCTTCTAGATATGAGGGCTGTAGTACACATTCTCCTTGGAATATGGCATGACTTGGAGAATGTACAGTGGGTACACAGAGTAGGGCAAGTTCCTGGAAGAGGAGGAGGAGAAAAGGGCTCTCTACAGGAGGCCACATCTGCCTAGAGCCTTCAAGGAGCAATTCATCTAACTAAGCCTTAGCAAGGAACAAAATGAGACGTATGTGTTTCGGTAAGGGCATTTTCACTGATCTGCCATCCTTTGCAGCTACAACTGGATCCACAAGAGGGCAAGGACCGCATTGTCAGTGACTGTCAAGATAACTGTGATTATGAATTTTGTGTCTGTCTTCTTCCAAGCTTGAGTTGGAGATATCTACAACATCTCTCAATCTGCCATTCCCAGTTGCATGAGGTCACTGAGGTTCTCGACTCAGTGACTGTCAAATACATTCATTTTTTTCTTGCCAGAGAGAAGTAGGTGGAGTGAGCATTGGGGCTTTAATAAGACTTCAGACTCCCATGGTTCTGGGTGTCACTGACTATACGCACATCACTTTTCAGGCCCTGCATGTCAACTCTACCCTCTCCTAGAACTCCTTTAATATCCAGCCAATGTTTGACCATTTGAAACAGATCTTGCAGTTCAATGCTGACAGCAGTTATGGTGCCTTCATTCTGTGGCAATCCACTGTGCCAGATGAATTTGAGCCACCACAGCAAACCGAAGGGTGGACTGACTAAAAAGGGCTATTCAGTGGTGACATAACCACTGTTATGTACGCAGTCCATGCACAAGTGAGGAGCATACATAGAATGAAAGACATGCTGTCACACAAAATGTGACAGAGAATACCATTGGCAAGCTGGAACAATGCTTCCTCCACCCTGACTGCTCTGGGGAAGCCCTGCAGTACTGGGCAGAGTGGGTGTCAAGATTCAAGACTGATTGTTGTGTGTGTTGCAACCTTATCATCATGAAGGGATAGCTTTTGCCACCAGCTACATGTTTTAGCAGCTGAGGAGCATGTGGAGGAGAGGAGGACGAGGAAGAGGAAGGGAGGTGGCAAGCAAGAAAACCCCTTTCTGACCAGGCTGTTCATGAAGAACTCATCCAAGTGTGATACCAGTAACCGCAACCCCAATTCCCTATTCACTAACAGTCCCACACTTTACCTTCCCTCTGGCACTGACCATCACAGCACCTGTCTGACAGAATGCAAAAATAAAGGCCGCCATAAAATAAACATATACCAAATTTATAAATGAAAGCTTGTCATATTGATTACGTTACTGGGCTTTCTGAATGCACTTTAGGAGGAGGAAGAGGAAGAGCAGGTGACAGGGAGGTGGCATTTGAGAACCTTTGCTCCAGATAGGCTAACCAAACTCTGGTTCTTCTAAAATCTCATCCTCATATTAACACTGTTTCACAATTCCCCACCTTTCCATTCCTTAGCTAGGACCAATGCAATGTTCTCTTGGCAAAACTCCTGAAATAAAGAACATAATAAAAAAATATTTCTATGATAATTTTATCCAACAACATTTCCAATAATACATACAAAACTGAACTTCTCACCCTTGTTAATTTCTCAGTGCCTGCCTTGCAGGTGCTTTTGCCTGGCCTCGTGTTCCTATGCAGTGCTACCCTAGTGGCTGCAGCATGGCCGGTGGAAGCTGCTGGTTTTCATTAAGAGAGGTTACAGGTAACCATGGAGGATAATCTCAAGCAGCTCTGGGTCAGGAAGGCCCGGCTGAAGATTGCATCACCTCGGCATCGGCAGCAGCAGTCTGGGCTGGCTGAACGACGAGCAATTGCAGGGGCATGGGCAAAGTGGCAGGGGTGGGAGGACCTAAGAGAGGACAACAGGTTTGTACTCCATGGAGCCACTGTCACTCCCCTGAGGCAGTGCCTCAGTAATCCTAGTAATCTGTTGGAGGACAGATTGTTAGATTGCTGGGAGTCCTTGCAAGCCCTTTCATGCTGTAATCCATAGCCATGATGGTAGCAATCTGAACTTGTATGGCAGCACTCAGATGTTGATTGTCTACTGCTTGTGCTGTAAAGGAAGCTGTGACATCAGCCACCTGATGCAGCATCATGGTTGGTGTAGTGTTTAATGGTTCAAATGTTCTGTGTTTTATTATGTGAGGCTGTTAACTAATCTATTTTCACTGTGCTTGATTGGTTAAGCCTGGGTGTGGACTCAGAGAAAAGTAAACAGAATGCCCCAGAAGCTACTGGAAACTGAACTGTAAGCATAACTGCAGGCATTTTGTAATTGCAGATATATTTTAAAACTCTTGTAAATAAATCTGTTGCACACTTAGAAACTAATGTCATCTCTGCATTGCTCTGCAATACATACAAGATACAACAGCTGGATCCATAACTGTGTGAACAGAGTTGGCCACCGCTTTCCATTCTGAAAAAAGATGGCTCCAAGCACTGTTCAAAGCCCTGTGCCAGGTTGGTACTGGACACCTCAATGCCCCTTGACATTGGCTACAGGCTTTCTAGCAGGTTTCCCAATGCACCCAGCATTTGTTGTGCATGCCCCGTGTTTAGGCTACTCCATCAAAGTGCTCACCTAAGTCTTCTGCTGCAGAACTCATGTACGACCCCTCCCCCTTGCGAGCTGGCATCTGTGCTATACTTGCCCCCTATCCTGGCTGCAGCCTACTCATGCTCAGCATCTTAGTAGGTGCAGATCCTGTCTCTAGGCTTATCCTCTAAGTTAAATGCAGTGCCAACATCTGAGCTGGTGACTTTGACTGTGAAATTGAGTGTTGGTGCCTCTTCATCAACACTATCTTCTTTGTGTCTCTGCACTGCCTGATAAGGTTACACTTCTTGGGTCTCAGAGGATAATGGACAAGGGTAAAGTTGTGGTGCAGGGAGGAGGAGGAAAAACAAAAAGGACATGCGTACACCATCTGCAGCTTGTAAATGAGAAGAGTAGTGTGGGATGAGTGGAATGTGGGATATGAGAAAGGGGATTAGGTGTGAGCATATCATAATTTTCAACAGTTTCAACCCTGTGACTTGCCATGGCCACAGTAATGGGCATCCTCATAATGACCAGCACCTTCTCCTCCATAGAGGGGTTAAAACATGCTGGTGTGCCAGGCCCCATCCAGCTAGTTCTTGCTGCCCTATGTTTGTATGTCACCTTGTCCTCAAGTGAGAGAAAAGTGTTGTCAGTGAATGTCGTGTAATGTGTTTGGGTGATATGATTGTCATGGTGGAATAGCTGGCAGTATGTGAACCTGTGAGATGTGGGTATGAGGTTTGTGGCAGTTTCAACTATGTGAGGATGTGATGGAGCACAACAAAGACAGATTTGAGTCAAGATTGTTGGTTGGTGATTGATTGGGTGTGATGAATTGAGCAGTGTCTGAGGCTAGTGGTGTAGTTGGTAAGATACAGCATTTGAAGATGCATTCACTGATCATGATCACTCATGTGAGATCATTGAACTTCTTGCGTCTCTGCATCCATGTCCTCAGGGCTTGACTCTTGTCATTGACCTCCGTAGCTATCTACTCCCAATACCTTCTGAACATTTATCTGGGGGGTGCCCCTCCTCCCTGTGAATACAGGACATTTCTCCCTTTCTACCTCCTCCATCAAGGCCTCCAGTATGGAGCTGGAAAATCTTGGAGCCTGATCCCTCCCATGTTCTGACATTCTTCACTGTTTACTAGGTCAAAGTCGCTTCCTACATGATACCAACACCTGCCCCAGCCACAGTGTGACCTCCCTTTAAGAGGTAGAAGCTAACTTAACCAGTGCAAGCTTGCTTTACAGGGTGCTAGCCATTCATTGATATTGGCTTGTTCTTGATGTGTCCAGACAATCAAAAGCATGGTTAGTGCTGACTGGAGGACACAATCATTAAAATAAGAAGGCAACACAAAGTTGGCACATTATTTGCATTACAATCCCTACACTAATTTTGGGAGGCTATTGAAGTAAGATTTATGGCAAAATGACACCAGTGGCATCTCAAATTTATTTTTTGCCTAATCTGTCAGCATAGTTCATCAGTTCATCGTTAAATGATATCTCATTACAAGGTTGGTTGGCTGTGCTCAAATCAATGATGCCCCCATTAAATATGTAGTTATTCATGAAATATGCTAGAATCTATTGTTAGGGATTTGGTAACTGGGCACTTAGAGAAGCATAATATAATTGGGCAGAGTCAATCAACATGGATTTATGAAAGAGAAATCATGTTTGACAAGAGTGTTAGACATTTTTTTGAGGTTGTAATGAGCAGGATGGATTAAGGAGATCTAGTGGATGAGGTGTATTTGGATTTTCAAAAATTCAATAAGGTGCCATGCAAGAGATTATTCCACAAAATTAAGGTTATAGGTTTAAGGTAATATATATTAGCATTGAATGAAGATTGGTTAATGGACAGAAAACAGAGGGTATGAATAAATGGATAATGTATATTGTAACCAGTGAGATAGCACAAGGATCAATGCTTGGGCCTCAGCTATTTGCAATCTATATGAATGACATAAGTGAGAGAACTGAGTGTAATTTTTCCAATTTTGCTGATGATACAAAGCTAGATGGGAAAGCCATTAGGTGGATGCAAACAGCCTGGAACCATATTATTTAATTTGGCAAAAATGCAGCAGATGAAAAATAATAT
Organism: Cetorhinus maximus; assembly: GCF_964194155.1. Taxonomy (NCBI): domain Eukaryota; kingdom Metazoa; phylum Chordata; class Chondrichthyes; order Lamniformes; family Cetorhinidae; genus Cetorhinus; species Cetorhinus maximus. Next base: position 79,023,547 of record NC_135889.1, read on the forward strand.
AGATAAATGTGAAGTTATTCATTTTGCTAGGAAAAATATAAAAGCAGAATATTTTTTTAAATAGAGAGACAAGGAAATGTTGGGGCTAAATTTTGTCACTTACCGGCAAGAAAGCGGGAGGCGAACCATTCTGGCAGATGGTGGGACCGGGGTGCCATATTGGCGGTGATGGCCAATTAAGAGGTCGCCGCTGAGGCCACTGTCCAATCAAGAACAGCGACAAGCCCCCAACAGTTGCTGGCCCAATCAGAGGGTCGGTTGCTCAGCAGCCTCAGCAATGCCACTGCTAGCCATGGCCATCGCTGAGGCTGCATCACCAGGGAAAGGGAGCCCAAAAGACAGGTGGGTAAGGTTGGGGGAAGCCGGTGCGCCTGGCAGCCAGACCCCAATGATCGGGGAAGGTGGTGGGGTGTGGGGAGATGGTTGTGGGGCACGACAGCACTGTTGCTGTGATGGCAGCCATTGCTACCAAGGGCCTCTTTGTGGATCATAGAGCACCCGTCAAGGAGGAATTCCTCCTCCCCCACCGCCACCCCCCCCCACACCCCCGACTTGGAATCCATGGGAGGCCACCAGCTTTACCTGGTGCTCGTCCTACATGCCACCAGGCCCTCCTGACATGGGTAAAGTGCCTGTGGGTGTCAAGTGAGCCAATTGGCTGCCAAGTGTTTCCTGCTGCTGGCAATATGGCATGGTTGCAGGAAGAAGTCCAGCACCCCAGCCCAGTGACTCACCTTGCCATTGTGTCAACTCTCCGACCTCCTCATCTGTCACCAATGGGCCGGGAAAATTCAACCCATGGCACTCAGAGGGACCTGAGTGCCCTTGCACATAAATCAGAGGAAGTTAACATGCAGGTAGGTAGCAATTAGGAAAGCAAATGGTGTGTTAGCCTTTATAACAAAGGGATTGCAGTATAAGAGTGAAGTGATCTTATTGAAATTGTATGGTTATTACTGAAAAAAGAGATGCTGTCAAAGCTTTTCATCTTGCACTCATCAGGAAAATTTGCAAGAATACCAATGGTAAAGGGAACAACAATTTATACTGCATGAGAAGAGAGTGCTAATTGATTGGCAAGTAGACTCTGAGTGGTAAAGGTGTTGCCATGGAGAATGTATCAGGGAACAGTTAACTGCCAAGCTTCTGTTCAAATTCAAACCAGGCAGGTTGACTCTGCTCAATGTATTGCCATGGGGAATGAATCAGGGAATGGCTGTCTCAAAGCTTTAGTTTAGTTGAAAAAGGTGCAATGCATGGACATGCTCCTTCTCATGCAATATAAATTGTTGTTCCCTTTACTATTGGTATTCTTGCGAACTGTGCTGATGAGTGCAAGAATGAAAAGCTTTGACAGCATTTCTCATTTTTCAGCTATACTCGAGTCTTGTACTACCAAAATGACTAATTGCACAGTTCCTTGGTGAGCCCAAAACTGGAGTACTGTGTACAGTTTTGTTGTCTTTACCTAAAGAACTAGGTATAGTTGCCATAAAGGGAGTGCAACAAAAGCACCCTGGACGAATGCCTGGATGAGAGGATTGTCTTCAGAAGAGATTGAGTATAGATCTTTTTTCCACTGGGTTTAGGAGAATGAGGGGTGACCTAATTAAAATATATAAAATTCTTCAGGGACTTGACAAGGGTGGATGCTGGAAGGCTGTTTCTGCTGACTGGGGAATCTAGAACTTGAGGTCACAGTCTCAGACTAAGGAGTCAACCATTTAGGACTGTGATAAGGAGACATTTCTTCACTCAAAAGTGCAGTAAACCATTGGAATGTTCTACCCCAGAAGACTCAGTCATTGGGTATATTCAAAACAGAGTTCAATTGATTTTTGGATATTAAGTGAATCGAGAGATATGGAGTTAGGGCAGAAAGTATAAAAGATCATCCATGATCTTATTGAATAGCAGAGCAGGCTTGAAGGGTCAAATGGCTCCGGCACTTATTTCTTATGTTAACTTATAATAATGCATTCTAACATTCCTGCATTTACAGCTTGCTAAATAACCGGTTCAATATTCATTTTAACTAATTGATGATCGACAATTACTTTTACAATATGTCATTCCTCTGAAGGAAATGCACCCCATTTTTAAAAAAGTTTAAATATTTGAAAATCTAAACCCAACCAAGGCATATTGCAAACGTCTCTGTTTCAAAAGTTAAATTTCAAGACTTGTATTTCCATTGTTTTTCCTTTCATTTGAATTCATTGCTATCCAAATTTTCTGCAGATTTCTGCTTCATTATATATCTATATGCAAGCTTCAGGCAAATGAAAATGGATAAAAAAAAGTAATTGTACCTTTCTCAGTGAGTTCAGGGTGATTTTGCAATGTATTGTTTTCTTACCACAAGGGGGCAATAGCAGCACTGGAAGAAGGAAAACTTGCTTTGTGAAGTTGCTTCTTTATATTTTTATGTAAATTCCAGTTTCTAAAATCAGAAATAGTGAAAAGTAAAATAAAATAGCACATCCATGTCTAATGTTTGCTGTACAATATAGCAGAAACACAGTTACAAATTTAATTCAAATAGCAGAAAAAAATATACACTATTGAAGATATTAAAAATTAAATTTGCTTTTCACGACATTTTCTAGTTTAATCAAAATGATTTAGAGAGGTTAAATAGCAGACTATTAATATGCTCCTACTTTTCCTCGAATAATACTCTTACAATAGCTTGATTTTCATTTAACTTGTAGCCAGTTGGCTCCCTAAATGTCAAATCTGATAGCCTGGAAAGATGCTGTGTGACATGTTCAGTGTGTGAGTTCAGTCCCCTTACTTTTAATGACTCTGTTATTGTGAAACTAATAATTACCTTGGAGATTGGAACTATCCTCCATGCTTACAGTGGGAATTTCCACATGGTAAAGACAAGTTACTAGGATACAAATTTTAGGAGTCTAATTCACACTGGGCTGGTGTGAATCCTTACTTATATCTAACTGTGAACATAAATTCTCTTGTACACTATTGCTCCATTAGCATGTTTAGATAATTTCCTGTCTGACATTCACCCACTTAAATCAGTTAACAACTTACAGAGACTGTGCAGAGAGGGAATTAAATGCAGTAGTCAGCTAACGTGTGAGAGTTTAAATTATTATTTTAACAACATTAATTATTTTCAGCTATGGCCATTTTAGTTTTTTCAGGTTATTTATAATAATTATTAGTTTATGGAAAAAAGATCAAAGCAAAAAATACATTGCTAGTTCTCTTTTATTAAAAATGTATTTTTTTAAAAAGCGGAGAATCTGACTTCAAGTGATAGATTATTAGGCATTGTCACCTCCAACAAGCCAACATTGCTGATATTTTTAAAGATTGTCCTTATTTGAAATAAACAAATCTCTCATCTGCAAGTGCATGGAAATATTTAAAAACTGCATTTTTTGAGATTCAAATTAGTGCTAAATCGATAACTAAAATGTCATTCACTACTTCTTCAGTTGTCTTCTCTCGCACTTTTCATTTCCCTCATTTTTGCTTGCATCAAGTTCCTTCTTGTCAATTCTATTGTTTTGTCACCACATTACTCTTCCATACTCATCTTTAGTCAGCCTTCACCATTTAAAGCTTCATTAAGTCATGGTTTCTCCCGTGCCTGAGTTATGAATTTGAATTTTGTTATTTTTAATCTTTTATAATGTGGTGTTCCCTGCTTCTCTGGATCATAATGAAAATTCACCTCAGTAAAGTGAGGATTCAGATTGGTTCATAGCATGGTCAAGCAATATATATTTTATCTTAAGTCTGATTGTAATTTAGTCACAGAAGTTCAGACAGAAACAGTTGTGATAAAATGATGAGTTAACAGCAATGAACAGAGAATGTTTACCATGTGAAATTGTATTTTTTTTATTTTCCTAAATGACAATTATCTTTGCTAAATTTAACCTGTTTTGTAAATTACTTCAGCTAAAAAGCAATCCAGTTTAGATGTCTGACACTAAAACGGCAATAATTTTTGTATGATGCATGAAAAATCCTTCAATGAAGCTTTTAACAGTTAAAGCTTATTGGAGGATTGTTTACATTGCCAGTTTGTCCTCAAAAACTGATAATTTATTTTGGAATTTGTCTATTGACAAAGTCTGGACTGAACATGATCAGTATTTAATAATTGCAGATTGGAAGAACAGGTAGCAGTGTGAGTTAGCACTTTGCTCTTTTAGTTCTGATGGGAAAGTAGGATCCTCGGTGAAATAAATTTTCTTTGTTCGGTTTCTATTAGCTGTGATTTCATAACAACTTGGCTGCCATGGCAGGGGGCTCTGGTGGGAGGGGGGGAGGTGGTGGAGGTGCAGGGGGTGGGTATTTTAATTCCACCTATCTGCTTATCTGGTGGAAACATTTTTTTAAAGTTGTGTAGGCCATGTCAGTCACCCCTCCCTTTACTGAAAACTTATTGTGCCTGATTCTTGGAACAGGCTCAAGGGGCTGAATGGTGTACGCCCGTGCTTACGTTCCTATGCTCTTCCTGGCAGCCTCCTGCCAACTGGTTTTAGCAGCTGGGCAGCAGCCTCCCATCGACTTTCCTATCGAGCTTGTTTTGATCAGGAACTTGGCCAGTGGCATGCTCATGAGACCTAGTTGTTAAAATATGGATGGGGCAACCTCTCCCTAAGCAGTGCTCCCACCAGCACTTCAAATTGATCCCTTCATTTGACATCAATTGGCAGTCTCACTCAGAGCCCAATAGATAGTTCATGTGGGAAATTAAAATGTTACCTGTTGCGAAAGGGAATCCTTTATGGTTAACGCACAGTGTTGAGGCAGCATGGAAGGAAATTTATCTTGCTCCTCTCATGTTTGGAAAGATTTGATACTTAAGCAAGTGCAAAGCATGAGAAACATTCAGCACCAAAATCATTTATTTAATGCTTATGTGATTTACAAATGTTCTTTTTTATATAAAAATAAATATTAAAAGATAATGAAAGCTACATACTCATTTAATCCAGAAAACAAATTAATATCTTTATAAGAACTTGTCTGTATAGGTTATTGTTTACTATTAAACTTAAGAAACTTGAAGATTAAACAGATAGGAAAAAATATATCATGTCATTGAATGGAATAAAATATTACAAGTTATTTTCTTATTTTGGCACATTTCAGTTATAAATACAAAATATATCTTTTGATCTTGAGTGAATAATAGTTATTAAGAAGGAAATTAATTATTTGCTTCAACAATCTTAACCTCAGTGCATTTGTTCTGGATTAATTACTAATAGATGAAATGACTCAAAGTTCATTGATAAAATCTTTCTTTCAGTGTAAACCAGAAGTTAACTAAGTTGACCCTAGATTTAATGTAGATATCAGGACAGGTGGTTAAATTTTTCATATTTAAGTTGCCAAACTGCTAAAGATTACCCCTGGATACCTTGGACAGGATTTTCCATGAGTGCTTCTGACGCCTGCCGTCAGGCTGAAATGGCAGCGCAGAAGCTCACACTGTGTGGGAAACAATCACTCTTATTGGGGCATCAATTAGTGGCCAGAGGGCAGTCTTGCCACCCAATTAAGGATGGCAGGCAGATTCTCAAAGCTGGAGGACCATTCAAAGGTCTTCAGCAGAGGTGAGGTGAGAGTGATTGCACTTGATGTCAAGGCAGCATTTGACCAAGTGTGGCAACCCAGCTAATTTGAAGTCGGTGGGAATCAGGGGAAAACTTTCCATGGGTTGGAGTCATACCGAGTGCAAAATAAGGTGGCTGTGGCCAATCATCTCAGCCCCAGGACATCGCTGCAGGAGTTCCTCAGGGTAGTGTCCTGAGTCCAACCATCTTCACTGTTTCACCAATTACCTTCGCTCTTGTAGGGTGGACAAGTTGTGCTATTAGTGAGAGTTGATCTGCAGCCACTTCTTAGGTGGAAACATTTATTTACAAAATACTCAGCAGCAAATACATGTGTGCTTTCAACTCCAACTCTATCTCTACACTGACTGCTGAGGTAGCCCATGCTACTCTCCTATTGGTTACTACAGATCATGTGATCTTTCCTAACAAGTATTATCTTTAAAGGTACATTGCACACTAAACAAAACCATAATTACCTACATTCCTCCCCCTTTAACTTGGCTATACATATTATATTTACAAGTACATATTTTTCAAGACAACATAATACTTACACTGGGTAAAGAATTTACAAGTTCAGTCTTTCAGGTGGTTCCCTGGTATGGCTGGAACATCACAGCTCCACAGCTTCAGATTCTTTGTCAGGAACCTCCTATTCTGGAGTTGCCTGAACACCAGCTGCTTCGGTGGGCACTTACAGTTCTGTATCCTCAAATCTTACAGGAACATCAGACATGTCAGTCCTGGGTTGAGTATCCTCAACAGGAAACGTAGACCTGGTCATGATCTCTGGTGGAACCATATTTTGGTGATTTGTCTCTCTCTTCCTTAAATGGTCAACGTGTTTATGGATGATCCGGCCTTCCACCTCCACATGGTAGGATAGGGGTCCAGTCACCACACTTATTTCAACAGGTAATCACTTTAGTCCTTCCCCAAAGATTTTTACGTATTCTGGCACTCCCACCATAAATTTCCTCTCATGACTATGCCAGTCGTGTTTAGTTTTCTAGCTTCCCTGACTCCTTTCCACTTCTCCTTCTAAATTTGGCCATATTAAGCTCAATCTTGTCCTGAGATGGTGTTTTAACAATAACTCTGCAGATGTGACACCTGTTGTTGTGTGAGGGGTAGTCCTGTAATGAAAAAGAAAGCGTGCTGGCTTGGTTGCCAAAGAATCACCAGTTAGATTTTCCATGCCTGCCTTGAACATTTGAACCGCCCTATCAGCCAGTCCATTTGAGGAAGGGTGGTACGGTGTGGTTTTCACATGAGTGATACCGTTGAGGTTGATAAACTGTTGAAATTCAACACTGATACATGCCATGCTGTTATTGGAAACGACTACTTCTGGTAGTCTGTGAGTGGCAAAACTCTGACTTAGCATCTCAATTGTAGCAATCGATGTTGGTGACTTCACCTCATATACGTCCAACCATTTTGAATGGGCATCGACAATGAGCAGAAACATTGTTCCCAGGAAAGGTCCAACGTAGTCAATGTGTAACCACACCCAGGGTCTACCTGGCCACTCCCATGGGTGTAATGGAGCTGTCACTGGCAACTTATGTAGTTGCTGACATTGCACACAGTGCTTTACTAAACTCTCTATTTCGCCATCTATCCCAGGCCACCCTAGATATGTGCTATGGTCTTCATTCGGGAAATTCCTGGATGTGCGATGTGCAGTTCAATTAAAAGTGGCTCCATTCCCTTTGGAGGAATTATCACTCATGCTCCCAACAATAAGATGCCATCCTGGCTGCTTATTTCATGTCTTCTGTTGAAGTACGGTTTAATTTAGTCAGATATGGGCTCCTGTGACCAGCCACGTAGGATTGTTCTCGTACCTGAGATAGGACTGGGTCCCGACTTGTCCAGTCTCTGATCTGTCGCACACATACCAGCAAGGAATCTAAGAAATTTAACAGTAAAACAAGTTCCTGTGAAACTGGGACGTCCTCATCATTTTCCTGTAAAGGCAAATGACTAAATGCATCAGCGTCCGCGATTTGATTGGCAGACCTATGTACAAAAGTGTATTAGTATGCTGCCAGAATTAAAGCCCTATTAGTATTTCTGTATCTTCTAACTACGTGCCTTCTTCTTTCTAACACAAACTTTAGTCTCGGTCTTCTTTTTGACTTCACTGTTGGCCAGAGTTCTCTCAGATGCAAGTTCAACTTCCCTGAGCTCAGTGGCTGAGTCTCCCAAAATTTCATTATCTATCTGCTTCTTGGAAATTTCTTCAACTTTTGCTTTCAAAGCCTCTTTGGATTCATTTAGCTGATTCTTCAGCTCTTCCATCTCTTTTTTGTATTTAAAAACAAAAAGCTAAAAGCTGGGACCCGCATGGGCCCCAGCTATGCCTGTCTCTTTATGGGGTATGTGGAACATTCCTTGTTCCGGTCCTACTCCGGCCCCCTCCCACAATTCTTTCTCCGGTACATCGATGATTACTTCGGTGCTGCTTCATGCTCTCGTCGGGACCTGGAAAAATTTATTAATTTTGCTTCCAATCTCCACCCCTCCATCATTTTCACATGGTCCATCTCTGACACTTCTCTTCCCTTCCTTGACCTCTCTGTCTCAATTTCTGATGATAGACTGTCCACCAATATCCATTACAAGCCTACCGACTCCCACAGCTACCTCGACTACAGCTCCTCACACCCTGCTTCCTGTAAAGACTCCATCCCATTCTCTCAGTTCCTTCGCCTCCGTCGCATCTGTTCTGATGACGCTACCTTCAAAAACAGCTCCTCTGACATGTCCTCCTTCTTCCTTAACCGAGGTTTTCCATCCACGGTCGTTGACAGGGCCCTCAACCGTGTCCGGCCCATATCCCGCGCATCCTCCCTCACGCCTTCTCCTCCTTCCCAGAAACATGATAGGGTCCCCCTTGTCCTCACTTATCACCCCACCAGCCTCCGCATTCAAAGGATCATCCTCCGCCATTTCCGCCAACTCCAGCATGATGCCACCACCAAACACATCTTCCCTTCACCCCCCCTGACGGCATTCCACAGGGATCGTTCCCTCCGGGACACCCTGGTCCACTCCTCCATCACCCCCTACTCCTCAACCACCACCTATGGCACCTTCCCATGCCCACGCAGAAGATGCAACACCTGCCCCTTCACTTCCTCTCTCCTCACCGTCCTAGGGCCCAAACACTCCTTTCAAGTGAAACAGCATTTCACTTGCATTTCCCCTAACTTAGTCTACTGCATTCGTTGCTCCCAATGCGGTCTCCTCTACATTGGAGAGACCAAACGCAAACTGGGCGACCGTTTTGCAGAACACCTGCGGTCTGTTCGCAAGAAAGACCCAAACCTCCCTGTCGCTTGCCATTTTAACACTCCACCCTGTTCTCTTGCCCACATGTCTGTCCTTGGCTTGCTGCATTGTTCCAGTGAAGCCCAACGCAAACTGGAGGAACAGCACCTCATCTTCCGACTAGGCACTTTACAGCCTTCCGGGCTGAATATTGAATTCAACAACTTTAGATCTTAAACGCCCCCTCCCCCCATCCCCACCCCGTTTCTCTCCCCCCACCCCCTTTTTTTTTCAATAATTTATAGATTCTTCTTTCCCCACCTATTTCCATTATTTTTAAATCTAAAACTAAAACCTTGTTAGTCTTTTCCACCCCACCCCCACTAGAGCTGTACTTTGAGTGTCCTGTCTTCCATTCTTAATTAGCACTTTTCTTAGACAACATCACCACCTTCAACACCTCTTTGATCCTTTTGTCTGTGACATCTTTTGATTATCTGCTCCTATCACTGCTTGCTTATCTCCACAATCACCACACCCTCAACTTATCTCTCCCCCCCAGCCCCCCCCCCCCCCCCCCCACCTTAAACCAGCTTATACTTCACCCCTCTCCTAACTATGCTTCAGTTCTGCCGAAGGGCCATGAAGGCTCGAAACGTTAACTGATTTCTTCTCCACCGATGCTGCCAGACCTGCTGAGTTTTTCCAGGTAATTCTGTTTTTTTTTCTTTTTTGTATTTGTTTGCTGCCTCCTGGAAAATTGGACATTGTTGTGTCTTCTCTGCCAACTGATCCTTCAGTTTGTTCAGAGAGGTGCTGAATTCTTTCTGTTTCTCTTTACACTTTTCCAGAGGTACAAACCTTGACCTGAGGGAATCTTATAGTGTGTGAATGTCTTTCAACAGGTTTTCTATTCCCTTCAAAGCTTGCTCACCTTGTCTCAAACTCTGTCAACAAGCAGGGTCTCTTTGAGTTCCTTCTGCTGTTCTTCCAGGTTTTGGCTTAAGACAGCCTGCATTTCTTCAGGGTGTTGAGTCCTTACACACACCTTTTTCAAAACAGAAACCCTTCCAGCTTCTGTTTGGAATCCCAGTGGCCAATCAAGGATGATTTCCCTTAGCCAATTTCGCCCCAGAAGGCTTTGTCCTCTGCCTCTCAGTACTAACATTGGTAGCTTTGCCATTTGGCTTCCATAATGGACAGTTACTCTGTTTATGTCTTTTATTTGAATGTCTTCACCCATATATGTTTTTAGCTTGGAGGCTGTTTCTTCTAAACTTAATTGATGTTCACCATTGTTCAAATATCTGAAGATATGTTTCCAATTACTGTAGTGGAAGCTCCTGTGTCCACATCCATTCTGACTAGTTTGCCATTTACTTTCATTCTGACAAATATTGGTTCTGTCTTTCCAACTTTCAGATCAAACAATGGGTAAATGTCTGAATTTGTTGTTTCAGGCTCTTCTACATTGCAGATTTCATTGGGCTTCTTCTTTTGTTTACAAGTCTGCTTGAATCTTTCCCTGCACTGCCTCATCATATGTCCATTTCTAAGACAATAGTAGCATTTGATGTTTTTAAACTGCCAATCACTAAATGGCTGTTTGTTTCTACCTCTATTAAAATTAATCTTCGATTTCGCTGACAAGTTATTTTTCTTTATTCTTTGGCTAGCTGGGGCTGTTTCCCACTTCTCGGCAGAGTCTTGCTTTTTCACGCCTCTTTCAGCTGAGGTTTCCTGCCTGATGTGGAGGATGGCACCATTTTGCACACCCTGTATTGCTTTTGAATCTCTTACTGTGCTTTCCATGGCCAGCGCTATCTCTAGCACTTTCTTGAAATCCAAATTCACTTCAGACAATAATCTTTTCGGAATAGTGTCCTCTTTCAAACCACACACTAAACGATCTCTGAGCATGTCGTTCAGAGTCGTACCGAACTCATAATGTTCCATTAGCTGCTTCAGAGTTGCCACATAGGATGCAATTGTCTCACCCAGGGCTCTATTTCATGAATTAAACCTGAACCTCTGCATCGTGACTGCGGGCTTGGGTTGAAAGTGACCCCTCACGAGGTCCACCAATTCATCATAATTCTTCGAATCTGGGACACTGGGTGCCGTCAAACTTCAAATCAGACTGCAGGTTTATCTCCCACAAGTATTCAAGAGTATCACTTGCCTCTTATCTTCCCCTGTAATCTCATTCTCTTGAAAAAAGAACATGAGGCGTTCTATGTATTGAGACCAAATGTCCGTGGCTGATCCAAAAGGATCAATTCTTCCAAACTGTGGCATTTTGAGAGGGGATAACTTCTTCAATTCTAACGGAGCTTGCTATTTACAATCACTGGGCGAGGTACAGTGTAGATTTCTTTCTAACTTGATTTCTTCTGCTTAATCCTGTTTTATCCTCATTGCCAGTTTGTTGTGGGGCTGAGTTGTACTAGCAGTAATAGAGTTGATCTGCAGATGCTTCTTGGCTTGAAACATTAAGTTTATTTACAATATGCTCAGCAGCAACTATACGTGTGCTTTCAACTCCAACTTTAACTCCATGCTGGCTGCTGAGGTAGCCCGTACTACCCTCCTATTGGTTACTACAGATCATGTGATCTTCCCTAACAAATATTATTCTTAAAGATACATTACACACTAAATAAAACCATAATTACTACCACTCTATCATAAGGTTTGAAATGGGGGTATTTGCTGATGATTACACAATGTTCAGCACCATATGCAATTCCTCAGATACAGAAGCAGTCAGTGTCTATATGCAGCCAGACCTGGGCAACATTCAGACTTGGGCTGATAAGTGGCAAGTAACTTTCACGTCACACAAGTGCCAGGCGATGACCCTCTCCAATAAAAGAGAATCTAACCATTTCCCCTTGACATTCAATGTCATTACCATCACTGAATCCACCACTATCAATATCCTGGGGGTTATCAATGACCAGAAACTGAACTGGACCAGCCAAATAAATACTGTGGCTACAAGAGCAGATCAGAGGCTGGAAATCCTGTGGTGAGTAACTCACCTCCTGACTCCCCAAAGCCTGTCCAACATCTAGAAGGCACAAGTCAGGAGCGTGGTGAAATACCCTCCACTTTCCTGGATGAGTGCAGCTCCAACAACACTTAACTAGTTCGACACCATCCAGGGTAAAGCAGCCCGCTTGATTGGCACCCTATCCACCACCTTACATATTCACTCCTTCCACCACCTATGCATTGTGCCGCTGTGTGTACCATCTACAAGATGCACTGCAGCAACTCACCAAGACTCCTTTAACTGCACCTTCCAAACCCGCAGTCTTTGCCACTTAGAAGAACAAGGGCAGCAGGTACATGGGAACAGCACCACCTAGAAGTTCCTCTCCAAGCCACACACCATCCTGACTTGGAAATATATTGCCATTCCTTCACTGTCGCTGGAACTCCCTTCTTAACAGCACTGTGGGTGTACCTACACCGCATGGACTGCAGGGGCTCAAGAAGGCCACTTACCACCACCCTCTCAAGGGCAATTAGGGATGGGCAATAAATGCTGGCCTAACCAGCAATGCCCATAAAAGAATAAAAGAAAAACCTACAATTGAAGGTAAATAAGGCAAGGGTGCTTCAAGTTGGAGGTGCCTTTCTTCCAGCTTTTTAAAATTTAAAATAAAAAAATCACTTTTGCAGCCAGGCGATCACTGTGGGAGTGTTCAAGGGGAGGTCCCCTCTACTGAAAGGGCCTGTGGCTGTTTCAACACTCAGACAGGAAGGAAGGATCTTTGCACTTAGACAGCTGGCCACCGGTCTGCCGCCATGAGCCCATCTCCAGGCTCCTGAATTAGCCCCCCCGTTGCCTGTGGCGACCTGGAGGTTGACTGGAAAATACTATATGGCAGTCCTTTAATTGAACTTAAGTGACCCTCAATAAGCTGTGTAGCGGGTAGTCCTTCCACACCTTCCCCAATCCCACCATCATTCCTCTCTAAACATGGCTCGGAATCAGGACGAGTTTGGGGAACTCGCGGGGATACAACAAGCGGGGATATTTTTAGCTCCCCCACCTCTGTTCCCCACCCCAGCAGGGGGCTCAAAATTCTGCCCCTTGAGTCCTACTGTGGCCCTTTCTTTTCAATCATTGGATAGTTATATTTTCAAATCACTTCATAAACCAAGTTTGGTCATTTCCTTGAATTTAATTAATGTAGAAAGTTAAATTCTGAGAATGAAAATGATTTTTTTGTATAATTATATTCATAGCTTTGCAGGAAGAAAGCCTTGAAACTGTAAGGAAGTGTACAGTGAAGCACCAATATTAAGAACATACTTGGATCATCACTGAGCGAATGGTGAAACTGTCACATTCAGAAAATGCAGTTGTCGGTCATCAGCTTGTGTTGAATGATCTCTCTCAATAAGAATCAATTTCATGAGTACTGAAAGGAAACCCCTAGGCAATTGAGGAAAATGGGATGATGAAGGACGACAAACTAATAACACACAATTCTTCATTGATTAGCCATTGATTAACTATTATTTTCCTAAAATGACAAAAAAGCCTGGGAAAAGGTAACTGAAGCCTATTATTTACTTATAACTCAAGCAGAGGAAGATTTCCTCTAGGCAAGTTCCAGTGACTGGGTTGTATAACTAGGCAAGAATGAAGCACATAAATCAAAGCCATCACTCCTAATTTTTTTGAATTAGAGTCATAGTGCTGAATTTTGCCAGCTCTTTGAGGATGAACTGGGAAGCAGTAAGGCTGAAATAAATGATGTCGGAAGGCAAGGGTAGCATGCCCAACATCTTCCCCCTGCCATGTATTTTGCCAGCGGCGAGAAGATCGAAGACGACCCACCCGCCTGGAGCCCAATTGAGCCACATGAGTGGCCAATTAGTGGCCACTTCCTGCTTCTGTGGGCATTTTGCCAGTGGCGAGGATTCCACCGCCACGTGGAGAGATGTCCAGTGAAATCTGGCGGTATTCTTGTATCCTTTGGCCCACAGAGGAGCATCCTGGTGGCAATGGCTGTTCCCACAACAATGTTGCTGCCTGTCCACCAAGACCGCCTGCAGCCACCACCCCTGCACCACCCCCCCCCCCCCCCCCCACCCCCCCAACGCCCAACCCCCACCGCTGCTTCCTATGGACTGCTTACCAGGCCCTGGCTACCTCCAGCTTCACTTGGCTGACTTCAAGAGCGCCAGCCATCCAACTGCCCTCATTCTGTAGTTGTAGCCCCAGCAATAACCACCACTAGTGGTGGCTCTGCTGAGCTGGCAGCCTGCTGATTGGGCTGGCAGCTCTTGGAGTGGCACACCCAGCAGCAACCACTTAATTGGCTGCAAAGTACAGCCCATACAGTCAGAGAGTCATTATAGTGCAGAAGGGGACACTCGGCCCATGATGTCCATGTCAGTTGTCTGCAGAGAAATCTAGTAGGTTGCATTCCCCTGCTCTATCCTGTAGCCTGCAAGTTTATTTCCCTCAGTGCCCTTCCAATTTCTTTCTGAAATCATTTATCCTCACTGCTTCCATCACCTTGATAGGCTGGGAGGTCCAGCTAGGTCATTACTGCCCACTGCGTAAAAATATTTCTTCATCAAACCCCACCCTGCAATTCTTGCCCAAAACCTTAATTCCTAGTCCCTGTCCCATCAGCTGATGGAAACAGCTTTTACTTTGTGTACCTTACCTATAACTCTAATAGTCTTAATAACTAAAGACAGAAAATGCTGGAAATACTCAGTGGGTCAGGCAGGATCTGTGGAGAGAGAAACAGAGTTAACGTTTCAGCTCAATGACCTTTTACCAGAACTGGGGAGACAGGTTACAGTGGGTGAGGGGGGCAGTGAAATTGAGACTGCTGATGTCATTGCTGGCAGTCCTTAATGAAACAATCAAAAGAGGGGAAGAGGCCAGAGGGATCCAGGTGGAGGGAGAACACTGGAGATAGGTAAAGGGGTCCACTGTGCAGAGAGAGGACTCCTGGCCACTCTCTATCCATCATGTAACTACCACAAATTCACACCTTCCTTGCATGTCAAAGACAAGTTTCCCAGTGAAATACCAATATTGCAAAAGTTCTGAGGAACAAGGCAATTCAGACAGCATCTTCCTGATTTTTTTTTTGTGCTTATCTGCATTTGTGGATGTCAGGCGTTGCTGCCCAATTTACTTCAGTCTCACCATTGTTTCTGCTGTAATATTTTGGCCCTTGTTTTTCAGGTAGTTTTCTTTGTACTAAACACTGCTGGACTTTCAACTTATTAGGAATGCACAAAAGCTAAGATTCTCCACTCAGAAGAAATTCCAATCAGAAATGGGGAGGTGCTACTCTGACACATTGGGAGGAAGGCTTGCATACTGTTGTAGGGCAGGGAGGCTTACAGCATTTTCAAGGGGTGGTCATGCACCAAAATGGGAGCAGAGCACAAAGCTTTCTTCACAAAAAATGTATACCATATCTATAGGTTTTTTGCTGGAGATGTCAAAATAGTTGAGGTAAGGCAGAGGATAGAAGCCCTGTTTGATGTGGAGCAGAATAGGCCATCAAGGACCATTGTGCAGGGACAGTGGGCAGACAGCAGTTGCAGTCAATGCCAACATCGACACTGACACATTACAGCTTATTGCCGGAAAAAAGTTTAATGATTTTGCCAAGGGAAGATGAGAGAGGCCAAAATACCTTACAAAAATGCACTGTACTAAGAACATCTACTACTTACAATGGCCTTGCCCTCATGCTGTGTTAATGTGTTTGAATTGCTTACTTTTACAATTTCTGGGGAGTACGATGCCCTTCAAGCTCCAAACCTTTACCTGAAAGTGTTATGTGAAATCTAATTGCTTTCTGCATGCACCTATCATCTGACCCATGAACTCTGGGTTCTATTGAGTTCCATGATAACCAAAGCTCTATAAAATCAGAGAAAGAACAGCTACCAGTGACAGACCCTCAAACTTCTGGCCTCTCATCCCCCATGATGGGGAAACTCTCCAAATCCTGAGAGTGAGGCAGGAGAAGTTGTCGAGATGGAGAAGTAGCAGGGCAGATCCATCAGGAGGATCCTTCTTTTCCTTCCCATTGTTCAGTACCCCACATTACCAGTCTCCAAATTAAATCAGGAAACCCACATCACCCCTGTCAATGAAAATGATGTAAAATCTGTTGCTCATTTCCTCCTTTTATATGGACAGGATTTTTTGCTTGGTGTGCAGGTGCATGCCCGACATGCCCGAGCGTGAAATAAAGTGTGTTGATGTCGGCCAAGCGTGCAGACATCACAGAATCACACAGTGCAGAAGAGGCCCTTCAGCCCATCGAGTATGCACCAACACGTGAGAAACACCTCACCTACCTACCTGATCCCATTTACCAGCACTTGGCCCATAGCCTTGAATGTTATGACGTGCCAAGTGCTCATCCAGGTACTTTTTAAAGGATGTGAGGCAACCCGCCTCCACCACCCTCCCAGGCAGCTCATTCCAAACCATCACCACCCTCTGGGTAAAAAAGTTTTTCCTCATATCCCCCCTAAACCTCCTGCCCCTCACCTTGAACTTATGTCCCCTCGTGACTGACCCTTCAACTAAGGGGAACAGCTGCTTCCTATCCACTCTGTCCATGCCGCTCATAATCTTGTACACCTCAATCAGGTCGCCCCTCAGTCTTCTCTGCTCCAACGAAAACAACCCAAGTCTATCCAATCTCTCTTCATAACTCAAATGTTTCATCCCAGGCAACATCCTGGTGAATCTCCTCTGCACCCCCTCCAGTGAAATCACATACTTCCTATAATGTGGTGACCAGAAGTGCACACAGTACTCCAGCTGTGGCCTCACCAAGGTTCTATACAATTCCAACATTATCTCCCTACTTTTGTAATCTATGCCTCGATTGATAAAGGCAAGTGTCCCATATGCCTTTTTCACCACCCCACTAACATGCCCCTCCACCTTCAGAGATCTATGGACACACACGCCAAGGTCCCTTTGTTCCTCAGAACTTCCTAGTGTCATGCCATTCATTGAATACTTCCTTGTCAAATTACTCCTTCCACAGTGTATCACCTCACACTTTTCAGGGTTAAATTCCATCTGCCACTTATCTGCCTAGTTGACCATCTCGTCTATATCTTCCTGTAGCCCAAGGCACTCAACCTCACTGTTAACCACCCGGCCAATCTTTGTGTCATCCGCAAACTTACTAATCCTACCCCCCACATAGTCATCTATGTCGTTTATACAAATGACGAATAATAGGGGACCCAGCACAGATCTCTGTGGTACACCACTGGACACTGGCTTCCAGTCACTAAAGCATCCTTCTGTCATCACCCTCTGTCTCCTACAACTAAGCCAATTTTGAATCCACCTTATCAAATTACCCTGTATCCCATGTGCATTTGCCTTCTTTATAAATCTCCCATGTGGGACCTTGTCAAAGGTTTTGCTGAATCCATATAAACTACATCAACTGCACTACCCTCATCTACACACCTGGTCACCTCAAAAAATTCAATCAAATTTGTTAGGCATGACCTCCCTCTGACAAAGCTATGCTGACTATCCCTGATCAAACCTTGCCTTTCCAAGTGGAGATAGATTCTCTCCTTCACAATTTTCTCCAATAGTTTCCCTACCACTGACATGAGACTCACTGGCCTGTAGTTCCCTGGCTTATCTCTACAACCCTTCTTAAAAAGTGGAACCACATTAGCTGTTCTCTATGCCTCTGGCATCTCCCCTGTGGCCAGAGAGGAATTAAAAATTTGGTCAGAGACCCTGCGGTCTCCTCCCCTGCCTCCCTCAGCTGCCCGGGACACAAATCATCTGGACCTGGAGATTTGTCCACTTTTAAGCCTGTCAACACCTCCAATACCTTGTCACTCCCTATATCAATTTGCTCAAGAACCTTGCAGTCTCTCTCCCCAAGTTCGATATCTTCATCCTCGTTCTCTTGGGTGAAGACGGATGTAAAGTAATTCGTTCAACACTCTACCAATGTCCTCTGGCTCCACCTGTAGATTGGCCCCTTGGTCCCTAATGGGTCCTACTCTTTCCCTGGTTATCCGCTTCCCATTGATATACTTATAGAATATCTCAGGATTTTCCCTACTTTTACCAGCCAGAGCTTTCTCATATCCCCTCTTTGCTCTCCTAATTGCTTTCTTAAGCTCCACCCTGCACTTTCTGTACTCCACTAATGCCTGCTGATTTGCTTCCCTTGTACCTGCTAAAAGCATCTTTTCCTTCTCATCGTAACCTGAATATCTCTGGTCATCCATGGTTCTCTGGGCTTGTTAGTCCTTCCTATCATCCTAGAGGGAACATGTTGAGTCTGTACCCTCCCCATTTCCTTTTTGAATGCCCCCCACTGCTCCTCTGTAGATTTCCCCACAAGTTGCTGTTCCCAGTCTACCTTGGCCAGATCCTGCCTTATTTTACTAAAGTCCGCTCTCCACCAATCCAAAACATTTTCGCACAATACGCACTCTCGTGATATTTCACTAGGCAGGCACGTGATGAAGATGGAGGCATGCCCGCCATTAATAAATTGGCCAGTTAAGGCCCAAGAGACACCAATTGTCTCCGGCTTTGTTTAGCCCATGTGATTTTCAGGCAATCGCAAGGGTAAAATGGACAGGCGGGCAGGCCACAATTTGCAAAGCCTCATCCACGGGTGGGATAAGAGGGGTCAGTGGCCTTGTCAAAGCGATTAGTGAGGAGGGCAGGATATCAATTGCTGCTGCTTGCTTCTGTGAACAGGACAGTTTCATTTTGCTTGAAAGCTGCACTCAGAGAATTTAGAGGCTTCAGTTCAGGACTCAGTGTTGTTGACCAGGCCCCCGGAGGATTCACACCCCTTGGGGCCCTCCAGGTTCAGACAGCCTTCCCTTATCCTGGTAATGGGGATTACTGGAGGCACCTCCTTTGAGGAGGAAGAGAAGGCTAGAAGGAGGAGGAGGCCAGGTGTCCCTATTCAGCTTCCAGGGGAGCGACCTGTGGGAGGAGATATGCAGGCTGAAGAGGCGCAGGGCCAACAGGAAGGCCAAGGTGGAAGGGGGCTGCAGAAGATGCCACTATCCTGCTGCCAGGGTTTACAGACGGCGATGCAGCTTTCTCAATGTGTCTGAAGTGCAATGCCAAAGGAGGCTCCATCTCTCAAGGGAGACACTAACCTCCATCTGTTAGAGGATTGGCCCTGAGATCATTTCCAACTGTGTGGGTGGACACCCCATACTAGTGGCGCTGAAGGTCATGGTGGCCCTCAACTTCTATGCCTCTGGCTCCTGCCAGGGATCAGTGGGTGAACTTTGCGGAGTCTCCCAGTCAGCTGTCCACAGTTGTGTCAAACAGGTGACAGATGCTTTGTTCAAGCGTGCATTGGCTTTCATTCAATACTGTACAGACAAGGTCAGCCAGACAGAGTGAGCCAGAGGCTCCGCAGTAATAGCTGGCTTCCCCCGCGTCCAGGGTGCAATAGACTGCACACATGTGGCCACCAAGGCACCAGCAGGTGGGCCCGGTGCCTTCGTCAACAGGAAGGGCTTCCACTCCATGAACGTGCAGATAGTGTGTGACCACAGGATGCTGATTCTACAAGTCTGTGCAAGGTACCCAGGCAGCTCCTTTGCCGCTTACATCCTGAGACACTCCCAGGTGCCAAGGCTCTTCAGTTCTCCAGCCGGCTGGATGGATGGCTGCTGGGTGACAATGGGTATCCGCTCAAAAGGTGGCTCATGACGCCTCTCCGCCATCCAAGAACAGAGGCCAAGCAGCGGTACAATAGGGGCCACGCCTCCACAAGGGCTGTGGGAGAGAGAACCATCAGTCTTCTCAAGATGTGCTTCCGATGCCTAGACCGTTCAGGGGGTGCACTGCAATACCCCCCAGATCGTGTGACACTGATAGTGGTTACATGCTGCGCTCTCCACAATCTGGCACTGGAAAGTGGGGACCCAGTGGAGGAAGACGATCTTGACACAGCTGCACAGGCAACAGACGATGAGTCCAGTAGTGAGTCAGAGGTCGAGCACAGTCAGGAGAACACTGAGGGCATAGACACTGACCTGGGTAACCTCCAGGGAGGCAGGGACACCCGGGACACTTTGATCCAATGCTCCTTTGGCTAGCCTATTAAAGAAGAGCCACCACCACATGCCAGGGCTGCAGGCTCCATATTCGATCCCAGTTCCTTTGTCAACAACATAAACTTTATCGCAATGGCACATAGTGTAAGGTGTCACATGTCCATCATAAATATCATGGCTTACCCTGCACCTACAGAACAAATGAAGCCTCTAGAGGCTAGCTGCACAAAAAAACATATCATTTACTGCTGACTGACAAACATTGTAAAAATTAACATTGACTGGTGTTTTACATCACGCCATTAAAAAATGAAAAGAAAAATGGGAGAAACCAGTCATAAAGTCATTAAGTCTACAGCACAGAAAAAGACCCTTCGACCCATCGAGACTGCGCCAGTCAAATAAGTACCTA
Source organism: Cetorhinus maximus (assembly GCF_964194155.1). Lineage (NCBI taxonomy): Eukaryota > Metazoa > Chordata > Chondrichthyes > Lamniformes > Cetorhinidae > Cetorhinus > Cetorhinus maximus. The sequence continues at coordinate 79,043,944 of NC_135889.1, forward strand.
ATTATTCTAATCCCATTTTCCAGCATTAGGCCCACAGCCTTGTATGCCATGGCATCGCAAGTGCACATCCAAATACTTCTTAAATGTTATGAGGGTTTCTGTCTCTACCACGCTTTCAGACAGTGAGTTCCAGATTCCCACCATCCTCTGGGTGAAAAGATTCTTCCTCACATCCCGTCTAAACCTCCTGCCCCTTACCTTAAATCTATGCCCCCTGGTTATTGATCCCTCCACCAAGAGGAAAAGTTCCTTCCTGTCTACCTTATCTATGCCCCTCATAATTTTATATACCTCAATCATGTCACCCCCCCCCCCAAATCTCCTCTGCTCCAGGGAAAATAACCCCAGTCTATCCAATCTCTCCTCATAACTAAATGCTCATGCCTTCCAGACTCACTTGCTCTCTCTTCTAATTTTGGCTGTACATCTCTCCCTGCTGAATCTCCTCTCAGAATCCCATTTCCCTGCCAAGTTAGTTTAAACCCTCCCCAACAGCACTAGCAAATCTCTCCGCAAGGATGTTGGTCCCATTCTAGTTCAGGTACAACCCGTCCACCTTTTATAGGTCCCACCACCCCCCAGAAATTGTCCCAATGTCCCAGAAATCTAAAGCCCTCCCTCCTGCAACATCTTACCAGCCACACATTCATCTGGACTAACCTCCTATTTCTGTACTCACTAGTGCGTGGCACCGGAAGTAATCCAGAGATTACTACCTTTGAGGTCCTGTTTTTTAATCTGTTTCTTAGCTCCCTAAATTCTGCTTGCAGGACCTCTTTCTACCTATGTCATTGGTACCAATGTGTACCACGATCTCTGTCTGTTTGCCCTCCCCCTTTAGAATACCCTGCAGCCATTCAGTGACATCCTTGACCCTGGCACCAGGGAGGTAACATTCCATCCTGTAGTCACGTCTACAGCCTCAGAAGCACCTGTCTGTTCCCCTTACTATCGAGCCTCCTATCACTATTGCTCTTCCCCTCTATTTGCTCCCCCCCTGTGCAGCTGAGCCACTCACAGTGCCACGAGCGTAGCTGCACTCCCCAGAGGAACTGACACTCTCATCGTTTTCCAACACAGAAAAACGATTCTCGAGCGAGATGCACCCTGGGGAATTTCCTGACTACCTGCTTGACACCTTTCTTCTGACTGATAGTCACCCATTCTCTCTCTGTCTGCACTTCTGTAAGCTGTGGGGTGACCACGTCTAAAAACGTGCTATCCATGAAACTCTCAGCCTCGCAGATGCACCTCAGTGCCTCCAGCTGCCGCTCAAGCTCCGAAACTCGGAGCCCAAGTAGCTGCAGCTGGTGGTACTTCCTGCACATGTGGTCGGTCAGAGCGCAAGGAGCTTCTAGGATTTCCCACACGTTGCAGGCGATACATAACACGGGACTGAGCTGCCCTGCCATGCCTCCAGTTGAAAAAAAACCCTTACTTTAAGTTAAATACAGTTAAAAAAAGTTAAATTATTTATGTACTTTATATAAAAACTAGAACCCTTACCTTTCCTTAGCTTAATCTATTTTAAACTGGAGGAAAACAACTGGAGAAAAACATTCACCTACTACTCACCAATCAGCTCTCACTTTGTGCTGACATCACTTTTTGAAGCTTCCCCGCACTCACGCTGGTTCTGATCTCTCCCCTGCTCTCTAATGCTGTCTTATGATGTCACCCTTGTTACTTTCAACAAGAACTGACTGTAGGACACTCTTCCCAGACTGCTTCACCGTGATGCTGACTGCAGGACCCTCTTCCCAGACTGCTTGACCGTGATGCTGACTGCAGGACACTCTTCCCAGACTGCTTCACCGTGATGCTGACTGCAGAACCCTCTTCCCAGACTGCTTCACCGTGATGCTGACTGCAGGAGCCTCTTCCCAAACTATTTCACCGTGTTGCTGACCACAGGACACTTCCCAGGTTGCTTCACCACGATGCTGACTGCAGAATGCTCTTCCCAGACTCAATATCACAACACGCCATGTTGTGTTTAAGGTGCTCTAAATTTTCGTTTGCGGGTGCTCCGTCTAGGTGTCCCCCCTTGCCGGCACCGGCATTGGAGACAGCCTGCTCACTCTGCTGTCTTGTTGGCCTTGGCGAACGTCCTGGAAGGAAGCGGCCAGTGCCACACCTTGCATCTCCCCAGTCACCGCAGCCTCATCAGGTGCCATGGTCACTGACGGAGAGGTGCAGGAGCTGCTGCCGTCAACCTGAGAGGAGCCCACAGAGATGACAGGCAGCTCGTACACCAACATGATGTCGCTTTGGACCTCCCTGCTCACCATTGACGGACGGGCACCTAGTTGGGATATTGGGTGCCCAATCCATCTTCCACACTGACACTGACCAGCTGAGGTCATTGCCGGTGTGAGGGCTTGCAGGTCCAAACGCATCCCCAGGAACCTCTGGTTCAGTTCCTGGAGGAGCCTCTCCATGAGAGTCGCCATTCTCTCCATGAAGGAGGCATTGTGCTCGGCCATGAGGGTCAACGCATTGCTCATGCTCTGCAAGGTCTCCTCCACTACGGACACCATGGCACGCATTCCCTCATGTATCTCCACCAGATCCTCCCGCACACCCTGCTGGATAACCAGCATCTGCTGCCTCATGAATGACTCCAGAAGCACATCATCAGTCATCAACTGAGCATTGCCCTGGTCCCCAGCAGCCCCCTGACTGCTGGTGCCCTGGGCACACTCTGCCTCCGCCTGCACCTCAAGGGAGTGTGAAGTACCCTCACAAATGTGTACTGAGATACTAGATGGCAATCTTATGCCCACCATCTTATGCGTTGGTGCCTGCTTGACAGAGAGGGTGTGACGCAGGTGTGTGCTGAGCATGGTGGTCCTCAGGTGTCAGGGGTGGGCCTTTAGGCTCCTCATAATGAAGGTCTTCTGTTGAGCCTAAAAGAGAGAAGAAGGACATGTCATTAGTTTAACTCAGACTGTCAATGTGCATGCCTGGCACCCCGATGAGATAGAGATATGCATCATGGTGCCCTCGCCTTTCCATTATCAATGGGGATTCCAGGTTCAAGGCTCACATCAATATAGAGACTACACTGGAATGGGTGCAAAAGCACACATTCTCACCTCAGTGCACTGCACTCTTACTTCCCTCTGGCACCCCAACCTCACCGCAGCCGCTTGACCGAGGTACATGGCACCTCTCCAGCTCCAAGGCCTCCTGCCCATATTGACTGGGGATTAGGAAGTGTGGGGGTCCCCCGCCAATCTGTGACCTCTCAGCATTGTTATGGGATGTTTTCTCCTGAAAGGGTAGAGGAGCATTGATTGGTCCACCCTCTACCTGCAGCGCCATTGCAGCCTGGCCAACCCCACCTGAGGTAGACCTCGCAGGGCTCAGCTGTTCCATGACCCTGGAGCTGCAAGGCACTCAATTCAAGCAGCCAAAGCTCACTCTCTTGGCCAGATCCTGCCTCATTGACATTTGCCACTCACACTGTAACACCTCTGAGGTCCACGGGGGGGTGTGGGGAGATGGGCAGCTCTTAACTTCTCTGCAAAGTGACCCATGCCAACACGGTACTCACCCTTCCCGATCACAGGAGATCATTAAACCCCTTTGGCACTGCACCCATGTGCGCCTCACCATGTCGTGGCTGCTGACCCTGGTTGCCACCTCCTCCAAGGCCTTTTTGGTGAGGTTGGGGGGCCTCCTCCTCCGGTCCCTGGAGACAAGTGTTTCTCTCCACGCTGCCGCCTCCTCCAGGAGGTCTGTTTATCATTTCCCACATTAATGCCTTCCCGTCTTGTCTTTTCTCTACTCTTTGACATACCACATCTTCCCAAATTTGATCCTTTGTCCCCACTATTTAGGGTAAAACCCTCTCTACTCCAATAGTTACGCGGTTCACAAGAACACCAGTCCCAGCACGGTTCAGGTGTAGACCATCCCAATGGTACAGATCCCACTTTCCTCAGAATTGGTGCCAGTGCCCCAGAAACTAGAACTCACTTCACCCACACCGTTCTTTGAGCCATATATTCATCTCTCTAATTTCATGCAGCCTATGCCAATTTGCATGCAGATCCGGTAATAATTCAGAGGTTATTACCTTTAAGGCTCTGCTTTTTAATTTAGTGCCCAGCTTCTCATACTCTATCCAGAAACTCTTTCCTAGTTCTACCTATGATATTGGTACCTACATGGACCACGACAACTGGACCCTTCCTCTCCCACTGCAGGTTCCTCTCTATCCTGAACAGATGTCCTGAAACCTGGCACTGGGCAGGCAACACAGCTGCCTGGAGACTCACTCCTTGCTGCAGAGAACAGTTTGAATCCCCCTCACTGTGCTGTCCCCTACGACCACTACATTCCTGTTTGCTTCCCCCACCTGAATGGTTTCCTGTACCATCGTGCCATGGTCAGTTTGTTCATCCATCCTGTAGCCCCCCCGCCCCGCTCCCAACCCTCATCCAAACAAGCTGAGAGAGCCTCAAAGCTATTGGACAATTACAGAGACTCACACTCCTGCACTCCTATCCTCTGGGCCCCCTTATCTGCCTCACTCGCAGTCACACCCTCCTGTCCCTGAACACTGACCAAATCAGAACACCCTATCCTAAGTGTGCGGGTTGCTGCCGGTTGCTGTGCTCACATGTCGGAACCACTGCATCAGAGAGGATGCTGACGGACCCCTCCCTCCTTCTCCTCTCTCACCTGTTGTGCGCTATCTTCTCCTGCATAAGGATAGGTGAATTGTGAGCACTCCTAATACAGGAGCAGGTCGCATGCTGCTAGCTCTGTGGTTGACATTGTGACTCCCTGAAGCTCCCAAGGCTTCTTCGTTCCGGTCCGGTCGTGAATCTGGTTCTGCATGAATTCCCGCTGGTGGGTGGAAGATATGCCAGGAGGGGGCGGAACATTCCAGCCTATTGCTGATCTAAATAAAATTAGGCATTTGCAAATCCGGTTCTCAAAGACCTTCAGGGGAAATGGCGGTCCACCATTATCTCACCATGACAGTCGGGACCATAAGTTCCCTTCGATATTTCATGCCGTCGGGAAACCGATTTTTTTTCCTGTCCTGTCACATTCTCCTGCCCCGCCTGGAACAAACCCTGCTGCATGGGGAAGGGGAAAATTCCGACCACAGACAATTTTAGAATTTCACAACACTTGTCAGTCCCTTAAACTTTTTAAGTTAACAATTAAAGTTCCCTGAAACTTGCCGAGACTAGAGCTGTCTAATTTGATTTTAGACAGAATTCCAATCCCTCTATTGGAAGTCCCATCATCAGGTGCTTTGAATTTTTATTTGGGAAACTTAAACAGATGTGTGAACAATGTTTTGCTAAAACATTCTTAAATTCCAATTTTTTAAACCTATATTTCTGTTCAATTGAAGCAGCTATCTAAATCCCATAGTGCAACTAGTCAATGTCAAACCATACTCATCACAATTCATTGACCAGCCACAACAAAAGGCACTGCTTACCTTAACAGTTTTCAGTGTTGTAGGCCTAAGCAAAAGCAATGTTTGAGTAAGGATTTATCCATTTTCAATACGGTAAAGACACTGTAACACAAAATCTGTCTTCTCCAATAAAGATTTCAGCTGGCTTGTACAATTAGTGTTGCATTGAATACTTCTTGCGCCCCATAGAAACACTGGCTGGAATTTTCTAGCCCTATTGGCGTTGGGCGTTATGGCGGGCGGGGGTGGGGGTACAATATGGGGAGACGGCCAAAAATCAGTTTCACGCCGTCGTGAAACCAGTTTGCGATCGTCCGCTCCGCCCGTCAATGGTGGGCTACATTTCCCACCACTGCACATCGGGAACCTAATTTCAATACTTCAGCATGTCATTATAATTCCAGCTCCCGGAATCATTAGCCCCCCCACGCTGTATTATCTGGGCATGTTGGTATGATTGCACGCCAATGTGTTTCACAACTGTACACAAGTGATGTGCACCTGGTGAGCTGCACTTCACGTGGGTCTTCAAGGTTTTTTTGTCTACCTTGCTTCCGGCAGCACTCACGGTCATCAGTGCCAGGCTTCGCAAACAACACCACAGCACTTTTAGGGGGGCTCATAGGCAGATCTCTACCTACAACAGCAGCTGTAAGGCGGGGGTGGCTTTTAAATGACTACAGGGCTATGGCTTGCTTGGGGAAGGGGGGAGAAGTGGCTTCAGGCAAGGGAAGAGGCTGCAGGGCTGGGGCTGCACTGGGGAAGGTGGGTATCCCAGGGTGTGTGTGGGGGCTACAGGTCGATCTGTGCGTGGTCTCAAGATGGAGAGGGTTGAGGAGGCAGTCTCCAGAGGAGATGAGGCCAAATGGAAATGTGAGGGTGTGTGTGAGAGAGTGAGTGGTGACGTCCCTTGAGCTGGCAGTGAGTGAGATGCCAGTGAATATGTAATGGGGTTGTGAGTGTGTGAGTTTAGAGTGATAAGATGGTTACCTTACCCTGGCGGCAAGGATAAGATTAGTGATCCTCTTTCTGCACTGGATGGCCAACCTCTTGCGTGCAGCATTGGCACAGACCACCTCTGCCACTACCTCCCAAGCTGGAGTGGTGAGGCTGATGGGCCTCCTGCGGCCAGAGCGGGGGTAGAGGACATCGCAGCGGGCCACATCGCAGCGGGCCTCCTCAGCACCCAGAAGGCATTACAGGGATGCGCCACTGAATCGGGGGCTGCACTCTTCTTGGCTTTTGGGGCCATGTCTTCACTGGTGCAGTCCTGGGCTGCAAGCATTGAGAAGTGTGCACGTGGCTGCAGTTTAAATATGGTGCTCCCTCGTGAAGAACCGGCAAGGTAATGGCGTGGCGGGCAAATCAGCTTGTTTCATTGGCTGCATAATTAATGAGGCAGGAAATGGACGATACAGCGCGAAAACCTGCCATTGCGGCCGATGGGTAAAACCGCTCTTTTCCCGCCTGCTACCGCACTTTGTGCAAATCTGGAACGATTCCACCCCCCGTGATGATTTTCATGACTAACTTCTGAACCAAGAGATTAAAGAAACTAAAAACAGAAAATGCTGGAAAAACTTAGCAGGTCTGTCGGCATCCGTGGAGAGGGAAACAGATTCAACGTTTCGAGTCCGTATGACCTCTGTTCTTAGCAGAGGAGGCCAACCGTGCATTGAGAACCCGAATGTTTCAGCAGCGTGTTTATCCCAGCCACCGAATTTGCCTCAGACTTCCAGGGCTGAATTTTACTTGCCCCCCGGCGGGTGTGTTTCCAGGATGGGGGCACGTAAAATGGAGTGGCACCCATCCCGCCCACCCTGTGCTTACCCACATATTACAGGGGGCAGGTGGGCACTGAAAGCAGCAGCCCACTCGCCATATTTAAATGAACAATTGAGGGTCAATTAAGCTTGTTATCAAACCTATAAACCCTGATAATATGCTGCCCCCACCATAATACGTTTGGCGTGGGCAGCAGGGTGGGAGTGGGAAGCCCAATTTCTAAATTTAAATGTTTAAAGGGCAGGAAGGAGTGGGGGTGGTCGCTCTTTGGGGACTGTCCTTTGCTAATTGTGAGGTGCCCCCCCTTGGCCTGAACACTTGCTTCCTTCCTACTGGCTCTGTCCCTTACTCACACATGTACACACACACTCTCCTCTCTCTTTCACACAAGCACATTCTCACATGCATACAAACACACGCTCACACACTCACTCACTCCGGTGGACCCCACCCACCCTCTCCCACCCACTGCCCCTCTCCCTTACGTGCCCACACCCTTCCAGCCCAAGACCCTGGACTTACCTGCTCCAGGGATCCTAGATTCTGGCTTCAGCAGCAGCCCCTGCAGTTGCCACTGACACCTTCCTGGCACTGCTGGGACTGATGGAGCTGCCAGACAATTCGAGCGGGACCCCGGAGCTGGAGTGACAGCAGGGCCCGGAATGGGGCACACCGGAGAATGTGTGTGTGTGTGAGAGTGAGTGTGTGAGAGTGTGTATGAGAGAGTGTGTGTGTGTGTGTGTGTGTGTGTGAGAGAGCGTGTGTATGTGAAAGTGTGTGTGTGAGAGAGAACGTGTGTGCATGGTGTGTGTTCATGTGTGTGAGAGAGTGTGTGTGTATGTGTGCGAGTGTGTGTGCGTGTACGTGTGTGAGAGAGTGTGTGTGTGAGAGTGTGTATGTGTGAGAGAGATTGTGTGTTCATGCGTGTGTGAGAATGTGTATATGTGCATGTATGTATGTGAGAGAAAGTGTGTGTGAGAGAGAGTGTGTGCATATGTGTGTGAGTGTGTGTGTGCGTGTGTGTATGAGAGAGTGTGTGTGCGTGTGAGAGAGAATGTGTGTGTGAGAGAGAGCATGTGCGTGCATATGTGTGAGTGTGTGTGTGAGAGAGTGTGTATGTGAGAGAGAGTGTGCGTGTGTTCGTGCATGTAAGAGAGTGTGAGACAGCGTGCGTGCGAGAGAGCATTTGTGCATGTGAGAGCATGTGTGCGTGTGAGAGAGTGTGTGTGTGTGAGAGAGAGTGTGTGTGTGCGGGAGAAACTGTGTGTGTGTGTGAGAGAGAGGGTGTTTGTGCATGTGAGAGAGAGTGTGTGAGTGCATGTGAGAGAGGGTGTGTGCGTGTGTTTGTGAGAGAGAGATAGAAAGCAGAGAGTGTGCGCAGATAGGGAGGGGGCAGTGTACACAGATAGAGAGGGGACAGTATGTGCAGATAGAGAAGGGAGAGTGTGCACGGAGCGAGAGGGGAGAGGGGAGAGTGTGTGCGAGAGACGGAGGGCCAGATTTGACGAATCATCCCAGATTTGCGTTAAGTGGGGTAACAGGTGGGTAAAACGACATTTTCCTGCTGGCTGCGATGGGGGGTTATCATGCTATATTGTCCCAAACCCACCACGTTATTTATGGATTCCTGGAAACACGCCACTTCCATGGCAGGCAGGGTCTCACTTGCCTGCCCGCCATCAACTCACTGCTTCTTCACGCTGGGCGACATATTTAAAGCCCAGCCGTGCGCACACATCTCAGTGCTTCCAGCCCAGGACTACTGCAGGGAAGATGTCCATGAAAAGCAAAAAGACTGCAGCCCCAGGTTTCGTGACGAGTCACTGGAACGCCTTATGGATGCCATGGAGGCCTACCAGGATGTCCTCTACTCCCGCTCTGGCTACAGGATGGGTAGCAGGGTGACCACGCAGGCTTGGAAGGCGGTGGTCAGCAATGGTCAGTGCCAACACCCTGCAAAAGAGGACAGCCACCCAGTGCCACTACAGGATGAATGGTCTCATCCATTCCACCAGGTTAACTCACTCTTCTCATCACTCTCAACTCACATACCCACAAACCCATCACACATCAACAGGGATCTCACAACTCAAGGGACAGCACCACTAACTGTCACACACAACCTCACATCTCCATCAGGTTCATATCTTCTCAAGATCGTGTCCTCATCCCATTTATGGCTCCAATCACCAGACAAACATTCCACACAGTGCCATGTGTCCTGCTCACACTCTCTCCATCTGTCTTCATGCAGGAGAAGCCTGCTCACATCAGCAGGAAGAGGTCCCAGGCTTTGGGTTGCGGGGGGGTGGTGGAGTGGCCCACATTAGGCCCCTCACTCACTTTGAGGAGCGTGCCATCGCGCTGACTGGTGAGGATGTGGACCGTGCCTGCGGCCATGGTGAGGTCAGCTGCAAACATCCACCTGAGGATCCTGCACCACATCATCCCTCTCTCAACGCAACTGTAAGTGCTCTCTCTCCTGCTTCTGACTCTGCTGCCTTACACTAATTATCTCTACTTTGGTTCACACGGAGCTGTGCCAAGCGACTGACACCCTCAGCCAGACAATCCCTCAGCTCCATCCACATCCTCATCTGAAGCCAGGAGGTCACCTCCTCCAATGATGAGATGATAAGCAGCCCAGAATCCCAACAACGCAGAGAGAGCAGCCGGCCCACGAGAGATTATGGAGGGAAAAGTGTGTGTGTGGCAGGGCCTTTCAGAACCTCATGCAAGCACTCTCACACGCACGTGGATTCTTCCCATATCACACTCATCTCACTGTCCTGAGCATTTTCAATGCTGCCTGCTGGGGTTCACTTTCAGTTGTCCACCTGAGCTGACCTGCATCTCCACCCACCCAATTATCACACTCCTATGCAGCACCTGATCTCACCCACCACAACGCTTGTTTCACTTTCGATCTGGACAGCATGGTGCTAATTCAGTTTTACTTTCGCTCCCCTGCCCCTTACCCTCTCCCAGTAATCCATTTCCTCCCCCCTATCACTGTTGACCCCCCCCTCCAGCATCACCTCCCACCTCTCCTCCATGACCTAGCAGCCACAACCCTTTTCCTTTGGGGATGTCCAGGTAAACGTGCCCATTCCCTTCCTCCCTGAAAATCCCACCACCATCCTCACCGAGCTCCTCCTTCCCATCCCCAAGGTCCGTGTCTGCCTCCGGGTCCCCACCAACCACCTTCACCGTCCTTTCTACCACTACTGTTGAACCATCACCCTCCACCCTCCCACCTCACTCTGCCCTCGGTCCTTCTCGCCATTCCTTCAAATCATGCCCACCCTCAGTTCACTCCCCAGGAGACAGACATGGACACATCTGACCCCTCCATACACGTTCACCTTCACTTTCCCCCCTCCGTACCCCTTCCCCCTCCCTGTTCCTCTTCCCCCACCCCCACCCCCTGCTCCCGTTCCCCCACTGGAACTCCTTTCCCCTGGAACCCTTTCCACCCCCAATCCTCCCACCCCACCTGGACTCCCCCGCCCCCCACTCAGTCCCTCCACCTTCCTGACTCCCTCCTCCACCCTTACCTCTTCAGCCACCCTGAGTCCCTCCCCTACCAGCTCCTTCCTCTAGCCTCACTTCTTCCTCCAGCCATAGTCCTACCTCTTTCCTGACTCTTTCCTCCACTCTTACTTCTTCTTTAACCCTTACTCCCTCCCCTCTCCACACTCCTTCCCTTGCACCTTCCACCCCCTTACACATACCTCCACAGTTGTGATCTTCTCCCCTGTTATCCCCTCCTCCCCCATTCTCCATCCCCCCACCCCTCCAACCTCATCCCCCAACACCTCTTCCTTTCCCAGTCAACCCTTGCCCTTCCTCTCCCACCCCCTTGACCATCACCCATTGTGAACATCAACGGTGACTATCCAACATCCATGAGCTGCTTCGCAGCAGAGCCGTGTCCGTGAGATTCCACCCAGCATTCCATGGATGTTCCTCCAGTGGACCGTTGCTGTCGGACTCCAGCATCTTCTGCTCCTTGGATGTCCATGATGTGGGCAAGGCCCTGGTGGTCAGTCCTGACTTCTGCACGTCACACTTGTCAAGACGTGTTCTGCACCAACGTGCTTTCCTGCTGACGTGCACGGATGATCCAGCTGAGGGGGTGGGGACGATTCTGCCAGGCAGGTCTAATGATAATATGCTGATGTATTACAATGAGGTTCCCAATGTCCGATAGTGGGAAATGTGGCCCACCAACGGCGGGCTGAGCAGACGATCGCAAACTGGTTTCACGCCGTTGTGAAACCGATCGCGCCATATTATCCACTGATGCCACCGAACACACCTGATGCCAGCGGGCACGTAAAATCCCAGCCACAGAGAGAAGAGTGTGCATGAGAGACAGAGAGTCCGTGCACAAGAGATGGACAGGGGGAGACAGGAGAGTGCACGCGAGAACGGGAGAGTGGAAATTGTGTGTGTGTGTGAGAGCAAGAGGGGAGAGTGGGTGTATGTGTGTGAGAGAGTGGAAAGTGTGTCTGAGTGTGAGAGAGGGGAGTGACTGTGTATGTGTGACAGAGAGAGGAAAGTGCTTTAGTATGAGAGAGAAAGGAAAGTGGGTGTGTGAGAGAGGAGAGTGTGTATGTGTGCTTGGGTGTTTGTGTATGTGTTCGTTTGAGAGAGAGAGCGAGGGAGAGAAAGAGAGGAATAGTGGGTGCGTGTGAGAGAGAGAGAGAGGAGTGTGTGTGTGTCTGTTTGTGTGTGTGTGTATGTGTGTGAGAGAGCGAGAGAGAGTGAAAGAGAGGAGAGTGGGTGTGTGTGTGTGTATGAAGGAGGAAAGTGCGTGTGTGTGTGTGAGAGAGAGAGTGAGAGAGAGAGAAAGAGGAGAGTGGATGTGTGTGTGTGTATGAGGGAGGAATGTGTGCTGGTGTGTGTGTGTGTGAGAGAGAGAGGAGAGTGGGTATAAGTCTGGCTCACTCCCAGTCTCTGGGTTCTGATTCACCCTCAGCCCCAAACACCAATGCACACTTTCCCAATGGGTGAGGGTGAGCGAGTGAGCACCCTGAGACTGGGAGTGAGCCAGGCACATACACTCTTGCCCTCTCACACTCTAATAGTCATCTTTATTTATCACTCATTTTTTAAAAATTATCAATTTAATGCCTTGACATTTTTTTTTGCTCAGCAAGTTATTGCTTTTCATATCTGTTTTTTTTTTTGAAATTCAGGTTTCATGTTGTGCCAAAGCTTATCATTCCAAAATTTGCATCATCACCCCCTTGAGTGAGAAAAAAATTGAATGTGGCCTCCTCACTCGGAAAGATTGGGCCAGCCTGACTTACTCTGTGTTTTTCTGCTTTCAGATTTTAAAAATGGGCTATATTTCCCACTTAGTAGGTCAGCAATAAAAAAGGAAGAAACATTAATCAGCTGTGAATGGTAATTAGGAAGCAGTTAGCCATCTGGAATAGCACTATTGAGGCAAAGGCAAATATTTACTGAACAAAATTGCTGTGGAATTGGGCATTAGAGTTGAGGAAAGCTTGTTCATGGGACAGGCACTCCCCAGCAAGGGCTCAGGGAGTTGGCGGACAATTATGGATCAAATGGACATCACTTCAGCAACACCAGGGCACAACGCATAAGAAGAGGTAGATGAAAGCAGACAGCACTGTTTAGCTAAGGTGGTCCTCAATAAAGCTATTTCACATATTCACTTGCAGTGCACAGCCTAAAGAAGCCTAAGGCCTGAAGAGGCTCAGAATGCTCAAGCCCTAAAGCCACCCAGCAACTTATCCATCCACAACTGAATCACTGACAAGAGGTGGTAAGTTAATTATCATGCATGCCAAACAAAGCACAAGAACCAAACATGCCAACTCAAGCAGCCAACATTCCTATATTATGCAATGAGAGCACAAATACACTACACTTGATTTGAAGATTGTTTTGAGTACTTGATTGTCATTAGTTACAATATAATGGGAGCCTAGCATGAGAATCTATGGGATTTGAAGAACTAAGCAGTACCAGGAATTGGATTAGGCATAGTTAGCTGATGTGGTATAGCTGTGGCACACCCTGGGAGATATCTAGAATTTGTACTGGGCACAAGCTTTTCTTCCTGTGCTGTTGATACCGCTGCTAATTTCTCTTTGGGATTTTCACCCCCTTGCTTTTTGTTCTGCTATAAATTTGACATTCTGGTCTAAAACCTGCATGCTGAGGCCTTTTTTCAGGAAGAAGGTATAGCACCTGAAGCAGGCAGCAAGTGTTCTGGATATTATCCTGGGTAGTGGTGTTGTACTGTTAGAAAGCTCCCAAAAAGCCCTGCCATGTAGAGTGCAACTTAGCATATTCAGTGTATGTTTGATAGTAATTCCTGCCTGAAACTGTTAATATATTTCTATATAAAAATTCCTTTCAGTTCTTATGGAACACAACATTCTGCACAATGACCCAAATGACATCATGAATTCAATCCATGGTCTTTTGGTTGCTGGGAGTGCCACCACATAGAACTGTGTTGAACATAATGCTGCTGCTGCTGCTCAGTGCCAATAGCAATTAATCCTATTGAATAATGCATCTATGATGTCCTTAATACATTTGTGGGCAGCAAACTGGCTGACATTGCAGATGTCCCAAGTAATCAGGGAGGCAAATGATAAATTAGCCTACATTGTGAGGGGTTTGGAGAATATGAGTAAGGAAGTCTTGCTGCAATTACTTAGGACTTTAGTGAGACCATACCCGGAGCAGTGTGTACAGTTTTGGTCTCCCTACCTAAGGTAGGATATATTTGCCTTAGAACAGGCACAATGAAGGCTCACTCAATTGATTCCTGGGATGAGGATCGTGCTATGAGGAGACATGGAGTAGAATGAGCCCATATTCTCTGGAATTTAAAAGACGGTGATACTATTGAAGTGTACAACATTTTTGGAGAGCTTGACGGTAAATGCTGAGAGATTATTTCCCCAATTAGGGTGTCTAGAATTAGGGCTCATAGTCTTAGAATAAGGGGTCAGCCAGTTAAGACTGAGGTAAGGTGAAATTTCTTCACTCACAAGGTTGTGAACTTTTAGAATTATCTGCCATGTTGATAAATATATTGGAAAGTGAGATTGATAGGTTTATAGAGACTAAAGGAATCAAGGGAAATGGGAATAGGGTGGGACAGTGAAGTTGATGTACAAGTTCAGTCATGATCATATTGAATGCTGGAGCAGTCTCAATGGCTGTCTGGAATACCCCTGCTCCTATTATTCATGTTCTTATGGCATTGTTATGCCACTATATATGATAGATTTCAGCTTCCTTAGTGAAGTCTCTACTGTAATTACAACCTTGATCAAATCAAATATTTAGCACCAGTTTAAGGGTGATTTTTGGAGCACATTGATTACCTGTTGCATGGATGTGTGATGATACCCATTCAGATATTCCAAGCCCCACAAAAAGTAAGGGTATATATTGAAGCAAATTTGCTGGCAAAAATGTAACAGACTAATTATTTTAAAGTCTTAGGCTAATGCTTTTGACGTTTGGACCATAGAGCATGCCCAAAGCAAATGGACAACCTTTCCCATGAGTCCTATTCAAACCTGGCAATCAAATGAAAAAATTCAGTTGCTCTGTTGTTCTCCATTATGTGATTTTTTTTTTGCATGACTATGATATGAGTTTTTTTTCTCTCAGTCCCTAGGCTAGGATTTTCCGGTCCCATTGTGGCGGGACCTCGCCAGTGGAGATTCGGTGGCCCATGCAAAAGTCCATCAACTTTCAGTGGGACCGGACATTCATGGCGGTGGGCAGGGCCAGAAAATCCTGCTCCTAATCTCTCATTTAGTTCATTAAACTGTTTTTAGATAGTTGCTGTTCTGAGCATTCGCTTCTACTTATGTATATGACCCATGTGAAATATATTGTGCAAATTTTCTTGTGCCGACTGGTGTGTCACGTTATTTCTTCTGTACTAAAACGAAATGAATGCCCATTGGAAAAAGTAGATGTTAAGTCTTCCTTGGAGCTCTCCTGAGGGCTTGTTTCTCATTCTACTGGCTGCCTATCTCACTAATGGCAGGTGATCCTGCCTGTAGGCCTGTTCAATTCTTCTGCGGAAACCTGCATGCTTCGGCGTACTTCTCCTACCACTTGCCCAGAGGGACACGAGGCAAGAAACTGGCTGCAACATGAGAGTCACCCACCTGTTTCTGCATCTGCTTACATTCCACTGCTGGAGCACTTACCCTGAATGTGGCTAAGGATCTCTGAACAAAAAGTGGTACATGCATGTTAACCCAGAAAACTAGCAAAAGCTGGCCAACATCCTCAAATTAACTGACAACACGCAAAATGCTAGCAACTCCAGATGGCCTTTATTATAAGCCTATGACATGTGAAAACAAATAGTTACATTAGCTTGTAACTTAATCCGTTGGTATGTTTAACCTTCTTTCACATGCATTTGAGAGAAAAAAAACTATATAATATATGAGAGCCTGAAGGGAAAATTGCAAATTTTGAAGGAGCAAACTTGGCTGTACTTTTCGGAAGTATGACCCCTCAAAATTTTGAACATATGAAATAATGCATTCTGGTTATCTTTAAACAACTTCATACTTCACAGTTAAAAGATTTCTAACCCTAAAGGAAAGAAAAGAAATGACAACGTTTAGATTTCCAATAGACCAATGAAATGGTCACTTCCCCACAAGTTACCTCAAAAATCACTCTCTCAGTTCAACTCCCTCGGTTCACAGAGGCACTCCACTCTCTCTGAATGGAGTACGCAGAGATATTATACGCCATCCAACTCCCTGCCTTTCACATAGACTTTCCTTCCGAACCATTTCATACCACCACTTTTCTGTTCCTTGCTCACCCTTCTACCGCACCCTTTCCCCCACTTTCAATTCAACCTGGCTTTTATCTCTCTATGCAAACCAGTTCAAATCAGTGCACTTCTTCCATTCACTGTCAGCTCAGGCTGGTATTTTATTATGCAAAACTTTACCCTGCCTATCCCAAAATAGCTAATAGCTTTTCCTCTCACCCCCAAATCACCATTCCCAACTTCTGCTCCTTCCCCTTTATTTCTGAGCATTCCATCTGCCCTTCATTGCCATTTGATTAATTCCCATATGACAAAAATTGCAAGGGGCTGATCCCGTTTCAACTTAATAAGAATAATGATTTCCATTCTGCAGACATATAGGCCACTCTCATGTAGTGGACGCCAAAGATTAGGCCCACAATGGCCCATCTGGAGATGGGTATGCCTCAGCTATCTCAATGTATCAAACTAAATTGATTCAGTGGATCTCAACTCAGCCAATAGAATGGGAATGTCTGGCACAGGGAGTCCCTGCCTTTGACTCCACCCTTGTGAAATTTTTGCCCTGTGAGTATGTAGGAGTTGAAGTTTATGTTGCTTACGAGTTAAGGTGAAACTCTTGGAAAGAGCGGAGACCCAATGCAATGGTATCTCTGAAAATAAAAACAAGTCTTGCATTTATATAGCACCTTTCATGACCTCAGGTTCTCCCAAGATGCTTTACAGTCAATGGAATACTCTTGAAGCAAGTCACTTTTCCCATGAGGTTCTGCTTGGTTTTCAAACCAAAATTAGAACAGGATACTGGAACCCCAAGGAGTCTTGCCCTCATCCCCCATCTTTAACTCTTCTCATTGTTTGTCAAAGACAGCTCCTTCCTTTTTCTCTAGTCTGAGTTACATTATATCCTTTAATTCCTTTAATTACTACAAGCCTCTTTCGTATTGCTAAAGCTGTGAATTTCAATCTATGACTTCATATATTAAGTTCTGAAATAATTTCTGAGCTACTTGTTTATGTCAATATAACCCATTCTATTCACACACTCCCAAAGTACCCTGCTTTCAATATACATTGAACAATGAATTGTTTCTGTTCCATTACATAATCTCTCCAACCAATTATTGGTGCCATAATAGTAGTAGCATAGGAACATAGGAAATAGGAGCACAAGTCGGCCATTCACTTCCTCGAGCCTGCTCCACCATTCAACTAGATCATGGCTGATCTTCTACCTCAATGCCATTTTCCTGCACTATCCCCATATCCCCTGATATCTTTAATATGGAGAAATCTATTGATTGCTGTCTTGAGTGTACTCAATGATTGAGCCACAACAGCTCTCTGGGGTAGAGAATTCCAAAGATTCACCATCTTCTGAGTGAAGAAATTCCTCTTCATCACAGTTCTAATTGGGCTATCTCTTATCCTAAGGCTGTGCCCCCTATTTCTAGACACCACCCCGTTCCCCCCACTCCCAGCCAGTGGAAGCATCCTCCCTGCATCTATCCTGTCATGCCCTGTAAGAATTTTGTATGCCTCAATGAGATTAACCATAGCTTATGTAGCATCACTTTTATTTTCTATTTTTCAAGCTTAGAATTAATGTTTTACTTGGAATCTCCAATTGACTATTGCCTAAATGATTGATAACAACATATGTAATTATGAGATTTTTCTCAGCCTCTTTTAATATGCAGTCAATGCTTTGTGCAGCATTATTCACATTATTGCAAAACTGAGTGATTCATTTTATTCCTTTAACGTGTCTCTGTCCATGTACCTAATGATGAATCTCTTAACACAATAACTGCAATTTATTTGCCACCCTTGATATGCTTTTACTCCCCTTATCATTGTCCAATATCTTAAATCTGTTCACTATTTACAGTTCTTTAAATGATTCCTCGTTATTTTCTCCTCTATGTGCTATTTTTCACATTACCCTTCGCAACCTTTCGAAATTAATCATCTTAAATGTTCATTCTTCACCAGTATAACATAAAAAGTTATTGATCTAACAATTAGCTTTTCTTCTTTCCTTACTTTCTGAAAACATTCTTAGTCTACTTTTAAACGATTATCTTTTTATTATATTTACATTAATTCTGGGCTTATTCCTCTGTATTGTTCAAGCATAAAAATATTACTTTTATTCTACTGTATTTTCATATTTACACGCATTCTATAAGTTCTAAGTCTTTTCATATCCCTAACTGATGATTTAATCATTCTGTTCATATCTTGTAACTGAAGTCTGTGTAATGTAAATACAATACTGCTGTTCAAACTACTTTGTATTTGTTAAATTTGCCTTGCACCTACTGGTTCTGGTAAATCTCATTTGTATTGAATCCCTGTGTTTAAGTCAATTGGAATTTCCCCTACTTAGGTTTTCCTGAATCATGTGTCATCTCTAGCTGAAAGGATGGGCAGCTAACCTATTCCCAGTGTTCTGCAATGTTACTCTCTAATTAGCTGCTGAGAGACATGTTGGGCCGATGCGGACTGACTTGCCTTCTAAATTTCTCTTTCTCTCTGCGAGTAAATGGTTGACTTCCACTTTGTGTCCTCCCACTCACTTCCCCCCATTGAGATCCTAGCTAAGACTTGAAATATACCCTGTGGAGAATTGCAGAACCAACCATTCTGTGATTCGACACATTAGTATACCAACGAGATGTGCTATTGACCTGGTCTAGCATTATTCGGTTTTCAATAATTTGCCTACATTGTGGTGATAATATGTATATAGAAGAATCGCTTTATAACACTGTTTTGACTGATATAAAAAGCATGTTATAATGAGTGGCATGCTTAGAGAATTTGTTTTTTTTTGCTTTCTCTATAAGTGAACCATAAACAAACGCATATTTTATCAGAATGTTAAAATGAAAAACCACTAGTATAATAAATACCTATACATGTACAAGTATCATTCATTGATTGGTTGTCAAAAATAACAAGGACGATGTAACAATTGGTTAAGATTAATTTTCTACATAATGACAACTGTCATTTACTGTCAACATTTGGATTACAGATGAGGTAAAGTATTTTTAAAAGTTATACTTTTGATCAATTCTAGCTTCAGTAATAATTCAAAACTGTCAAAATTTATACACAAAGCTCTTTTAAAAAGATATTTTATCATTTTAATTTATTTTGAAAGGTAATTACCTTGATGAAATTTCAGAAAAACTCCCTGTGAACAGGATCTGAAGAAGGTGCAGGATTATCCCATGGCCATTACTTTCGATGCAGACAACACACATACTTCACATTGCCTGCTAATTTAAATGATTGGAACACATTATTGAGTGGCTGCATGACTGAGCAGGGGGTGCAAAATTGTGAGAGGCTAGCACAACTAAAAAGCAGACTGCACCTCTGAATGAGGAGGTGCACTAAGGCTGGAGCAGGAATAAATTCTGCCTGGGAAAGACAGAAGAGAAGACATCCTGGCACAGAGCAGGCTTCAAGATTTTCTGACCCTGCAATGGAGGATTTGGTGCAAGAGCTGGCGAGGAGGAGAGATGTCACCCATCCAAAGGGAACTAGGAGGCCTTCCAGACTAATTTTGCAAAGGCAGTATGACCAGATAGCCATGGAGGCCAATGCCAGGAATTTAGCCCCGAAGAAATAGATGCAGTGTCACAAAAAGTTCAATGACCTCACACAAATGGTCATGCTCAGTGAATGGATCTTCAAATGCCATATCTCACTAACTGCACCCCTAGTTTCACACACTACAAAATGCACAATACTCACGTCATCCAACAATCTCTATCATTACCAACCCATAGTGAACATTCATAGCTTCACCTCACCCCCACCCACTTAGCACTGCTGCGAGACTCACATCTGCATCTCGCAGTTTGCACACATGACCAGTTATACATGTCCTTACCCCAATGGAGGAGATGGTGATTGCCATCATTAAAGTGGCCATGTCAGAGGCTGTGGCCAGGGCCAGGCTGAAACTATCATAACTAATCCTCACATCCAATTTCCTCCTCATCTCTTCTGATTTACAAGCTGCAGATGGTGTAAGCATGCACCTCTTGCTAGCCCCCACCCTCCCCTCACCACAACCTTAAGACTTGTGCATTTCTCCTTTCAGATCTCCAAGAATTGCAGCCTGGTCAGGCAATGGTGGAAAAGCAAGAGGTGAAAGAGCAAGAAAATAGTGATAAGGAAGAAACACCATGACTCATTCTCATCTTCACAGTCAGCAGCTCAAATACTGACACCATGCATAGAGTGGATAATTTTGAAGTGGGATCTGAACACAATGAGATAGCAGCCACAAATGGTCTGTAGCCAAGGCAGGGGACAAGGATAGCACAGGCACCAGTTTACCAGAGGGTGAGGTTGCACATGAATTCTGCTACAGAGGATGAGGATTTTTTGGGTCTGCCTACAGAAGAAGGATGATAGGTAAGCACAAAGAAATGCTTTGTATATTGGTAGTCCTGCCAGAGAGTCTGTGGTCAATGCCATGTAGTAGGAAGGAGTCATAAGAACATAAGAAATAGGAACAGGAGTAGACCATTCGGCCCCTTGAGCCTGCTCTGCCATTCAATAAGATCATGGCTGATCTTCTTATGTTTCGATTTCCACATTCCCATATAACCCTAGTAACTTTTGATTCCCTTGCCTAACAAGAATCTAATTCCTCTGCCTTAAAAAATATTCAATGACCCCACTTCCACCACCTTCTGAGGCAGAGAATTCCAAAGTCGCACAACCCTCTGAGAGAAGAAAATTCTCCTCATCTCTGTCATAAAAGGGCAACCCCTAATTTTAAAACAGTGCCCTCTAGTTCTGGACTCACCCACAAGAGGAAACATCCCTTCGATGTCCACCCTGTCAAGGCCATTCAGGATCTTGTATACTTCAATCAAATCACCCCTCACTCTTCTAAACTCCAGTGGAAACAAGCCCAGTCTATCCAACCTTTCCTTATAAAACAACCCACTCATTCCAGGTATCAATCGAGTAAACCTCCTTTGAAACGCCTCCAATGCACTTACATTCTCCCTTAAAGAAGGAGACCAAAACTGCACACAATATTAGAGGTGCCGTCTCACTAATGCCCTGTATAACTGAAGCGTAACATCCTTACTTTTATGTTCAATCTCTCTCATAGTAAAGGATAGCATTCCATTAGCCTTCTTAATTACTTGCTGTACCTGCATACTAACTTTTTGTGACTCATGTACTAGAACACCTAGATCCCTCTGCAGTTTGGAATTATGCAGCCATTCTCCATTTAAGTAATACTTACTCTGCTTGTTTGTTCTTCCTGTCAAAGTGACAACTTCACATTTTCCCGTATTAAGCTCCATTTGCCAAATCTTTGCCTACTCACTCAACCTATCTATATCCATCTGCAACCTCCTCAAGTGCTCTTCACAACATACTTTCCAACCTATCTTTGTGTCACTGCAATTTAGCTACCATGCCTTCACTCTCTTCATCTAAGCCATTGATGTAAATCGTAAAAAGGTGAGGCCCCAGTACAGACCCCTGTGGGATTCCACTTGTCACATCCTGTCAATCAGAAAAAGACCCATTTTAGCATACTCTCTGCTTTCTGCCAGCCAGCCAATCTTCTATCCATGTTAATATGTTACCCACTATACCATGCACTTTTATTTTCCGTAATAATCTTTGATGTAGCACTTTATCAAATGCCTTCTGGAAATCCAAGTACAGCACATCTACAGGCTCCTTTTTATCCACTGCGCAAGTTAACCCTACTTGGTATAGGGTTTTGTGCAGAGCTTTGAGCCCATCCTCTCTAGTGTGGAAGTGATGGCCAACTCCATTAACATACCTGTGGATCCAACCATCAATCAATATCCGATTGCACATGACTTAGCTTCCATTGTAGTACAAGAAGAGGCCACCCAACATTTGGGTCCTGCAGTTGAAGTTCAGACGGAAGTCATGCAAGGTGTACTTACTGCCATGCAAGCTTAGACAGTTTCCATTATAACTCAAAGGGACTTGCAAAGAGTTGCAATCTGTCCTCCAGCAGATTATTAAGATTACTGAGGTAGTAATCTCAGAGGTACTGGACAGAATGGTAGTGGCTCCATTAAGCACAAACCTGCTGTCCTCACTCAGGTTGACAGATTTTGTCCTCTGCCTCTCTGCCAGTACCCTTGTGGTTGCCTCTTAGATGTGGCTGCAGCAAGTGGCAGATTTCAGCCAGGGCACCCCTATTGAAGCAGGGACATCTGACACACTGTTCTTTGCTAAGGTTAAGGTGGGAGATTTTCTCCCTGAACACCCTAGGACGTATCCTCTTGCTGAAAGCCCTCCTTCCACTTCCTCCTCCTTCCTCCCCCAATAGATTGCCCTGTTTTGTGTCACCTCTGTTTATCTGCCCTGTCATGCTGTAGTCCAAGGGAGATGCTAATTACTGCATCCATGTCTGGGGACAAGTCTTGACAAAGTCCCTCAGCACATGCCACACCATTCCCTGTAGATTTCAGCAACTTTGAACAACTCTGGAAACCACCAAACATTTCTACAATTACATCAACAGTAGAAATGAAGCAGAAACTAATCTGAAGTAATTAATGATGCCTATAAATAGCACTGGTGGGGGATGGAGAATCCCTCCTGCTGCTTAATGCATATTCAGCAATTAAGTAAGGGCATTAGGTGGAACTTTGAGCTCCAAAATGGCAGCAATGGCATCAAATCAGCAAAGCCTGTATCTTTCTGGAGAACAAATTTTATCTTTTTGTCAAACAACAACAAACTTTATCTCTTACTGCAAAGGTAAGAATTTTAAAAAGTAATATTTAGAACTATTTTCAGTAATTTGTAAACCTAATCCATATACCAAAGAGGATATTATCTATTGAGAAAATGATATTTACGACATAATTGAACAATACATTTTGCATTATTTCTCTAGAGACAAAGTATTATTTTGAAATATATACTCACTCACTAAAGAGCTCCTCTTTCAGAGCAAAATTACAAAACACTGACACCCGCTTTGTGGAATTCACCACTTCTCTGAAATGTGATGCAGCACTTGAGATAAGAGCAGCTTTTCTCCATTATTGACAGAATACCAAGAATACCATTATTCTCCAAGTGTGTATTGTGAGTTCATTGTAAATGACATTTTGAAATTTAGGAACATTATATCATGCAATTGAAAGTGTAATTGCTGGGGGAGTGTTTTGCTTTAGTATTCATGAAAGATTCCCATCCTTTCTTGTCGAACATGTGATAAGCATTCCTGAAAACTATTTCAATTTGATCCAAGCATTTTCCTCCTTTTATTGTGTATCTGTGCTTGTTAAGTTGAGGAATGATGATGCCAAGGAACAAAATTTTTCTTCGCTTTGTACCTAGTGACACCATCGAGCATTCTTTCATTTCATGTTATGCTTTAATGTACCTCAACCCACAGCACAGTAGAGCATCTAGTACCTGTTACTTTGAAGGTGCTTTTGCGTTTTGGGTTCTTGAACCTTGGCAATTGTATTTGAATTGTCCCAACACACTTCATTTGGGACCCGTAAATGCCACAGAAAATTGTCATCCAAACTACCTAGGTTGAATTTACAGCCAGGTTCCAAGGGTAAACAGACAATTGTTTGAAAGTAACTACTTTGTTTCTAAAGATCCAGATTAAATGTGTTGATAAGTATAATGCTGATATTTAGAAGTAATATGAAAAAACCTATACAAATACTAAGGATAGGGATTGATGTGATGTTTTGGATTTTCAAAAGGCATTTGATACAGTGCCACCCAACAGACTTGTGAGCAAAATTCTAGGTCATGGACTAAAAGGGAAAGTAGGCATTTGGATAATAAATTGGCTGAGTCACTAGTAACAGAGTAGTGATAAATGGTTGTTTTTCAGATTGGAGGAAGATTTGTAGTGGAGTCCCTCAGAGGTCGGTGTTGGGACCCTTGCTCTCCCTGATATATATTACTGACTTAGACTGTGGTGTGCAGGGCCTGATTTCAAAATTTGCAGCTGATATGAAGATTGGAAATGTTGTCAACTGTGATGGGATAGTCTTGAACTTCAAAAGGACATAGACATGTTGGTGGATGGGGCAGAAAAGTAGCAGATGAAATTCAATGCAGAGAAGTGTAAGGTGATTCGTTTTGGCAGGAAAGATATGGCGAGACAGTATAAATGAAGGGAGATCCTCGAAAGAAGGTGCAGGAACAGAGGGACCTCAATGATACGTACCTAGGTCATTGAAGATGGCAGGGAATGTTGAGATAGTAGTTAATAAAGCATATTATATCTTAGGCTTTATTAATAGGGGCATTGAGTATAAGAGTAAGGAGGTATGTTGAACTTGGATAAGAAACTAGTTTGGCCTCATCTGGAGTACTGCGTCCAGTTCTGGGCTCCATACTTGAGGAAGGATGTGAAGGCATTGGAGAGAGTACAGAGGAGATTCACAAGAATGATTCCCGTGAAGAAGAACTGTAGCTATGAGGATATATTGTAGAGGTTGGGACTGTTTTCCTTGCAGAAAAAAAGGCTGAGAGGAGACTCGATAGAGGTATTCAAGATCCTGAGGGGTACGGACAGAGTAAATAGTGAGAAACTGTTCCTACTCAAGAGAACATCAAGAACTAGAGGGCACTGATTCTAAATAATTGGCAAAAGGAATAAATGTGATGTGAGGAAAGTTTTTTCCGTCCAGAGGGTGGTTGGCATCTAGAACAAACTTCCTGAAAGGGTGGTAGAGGCAGGTTCGATTGAGGCATTCAAAAGGGAATTGGAGTGCTACCTGAGAAGAGTGAATGTGCAGGGTTAGGGGATAAGGCAGGGGAGTGGGACTAGGTGGAATGCTCTTTCAGAGAGTCAGTGCATGCTCAATGGGCCAAATGGCCTCCTTCTGCACTGTAATGATATTGTGATACTGTGTACCATACAGAATTGATAACCATTTAACAGAAAAGGCTGAAAATGAATTGCTTTGAATTATTTCCCCTTTTTTTAAGCCAGAACTATTACAACCAAGTCTATATTATTATACACAATGATCCAAGCAACTGTATGATGAGAACTGTCAGACTATAAATAATACCCTCTTGTACTACACTTGCAGTACAGTCCTGACTATCTTTGGAAGAGCAGAAATAAGGAATGCTGAGTTATGTTATTCATTCATGTGCTACAGCTGCAGGGATGAACTACAACTTCTTAGGGCTGTGTGCATGGTGACTGAATTGCACACACAGAAGAACTGGGATTCATATAGCCACCAGTATTGCCCCTAACCAAAAACTGCCAAGAGGGCAGCCAGATAGGACAGTCTAGTTTTCTCCATTCTCCAAAAAACAAGACAAAATTACAGTTTAGGAACGAGTGAAAGACTTTTTCCCATTTTTCCTCCCCTTTCTTGCTAGAGTCCAGTGCAGGCAGAGGGATAAAGCTCTCATTGTTGTTGGCATCCTTTCATCTAAGTAAGATGATGGGGAATCTGTTGGAAGTGGGGTCATATGGTGCACTTTTGCTGATGGTTGAAGAGACCAACCTGTGAGCGGCAGGTCCTGTCCCAAGTGCCACGTATTCAGTGGTTATCAGGTGTCATTGTGGGTTGCTGTTTTGGTGTGGATGCCTGTTGTTAAGCTGCTGGAGCCACTGTTCATCCTTGTGTCAATGCTGGCCCACAAATGGTGTTGCCATCTTCTCTGTCACTGGCTAGTATCTCCCAGGTGTGAGGATCAATGTTTAGAGCTTTCATGTCACACTTGCAAGCATCCTTGAAGTGGAGCTTTGGGCATCCTACTGGTCTTCTAGCTCCGGCTATCTCACCATCCAGAAAGTTTTTGGGAATGCACCTGTCTTCCAACCTGCGAGCATGCCTAAGCCAGTGAAGTCACTCTGCCTGATGAGTGCTAGCATACTTGGGAGATTTGCCTTTGACTGTTGCTTCCATGATTTTGTCCTTTCATGAGTTGCCAAGAATGCACTGCAAACAGTGAGGATGAAAGTTGTTGAGCTTTCTTTCTTAATAGCTGTAAGTCACCCATGCTTCACAGCTGTTCAACAAGGTGCTGAGAATACAGACCTCATAAATCAGCATCTTAGTCCAAAGAGTCAGCTTGATATTTTTCCATGCGTGTTTCGTGCGTCAGCCAAAGGTGGTAGCTGCTTTCCCTATGCATGCATCGAGTTCTGCATCAAGGGACAGACTGTCAGTCACCATGGGCCCACGGTAGCAGAACTTTCAATGGGATGTTGTTTAGTGTGATCAAGAGTGGAGATGTCCCAAAACATTTTCTTGATACTTATAGTAAGAGAGAGCAAGCTACAAACATGGGAGAGACAATCCATGTGTCTTTGTAGCTGAATTTCCATGTTAGAGCATTTTATAACAGTGGTCACTGGATAGTGATCAGGGTGAGGATCGTGGTTAATTTCCTTCTCTCCCTAACCTAAAAGTGCAGAGGCCTATTAGGATACTCATAGGAATCAATTACATAGCATTTGTCCAGGTCTTCAGTGCTCACAGCAACAATATTTTGAACTGTAAAGCCCAAAACAATAGAAGTCATGACCATAAGTTAAAAGCAAAATACTGCAGATGCTGGAAATTTGAAAGAAAAACAAAAAATGCTGGACAAATTCAGCAGGCCTGACAGCATCTGTGGAGAGAAAGACAGATTTGACGTTTCGATCCTTCAGAAGAAGGGTCATACGGACTCGAAATGTCAATTCTGTTTTTCTCTCCACAAATGCTGTCAGGTCTGCTGAGTTTGTCCAGCATTTTCTATTTTTCTTTCAGAAGTCATGAGCACATTGTTCATTGCTCTGGTCAGTCACCAGCTTGAGTACTTAGACAAAAAAAAGAGAGGAAAGAGAAACAAAGGCCAGAAAATCTGTTTTTTGGCGATGTCGGTTGATGGATAAATATTAATCATGACACTGGGAAATTCCCTTGGTTCTTCTTCAAATAGTGACATTGGATATTTTACATCCACCTGAACTGACAGGCAGGATCTTGCTCCAAATGTGCAGCACAATCTTACTCTTCCACTGGACTGCCAACATAGATTCTGTGCTCAATAGGCCCAAATCCCCTTGGTTTTTGACATCTGTCCATCAAACCTTCCATCCAAACAAAATACTACCCACACGACATGTCACAACCCTGGATCTCAAATGTGTGTATCCTCCAATTGCATTTGTTCGGGGAGTCTCTCAATATTACATCTAGAATTTCAGACACAGCATGAAATTTATTTTTCCAGTCTTTTAAATTTTTAAAGAATTTTTATTTTCACTGAGAACAGCTCTTACTTTTAATGCATTTTTAATGGTGACTAATAAGTCCTCTCCTCCTTCAAGTACCATGCCCAGAGAGGGCATTGGTGGCCATGGACTTTCATTAGTTTGCTCCATGATTGTGTTTGGCTAAGTACTACAGTGATTTGCTGTTGCCTTCTACAGTATAGCTGACCAGGAAACTCTCCTGATCTTGCCTTAGAACCATAGGACCATAGAAAAGTTACAGCACAGAAGGAGGCCATTCGGCCCATCTTGTCCATGCCAGCCCGAGGACACCCAGGTGCCCTTTCTAACCCCACCTTCCTGCACCCGGCCCATAGCCCTGCAGTTTACAGCACTTTAGGTGCAGATCCAGGTACTTTTCAAAAGAGTTTAAAGTTTCTGCCTCTACCACCAACTTTGGCAGCAAATTCCAGACACCCACTACCCTCTGCGTAAAAAAGTTCTTCCTCATGTCCCCCCTACACCTTCTGCCACTTATCTTGAATCTATGTCCCCTGGTTCTAGAATTCTCCATCAAGGGAAACAATTTTATCCTGTCCATTCTATCTATTCCCTTCATAATTTTGTACACCTCGATCAAGTCACCTCTCAGCCTTCTTTGTTCTAAGGAAAATAACTCCAAACTATCCTATCTCTCCTCATAGCTACACTTTTCTAACCCTGGCAACATTCTTGTAAACCTCCTCTGCACTCTCTCCAAGAGCTATTACGTCCTTCCTGTAATGTGCTGACCAGAACTGCACACAATACTCCAGTTGTGGCCTACCAGTGTTTTATACACCTGCCATCAGGCATATTAGAAGGATTTACAGGCTGATAATCAGCCTGTTTGGCTACATTATGCATGCACTTTCCATAGCTATCATGTCCTGGATTGGGACTTGAGCCTGGAGCTTTTGGCCCAAAGATAGTGACACTACCACTGTGCCACAAGGCCGCTCATGCTGCATATTTATTAATTGAAAATTGAAGAACTCCCAGATTGCTTTTTGTTAACATGCTGAGTTTAAATTATGGTTAAATGAGTTGAAACTTAAAATTTTAATACTCAAAGATGAAATAAAGTGGTGCGGGTTTAGCATTTTCTTGGGTCTCGTTTGTTTAAGATGATTTATTCCCGTTCAATAGGTGTTGATTTTTTGCTCAATGGTAACACTCATGTCTGAGTGGGTTAGTGGGTTCATTCCTATTCCAGAGATTTGAGCACAAAGTCTAGGAATGATGCTCCAATACAGTACCGAGGGAGTTTTACACTGTCAGAGGTCATGGAACTCTTTGGGATGTTCTGAGATGATAAGGAACTGTATAAGTTCAAGTTATTTATTTTCTTTCACATCTACTTCAATAAATTTGTTTTCCACAACATCTTATTCACATGCTATAAATTTTCATTGCAATATTAAGAGTTTTCTATGGTACAAATTAAAAAAAAATATTCTTAGGATCTCACTAGAAAGGCCCTTCCCTCATTTCTCTGAAGTCCTAATAGTGTGGGACTTCAGTGACATACAGGCCAGACTGGTGAGAAGTGGCAGGTTCCCTTCCCTGAAGGACAGGAATGAAATATTTGGGTTTAGTAACAATCTAGCAGCTTTCTTTGTGCAAGTTACCAGCCAAGAAGTGACCAAATTTATTGGATTCAATTTCACAATTTGCCATGATGGGATTTGAACTTACTGGGCTGGAGTTCCTTCTTCCTATTCCTACAGGTACATAGTGAGACTTATGCTTGCAGCCCCAATCCTGTCATGAACCCAGTCCCAATTTCTGTGGTAGCGTTTATTGAACATTCATGGTGGGATTCCTACCAGCAATTAGAAGCTTGCCAATGGTCCCCAGATAAACTGAGGCAGTGCGGCGGTGGCACTGCTACTGCAGCATTAGAAGAGGCAGTATTCACATTAAGAGGGGCAGGGAGGCCCCAAAGTTATCAACAGATCTCTCATTGAATACCTCAACCAAGACAGAAACCTTAAGCAGCCAAGTGCCATGAGGTGAAATGAAGGGAGAAGAGGCTGCTTCATGGCCTGGTTTCATCATTTTGGGGATTTGGGGCCTTTCCATTGCTACCCCAAGAACTATCACCAGGCTTCACATGATAACTCCTCAGATTGGCAGGAACAGAGACAGACATGAGGTAGATGGACCAGGAACCTGGGTCCCACGCCCACCTCCACAATGGTATTTGCATGTAGTGGGCAGGGTGACTGTTGGGTTAAATAAAGGCTCATGGTATAGGGGGTAACATATTGACTTGGATAGAAGATTGGCTGGCTAACAGGAAGCGGAGAGTAGGCATAAATGGGTCCTTTTCAGGTTGGCA
This sequence comes from Cetorhinus maximus, assembly GCF_964194155.1. NCBI lineage: Eukaryota > Metazoa > Chordata > Chondrichthyes > Lamniformes > Cetorhinidae > Cetorhinus > Cetorhinus maximus. The sequence goes on from NC_135889.1 coordinate 79,073,621, forward strand.
AGATGTAACAAGTGGTGTGCCACAGGGATCAGTGCTGGGACCTCAACTTTTTACAATTTATATAAATGACTTGGATGAAGGGATGGATGGAATGGTTGCTAAATTTGCTGTTGACACAAAGAAAGATAGGAATGTAATTTGTGAAGAGGACATAAGGAGGCTACAAAAAGATATAGATAGGTTATGTGAGTGGGCAAAGATCTGGAAAATGGAGTATAATGTGAGAAAATGTGAAATTGCCCATTTTGGCAGGAAGAATAAAAGAGAAGCATATTATCTAAATGGCGAGAGATTGCAGAGCTCTGAGATGCAGAGGGATCTGAATGTCTTAGTGCATGAATCACAGAAGGTTAGTATGCAGATACAGCATGTAATTAGAAAAGCTAATAGAATGTTATCACTTATTGCGAGGGGAATTGAATACAGAGGTTATGCTTCAGTTATACAGAGCACTAGTGAGACCACATCTGTAGAACTATGTACAGTATTGGTCACCTTATTTAAGGAAGGATGTAACTGTGTTGGAAGCAGGTCAGAGAAGGTTTACCAGACTAATCCCTAGAATGGGCGGTTGTCTTATGAGGAAAGGTTGGACAGACTAGGCTTGTATCCGCTGGAGTTTAGAAGAGTAAGAAGCAACTTGATTGAAACATAAGATCCTGAGAGGACTTGACAGGGTGGATGTGGAGAGGATGTTTCCTATTGTGGGAGAATCTAGAACTAGGGGTCACTGTTTAAAAATAAGAGGTCACACATTTAAAAGAGAAATGAGGCAAAGATTTTTCTGAGTGTGTTGAGTCTTTGGAACACACTTCCTGAAAAGATGGTGGAAGCAGAATCTTTGAATATTTTTAAGGCAGAGGTGGATAGATTCTTGGTAAGCAAGGGGGTGATAGGTTATCAGAGGTAGGCGGGATGTAGATTTGAGGTCACTACCAGATCGGCTGTGATCTTATTAAATGGTGGCGCTCGAGGGGCTGAATGGCCTATGTCTGTTCCTTGTTCGTATGTTCACATTTATGCTCGAGACTATAAGTGGCTTTGGAGGATGACCTCGGGTAGGCCTGGCCTCAGAATGCACCATCTCAGTATGGGTGTCAGCAGTCTGGGTTGGCTGCTTGAAAGGCAACAACAATGGCAATGACAAAGTTTCAGGGGTGAAATCATGAATGCTGTCATCCTGAGAGAGGACAGCAGGTTAGTCTCCACAAACTGCTGCCACTTCCCTGGGCAATCTGGCAAACCTAGAAATCTATTGAAGGACAGATTACTGGATCGCTGCAACACCCTTCAAGCCTCTGTGAACATGGTATCCAGAACCAGGATGGCTGTAGTCTGAGCTTGCATGGAGGCAGTCTGGGCTTCCACAGCAGCACTCAGACTTCTGGTGAAAGCTGCTTATGCTGCAATTGTAGCTGAGACATCGACCATCTGGCTCTGTATCATGGTTGGGTGCACCAGTGTGCTGATAGAAATGGCCACCAACATGCAACTGTGATCATTGAGTCTCTTACAGCACTGCATCCAGATCCTCGGGATTTGATTTCTCGCATTGATCTTCATGGATATTTGCTCCCAATGCCTTTTTACCAAGCATCTGGAGGGCCTCCCGGCCCTCTACTTATGTAGGACACCTCTGCTTCTTTCCACCTCCTCCACCAGGATCTCCAGTCCAGCTTGGAAAACCTTGGTGCACACTTTCTCCCATCCTAAGGCATTGCTGTTTTTCCATAGCACAAATCCAAATGTTCTCAGCACTTCCAACTGCCACAGTTAGCTTTAAAGGCGCAAGCTAACTTTAAGTGATGATATTGGGTCTGTTACTGATATGTGCAGCTAATGAACAGCGCAGTTAGCACTGGCTGCACACAGCAATCAGCAGTCATAATGCAGGCAACATGCCATGTGCATGTGCATGCTGCCTGCATAACATTGAATGTGTGAGGGTAATTGTGTATCATAATCCCCGCACCCATTATCTGGGGCTATCCTTTTTAATCTCCAATTTGTCTGTCTGCTGTATTGCTTATGTTCAATTAAGCTTTGTTGATTGTTACTTTTCATTTCATTTATCTCATTGTTGTAAAATAATCATGAAATGCAGCATGTCACTCAGCTTGTTTGTACAAAAAAATCCATTTTTTTCAACGTCTTTTCCTGTGTTCTATACTCAGTGACAGTTGCTGGTAATGCAAAATGGAACATTTGCATATCTTGAGCACTGACTGTCAGCAGCAAACACTCTAATATCAGGTACAGCACAATAGGATGCAAAGCAAAGTTTCCTCTACTATGGCCCAAATTTAGAATCACTTACTGTAATAATGTGGCAATTTTCAGATCAACCATCCTGTGGTGTTTGAGTGTTGGTTGAGTGCTGTTGAACAACACACTTTAAGAAGCTGGTCAAAACTGCCTGAACACATTTTTCATTGGGCTTCCTCAGTCTGCAGAAAGAGTACACGTTAATGCTATCAATTTGGGTTAAAGTCAAATTCAGGTCGCAGAGGGCGCAGCACAAGGAAAAGTGCTCAAAGGAAGAGAAAGTGCCAGAGGGATAGGAGACGAAATCAAGGTCAGGTTTGGTGATGAGGGCCACATTCTCACTGTGACAGTTTGGTTGGAGAACCTGATGGAAGGTGTAGCCAGATAGGGAGGCTTCATACAGGGCAATGTATTACTACTGTTTACCAAGTCTCAGTCAAAGCCATAGGCCCTAATATTAACAAAGAGCTGGGAAAGGTGCAGGACAAGGTGTAATCAGTTGACAAACTTTACAAGGCTGGGCTCTTGGAGCCCTGCTGATGGAAATGGAAGGGCCTCATTAGAATATAGTTGGGCTATCTCCCGCTTAGCAACCGGTCAAGTGGACACCCTTGCCAGTAGGCTAAAGGGGAGGCTGGTAGGAGGAGGCTGCATCCAGGGTCCCATGGAGACAATCCCCAGAATTTTAAAGGCCGCATCTGCTCCAAGCTCGCAATCCAAGGTGTGGGTTGGGGGGGGTAACTGGAAATTGGGACTAGGCGGGTAGGCTCACGTTCAGGAGGGCGCGCAGGAAAGTTTGTGATCAGAGGGGAGGAGGTTAGAGTTCAGGACTATGGTGGCACATGGTGAAGAACCTATTCAACGACCAACATTAATTCCAGGAAGGCTCTCCGACCATCTTCTTGTCTTCTCCCTGTTCACCCAAGATCTTTCTGTCTTTTGGTAGAAAGCCAAGTGAAAATCAGGGCTAGTATCTTTCAACATAAGCGCTGTTTCAAGGTATGTCACGGAACCAGAATTTTAAAGTCCTTGTCACAAATGTATAATTATGATATTATGGATTTTAAGGGCAACTGTTTTGAACGAAAACTTCTGTTTTCGAACCTTTACATTAAAAAGTTTTTTTCGAAATGGAAGTATGGACAGACAACATGGCACCTTTCTGTGTTTATTCAAACCTTGTCAAATTCTTATCTCTAGAGCTGGCTACAAAGGGTAATTAAAAATACAAAGGCTCCTCTAGGGATGTCCATCGTATCTCCTAAAAAGGTGTAAAAAACCTTTTTACTTCTGAGGGAACAGGAGACCGGAAGGGACTTCAAAGGACCACAACATAATTAACTTGCTTGCCTGGTGGAACAATGGCTCTTTGAAAATTAGCATAGCATCTATTTTTGTGTTTTTTTTTAACTGTATAAAGGAGGCTGTAAGGAGCCATCTTGTGAGGTTGGGTGCAGAACTCCAAGAAGAACTTTGAGAAACAATGTCAGAAAGGGTTCTTGGCCAAGGGAGGACAAAGAGGAAGGTATTAAGAAATCAGCTGCTGTTCTGCCGAAAGAGTCCAGGCAATTAGTGAGGAATAGGAAACCTTGTCTCTCTCCCTGCAACCTGCTGAATCCATCTGAAAGGACAATCCTATGAATAGTCAACTGCAGAAACTATCACAGCTGCTAAACTTAACCTCAAGTTTCAAACCCTTCGCTTCGGAAAGAAGGAATTCAAGGAACAGGCCCACAACAATATCTCATAGCAGCTGCTCTGAAATCTCACCTGCAAGTACATTTTTCTTTTATCTGCATTTTAATCTCTGTATCTGTATTTTGGTTAATAACTTTATCACTTTTACTCAAATAACTTTCAGCGGTCGTTTTGTAATAAATTAATCTTTATTTTGTTTAAGACTAAAGCTTGTCTGCTGGGTTATTTTTAAATTGAACCGCTCACAAAGTAAAAGGGGGCTACACACACAAACACACACAAATTCTTAGCTCATGGACCACTTTAAGGAAACACCTTTTATTTGGTCGTGACAGTCCATTTATGTCACTATAAGCCTGGGCAAGCAGACAGCCAGTAGAATAAATGATTCACACAGCACTACGCAGCATCTTGTATCTCTCGCATCAACATTTATATGTATCAGCAGAGCTACAATCTTCCTAGAATATTCAGCTGATTTGATTGAGGAGGTAGCACAGGACGAGTCACAGATCCCAGCTGAGAAACAGCAATGGTGGTGCAGAGTAGGAACATCAGCTTGAAAGCTGGATGGCCACATGGCTTCCATCAATTATCCTCTGTACTTTGGAAAATGTATCAGTTGTCTCCCTATGGCTACAGTCTGTTTGCAGTTGCCAGAGACAGTAACTGGCTCTCTGGCCCTGTGGATGCAATGGTCCTTGATAATTGCCAGGGTGTGTATATATAATTAGCAGCATAATATTGGGTAGACACAATCTGACTGTGGTGCCTGTCAATCTCTATAGAATATCTTCTTTCAAATTTTACCACTTCAACTATGAAACCTCTGCCTTTAAAAACAATCTAATCATTAATTTTAACTTGACAACGATCACCACAGGACACTGGTGCTTGCTCTTATATTTCCTGTTGCTCCCAGAGCTCCTGTGAAAATGTATGTTGTAATAGTCCCTTGATACGTCTCCTCTTTTTTCTTTAGCCCTAATTGCCCTGCTGAAGTCTGGTAAATATTTCAATTAAGGTCAACTTTAGGGAAAATTTTGCAAGGCTTTCAGTTTTCATTTCAACAGAAATAATCCTGATGTGTTTAGGAAAGGACGCAGAAAATAGAAATGGTCTGAGGGAAAGTAAGAACAGAACGCAGCATCAGGAAGGTGGTGCAGAGAGTAAAATTAATGAATTTACACAAGAAGGTGTCATATCTTTAAAGAGCTTTGCCACAGATGGAGCTTCTCTTTTGCCTGCTCCCAGTGGGTAAGCAGAATTTGTAACACAAGACCATCTTAAACAGACAGGAAATTGCACTGTGCCTCACTGATCATACATTAGAAGGAATTTCAATTTTTACCTGAAGGGTTGGCATATTTTAAGCCTAAAAGACGCTGGTGATCAGAAAGTCCGCTTTTCCATTATGCACCAATAAATGAAGTATTATCATCATATATAATGAAGCAGTACTTTTCTTGGGAAGGGAAATTAATTAACAAACTATTCATACAAAATGTTTTTTTTTGCATAGAGCTCTTTTACCAATGGAATGGTGGAACAGTCTCCTTCTTTATGTCCCTCGTGATTTCCGAATGAAAATCATAGAATGGTTACAGCACAGAAGGTTCAGCCTGCAATGTAGCTGGCTCTCTGCAAGAGCAACTCACCTAGTCCCACTCCCCTGCCCTTTACCTGCAGGCACTGCAAATATTTCCCTTTCAGGCATTTATCCAGTTCCCATTTGAAAATCCAATTGAATCTGCCTTGAACACTCAAGCTATAAATTCCAGGTCCTAACCACTCGCTGCATAGAAAAACTTTTTCATCATGTAACCATTTGTTCTTTTGTCATTCACCTTTGTCTGGCTCTTGATCCTTCCACTAATAGGAACAGTTTCTCTCTATCTACTCTGTCCAGACCCTTCATGATTTTGAACACCTCTATCAAATCTCCTCGCTCCCTTCTCTTCTCTGAGGAGCACAACCCTCTCTCCCCCAATCTATCCACATAGTGCCAACCATCACCCCTGGAACAAATTCTCATAAATCTTTTCTGCATGGTCTCTATAAACCTTCCTAAAATGTGGTGCCCAAACTTGGGCATAATGCTCCAATTGAAACTAAACCATTGTTTTATAAAGGTTCATCATAGCTTCTTTGCTTTTGTACTCTATGTCTCTATTTATAAAACTCAAGAAGCCATGTGCCTTTTTAACCACTTTCTCAACCATCCCTGTCACCTGAAGTATCATCACAAACAGTCCCTGTGTGTGTGTGTGTGTGTTGGAAAGAAGACCTCTAGGAACTTGAAAACACTTATTAACTATATACAGGGATAGATAAGCACAAGGCTCCTTCCAGAACTATCTCTCTCTGAGATCTGTTCACACATGATCTGATGTCACTGATAATGTATATTAGCTATTAGCAAAAGAGAAATTAACCCTTTTGTTATGGACTTGATTTCCCAGACAGGTTTCTCTTTAAAAACATCAAACTATATTTATAGTCTGCACCAGCAGTTACATGCCTCCATCAAGCTCCACGGCTAGAAGAATAACTCTCACTCTAAGGTTCCCAGTGCTTAGAGCTGATTTGTTCACACTGTCACATGATACTATACAACGCAATAAGTCTTAAAGCTACAGTCACTACATTCCTTAAAGCTGCAATTACTACATTCCTCCCCCTTTACACTTTTTGTAAAGTTTGTATTTACAAGAACATCTACCTTCATGACCTTACAAGTATATACACGGATCATGGAATTATAAGTTCAGTCTCTCAGATGGTTTCCTGATCTGGGTAGCTCCACGACTTTTGAATCTCCACATTATTTGGAGCCACAGCAATATCTTTAGGCACAGGCAGTCCAGTGTTATCTACTCCGACAGAGACATCTGGCATGTTTTATCTTTTGTTGAACAATTTCAACAGGGACCAAGGGTTCTACAATAGTTACAGGTGGAACATCATTTTGTTGGGCTATCTTCCTTCTTCTCAAATGTGGATGTGTTTGCAGATGATCCAGCCCTCCACATCTATGTGACACAACAAGGGTCTGGTCACAGAAACTATGACACCAAGTAGCCAACTTGACCCACCACCAAACTTTTGTATGTATACTGTTTCACCAACAGTAAATTCTCGCTCATGACTATGCAAATCATGGGCAGAAATTTGCGCTGAGTAGGCAGGCACATGCCCAACCCGCTCAAACATAAAATGACACAACATGATGTCAGGTGAGTGTCCCGACATCAGCGTGCACCCATGCAATTTTTCAATTGGTAAGCATACGCGGGAGTATGCAGCGCAGCCACCGACAATAAACAGGCCTATTAAGGCCATTAAAGTTCAAATTCAATGAAATTTTTCGAAACCTTATGGTTAGTGGGCAGGCAAAAAGACCAAGCGGCCTTTGGATTTCTTAGGAAAAATCATCCACGGGATGAGGTTTCCAACAGCAATTTAAAACTTAATAAAAATTTAAAACATCCATTCATAACATGTCCCTGCTCATGGGCAGCTTTTTCCCGTCGGTGAGCGGGGAGGGGGGGTGGGGCCTGCTCACCGATGTGTAAAATGACACGCGTTGACATCGGACTGCGCACCCGCCGAACTGTCAATGGCCACTTAAAGCCTTTAAAAAAGTAATTAAACCAATTAGTGGACCTGCCCGTCCAACCTTAAGGTTGGCGGGCAGGTGAGGAGCCCAGGCGGCCTTCAGAAAAAACATGAAACCTCATCCACAGGCGGAATGAGGCTTCATGACGGATTTAAAACGTGTATAAAATTTTTAAATAAAAGTAATTGACATGTCCCTGCTCTTGTGACAGTGTCACATGAGGGGACATGTCAGGAATATTTTTTTCTCCCTTTAATAAAGTTTTCAAACTTGAGCCGAGCTCCCTGATGCAGCACTTTGCCTCAGGGAAATCTGTGCGCTCTTTCGCGCGCATGCGAAAAAGAGAGCACTCCCGGCTCAGAGAATCTCCCCCGCCAGCATAGGGAGCGCATGGCACTTCCGGGCGGACATCACACGTAAAATGGTTGGGGGCGCCAATTGGAATTCCGCCTGCCCGTGCCCGCACTCACACAACCCCACCCCCCCCTCCCCCCGCCCCCGATGGGGAGAAAGTGCTGCCCCATGTGACTGAGTCACATGAGAGGATATGTTTTTAACATTGCTAACTTTTTTAGTTTTAATGTTATAAATCTTCAGATCCCTGAGGCAGCTCTGTGCCTTGCTCACCCTCCTCCCGCACCCCCGCACCCCCCCCATGCCGGCAGCGCTGAGCACTGCAGCGCGCGATTCACGCTGGCTGGCGGTTAATTGGCTAGCCAGCATGAAACCGATGTCAGGGCCCAATTGCGGGCAGTGGTCGGTTTTGCAACTGCTCCCAGGCCTGGTCACTGCTCCCGACAAGGTTAAAATCCTGCCCCATGAGTCGTATTTTTATTCCCTTGACTTTTCTCCACCTTCCCCTCCAAATTGCGAAATACCAGGCTTAATCTTATTCGAAGGCATCACTTCATAAGTAACTTTGAAGGTGTTGAACATCTAGTAGTCTATAGCGAAACAGGAAACGTGAAAGGTAGGTCTCCAGTGAACCTCCTGATAATTTTTCATCCCAGCTTTAAAAGTCTGTACTGCTCTCTCAGCTAATCCGTTAGACGGCGGATGATTTGGTGCCATCTTTACGTGTTTGATACCATTTAGTCTCAGAAATCTTTGAAATTCAGCGCTATCACATGCAGTACCATTATATGAGACAATTACTTCTGGCAATCCATGTATAGAAAAGCTTTGGGGTAATATTTCTATAATCACACCTGCCGTTGGTTGATCTAACCTCGTACACATCTAGCCATTTGGAATGTGTGTTAATTATTAGTAGGAACATGGGACTGAATTTTTAGCTCAGCGGGCGGGAGTGATCGGCGGGCCCGGGAGCAGACAAGAGATGGACCACTGACTGCGTACAGTCCCCGACCGCGATTTCACATTGGCTGGCCAATTAACGGCCAACCAGCATGAAGCACATGCTGAAAAGCTCAGGGCTGCCGGGGTGGGGGGGTACGGGAGGAGGGCGGGCGATGATGTCGATGTGGGTGCGGGTGAGCGCTGACAGGAAGCTCCTGGGAGGCAGAGAGCTGCCTCAGGGAGCTGAAGACCCGAAGTCCAGGAAATAAAGTCTTTAAAATCAGGACAGGAATGTCCAAGCATCACAATCAGGTACCTAAATATATAAATTATAAAAATGATTTTTATTTTTATTTTATTTAATAACAGAAACCTCATCCCACCCTTGGATGAGGTTTGCTGAAAAATGTAAAGGCCGCCTGGCCAATTCACCAGTCTGCCAACCATAAGTTTGGACGGGCTACTTTAAATGACAGACAATTGCGGTGTTAATGGGCTTATTTGCCCTCGTAATTGTCGGCGGGTGCGTTTTCGATTTATGCACACGCCTGCCGACCGAAATAGCGCATGAGTGCAGTATGACATCGGGATGCTCGCTCGACATCATCTCGTGCGATTTCACAACGGATTGGGTCAGGCGCGCACCCGCCTGATCAGCATAAAATTCAACCCCGTGGTGCCTAGAAAAGAACCAAAGTAATTTATGTGCAGTATCACCCAGGGCCTACCAGGCCATTCCCAGGGGTGTAATGGGGCCACAACAGGCTGTTGGCATTGTATACAGTGTTTAATCATCTTCTCGATATCATTGTCCATGCCCAGCTGCCAAATGTAACTTTGCGCGATCATCTTAATTCTTGAGATTCCCAGGTGTGCACTGTGCAACTCTGCTAAGAGCGGTTCCCTTCCTTGTGAATGAATATTTACTCGCGCACCCCATAACAGGATAATCTTGACTGCTCAGTTCATTCCTTCGGGAAAAGGATGGCTTCAATTTGTCAGGGACTGGTTCCTGGGACCATCCTTTCAACACTTGGTCTCTCACTCTAGACAGGACTGGATCATGATACATCCAATTTCTTATCTGCCTTGCGCAGACTGGTGAGGTGTCCAGGAAATTCATCGTTAATACGATCTCTTGGGGAATTGGGCATGTTCATTGCTCTCCTGCAAAGGAAGGCAACTTACGGCATCGGCATCAGCTATATGCATCCCTGGTCTGTGCACAAAAGTGCATTCATATGCGGATAAAATTAGAGCCCATCTTTGAATTTGTGCAGAAGCTATGGGAGGGATAGCTTTTTCTTCACTGAACAGACCCAAGAGCGGTTTGTGGTCAGACACAACTGTAAAGTGTCGGCCATGTACATATTGATGGAATTTTTTAACTCCGAAAATAATAGATAATCTTTCGTTCTCAATTTGCGAATACCCTTTTTTGGCCGTGGACAGGGTCCAGGACATATAGCCTATCAGCCTTTCTGAACCGTCGTCCATCTTGTGCAATAGTGCCGCTCCCATGCCATAGGAGGACACGTCGCAGGTTAGTACCAGTTTCTTTGTCGGGTCATAGTGTATTAAAAGTTTGAAGGGCACAAGAGTTGTTTAACTTTCATGAAGTCTTCTTCATGGGGTGACTCCCAAACCCAAAGCTAATTTTTGTTTAATAATGAGGGTAGGGGGGCTAGGACGGTTGATAAGTTGGGTAGGAATCGACCATAATAATTAACCAGACCTAAGAATAACTTGAACTCAGAGGCATTTTTAGGTGAAGGTGCCTCCTTAATAGCTTTAATTTTTTCTTCTACCGGGTGTAACCTGTGGGCATCCACCCAATGGTCCAAATAAATAACTTTACTTGCCTAAAAGTAGACTTTTCTTTTTTTAAGCACAACCCCGCTTCCAAAAATCATTTCAAGACTTCCTCCAAATTAGACAAGTGTTCAGCTTCCATGAACCCCGTTGTTTGGACGTCGTCCAGGTAGTCTTTGTAGCAAACTTTCCATCGTCCTCTGGAAAATCAGGCAGGCTGAAGAAACACCGAAGGGCAGACGTGTGTATTGATATAAACCTTTGTGGGTGTTTATGGTCACAAACTCTCTGCAGGTATCATCCAGCTCCAACTGCTGATACACGTGACTCATATCTAGTTTAGTATAAGTTGTTCCTCCAGGTAATTTAGCATAGAGATCCTCAATCTTGGGGATAGGGTACTTGTCCAACTTGGCAGCTTTGTTTATCATTAGCTTATAATCCCCACAGATCCAGATGATTTAAGATTTAAATTAGATTCAGTTTTAAGACAGGAACTATAGGTACTGCCCACGCTGAGAATTGAACCAACTGTATGACCTCCAGCCTCTCTAAATGGTTCAATTCGGTGTCAACCTTCTCCCTGAGAGCATATAGCACCAGCCTAGCAGTAAAGAAATGAGTTGCTTCTGAGTCAATGTAGATATTAGCCTGTAGGCCTTTAATTTTCCACAGTTTGTCTCGAAAAACCTGGTCATATTTCTTTAGCAGCTCTGGCAGTCCTTCTACTCGTAGCTGGAAAATTTCAGACCAATGTGGTTTAATTTCTTTCAACCAATCACAACCCAGAAGGTTTGTTCCTTTGTCTGCTACTACCATCACTGGGTGTTGTGCTGTTTGCTGCTTATAATAAACAGGTCCAGTGGTAATTTCCTTCACTTGGAATCTTTGCCAGTGTAAGTTTTCAACTTGGCTGAAGTCTGCTTCAAATTCTACTGTTGAGCACCTTTGTTTAAATATTTGAAGGTCTGCTCTCCAACGCCAGCGTCCACTTTCATCATTAAAGGTTTTCCATCTGCCTTCAGAGTAACAGTGATTGGCTCTGTCTTCCCTATTTTTATTTTAAATGGGGAGTAAATATCAGAATTGATAGTTTCTGCTTTTTCCACATTACATACTTTGATTAACTTAGTTTGCTGCCTGGGAGTCTATGTCAATCTTGCTTTACAATGCTTCAGTATGTGCCCTCTTTGATGGCAAAAATAGCACTCCACCTCTTTAAAAGGGCAAGTTTCCACATTAGTAATAATTCATTTTCAGGTTTGCTGCTGAGCTGTTTCCTGTATTTATTTTAAACTTTTGAGCAGCAGGGACTTTCTCCCACTTCGCTGCGGAGTCCCAGCTTTTCACACCACATCTGGCTGTCCATTCCCACCCAACTGGAAAACTGCGCCATTTTGAGCACCTTGTATAGCTTTCCATTGCGAGCGCTGTTTCCAAAGCTTTTTTAAAATCAAGGTTTATTTCAGCTAATAATTGTCGTTGAATGGCATCATCTTGCACACTGCAGACCAAACGATCCCTGAGCATATCACTTAGGGCCTTCCCAAAATCACAGTGTTCAGTCAGTTGTTTAAATTTTGCCATGTATGTAGCAATGGTCTCCCCTGGGCTTCTAACCCTTGAACTAAACTTGAACCTCTGCATGGTGACTGAGGGTTTGGGTTGAAAGTGTCTCTTAACCGAGTTCGACCAATTTACCGAAGGTCTTCTAATCGGGGACGTACAGGGCTGCCAAACTTTGGATTCAAGTGTAGGTTTTACTCCCACAAACACTTAAGAGAATTGTTCTTCTCTTTTCCTCCCCCGGTATTTTGTTTGCCTGGAAATAGAACCCGAGGTGTTCTACATATTGGCACCAATCCTCTGTGGATGGTCTGAAGGGGTCAATCCTGCCAAAATGTGGCATATCTGGTGAGTAGATCTTTCTTTTCTTCTGTTTAAAGAAGATTCTCACAGTCGCTGGGTGAGGGACAATGCTGGACCTGATTTATCCTCGTCACCAGTTTGTTGTGGACTTGAATTTCCAGGCAGATTTCTCATTAGAAACATCAAACTTTATTTATAGGCTGCAGCAGCAGTTACATGCTTCCATCAAGCTCCACAACTAGAAGAAGAATGATCACTCTAAGGTTCCCCATGCTTAGAGCTGATTCATTCACACTGTCACGTGATACTATACAACACAATAAGTCTTAAAGCTACAGTCACTACATTCCTTTAAAGCTGAAGTTTCTACACCTTTATACTACATCTCACCCCAAGCCTTTAACGCTACCCATTAAACATTTCCACATGGTCCTATATCCCCCTTCACCACCACCTGCACCCCCCCACCCAACCTACCCCAAAAGAGTCTCTTGTGGCAGAGACATTAATCTCCGACCATGTTCTTGGCTCTCTTTGAGGATGTGTAGGATGTATGCTCTCTGTATTCTCCCTGGAACATGGTTAAATCAGTAGGTTTCTGGTTTGCTGTGGAAAGTTGAAGAATGGATGTTCCCTTCTTCCTTTTCTTTATGGAACTCCCTTTTGACATTCTGGCACAAGCTGCTTCTTCTCAAAGGAATAAGACTTTGTCAGTGTCTCCTGGTGTTTGTTCAGCTGTAGTAGGTCTGCAATTTTCCAAACCAGCAAATACATTGTCTGGCAAAAGTATCTATTGCTTAAGTGCATTCAATGATTCTTGTTCCTGGAGTGAGGGACTGTGCAATTCTAATGTTACATTCATGAATGAATCAGATAAATTATATACCAGTCAGTCTGAATTCAGTGGTGGGCAAATTATTGGAATCAATTCTGAGGGACAGTATAAACTGTCACTTGGAAAGGCACGGGTGGATCAGGGACAGTCAGTATGGTTTTGTAAGGGGAAGATCGTGTCTTACTAACTTAAGGGAATTTTTTGAGTAAGTAATAAGGAGGATTGATGAGGGTAGTGTAGTAGATGTTGTCTACATGGATTTTAGTAAGGCATTTGACAAGGTCCCACATGGCAGACTGGTTAGCAAAGTGAGATCCCATGGGATATAGGGGAAGGTGGCAAGTTGGATCCAAAATTGACTCAGCAACAGGAAACAAAGGATAATGGTTGATGGATGTGTTTTGCGCATAGAAAACGGTTTCCAATGGTGTTCCACAGGGCTCAGTGTTGAGGCCCTTGCTGTTTGTTGTCTGTATTAATGATTTGGACATAAATATGGGAGGTACGATTGCAAAATTTGCAGATGACACAAAAATCGGCCATGTTGGTTGTGAAGAGGATAGCTGTTATCTCCAAAATGATATCAATGGTTTGGTTGAGTGGCAGAAAAGTGGCAAAATGAAATTCCATCCAGAAAAGTGTGAAGTAATGCATTTGGGGAGGGAAAACAAAAGCAAGGAAATTCTTAATAAATGGGAGGACATTGAGAGAGGTTGAGGAAGTGAGAGACCTTGGAGTGCATGTCCACAGGTCCTTGAAGGTGGCAGGACAGGTAGATGAAGGTGGTAAAGAAAGCATGTGGAATGCTTTCCTTTATTGGACAAGGTATTGAATACAAAAGCAGGGATGTAATAATGGAACCGTATAAAACACTGGTTAGGCCACAGCTGGAATTTTGTGTATAGTTTTGGTTGCCACATTATAGGAAGGATGTAGATGTTCTGGAGAGAGTAGAGCAACGATTTACAAGAATGTTGCCAGGGCTTGAAAACTGCAGCTATGAGAGAAGATTGAATAGGCTCGGGTTGTTTTCCTTAGAACAGAGAAGGCTGAGGGGTGACATCATTGTGGTGTATAAAATTATGAGTGGCCTAGATAGGGTAGACAGTAAAGACTTGTTTCCCCGAGTTGAGGGGTCAATTACCAAGGGGCATAGATTTAAGGTGATTAGTAGAAGGATTAGAGGGAACATAAGGAAACGTTTTTTCACGCAGAGGGTGGTGGGTGTCTGGGATTCACTGCCTAAATCGGTGGTTGAGACTGAAATGCTCAACTCATTTAAAAGGTACTTGGATCTGCATCTGAAATGCTGTAACCTGCAAGGCTATGGACCACGTGCTGGAAATTGAGATTAAAATGAACGGCTAGTTTCTTTTTCATCTTTTTCTGGCTGGCACAGACATGATGGGCTGAATGGCCTCTTTCTGCGCCATAACTTTTCTGTGGTTCTATAAGCAGAAGAATGAAGATTATTCAGAAGCAGGGTTGATGGTTCTTCTGTTGGTACTGTAAAGGTTTGTGTAATATGCGCACACTCTGCCCTCACACCAATGTGTTTTTTCCTTTCATTAGGCCTTGACACCTCAGGATCAGTCAAGCTGGATTTCACCTCAGCCTCTGTTGCTAGGCAGTGTTCTACCCATTTAGGTGGTTGTTCTATTGCTTCTCTTCCTTGTACACCTGAAATGTATGCGAGATCAGTAGGTGGTACTTTATCAAGTACTTCTTCAGTTCTGAGATCAGTTTTCCTGAATCAGATTATTTTCAGTAGGCATTCTGGTAGCTTCTGTTTCTGATTTGTCTTCAGTCAAGTCACTTCCTGCATCAGGTTGTTCTATGTCACTGGTATCCTCACCAGAATAGTCAGGCAGATTGTTACCCTAGTCAGCTTCCTTAATGGTATTCTGGCAGCCTCCATTTTCATTATCCACCCTTTCTTCAAAGAAGTGTGCATTCTAGAATTCCCTGCTGTGGCTGCACCTGTGGAACATTTTCTAGGAAGACTGGCTCGGACCATTCTGGTTTGACTTGGGTTTCTTTGTGGAGTCAGACCAACGACTTAACCCAGTTTGTGAGCAATAGAGGCACCAGCGCATCCACTAAAAAGCAGCCCCAGAATGAAGAGGGGGTGGTCGTTGCCATTATCCAATGCTCCCATTGTGGCATGAAAAAACCCCATTAGATTCCTCATGCAGGTGAATAAAGGAGCTGCAATTCTATACAGGGTTCTCTGCTTAATAAAGTGCAATCTTGCACATGAATGAGATACAGCATGTCGGTAAGTTCCCTTCCATCACATTGAAATTTAGCAGTCATCTGACCTTGCAGCTTCAGTGGAATGCATTCTGGATCATAGTCGAATGGTAGATGGTTGGAGAAGCCTGGGGTTCAGCCACTGTACTGTATCAGAAAGAATTGACACCCCTGCTCCCGTGTCTAATTTAAAATTCATTTTGTGGTCATTGACCATGATATCTGCACTCCCAAAAATTCCCCTTGGAAGTTGCAACCTCGCCCAAGAAGAGTACTTCATGTTTCATCAGTATCTTCCATCTCCTGGATACTGGTTAACTGGACTGGTCTCTCGGTAAATTTTTGACCTGGAGTTGAAAGCTTTCTGGTGTGGCATACTGCTTTACAATGGCCCCGCCTCCTACAGAAATGGCACTCTGCATTTATGGCAGGACAGATTTAATGCCACTGGGGTTTTCTTGCGCCACAACGAGAGCAATGGATAATGGCAGCAATTTCACCCTCTTCATTCTACATCTGCTTCAGAGTGGATGCGCTGGTACCTCTATTGCTCACAAACTGGATTGAGCCAGTGGCCTGACTCCACAAAAGTGCTCTATCACCCGAATTAAAATTTAGTTCAGTTTCTGTAGCTCATCCTGTCTCACTATTGCACTGCCTTTGTCAATGTTAGATCCTCCCTGGACTGCAGGAAATCAGATAAGGCTTCATCAAGCACTCCCAGGACAATGCAGTCTTGGATGAGGTCACCTTTCAGAGACCCATTCTCGCAGCTATCAGCCAAACAATTTGGGTCATTAATGAAAACGTCAATACTTTCTCTGGATTCCTGGGTCAGAATTTTGAGTTTGGCGGTGGGCGCGATTGGTGGGCCTGGGAGCGGTCGGGAAAGGTGCCGCCGTCTGCGATCGGCCCTTGACCGCAATTTCATGCTGGTGGGCCAATGAAGGCATGCCAAGTGTGATTGTCGGCTCCCCAATGGTTGGGAAAGGGCGGGCAGGGGAAGGGGGTCTGTCGGCCGCTGAGGCCAATGGCGACCCGGTGGCCGGTTTAAAACTGGCACAGTCAGTCCCTGGAAGGCTGCCAGGGATGAAGACACCTTTGGTGTTGTCAACAGGAGATTATAAATTATGGATTCAAATGCAGCTGCAGACACCAGGCGGGAGGGCAGGTCAGGTGGGCACTGAGCCGATGAGTGCCTGATGGTCCTCCTGGGGGAGGTGGCTGGCAGGAGGGACACTCTTGTCCCCAGCAGTGCAAGGAAGAGGCCACCGCACCTTACAAAAAGAGCTTGGGAGCAGGTGGCAGTGCTGGTCAGCAGCCATGATGTTATGCGGCGCACCTGGGTCTAGTGCCACAAGAGGTTTAATGACCTGCTGTGCTCAGGAAGGGTGAGAAACATGTGGGCATGCATCAGTGTATTGAAGTGTTAAGGGGTGGTCTTCCCCCTGTGGAGCTTAGGGGTTTTAGAGTCTGAGTGCCAACTGTCAATGACACTGGAGCTGCCAAGGGGGTGAGCCCTGGTTGCTTTGCGGCTCGAGGGCCACGACTCGGATGTGCTCCGCAAGGTGCTCCACAGGTAGGGTTGGTCAGGCTGCAATGATGCTGCAGGTAGAGAGTGGACTAATCAATGCTCCTCTGTCCTTGCAGGAGAAGATGGCCCATAAAAACAGTGAAAGGTCGCGGACTGGTGGAGGCCCCGCTAACCTCCTAATCCTAAACAAATACGAGCTGGAAGACTTGGAGCTGGAGAGGCTGGTGGTGTCAGACAAAGGTAAGTGAGCAGTGCACGGGGATGAAAGTTTCGGATGTTGCAAACATTCTTGTGCTGTCTCATCATTGATGGGAGCCTCAAAACTGGATTCCCCATTGATCATTGAAAGACGATGGCACCTTAATGCAGATCTCCATTGTCTCACCAGGGTGCCTGCCATGCACAGTGACAGTGTGATGACTTACATTAATGATATGTCATTGTTCTCCCTTAAATTTGCCACCGTGCAGCCAATTGCAGGACCCCGAAGACCCACCCCTGGACCCAGAGGACCGCCAGGCTCCAGATGCACCTGCATCACACCTGCTCTCTGAACCAGGCACCAGCACAGATACCAGCACCTCATTGTCATTAGATCAGCTAGAATATCGGTGCACAGCGGTGAGGGCACTTCACACTCGCTAGAAGTGCATGCGGATGCAGAGAGTGCTCAGGGCATCAGCAGTCGGAGGACTGCTGGAGACCAGGGCGATGCTGAGTTGAAGGCAGATGATGAGCCTCTGGAGTCGTCCATTAGGCAGCAGATGTTGGATGTCCAGCGAGATGTGTGGGAGGATCTGGCGGAGATGCATGAGGCTATGTGTGCCATGGTCTCCGTTATGGAGGAGTCCATGTGGAGCATCAGCATTGTGTTGACCCTCATAACCGAGCACACTGCCTCCTCCATTGACAGAGTGACGACTCTCGTGGAGTGACAGCTCCAGAGACAGAATATGGGGTTCCTGGGGTTGCGCGTGGACCTGTAAGCCCTCACACAGTCAATGATCTCAGGTGCTTAATGTCTGTGTAGGAGATGGATGGGGCACCCAGTATCCCAGCCAGGTACTCGTTTATCAATGGTGTGTAGGGAGGTCTAGAGCGACCTCATGTTGGTGCGCAAGCTGGCTGTCATCTCTGTGGGCTCCTGTCAGGGCGCTCTGGATGATGGCAGCAGCTCCTCTGCCCCTCTGCCAATGACCATAGCATCTGATGAGGCTGTGGCAACTGGGGAGATGCCAGCCGTGGAACTGGCTGCTCCCTCCCAGGCGGGGCCAGCACAGGCTCCACTGGCCAGAGGACATCTGCCAAGGTCATCAAGTCCAACAGGACAGCACAGACAGCAGGCTGTCTCCAATGTCAATGCCAGCGAAGGGGGAGCACCAAGACATGGCACTTGCAAATGTAAGATTAAGGCACCAGGAGCACAAGGGGGACTGGTCACGGGTAATCTTCTGTTGTGCAATGGTTTGTTTATGTTTATTGGTCTGGGGTTGAAGACTACGGATGGTTCTGTTAATTTGTTTTGACTGTCAACATGAGATAAATTTTCTTTTGCCGTAATGGTTGAGTATGCTTCACCTTTTTATTTAATGTGGTGCAGGGTACGCCAGTATGTAACGCTGGACGTAGGTGGCTCGAACCTTTATTGCACAGGCACTGAGTGGACTTTGGGGTCAAAGAAAAGGGTCATTGCAGACATTTGGGATGTAGGCGGCAACCCTGGCATGAGGTGGAAGTGGATATTTGGCAGCTTAGCTGAAGGGCCATTGGATTAAGGCGTCCTGGTGTCCCTGCCTCCCTGGAGGTTACAGAGGTCTGCCTCCATGCCCTCAGCATTCTCCTCACCATGCTCCACTTCTGAATCACTACTGCATTCATCATCTGTGGCCTATGGAGCTGTGTCAAGATCCTCTTCCTCCAGTGGGTCCCCGCTTGCTAGAGCCAGATTGTGGAGAGCGCAGCATGCAACCACTATCAGTGACACCTGCTCTGAGGGTATTGTAGTGCTCCCCCTGAATGGTCCAGGCATCAGAAGCAAATCTTCAGAAGACCTATGGTTCTCTCTATCACCGCCCTTGTGGAGGCGTGGCTCCTATTATAATGCTGCTCTGCCTCTGTTCTTGGGTGGTGGAGAGGTATCACAAGCCGCCTTTTCAACTTGTAGCCCTTATCACCCAGCAGCCATCCATCCAGCCGGGCTGGAGCACTGAAGAGCCTCGGCATCTGGGAGTATCTGAGGACGTACGCGTCATGGGAGCTGCCTGGGTAACTTGCACAGACTTGTAGGATCAGCATCCTGTGCTCACACACTATCTGCATGTTCATGGAGTGGAAGCCCTTCCTGTTGACGAACGCACTGGGCTCACCTGCTGGCGCCTTGATGGCCACGTGTGTGCAGTCTATTACACCCTGGACACGGGGGAAGCCAGCAATCGCTGCAAAGCCTCTGACTTGCTCATCCTGGCTGGCCTCATCCATACAGAAATGAATGTAAGTCAACAGTCACCTGAACAGATCGTCTGTCACCAGTTTGACACAGCTATGGACATCTGATTGGGAGACTACACACTGATCCCCCACTGACCCCTGGAAAGTGCCGGATGCATAGAAGTTGAGAGCTACTGTGACCTTCAGAGCCACTGGCATGGGGTGCCCACCCACGCAGTCGGAGGTGATCTCAGGCCCAATCATCTGACAGATGGAAGTCACTGATTCCCTTGAGAGGCGGAGCCTCCTTTGGCATTGCACCTCAGACATATTGAGGTAGGTGCATCGCTGCCTGTAAACCCTGGCAGCAGGATAGTGGCATCTTCTGCAGCTCGTAACACCTTGGACTGCCAGCTGGCCCTATGCCTGCACCACTCCTCCCACAGGTCGCTCCCCTGGAAGCTGCATAGGGATACCTGGCCTCTTCTCTCTTCTGCCCCTCTCTTCCTCCTCAGAGGAAGTGCCACCAGCGGAGACCACAATCACCATCACCAGGGTAACAGAGGCTGTCTCATACCTGGAAGGGTCCACATGGTCTGAATTCTCCAGGGCCGTTGGAGACACCAATGAGTCCTGATATGAAGCCTGGAAATGCTAACAATTAAGCCCTGAACAGAGATGAAACTGCCATATGTCAATAAGACACCAGCAGCAAACTATCTTTCAAACACCTCGCTACTCACACTGGCAATGCTGCTGACTCTTTTTATCCCACCCGTGGATAAGGTTTTGAAATTGTTGGCTGACCGTCTGCCTATTTTGCCCGTGCAACGAGCACAAAATCACACAGACAATGAAAAATCGGCATCAATTGCCTTTTTAATGGCCTTAACTGGCCTCTTAATTAATGGCAAGCATGGCTCCAGCACTTGCATGCACCTGCACGCAGGTGCTGGAGCCGTGCCCGCCAACCGAAATATCCCTTGAGTTCACGATGACGTCAGGACCTTTCGCCCAACATCATCACACGTTATTTTATGCTCAAGCGGGTCGGGCACGCGCCCACCCACTCAGTGAAAACTTCTGCCCCCTGAGTGCACCTGTTAAACCTTGGCCAGTCTACAATAATGTTCTTGTGAAGACTGAAATATGAATCAAAGGCCTTGGTAAACTCTTTATAAGCTGCTGTGCCCTCTTTAATACCCTGTTTTATTAAAATGGCATCTGCACTGCCAAATGCAGCTTGGCCGGGCTCTTCCACGTGGTCAAAGTGTTCAGATGGAGGTAGGACTTTCTCCATGATTGTCTATTACTTTTGGTCAACTGTCTAGAACTCAGTTGACACTTTTCTGTCTTATTCTCAGTTGCAGTCATTCCTTGGCTGCCTTCTATTCAATGGCTTTCATTTTCCCACCAGAACTCAGTTGACACTTTTCTGTCTTATTCTCAGTTGCAGTCATTCCTTGGCTGCCTTCTATTCAATGGCTTTCATTTTCCCGCCAGAACTCAGTTGACACTTTTCTGTCTGATTCTCAGTTGCAGTCATTCCTTGGCTGTCTTGTATTCAATGGCTTTCATTTTCCCGCCACCGTCAGTTTCATTGGGGACCTGTGCTATTTGGTAAGTTTATCGCTGCCACCATGAATATTGTTGCACAGTCCCAGCGTGTGTTTAACATGGACTGCTGGAAACAAGGCCTCTAGGAACTTTCAAACATTTATTAATTATATGCAAGGATAGATAAGCACAAAGCTCCTTCCAGAACCATCTCCCTCTGATCTCTGGTCTTACATGATCTGACATCACTGATTATGTATATTAACTGTTAGCATAATAGCTATTAACCATTTATACAACACCACCTTCGACAATTTTTGCACATAAACCCCTCACTGTTCTTGCGCCCTCTTTGGAATTGCACTCCTTGCTTTATATTGCCTCTTCTTGCTCTTCCTACCAAAATGTATCACTTCACTGCATTAAATTTAACTTGCCATCTCTCTTCCCATTCCACCAACCTGTTATGTCCTCTTGAAGACTATCACTATCCTCTGCATGGTTCAAATTACTTCCAAAATTTGCATCATCTGCAAGTTTTGAAATTGTGCCCTGCACACC
Source organism: Cetorhinus maximus (assembly GCF_964194155.1). NCBI lineage: Eukaryota > Metazoa > Chordata > Chondrichthyes > Lamniformes > Cetorhinidae > Cetorhinus > Cetorhinus maximus. The sequence goes on from NC_135889.1 coordinate 79,095,350, forward strand.
TAAACACTGTCATGAAGCTATTAATGTATATATTATTAGAAAATATTTTTTCTTTGAAAATAGAAGTTTAGTCTGTGGGTGTGGTTTAATTATATTAAAGCCAGCTAGTCTGGGTACTTTGTGTATTAGTTTTGAGATGTAAGAGAGGTAAAATGCATTTGTAATTTTTGAATACAGCATTCAAGAAGTGGGGTGAAATCTGGCACCTAGCTAGCAGCGACCAAGCAATATGCTTATATTACTAATAAAATTGGTACTATGAAAGGGGTTTTTATTGTTAGAAGAGGTGTAGTTAAAAGGGGCTGGTGATACAATGAGAATTTACATTCTATGAGCTGTGTTAGGTATAACCGGTAGCAGTTTTCGTGTGTGCAGGGCAGAGACAATATAAGATCAAAGCAGCTGTAAGCCTACAACTGACTCCACAGGAACCAAAGTGAGAGGAACCTCATTTTGAATTCGTACGGTAAAATGCTTTGCTTGGAGTCTGGTTAAGTCTATGGGTGCTGTTGCCTTAACGGAGATTAGTTTGGGAATTTTTAAAAAGTTATGATAGTAGTAATTTGTAGCCATGTGTATATACTTAACTTGTGTAAATCAATAAATGTCTCATGTATTTTTATATAAAACTTCTCGAGAACTGGTGGTCTGATTCCTGAATTTAGAGTTGCATCTCAAACATACCACTTAAAAATATAGGTTATGACAGTTGTTTAACATTTCCCTTTGGGGTTTTTAAATAGTTCAGCTTTACCAACTGCTGGGTCATAACAACACATATCAGGTAAAGCAATGATTCCAGTACTGGCTCCTAGGGAGCCTCAATGTATATCTTCCTCCAGTCTGTTCACCATATTTCACCTGTTTCCTGTCACCCAGTCAACTTTGTATCTGTGCTACCACTGTCCCTTTTATCCCATGGACTTCAACTTTGTTCACAAGCCTATCATGTGGCCAGATCTGGAAAGTTCGATTTCAAAGTAGATATAAATATGTAGTAGAAGTATAATCTGTAAATTCTGTTTATTCACATCTGATTCACTAGATCCTCCCTGCAGCTTGAACTGACTAAACTCTTTTATCTCATTCCCTGACTAACTCCTCTTCTTATCCCTTCTATAATTCCCTGACTAACATCTCTCATCCCTGGTCACACCTGACTAACCTCTTTTCTCATGCCTAACATAGTGACTAACTTTCCTCATGAGTTGCCTGATTGCACCTCTTGCAACTTAATTCCTCAAAATGTTTCACACATTTTTTTTAAAGAAATTATAGCCTTCTCCAAACCCATCAGGCATACACATATCAGATCCATTTACTTTCTGCAGGCATTCCCATTTGAACCAATGAGGATTTGTGTGTGTTAAATGTGAGCCACAGACAGACAAAGACCTCATAAATATTCAAAACTCATGGCTAAAAATTAGGGAAGGCCATTTTCCTGTGAGAGTCTTGATTTGACATCTGCCCACATCCTTTCCCGTTGAGGCAGGTAACGCACACATTTTGTGTTGCCTCCTCATTTCCATGATTTCTGCGGGCAGCCCAGGGCAATATGCACTGCTGGCTGGAAGCAGGCAGAAAAAGGGGCCTAACAGTGTGTGAGACTAGCACATGTTGGAGCTACCCTCCAGCACTTAAAGGAAGTCTGTTCCCCTCAAATGGAAGCTGCACTGAATTAGAGGAGGTTGCTGCTAACTGTCACTTCTTGCAAATGGACAGAATGGAAATGGAGTACTACGGTAAATAGAGAGTGCACCACAGTTCACAAATGAAGCACTGGAGGCCTTAGTCACGGAGGCATTATTTTTCTGCAGAGAGCCAGGAGGCCCTCAAGAACAGCCCTCTGAAGGGAGTTGGTGCAGATGGCCTGGGAGATCAAAGCCCAAAGTCTGGCCCTGAGGACCTTGCAGAAGTGACTTAAGAAGTTTAATGACATCACACTGGTGGTCAAGCTAAGTAAATACAGCTTCACAGGATACCTCCTACTCAGCACACCACCAACCTCTCAGACTGCTAAATGCTCCACACCCCCATTACTCACACAGGATGAAGTGATTGCAAACAGATTTGGTCAACGTTATGGGTCAACATTGCATTGTGTCTGAAATGGAGTAGAGTCAAGTACAGGCCACAGCTGACCATTGCTGTTACTGAATGTAGCTGCCTTATGCTGCATGTTGCTGCCCTTGTAGCACATGGCATGACTCTACATCTAAATTTCTGCAAACCTAACCCTCTATGCAACTGTTGTACTATGGATCCTTTAAAGGTTTCAATGACGAGATCTTGAGAGTTACATGAACCATTTATTGCTAACCGTTAACTATATACAGATCCAAGGTATGGTCATGCATGGAGCTGTTACCTCCACGCAAGCTGCTTCCAGGGTGTTCTTTGTGTTCTTTCTAGACTGCTCTCTCAGTCTATAACCATGTGACTTAATGCATCATACTGTGGGCTATTCTCCAGCCCCACATTGAACCATGCTCTGCCGAGTGCCTTTACATTACAATGACATGCAGGCACATCATACAACATCTCCCTTTCTTCTCCAAAGAAAATGTTCCCTTCCAACGAAGTATAACTATTTGTAATACAATCTTTCCTTGCTATTCCTGTTCCCCATCTCAAGTCTCTGACATCTCGGTAAGTCACGTTTGGTGGAATGGTAATAGTACTCTATGTTTCTGGTACTTGCTATCTCCAATTGATTTGCTTTTAGTACACTTTCAAGTTGTGTTTCTTTTTATGAACAACGCACCTGCTTTTTTCAGATATTGTGGGTTCATCCTGCTCCTTCCAAAGGGAATGTACACTCCGTTAATTTCTAGAGTGGATTTGAATTTTTCTTTTCTGTGGTGTCCATGGTCTTGCTGGACATATATGTTTCAGGAATGGAACCTTCATTTCCACTTGTTTCACAATTTTAGCCAAATGCTTGTTTACTGTTTTATTTTCAAATCCTTTTGCAAGCTTATGGCTCTTTTCATTCAGCTCAGCTTTTTCTTCTACTGCCTTGCACATCAGTGTTGGATTTACTATCTCATTTCTGTCTTTTCTTTTTCTGTCTGCAACTGAACTTTGTCCTTGTCCTTCATTTTGGATTCACTGTTAGCCAGGTCTGTCTCCTGCGAAGCCTTAAACTGTTTCAGTTCTGTAATTGTGCAACTCATGTCTTCATTATCCGCTCACAGTTTGGAAAGTCCGATGGCTTTTCCTTTCAATGTCTCCTGTTTGTTGTTCAACTGTGTCTTTAGCTCTTTAGTCTTTTGCTTGTAGTTTTTGGCTTCCCCCTGCGATATAGAACATTTCTGAGTCTTCTCTGCCAATTGGTTCTTCAGTTTGTTCAGAGTGATGTTACATTCATTTTGCTTCTCTTTGTAATTTTCCAGAGGAATAAACTTTGTCTTGAGGGATTCTTGTAGTGCGTGAAGGCCTGTCAACAGGTTTTCCTTTTCTTTAAGCTTGTATACTTCATCTTGAGTTTTCCTGTAATTCAGCAGAGTCACCTTCAGTTTCTTCTGCTGTGCTTCCAATCTGAAGCTTAAGACAGTCTTCATTCCTTCGTGTTGCTAAATGGTTATACATATATTTTGCATTTGATCTTGAAGGACAATCAGATGTTCGTTCAACTGTTTTTTTTCTTGTTGACCTTTTGCCAGCTGTGAGAATGGATGCTATTTTTAAAAATATTTTTGGGGAATATTGTGTTATCCTGTTAAAAAGGATGTGTGTGCATGTGTGTGTGTGTGTGTGTGTGCATACATGCACTGATTAAGCCGGGGAAAAGTTACTAGAAGACAGATTGTCTGGGGGGTGGGGTTTGAAACATTAAAGGATTGAGGTGTTAGGTTTGAGGTACAAGTGAATAGTTTGGATCTAACATTTGCATTTTTAGATAAGTTGAGAGTTCATTTGAATATCAAAGGGAAGTCTGAGGTGATATGAAACATGTTTGCATCTTGCAGGAGTTCCATAGTAAACAGGTGAGGGTATATTAGTAAACAGGTGAGGGTATATTACATTTTACTGATCCGAAAGCAGAAACAAAATAGAAACATGAAAGATTTTATATTTGGAAGGATTTGAGTTCCAAAGAGGTGGGGAAGAATGGATCCTGAGATGAAAGGGGGAAAAAGGTACTTTAGAGTTGCTGTGGAAAGCTTAAGGGAGTTGGTAGCTGTTAGCTGTAGCTGTGGGCTATCGGTTGTATGAGGAAGATCTACTGAAAATAGCTTCAGGCTGGAAGATGATGCAGTTTGAATCAGCTATCCAGTCAAGTCAGAAAAGTATTGAGCTGCAAAAAGCAGTCATGTTCTGAAGTTTTGGATTTCCACAGCAGGGTGGGAAAGAGTTTAAGTGGTCATGTAATATGCCTTTATTAAAGTTACAGCTGTTTGCCTTTGTTAATATTACTGGATAGTTAAACGTCTATAAGGGAGTGTTGCCCGGAGGTGTTTATTTGTGGGTCTGACCAAATAGGGAATCTTTTGGGTGAATGTTTGTAAGGCTAATTTTAACTGTGCAACTGTAATTGTGTGTGCTTATGGTTTCTTTTATTCTTGTCAATAAAACTTTTACTTTTAATTCTTAAAACCCCAAAAGTGTTACTGGACTTCTTGCTGCTGAGATCAGTACATTTTCTTTTCCCTCTGGGATTTGGTTTGCGAAACAATTAACATCTGCTGTGGTCATACCAAATTTGGGGGCTCTTTGTGGGATTATAAAACTTCCTTGATTGGGTTGGAGTCTGTGAATCCAGTGGATATGAGTATGAGAAGAGAACTGAATTGGGTGTTTTGTGATGAGGGGTTTTAAAGTGGTTGGACTTCAAAATGACTTTGGCAATTGCTACGACCTTTCTGGGAGTGGAAAGTGTGACAGAGAGTTAGCAGATGAAGTGCAGGTAGAAGTAAAGCTGGAATTTGATAAGGCTGATATGGTTGCCCAGCATTTAAAGTTGGAGAGAGGGATGCCTGAAATTAATGTGTCAGAGCTGGAGGTAGTAAGACTTCAGCTGCAAATGAAACAGCTTGATATGGAAAGAGATAGAGAAAAGCAAAAGCTTGAATTGGAAGAAAAAAAAAGAAAGAGAAATGAAAAAAAAACTCGAGTTAGAAAGAGAGGAGAAAGAAAAAGAGATGACAAAACTTGAAAAAGAAAAGGAATAGAAATGAAAAGGCTTCGAACGGAAAGAGAGAAGCAGGAAAAGGAAAAGAAAAGATTACAAGAGATAGAAATGCAAAAGCTTGTACTTGAACTTCAGAGAGAGAAGTTAGCAACTGAGGAAAGAGAGAAGGAGAGATATAGAGAGCTTCAGAGAGAGGAAGAAGCCAGACAGTATGAATTGTCTATAGTGAAACTTAGAATAAAGGAAGAAAGGAAAGATAATGATTCAGATGTTGACTTTGATTCCTTCCAGGAATTTGAGGAACTAAAAATCTTCCAATTAGTGCCTAACTTTACAGAGGATGGAGTTGAGAGAAATTTCAGCTCATTTGAAAAGATAGCAATGGAGCTGAATTGGCCAAGAGATGCTTGGGCTATGATGTTATAGGGTGTTTTGTCAGGTAACAGCAATAAATGTGTTTGCAAACTTATCAGAGGAACAGTCTGTAGATTAGGAGATAGTAAAGAAGGCAATATTAAATGCTTATGAGCTTGTCCCTGAAGCTTATAAATTGAAGTTTAGGACTATAAGGAAGACACCTAATCAGACTTTTGTAGAATTTGCAAGAAAAAAAGAAATTATCTGGGATCAATGGTTCAGGGAACTAAAATTAGACAAGACTTTTGAAAATGTAAGAGAGGTTATGATTATGGAAGAATTTAGAAATAGCATTCCAACAAACATCAAGACATATTTAGATGAAAGACAAAGCAAAAAAATCAGGGAAGCTGTTGTTTGAGCTGATACGTATGATATTTCACACAAACAGTCGAAAGTAGGAAAAGGGTCATATGGAAATCAGCAAGGAAATTGGAGATATGGAAAACCTAGTGATGGTAAAAATGTTATTAATAAGCATCAAGCTGAAGGACACCAGTCTATTAAAGATGGAAAAGTGGAATGTAGAGTTGAAGGAAGGAAACTGATATGTTACCATTGTAATAAAGCTGGACATACAAGAGCAAGTTGTTGGAGGTTAAGCAGGAGACCGATTGCAATGATAAGAACTCAGAAAAGTTTTGTAAGTAAGAGCACCGTGGGTTTTGAAATCCAGGCACAAGGTAAGCCAATGTTTTTTATACAGGTGGAGCAGGTAGAATCAGTGGTAGCTGGAGAAGAGGGAGTGTGTTCACAACCTACCCAAGGAAGTTCTGAAGGGCAGGTTACAAAGATGTTTAAAGATTTTATATACAAAGGGAGAGTGTATCCACATTTACAGGGAAAAACAGGAAAGGATGTCAAAATTTTAAGGGACATGGGGGCTAGCTAGTCCTTAATGTTATGGGATAGTGCCATCTGTTGTCCAGAAGGGTTATTGCAGAAGAGAATAGTAATCGCCGATATCATGGAGTAGTCAAACCTATTTCATTGTATAAGGTAAATTTAAAAAGTGATTTGAAAACAGGTGAGGTGATTATTGGGGTAGTAAAGAAATTGTTCATTGCAGGGGCTCAATTTATTCTAGGGAATGATATAGCTGGATCACACATATTGACTCTGCCTGCTGTAGTAGAGAAGCCTGTTGAGACACAGTCAACAGAGGTTTTACACAAAGAGTATCCTGGATTGTTTCCAGATTCTGTGGTGGCGAGGTCAGAAATGCACAAGTTTAAACAGGAACAGGAAGAAGCTAAAAGACAAGGGGAGGGTGCTGACATTCCATTGGCTGGATCAATCTTTGAAAAGATTACTCAGGAGAAGATTAGAGAGGATGAGGTGAGGTATTTAGTTCATTGAAGTTAGTGGAGTTACAGCAGCAGGATCTAGACTTGAAGCAAATATACCAGACAGCGTATTCTGAAACAGAAGCAGGATACATTCCAGAATGTTATTACATTAAGAACAATGTGTTAATGAGGAAATGGAGACCGCCTCATGTTCCAGCAGATGAAGAGTGTGCGATAGTGTACCAAGTAGTGATACCATCTGATACCAGAATGAAATTTTGAGTGGCTCATGAAATTCCAATGGCTGGACATTTGGGAATTAGGAAAACTCAAGCTAAGATACAAAAACATTTCAATTGGCCTGCACTATATAAAGATGTAGTCAAATTCTATCAAAGATGTCACACTTGTCAGGCAGTAATTAAACCTGCACCTTTAGTTCCAATTCCAGCTTTTGAAGCACCTTTTAACAGGCTCCTGATTGATTGTGTAGGACCCCTCCCTGAGACAAAAAGTGGGAATCAGTATTTACTGACAATCATGGATGTGTCCACGAGATTTGCAGAGGCAATACCTTTAAGGAAAATTACAGCAAAGGTGATTGCCGAGGCATTAACCAAATTATTAGCAAGATATAGATTACCAAAAGAAATACAATGGGATCAGGGTTCGAGTTTCATGGGGAGAATTTTTCCTATGGCGAGCGGGCTGGGAGGGAGCGGCGGGCGCAGAGCTGATCACCGCCAATGATCAGCTGCACACTGCCATTTTACGGGGGCGGGCCAATTAAGGCCCACCAACGTAATGCATGGCCAGTAGCGCTCAGCACTACGTGTGCGGGCAGTTAGAGGAGGGAGAGTGCTCGAAAGAGCGCAGCAATCTCCCTGAGGCACAGAGCTGCCTCAGGGAGATCACTTTGATGTTGAACAGTTGAATAAAATAATTTTTAAAAAAATTTCAGACATGTCCCCTCATGTGACAATGTCAATGAATTTTAATAAAAATTTTTATTAAACTTATAAATCTTTGATGAAACCTCATCCCACCCATGGATGAGGTTCCATGAAAAATGCGAAAGCTGCCTGGGCTCTTCACCTACCCGCCAACCTTAAGGTTGGATGGGCAGCCCAGACAAGTAACTCAATTAGTTTAATAATGGCCTTAATAGGCCTTTGACAGTTCAGCGGGTGCACATCCGACTCCACTGCGCGCCCGCCGAACTGGGGATCAGAATGACGTGCGGTGACATCAGGACACATGCCTGATGTCACTACACATCAATTTACACGTTGGCGAGCGGGGCCTGACCCCGCACAGCAGCCAGAACATTCAGGCCTCTGTACTGATTACCAAAAAGTGAACGCAGTAACAAAGGCGGGTTCATATCCTATTCCACGAATGGAGGATTGCATTAAGAAAGTGGAATGGTCAAGGTTTATCACAAAAATTGGCTTGCTGTGACGATATTGGCAAGTACTCCTATCAGAAAAAGCATAAGAGATATCAGCTTTTGTGACGCTGGATGGTTTATACCAGTCTGGTCCAACATATGGCCTGCGGGCCGAATTTGGCATACGAAGCACCACGGAGCTAGTTTTCAAAATTATGGTCAAACAGATAAGCTTGAATGGAGGATTCTGCATGGCGCTGCTCCTCTAATCACAGGCCGTTTCTCTCCACTAGGGAGCCTATCAGCAGCAATTGTGAGAGAGAAACAATCTGTGATTGGAGAATCAGCGAACACTAGTTGTGGTGAGCTTGGGGCCCAGGGAGCATGGGCCAGGGAGCAGAGCTGCCAAGGAGTGTGGGCAGGGGAACGGAAGTGCTGGGAAATGTGGAGAAGGGAGTGGACGTGCCAGAGAGTGTGGATAAGGGAGCGAAGGTACTGGGAAGCGGGGCCCAGGCGTCCATTGGAGCAGGGTGTGTGACAGCCAGATCGGGGCCCAGGAGCCCAGGCAGCTGGAGTGGGGCTCAGGCAAATTAAGTGGGGCCCAGGCAGGCTGAAATGGAACACAAGGCAGCAGGCGCAGTGACAATGACATCTGAGAAAGTGGGAGACTGGAGACTGTCTGGTAGAGAGAGTGTGGGGGGGTGTAGAAAGCGAGTGGGAGGAGGGGTTGAGAGAGAGTGCGAGGGGGTTTGAGAGAGAGTGCAAGATGGGATTGAGAGAGGGTGTGAGAGGAGGAGAGAGTGTGAGTGGGAGAGCGTGTGAGGGGTGTTTGAGAGAGAATATGCGGATGAGAAAGAGTGTGAGGAGGAGGGTGAATTTGAAGGGGGAAAGAGCGTGAGGGGAGAGTGTGTGAAGGGGAGAGTGAGACAGTGTGGGGTGTTGTGAGAAAGTATGCTGGGGGCATATGAGAGAGGGTGGTGGGGGGGGTGAGAGAGTCTGGTGGGGGGATGAGAGTGAGCATGTCGGGGGGGGGTGTGAGAGTGAGAGTGTGGGGGGGTGTGAGAGTGAGAGTGTGGGGGAGTGTGAGGGGATGCGGGCGCCGAGTGTATCCATAAACCTGTCTCACTCCCAGTATCAGGGTTCTCATTCACCCTCACCCACACGCATCATCATGCACTCTCTCCCACTCTCACAGTGGTTGAGAGTGAGTGAGTGTGCACCCTGAGACTTAGTGAACCAGACACACATACAAACACACACGCGTGCACTCACCCTATCATTACTCATTACTTTTTTGTTCAACAATATGTTTCTTTTTATAGCTGTTTTATTTTGAAATTCATGTTTAATGTTGTACCAAAGTTTATCCATCCAAAATTTGCTCATTGGCGCCTTGAGTGAGAAAAATTTTGAAATGTGGCTCCCCCCCACGCAAAAAGGTTGGACAAGCCTGGTCTATATCAATGCAAAATAATGCCCTTTTGGTATGAAAAATACACCAGCAACATTTCATCAACAGTGCTATCAAGCAGCACTTGCTTAGCAATAACCTGCTCACTGACACCCAGTTTGGGTTCCGCCAGGGCCACTCAGCTCCTGACCTCATTACAGCCTTGGTTCAAACATGAACAAAAGAGCTGAACTCCCATGGTGAGGTGAGAGTGACTGCCCTTGACATCAAGGCTGCATTTGACCAAGTGTGGCATCAAGGAGCCCTAGCAAAACTGGAGTCAATGGGAATCGGGGGGAAACTTTCCACTGGTTGGAGTCATACCTAGCACGAAGGAAGATGGTTGTGGTTGTTGGAGGTCAGTCATCTCAGCTTCAGGACATCACTGCAGGGATTCCTCAGGTTAATGTCCTCGGATCAACCATCTTCAGTTGCTTCATCAATGACTTTCCTTCCATCATAAGGTCAGAAGTGGGAATGTTCGCTAATGTTTGCACAATGTTCAGCACCATTCACAACTCTTCAGATACTGAAGCAATCAATGTCAAATGCAGCAAGACCTGGACGATCTCCAGGCTTGGCTGACAAGTGGCAAGCACCACACAAGTGCCAGGCAATGACCATCTCTAACAAAAGAGAATCCAGCCATTGCCCCTTGATGTTCAATGGCATTACCATCACTGAATCCCCACTATCAACATCCTGGGGGTCACCATTGACCAGAAACTGAACTGGACTAGCCATAGAAATACTGTGGCTACAAGGCAGATCAGGGGCTAGGAATCCTGCGGCGAGTAACTCACCTCCTGACTCCCCAAAACCTGTCCACCATCTACAAGGCACAAGTCAGGAGTGTGATGGAATACTTCCCACTTGCCTGGATGAGTCCAGCTCCCAAAATGCTCAAGAAGCTTGACAACATCCAGGAAAAAGCAACGCGCTTGATTGGCACCACATCCACAAACATTCACTCCCTCCGACGCACAGTAGCAACAGAGCAACAGTGTGTACCATCTACAAGATGCACTGCAGGAGTTCACCAAGGCTCCTTGGCCAGCATCTTCCAAACCCATGACCACTACCATCTAGAACACCACAACCTGGAGGTTCCCCTCCAAGTAACTCAACATCCTGACTTGGAAATATGTCGTTGTTCCTTCACTGTCACTGGGTCAAAATCCTGGAACTCCCTTTCTAACAGCTCTGTGGGTGCACCTACACCACATGGACTGCAGCGGTTCAAGAAGGCAGCTCACCACCACCTTCTCATGGGCAACTAGGGAAAGGTATTAAATGTTGGCACAGCCTGTGAAGCCCACATCCTGTGAATGAATAAAAAAAATCAGAGACTAACAAACAAATTGATTGAGGGACTGAGCAATTGTGCTATTTATATTGATGACTTTGAAGTATTCAGTCAAATGTGGGAGGAATATTTACAACATTTAAAGGAACCGTTTGATCAACTTCAGGAAGCTAATTTGGTTGTAAATTTAGCTAAAAGTGAATTTGCGAAAGTGTAAGTTACATATCTAGGCCACACCGTTGGACATGGTCAAGTGGCCCCATGAAATGCAAAATTAAAAGCTATTATGGAATTCCCAGTGCTCACAACAAAATGAGAAGTTTTGTAGATTTCTAGGCATGAGTGGATTTTATTGGAAATTCGTGGCAAATTTCAGCAGTGTGGTTGCTCCACTGATGGGATTGTTAAAAAAAGAACAAACAATTCCAATGGACACAGGAGTGTCAGAATGCATTTGATAGCTTGAAAGCTGTGCTAACTACTGCGCCTGTTCTATCAGCACCTGATTATTCAAAGCAGTTTAGGTTGGCTATTGACGCCAGTGATGTGGGTGTTGGTTTGTGTTGCTACAAGAAGATGAACTGGGAATTGAGAAGCCGGTAGGATATTTCTCACGGAAGTTGAATGTACATCAGAAGAAATATTCAACTATAGAGAAAGAGACTTTAAGTTTGGTGTTAGCTTTGCAGCATTTTGAAGTGTATGTTGCAAACAATTCTTAAGAGACAGTTATGTATGCTGACCACAATCCTTTGAAGTTCTATAGAAGTGTCAAAACAAAAACGCCAGAGTTTAGGTGGAGTTTATTATTGCGGCCATTCCAGTTACAAATTATACATGTGGCTGGACGAGAAAATTTATTGGCAAATGTGTTGTCAAGATTTTAAAATTCAAATGAACTTGGATATTGGCAAATGGAGAATTGACTAGAATGAACTCTATTTTTGCAAAGGGCTTGTATATATTTTGATGGTTAATGCATGTACACTACAGTATAATAGTTTTGTTTGTATAGATAAATGTAGTAAGGAATATAAAGTGGGTTGAAAAATGAAATGATCTTTTTGAAATTATGATGGTTCAGAGGGAGGTGTAACAATTGATGTTATTTTTAAAAATATTTTTGGGGAATATTGTGTTATTCTGTGAAGAAGGTTGTGTGTCTGTGTGTGTGTGTGTGTGTAAATGATTAATTAAGCTGAGGAAAATTACTAGAAGACAGATGGTCTGGGGGATTTGAAATATGAAAGGATAAAGGTGTTAGATTTGAGGTACAAGCAAATAGTTTAGATCTAACATTTGCATTTTTAGATAAGTTGAGAGTTCATTCGAATATCAAAGGGAAGTCAGAGGTGCGAAGAAACATGTTTGCATCTTGCATGAGTTCTATAGGTAAACAGAAGAGGGTATATTACATTTATTGACCCGTAAGCAGAGACAAAATAGAAACATGAAAGACTTTATATTCGGAAGGATTTGATTTTCAAAGAAGTGTGAAAACAATGGAACCTGAGATGAAAGGGGGGAAAGGTACTTTAGAGTTACTGTGGAAAGCTTAAAGGAGTTGGTAGCTGATAACTGTAGCTATGGTCGTAACACCAGCTCACTCTGGGCTTCAGTGCATCATTTTGTTGCTGCTGATAATCCCACTGCAGCTTTTTCTTAAATAATATTCAACATCCTATTGAGCTCCTCATGTTTTTCCATGGCTAAATATTGATTCTTCAAGAAGTCTTCCAGGGTCACAACTTCTTTGCATGCCATTTCTGCTTGCTTTTTTTGCCTCGTTCTATATCTGGTTCAGTTTTCCCAACCCCTGCTTTTATTTGCCAACTGTGGAATTAAGGGTCGTTATCTCCTCCTGGCACCTTTGTGTTGTCTCTGAAATTTGTTTGTTCAGATCCCAAACAGGTTGGTTCATTGAAGACTTTATCATGAGTTTTCAAAGGTATATACTCAGCTTGAATCTTGTGCTTCAAATCTTCCAGTTCAGCTCTGATGCAAACATTTTCCTCTTGAACAGCTTCATTTACTTTTTGCATGTTTTGCTTCTTTTGAATTACCTCAGATAGCTTTCCTTCATTCATAGCTATCTGCTCACTCCGCACTGCTATCTGTCTCTTTCGCTTTCAGGTCTTTTGGCTCCCTCTCTCTGGGGATTTCTGTCACCCTCCATCGGGAATCTTTTGTTGTCCCCGCATTAGGGTCTTCTGTTGTCCTCTCTTTGAGACCTTTCGTTGCCCTTGGCACTTCATTGGGAGTTGCACTCTCTCTGGGGTCTCTTGTTGTTGCCCTTGGCGCTTTATTGGGATTTGCCCTCTGGGATCTCTTGTCTTTGCCCACGGTACTTTTTTGGGGGTGTGCTAAACATTCTTCTGGGGTTGTGCTCGCCAGAATTTGGAGTTTAAAATATCTGTCAAGGCAATGTAATATCTCACCAAATGTTGTTGAGCATTGATTTATATGTTGGCTGTGGAGTACCTCACCAGTAAATTAACCAAAGATGAATAAAAACTTGTCGACTTGTATTTCTTCTTATTACTTACTTAATGGGGTACTTTTCCTGTACATTAAAAATTGTTCCCCAAGATTCCCACTCGTTGGTCTGGTTCAGCCCTTTTCATAGCAAAAATGCATCTGATTCTTCTTATTTGCCATCCATGGCTGTTTGTTTTTTCTTATGAATACAGCTTCATGACCCATTTAAGACTATCTGTGCAGTAAACCATTTTTTTTTGACTCAGGCTGTCTCTGCAGCTGCCGGTATCTCTGTCTGTGAGTTTCCCACGCTTTTCTGATTTGGGCAGGTTCTCCGGCAACCGGGGGCTTTCTTTTTCTGAAAAACTTTTCAAAACTTCAAAACTCTGGGTGGTTCTTTCTTTGTTTCTTCTGTTACCTCTGCGGGTTTGTTTTTTTTGAATGTCCCGTGCCTTTTCAGGATCTTGGCGATTGTAGGCCTTTTTTAAAAAAAATGTTAAAACTGCAACAATATCTTCTCTGGGCTACAAAGACCAATTGCAGGGTGATTCCTCAGGGTCTTTTTTTAACTCTGCAGGAACTTTCCACTTTTTTTAATGTCCCGCACTTACAGAGTTTCAGCAGGCATATTCTTTTTTTAAGTTGCGAACTGTCAACTCTGCAGAAATGTTTGATTTTAAATGCTGCAGGTTTTCTTCTTTTTTAAACTCTGCAGGTTACTTTTTCTCTGCCAGCCTTTTTTCATAGGTTTGTTTACTTTTTTAATCTCTTTCAGCTGCCCTCTGAATGATGAGCCCTTGGGACCACCACCAATTCTTAATGTAAGTACAGCTACTTTTTTTGTATTTTTGCTCACCAGATTGTGAACAGTATCACTCAGGTTCTTGCAATTTTCTGTGATGGACTTCCACTCACTCTGGTGGATTCCACATTTCCAAGTCTGTAGTAAAAGTTTTTCAACTTTTTCTTCAAGTTTTCTTCTTAGGTGTGCATCTCTCTAGTTAGGCTTCAGAACGCCAAATCATTCGCTTTTCAGCTCATTATGTAGGCATGAACATGCAGCATGTCATATGTCATTGCGGGGTGGGCTGGGATTCATCCACTCCACCGTTACCTCATCGGCTCATATTTCCAGGTGCCATATTTAAACAAAACCCATGAACACAGTCACTCTCTGCAGCTCAGGGCTTGTTGTGGTAAATACCAGAATGGCCCCGAGAAAGAAGAAGCCCACAGCTCCAAAGCTTAGCAGCAGCGCACTTGTGGCACTCTTCCAGGCAGTCGAGGACAGGTGGAGGTACTTTTCCCCAGTGATGGGAGCTGGAGGTCCACCAACCTCGCCGCAAAGGCCTGCCAGAAGGTTTGCCAGTGTGTCAGCACCATTGCAGTGCAGAAGAAGACTGCCATCCGGTGCAGGAAGAGGATGGATGATCTCATTTGCTCCACCAGGCTAAGTCAACCTTCTCCTCACTCTCAACTCACACTCTCACAAGATCATCAGCCATTCACAGGGTTACAGTTCACAGGGATCTCATACACTACCAGTACAAGGGGTATCATCACTGATTCCCCACACACACTTTTACATCTTCATTTCTTGTCACATCCTGCACAAATCACGTCCTCAGCCTGTGCAAAGGTCCACTCAGTACACACAAAAGGCAGGCATGCATTTCATCTGCTTTGGCCTCCGTCCTGACAGTCTGTTAATCTGTCTTTATGCAGGAAAAGATTGCCCTCAAAGAAAGGAGAGATCCCAGACCAAAGCTGGGATGTCGTAGCTCAAGCCATTCACCCCCTACAAGGAGCAGGCGATAGGGTTGGCTGGTGAGGGCAGGGACAATGCCAGTGCTGAAGGAGAGATTGGCATCCCCAACAAGTCAGTGAGGCCCTATCAATAACCTGCCGAAATTGTGAGTACTTTTTAATGTTAGTGACTATGTAGCCAATCACTAATTATCTCTTCTCTCTATAACAGGGACCAGCAAGGAAAGGAAGGGGTCCACCAGCAGCCAGCCCATCAGCCTCAGCCCCCAGGCCACCTTGATGAGGATTCTGAGGACCCACTAAATGTAGACCCATTACAGCATTCACCCTCACCCTCCACCAGTGCAGGCACACACACCTCGGTGGGACCTATTATTAGAGCAGGCTTGGGGTCATCATCTGGTGAGCACAGCACAGATTCTGGTCCACTGCAGATGGAGGAAGTGACAGCCAAGGTCACCGACACTTGGAGGACTGCTGGAGGCCAGGCTTATGCTGAGTCTGAGTCAGATGATGAACCTCTGGACCTGGCCCTTACAGAGAAGTTGGAGCTCCAAAGACAAACATACAGGGCACATTAGGCAGGGTTGTCAGAGGCAATCACCAGATTAGAATGGAAGATGGAGAAGTCTGTCCACGTTCAGTCTGATGTCATAGTACCGATATGCCAGTGCATCGAGGTCACCATTGGAAGGGCGTTGACTGCCATGGAGGCCTTGATCCAGCAGTTTGTGCCAGATATGTTTGAGGACCAGCACACGATCGCTTTAGTCATGAGAACATTCCAGGAGTGACGAGGTGGGAGTGGAACGGGGCACCTCGATCTCCCTCCAGGAAACCCTTCTCCTCAGGGAGTCAGGGAGGGGCCCTCAGCCACCCACAGGGAGGAGGAATGTCAGCCGGTCACCCTGGGGCCATCCACACAGGAGTCTCCTGGGCTGATCAGCCGCTCCTAGTCCCCTTTGCCTGTAACCCCATCAACTCCAGCTGCTCAGGCTGAGGAGGGTGCACCTGCCCCACAGCAAGAGGCCAAAAGCAGGTCAGGGCCCTCCAGGCCTCAGCCCTCCAGAGGAGGCCCGCCAAGGTTATCACAGACAAGAGGGTATAGCAGTCAGCAGGCTGCCTCCACCTCTGCTGCAGATGTCAGGGATGCACCAAGACGTAGTGTTAGGGTAAGAAAATTAAGAAATTTTGAGAGCACCAAGGTGGCATGGGTGTTCACAAAACTTATACACTTTGCACATTTGTAAATATATTTTGTTTCTGTGAACTTCTCATCTAGTGAATGGCTCTTCTATCCAATGCAATGTTCTGAGGTCATACAAGTGTAGCACATACCCCTCCACCCCACCCTGCTCCTGCCCCACCGCCCTGCTCCCATATCACCACCACCCACCTCACATATCTCCCATCGTGTGCTTTAGGTCTGTGGTGTCTCACACCATCTTATTATAGATTGTCACCTTTCTGTGTATAGCAGGGACATTTGAAAGACCTCTGGCTCCAGCAAAACGGTTTATTCCCCTGATGCTTCTGCACTTAAGAATGGTCAGTGTGGACCTTATAAGTTTAATGGCAACCTGCATTGGAGTCAATATAACTTGGTGCATCTTTCAATGGCCTCCATGTAATGGCTGTCAGGTTTGCATGTGGGTTACATATCCACCTATATTCGGGTACCTTATGCACTCGTTGCATCCTGTAGCGTAATGTTGTGTCTGTGTTTACAGCTAGACATCAGCCCTATAGTTGACTCCACTTCTCTGCATGATGCAGAGCTATGGGCCTAGCTAATACTTGAGCCAGGATTTTGCTCTCGTCGGGCAGGCTCTGCGGGGGCAGGTGGGGGTGGTCGGGAAGCCGATCGCCACCGGCGATTGGGGTCCGTCCGCGATTTCACACTGGCGGGTCAATTAAGGCCCGCCCAGTGTGAAATGCGTGCTGCAACACTCAGCGCTGTCTGTGTAGCCGGAGGAGGGTGAACAGGTAACCTTGCGCATGCACATGGGTACGCGCAGGAAAAGCTCCCTGAGGCCCAGAGCTGCTTCAGGGAGATGAAGATTTTAAGAATTAAAAATAAAGAATTTTAAATTATTAAAAAGCGTGACCCCTGATGTGACTCTGTCACATGAGTAGGGGCATGCTATTAATGAAAAGTTTAAATTTTTATTTAATTTTTAATAGCTGTAGGGAACCTCATCCCGCTCGTGGATGAGCCTTCCTTAAAAATCCAAAGGCCGCTTGGCCTTTTTGCCTGACTGCCAACCGTAAGGTTGAATGGGCAGCAAAAAAAATTAATTCAATTGGGACTTTAATGGTCTTATTAGGACTGTGAATTGTCGGCGGGGTCACTGCTGGCTCCTGCACACACCCACGTACCGAAATATCACGTGAGTGCACGATGACGTCAGGAAACTCGCCCAACGTCATCGCGCATCATTTTATGCTTGCTTGGGTTGGGCACGCACCCGCCCGACAAGCTAAAAATTCAGGCCTTGTTGACTCCTGAAACGCCTGCTAGAGGGCAACAACTATGTGAGATCAGAGATGTGTCTCAAGGCCCCAGATGCTGGACTATTACATGGGAGGATGCAACTCTGGACCTGAAGGTCTGGCTAGTGTGGTTTTCCAAAATCCCTGAGCCAGATGTCCGATGGGCAATCGACATGGTTATCCAGTTGTGAGAATACTATCAATGTGCGTGGTTTCCATGTGGAATGAAAATGTGGAGGCCTCAAGTGGGATCAGAGCAAAGCTCCAGTACATCTGATGTGTGCTCTTTATTAGCAATGAATTAATGAAGCTGGAATACTCCAAATGAAGGCAGGGTCATGAGTGATTGTCAGTGATCAGACAATGGTGCTGCTGAAGCTCTCACAGTGCACACAAAGGAGGTGTGACTCAGAGGCTCACATCGATGACTGAGAGTGACAGACCACTGCATCCTGAAGAACAATCTCATGCTGTGGACTCAGTATGATGATGAGACCTGAACACTAATCTTGCATGAGGGAATTCCTGTGGAGAGATGCCGCGATAAGGATTCAGATTAGACCTCAGACATCAAAGCAAAAACCAGTGAGTGATGATTATCCTCTTTGAGACGCCTAGCAACACTCCAGGCATACTGCCATGAGTGCACTGAAGTTTGCAGTGCTCCATCTGCCTCTTGAAATCTGCCAGAGGCAGTGGAATGTTGTCAAGATGCTTGAAGAGACAGCACCATGTCTACTCTATTCACAATGTGCGCTGGTGGAATTATAACAGAGCAGCCACATACTCCAGGGGCTACCTAGTACGCCAAGGGTGAGGCCATTGTCATGCAAGATTGTAACTACTCATTCTGAGATTAATGTCCTTCATTGAGATGCTGAGGCTAGCAGCAAAGCTATTAACGTCGAGGCAACATGGAGGGTACAGGTGAAAGAGGCTCGTATGAGCTCTTGTGGCAATAAATATCTTACCGGCATGGCTGCCACATGCTATGGCTTCCTCCTCTGGAGCTCCAGCTCCCTCGCCCTCATTGAGTTCAGCCATCTCAACATGCTCCTCATCGGAGGAGAGGTGCAGCTGCTCCATCTTTTAGTCAGGCAAGTCATCCCCCTCTTTGTAGTGCTAGGTTGTATAGAGCGCAGCAAACCCACGATGATGTGGGGCATTCTCTGGGGACAGTACTGGAGAGTGCCGCCTGACCGGTCCAGACATCAGAAACGCACCTTCAGCATGCAAATGGTCTGCTCAATCAAGGAGTATGTTGCAGAATGAGCCTTATTGCACCTCTCCTCTGAAGCATTTTTTGGCCACTGAATGGGCATCATTAGCCATGTCTTTTGGGGTAGCCTTTGTCTCCAAGAAGCCAACCCTGAATGTGCTGAGGACCCTCACAGATCTGTGGCACCTGCAAGTGGCTCAAGATGTAAGAGTCGTGCTAGCTCCCAGGGTATCTCGCACAGGCCTGCATAATCTACTTCTGGTGGTCACAGATTAGCAGCAGATTGAGGGAGCGGAAGCCTGGAAAAGGTCTGATAGCCCCGAACGCCCCCAATTCTAAGTCCTTTAATGAATTAGTAGACCTTGTGAAAACGCACTTTCAGCCGAAGTCATCTGTAATAACGCAGAGGTTTAAGTTTAACTCCAGAGTAAGGGCCCAAGGAGAGTCCATCGCAACCTATATAGTGAAGTTGAAGTAGTTGACTGAACACTGTGACCTCGGAGACACACTCGATGATATGCACCTGGATCAGTTAGTTTGTGGCGTTCATGACGAAGCCATTCAGTGCCATTTACTTGCAGAAGTCAACATCGATTTGAAGCGCGCCTTGGAAATAGCACCAGCCATGGAAACTGCTGCCTAGAGACTCGCAGGCTTTACAACACGTATAACATGGTGCTGTTCTTCATGTGGGGCAGGAACCTACCACCAGGTGTGGCGCAAAAACCGGAGACACAGCAGCAAAGCGAGAGACAGCCTCTGCTGCTAGAAATTGAAAAGGCCTAGTGGAAATGTTTCAGCAGCGACTCCAGGGTTAATTTGTTGTAGATGTGGGGTACCGGACACCTGCAGTTTCAAGGAGGCAGAATGCTATTACTGCCATAACAAAGGTCACTTAATAAAGCAATGCAGGGTGAAATCGAAACAGCCCATAAGACAGCAGACCAATATGATTGAATTGAATAATGCAACAGAACCTGAAGCTGCCGATACCAACATCTACTCCCTGTACAAGGTCACAGAGGTAAAAACCAAACCTATTATTGTCACAATCCAAGTTAATGAGAAGCCACTAATAATGGAAGTAGATATGGGAGGCTCAACCACAGTGGTGGGAGAGCACATTTAAATACCTAAATGAAGGTACCTAATCATTAAATCTGGAGTGAACAACGGTTCAGTTGAAGACTGGAAAATCCATACAGTACCTGTGTCCTATAGGCAACAGACAGCCCAGCTTCCAGTGACCATAGTGACAGGTGAAGGACCTAGTCTTCTGGGACAGCACTGCTTATAAAAAATCAAGCTCAACTGGTCTGAAATATTTCACTTGAGAACAGGAGAAGTTCCTGAACTGCTAAGGAAATACGATAGTATACTTCGTGATGAATTAAGGAAGTTAAAAAGCTTGCAAGCAAAAATATATGTGGATTCTCAGGTGACACCCCATTTCTTTAAGGCCAGACGTGTGCCTTATGCGTTGAAGGAGAGGGTAGATGCAGAATTGTGCTAGTTAGAAAAGCTAGACATCAGCCAACCAGTCCAATTCTCAGAATGGGCAGCGCCCAAAGTCCCAGTGGTGAAACCTGACCAAACTATAAGCATTTGTGGGGACTATAAATTAACTGTGAACAAGGCAGCCAAACTAGATAAATATCCTATCCTGAGGATAGATGACTTATATGCAAAGCTAGTTGGAGGCAAATCCTATACAAAACTGGACATGAGCTATGCATACCAATAGTTAGAGCTGAATAGCACATCTAGAGGGTATGTAACCATCAACAAGCACAAGGGTCTGTATCAATATACATGCCTACCCTTTGGAGTATCGTCTGCATGTGCAATCTTCCAAAGGATAATGGAGAGTCTTTTGCAAGGACTTCCCCAAGTAGTAGTATGCCTAGATGATGCTCTGATCACAGGGCCAATTGAAACCTAACATTTGGTCATCCTGGAAGAGGTGCTAAGGAGATTCTTGGAAGCCGGTGTACGATTAAAGAAAGAGAAACATTCCAAGCACCAGAAGTTACATAGCTGGGTCACCGGGTGGATGCCATGGGTTTGCATCTGGTAGAAGAGTCACCTCAGAGAATTAATCTTTAATCACCTGAGTTGTACATATGTATATGTTGTGGGATATTCAAATGTTCTCTGTAAATAGAAACTGTAAATCAAACTAAAGGGGGAGGAAATATAGTAATTGAAGATATAGCCTTTCCTACTGTTATCTGGGATCATGTGATTGTTCTTGGAGACTCCAACCAATGAGCCATAAGCGCAGGTAACCCGGAGGGAGGTGGGGGTGGAGGTGGGGGAGCAGGGTTTCTTGTCAAGGACCTGGTTCAAGCATATAGCTTCTGAAAAGCTCTCTGTAATAAAGTTATCTGTTTCTAGTTGAAACCTGTCCAGTATGTCAAGTCATTACACCCTGAGACTCCTAATATATTAATCCTAATAAAATCAAAACAGTTTACTCCTCTTTTAAATGAACTGGAGCACACTGTCAGAAACAGAACACTTCAGATAACAGATTGTCACCACCCTTTGAGAGTGTACATAGAAGGCGTGCTTTGTGAAACAGTTAGATTGCAAAACCCTTTTGAAGCTATTCTCCTGTCTCTGGCTGTGTTTGCATCAGTTTTGATTGCTGATGGTTTAAAACCTCAAATCTATTTTCAAAAGATTTGTTTCATTAAAATTGTATATATTTTGTATCATGTGGCAAATATGGGGACTTGATTGCTCACCAAACTTCTGACAAGTAAGTAAATCTGCATTGATGTGTAGGTAGATTAATGATAGTAAGTATGTGAGGTAGAAAAAAAATCAGAAACTGCTGAAAACACCCAGCATATCAGGCAATGTCTGCAAGAGAACAGAAGTGGTTTTTTCAGGTATAAACCCTTCATCATAAGGTATTACAGCTGAAGAGCATTTTAAAAAGTGAACAAAGAAAAGGTGAAAAGGAATAAATTCATAAAGATCACACACAGGAAAATAAATAGAATGACATGTAAATTGCTTAAGGTGGAAAACAGGAGATGGTACAGTGGTAAAAGTGATATTTACAGGAGTCAAAGGAGACATAATTAGAAAAATCAAAGAAATAAATGTTATAAATGACACGTGGATTGTGTGAATAATTAAAGGGGGAATTCGTAGTTATAAGAGGAGGCATGAAATGGTCAGGCAGAACAAACACCATTGATGGTGACATCTGAATGAAGATAAAAGCAAGTTGATATGACCTTATGAACATATGAATTGGGAGCAGGAGTAGGCCATTCAGCCCCTTCGAGCCTGCTCCACCATTTGATAAGGTCATGGCTGATCTGATTGTGGCCTTAACTTCACATTCCCACTTACCCCCGATATCTTTTGACTCCTTTGTTAATCAAGAATTTGTACACTTCTGCCTTAAAAATATTAAATGACCCTGCCACCACTGCTCCCTGGGGAAGAGCGTTCCAAAGACTCACAACCCTCTGAGAGTAGAACTCTCTCCTCATCTCCATCTTAAATGGGTGACCCCTTATTTTTAAACTGTTTCCTTTTGCTCCAGTTTCTCCCACAAGGGGAAACATCCTTTTAGCATCCACCCTGTCAAGTCCCCTCAGGATCTTATATGTTTCAATAAGATCACCTCTCATTCTTCTAAACTCCAATGGATACAGGCCCAACCTGTTCAACTTTCCTTCATGAGATAACTTCCCCATCCCATGTATCAGTCGAGTGACCCTTTTCTGAACTGCTTCTAATGCATTTATATGCTTTCTTAAATAAGGAGACCAAAACTGTACACAGTACTCCAGATATGGTCTCAACAATACCCTATATAACTATGGGCATAAATTTCCCCCCGTTGGGAGAGTTGTGCGGGGTCGGGCAGGAACGAGCGTGAACCCTATCGGCGCCCCAACCGGGTGCACGCTGCCATTTTACGCGGAGCGCACAGAGGTGCCTCAGGGAGATTAGTTTAAGTTTTGAAAAATGGGACAAAGGTAAAAAACAATTTTAATAACATGGCACCTCATGTGAAACTGTCACATGAGCTGGGACATGTCCATTAATTTTTTCAAAAAATGTTATGTAATTAATAAACCCTTCATGAAACTTCATCCCGCCTGTGGATGAGGTTTCCTGAAAAATGCAAAGGTCGCCTGTGCTCTTCGCCTGCCCGCCGCCAACCTTAAGGTTGGGCAGGTAGCATTCTTGACAACTTTAATTACTTTCTTAATGGTCTTAATAGGCCTTTGACAGTTCAGCAGACATGCAGCCGCGTCGGCTGTGTGCCTGGTGAACTGACAATCTAAATGATGCGAGGTGAACGTCGGGACGCACACCCGACATAACCGTGTGTCATTTTACGCGTCAGCGAGTGGGCCCCACCCCCTCTCACTCCCAACACCCTCACAGACACACTCTCTCACTCCCACATACTCTCAACGACCTACTCCCTAACTCCCACACACACTCACTCCTACACCCATCACAGACACACACTCACTCCCACAAACACTTACAGACATACTCTCTCACTCTCACACATACTCACAAATCCGCTCTCTCACTCCCACACATGCTCACAGGCACACATCCTCTTACATACGCTCTGATCCCACACACACACTCACAGACACGCACTCTCACTCCAATATGCTCAGAGACACACTCTCACTCCCCTAGACACTCAAGACAGTCTCTCTCATTACCCACCCACCCCCACACATACACACACGCACACACACAGGCACACACAGACACACGCACACATGCACACGCACACAGACACACACACAGATACACACACACACTTACCACAGCACCACCTCCTCCCCGAGCTCACTAAAACTTCACCGTCCCCAGGCCTGACGTACCTTCACCCCGTGCTCCAGACTAGCTATTGCTCAGCTCACCGGGCTCCAACCCCACTGTTGCTGGGCTCCCCAGGCTACAGCCCTGCCATTTCTCAGTTCCCCAGGATCCAGCCTTGCCGTTGCTTGGCTCCCCGGGCTCTAGCCCCATCATACCTTCGCTTCCCTCGACCAGCAGCCCTCAGCACACTCACCAACGCTGGTGTCTGTTGCTCCTCCAATCAGAGACTGTTTCTCTAGAAATGGCCTGTGATTGGAGGAGCAGCTCCATGCAGAATCTTCCATCGAAACACCTTTTTGGCCGAAATTTTGGAAATTGGCTCTGGGCCTGCATAGACAAGCCTGCTCTAAGCTGTGTGGATGCGTGGCTGCCCTGCTATCCAGAACATACCACGTATAGCAACAAACAGATCGTGTACAGCACAGAAAAAATTAGAGGGAACATTGCCCTCATCTCCATTCTAAGGACATAGATTTGAAGATATATAGTGGACAGCTGGTTTAGCCATTCACTGCCATACATGGCTGGGCCACATAAAGCACTCATCAGGTCCTGCTCTCAAGTGTGAAACCTGTTTATTATTTCAGAATGATCCTGGAAAACTCCCAGTTTCTTTTCTTTATTGAAAACCATCTTCTTAAACTTCTCTCCTCTGTCTCCTCTACTCCCATGTCCAACAATAAGTGCAAAGAGCTCATGGACTATTTTGTTATGAAGATTGAGATAATCTGATCAGCTGCTCCTGTCACTTCCCCCCCTTCACTAGACTAATGGGCTAAATTTCCTGCAAGGTTTTGCTGTGTTCTAGCCTTGAAGTTGCATATTCCTTCATCGTTTCACCTCCCCTCATATGACCTCCAAGTTCATCTTACCCATGAGTCCCACCTCCTGCACCCTTGATCCTATGTCAACAAAACCGTGACCACCCAACTTCCCTTCCTGGTCTCCAAGTTAGGTGATATTGTTAATGGTCTCTCTCTTCAGATACTTGCCTGTCTCCTTTAAATCTGCCATCATTCCTCTCCTAAAAGACAACCCTTGACCTCTGTCCTTGCAAATGATTGCCCACCTCCATCCCTCCTTTCCTTACCAAAGTCCTTGAACATGTTGTCGCCTCCCAAATCGGTGTCCATCATTCACAGAACGCCATTTGAATCCATCCAATCAGGTTCCTACCCTTCTACAGTATATAAACATCTCTTATCAAAATCATAGTTAACATTCTGTGTGACTGTGATAATGGTAAACTATCCCTCCTCATCAATGTTTCATGGGTGAGGAGTAGCACAGCAATTCAGAATAGATGATGCAGTGCAACAAATAGGCTGTGCGCAACTAGCTTTCCCTTAAAGGTGTGCACACACAATAAAGCAACATTAAAAGGAATATTGATATCAAGGGTGCAGGCCATCTAAATTCCAGTCCCATTGCAAACACCACCCCGAACAATAATTGGTCAGTTTTTTCAGAAGTACGCTTCACTTCATGATGTTGGCAAACAGTTCCTTATTTCTATTGATCAGTGAAGGAATAGACACCAAGAGGCTATCAAGCAATATCAGGGTGCACAGGCCTCCTTTAGATGACCCAATGGAATGGGTTGGTGCTTCATGTGTTCTTTATTCCTGTAGTACAGTGCATACAGAGTGCTATGATCCATGCTGGGGAACTGTAGACCAAAATAGCCAAATGACCCCCAGCGGTGAAATTACCAACAAGATTTCATTTTTTATAACTTCAACTTCAACATGAATCAGTATCAATGTAAATTAAACATGAACCAACTCATACTTCAAATAAAAAGGTAAATTTCACTTCATAGGTTGATACAACAAAGATATATCTTACAGGACCATAAGCACCTGCATCACTCCCCGCACAAATATGGCACTATGTAGCTGCATAGTTCCACAATATGCTGTTCTTTATTCATGCAGGGTAGGTCAGGAGTCATATCCAACAATATCTTTTACTTTCAAGTTTCATAGGTATGATTATCATCAACAAGGCACACTTTTGGAACCACCTCTTCCTTGAGTCATGACAGTCCTGATGGCGTAGCTTTCCAGGGTTCCTTTGCAACCAACCAGCCAATAACACCCCAGTTCACTGTTTGGCCACTTCTGGCTTCTCTGAGCTGTTCACGCAGCTTTCTTGGTTTTAGACCTTGTTAGCCAGCTCGCACATTTCCTCCAAGACTTCCCAACTCCTTTTCTGCCAAACTGAAAAACTGACCTCTTCCTGAGAGACATTTGTTTCTTCTCCGCACAAGAATTCAGTGCGTTCCTCTCTCTGTCTCTGCCTGCTTTCTCTGTGTCTGTATCTGTGTGCTGATCATCTTCACCCTCTAGCTTCTCTGCTTGTAGCTCTCTTTTGTGTCTGCAGCTCTCCTTTATGTCTGGCCACATAGCGTCCATATTTTAATTTCCTTTCTGTTGGTACTCCTTCCTGGTCAAGGGTCACCAGGTCACATGAACCACTATTTCTTATTTGCAAGAAAATTACAATTGATAATTTTACAATTGATGTAAACTCTTTAAAATCCTTTTCAAACATGCTTAAAAACAACAGATTCCATAGACATTTTTAAAAATATACAAATTTTCCTTATGTGCTGCTTCTGAGTCAAAGGTCTTCACAAGGGACTGTACCATTTTTACCAAATGACTCTCAATCTCATTGTCCTGTACATTTTACCTTCTATGTAATAAGGTGGTTTCTGTTCTGAAACTCAAGTTGCTTTACGTGGTGTTCACTTTGTCCTGATATCAGTCATCAGGAAAGTGCTAGAATCTATTATTAAGGAAGCCCTAACAATGTACTTAGAAAATCATAGTGTGATCAGACAAAGTCAACATGGTTTTATGAAAGAGAAATCATGTTTGACAAGTTTATTAGAGTTTTTGAGGATGTAGCTAGTAGGCTAGATAAAGGGGAACTAGTAGATGTAGTATACCTGGATTTCCAAAAGATGTTTAATAAGGTGTCACACAAAAGGTTAATAAACAAGATAATGACTCATGGAGTTGGTGATATATTAGCATGGATAGAAGATTGGTTAATGGACAGGAAGCAATGAGTTGGGATAAAAAGGGAATTGTCAGGCTATGACAGGTGGAGTGCTGCAAGGATCAGTGTTGGGGCCTCAGCTATTTACAATCTATATTAATGACTTAGATGAAGAGACAGAGAGTAATGTATCTAAGTTTGCTGATGATACAAAGATAGGTGGGAATACAAACTGTGAGAAAGACACAAAGAAGATCCAGAGATATAGATACGTTAAGTGAGTGGGCAACAAGGCAGCAGTAGAATATAATGTGGGGAAGAGTGAGATTATTCACTTTGATCATAAGAATGGGAAATATTTTTAAACAACATAAAACTTTTAAATTTTTATGGTCAGAGAGACTTGGGTGCACTTGGACAAGAAACACAGAAAGTTAGCATGCAAGTACAATAAGCAATTAGGAAGACAAATGGCATGGTAGTGTTTGTTGCAAGGAAATTGGAATACAAGAATAAGGAGGTCTTGCTACAATTGTACAGGGCTTTGGTGAGACCACTACTGGATTGCTGTACACAGTTTTGGTCTGCATATTTAAGGAAGGATATATTTGCATTGGAGGGAGTACAGTGAAGATTCACTAGATTGGTCGCTGGGATGAGAGGGTTGGTTTATGATGAGAGGCTGAATAAATTGGGCCTATATTCTCCTGAGTCTAGAAGAATGAGAGGTGAACCCATTGCAACATAGAAAATTCTGAAGGGGCTTGATAGGATAGAGTTTGTTTCTTCTGGCTGGGGAGTCTAGAACACAGAGCACAGTCTCAGGATAAGGGGCCAATCATTTAGAATGGAGATGAGGAGAAATTACTTCACTCAAAGGGTTGTGAATCTTTGGAATGCACTACCCCATTGGGTTGTGGATGCTCCCCCGTTGAATATATTTAAGGCTGGGATAGGCAAAGTTTTGGTCTCTTAGGGAATCAAGGGATATGGGGGCCGGGCAGGAAAATGGAGTTAAAGCCCAAGATCAGCCATCATCATATTGATGGTCAGAGTAGGCTCAACAGGCTGTATGGTTTATTCCTGCTCTTACTTCTTATGTTCCTATGGTCCACTTTCACAGATTTTGAAGGAATTCCTGAAAATAGGATCCTGTAAACAGGATCTGGTGAGCAGTGCAAGGAAGTTTTACTGTTACTGTCCTGGGCTCTGCTACTGCACAAGATATAGGGCACTGGGAGCCAACTTTCACTCAGGTCAATTAAGAGGGCATTTGACATCTGAGAAAGTATCTGTTGCAGACCCAAATTCATAACACTTTGCTTGGCATTTTAAATTAGCTACTGCCACAAGTGATTCCTTGGCAGCCTTGTATACTGTTGTCACATTGACATTCTTCAGAACTTGCACTCTGCCTGCCCATACATCAGGAAATGTCACGCAGCATGACTCACCTTCAAATTCATATTTAATGTCATGCCCACCAGTTTGTTCAATCCATTAATACTATGCATGACTCAAAGTGGGATTTTCTGCTAGTGATCATTGATAAACACAGTTATAATGGATAGCCAACCTTGGAAAATTTGGGCTTGGTGAGTATCCGTTACAATCTGCATTTGATTTATTTGCAAATAAAATTGTTCATGTTGTTATCAAGTAATAACTTTGAGTTATTTTTGTGATACTGTTTCTCACATGGAAGAAAATTAACTCTTAAATTAATAAAAATTTGAGAGAAAAATCAGTGAACTCATAGGTTATGAAAGCTTTCCATCTTAAGTAACTGGTACCCAATACTTTTCTTAAATTTTCTGTACTCCCTACCCTTCTTTACATAGTGTTAATAGACCAATCATAAACACCTGAAAAGATCTGCTTCAGCTGACAAGGCCTTGGGATCCCTATTGCACCTATTTTGCTTGTCAAACACAGCCTGCTCCTCCTTCAATATTGCTATTATTACATACCTCTTCAACAACTCCAACCTAAATCATTTCCCACTCTCCAATTCCAAACATATCTCAAACCTCACTTTCTCTCTAAACATTAGGCTGGATTTTATGGCCTCCCTGCCAGGCAAGTTTTCCATGGGTTGGGAGTGGGGGGGGGGCGGGGGGGGGTGGGGGCACATAAAATATGATGGGTGGGTAGCCTACCTCCTTCCCACACACCCCCAACCTGGTCCCCATAATACAGAGGGAGGGGGTGGTGTGGTTAACATAAGAACATAAGAACTAGGTGCAGGCGTAGACAATTCAGCCCCTCAAGCCTGCCCCTCCATTCAATACGGTCATGGCTGATCTCATTTTGACCTCAACTCCAATTTCCCACCCTCTCCCCATAGCCTTTCAACCCATTACTAACTAAAAATCTGTCTATCTCCTCCTTAAATTTATTCAGCATCCCAGCATCCACTGCGCTCTGAGGTAGTGAATTCCACAGATTCACGACCCTTTGAGAAAAGTAATTCCTCCTCATCTCTGATTTAAATCTACCACCCCTTAGCCTAAAACTATGGCTTCTCATTCTAGAATGCCCCACAAGGGGAAACATCCGCTCCACATCTATTTTGTCTATCTCCTTTAGCATCTTATATACCTCAATTAGATCTCCTCTCATCCTTCTAAACTCTAGTGAGTATAGGCCTAAACTGCTCAATCTCTCCTCCTAAGACAAGCCCCGCATCTCTGGAATCAATCTAGTGAACCTCCTCTGAACCACCTCCAATGCAGCTACATCCTTCCTCAAGTAAGGGGATCAAAACTGTGCACAGTACTCCAGGTGCAGTCTCATCAATGCCTTGTACAGTTGCAACAATACTTCCCTATTTTTATACTCTATTCCTTTAGCAATAAATGACAAAATTCCATTTGCCTTCCTTATTACCTGCTGTACCTGCATACTAACTTTCAGTGATTCATGCATGAGGACACCCAGATCCCTCTGCACTGAAGCATTCTGAAGTTTCTCTCCATTTAAATAATAAGTCGCCATTTTATTCTTCTGACCAAAATGGATAACCTCACACTTATCCACGTTAAACTCCATCTGCCAAATTTTGGCCCATTCACCTAACCTGTCCATATCCATTTGTAAATTTCTTATTTCTTCATTGCAATTTACTTTCCCACCTATTTTGGTATCATCTGCAAATTTAGCTATAGTACCTTCTATCCATGAATCTAAGTCACAAATATAGATTGTAAATAGTTGGGGCCCAAAGACTGAACCCTGAAGTGCCCCACTGGTTACAGCTTGCCATCCAGAAAAAGACCCATTTATCGCGGCTCTCTGCTTTCTATTGGTTAGCCTATCCTCTATCCAAGCTAATATATTACCCCTAACTCCGTGTGATCTTATCTTGTGTATTAATCTTTTGTGCGGCACCTTATCAAAGGCCTTCTGGAAGTCCAGGTATATTACATCTACAGGATCCCCATTATCCACTTTGCTTGTCACATCTTCAAAGAACTCTAGCAAATTATTCAAACACGATTTATTCTTCATAAAACCATGCTGACTCTGATGGATTGCATTTTGACTTTCCAAATGTCCCATTACTACTTCCTTAATAATGGATTCCAACAATTTCCCAATGACAGACGTTAAACTAACTGGTCTATAGTTTCCTACTTTCTGCCTCCCCCCCCCAACCTTTTTGAATAAGAGTGTTTAGACACCCACTATCCTTAGGCTATTGAGGCCCCTCAATGGCCAATTAATGGCCACTTAAGGACCTCAATCTGCCTCCACTGACACAATACACTGGGCAGTGAAAGACATGAGAGAAAGGGAAGGCTGTTTTATCATCAATGTTGGTGAAAGTTTGAAAAGAGGAATGTGCATCCTTTTAGGGGTGCCCGATCGGCATTGGGTGCACCCACCTAAGATTATACCCCTCCTTTGTACCTCTCCACCTGGCCTCCACAACCCACTTCCCCAGCCCCTTGACCCTCCTTGACTACATCTGAACACCCCCTCCCACCAACCACCCAAAAAGCCCGAGACATGTGTTGGCCCAGTTACCATCAGTCTTCTTCATGGAGATGCTTGCAATCCCAACAGTGGCCACTACTGAGTTCTGGCGCTGGTGGGGCTGAAGAACTGCTGGCCAATCAGAATGGTTGGCAGCTCTGGAGGGCAGGACTTCCTTCTACTGATGGGCAGAAGCCCCATTCCCTGCTTGTTAACGCCACCCGCTGCAGGGCAACCTTTTGGCAAAATCAGCCCCACGCAGCCCCCCAACACCCCATAAAATTCAGCCCACAAGCAGGAGTAGGCCTTTCGTGCTTGCTTCGCCATTCAATAAGATCATGGCTGGTCTGATTGTGGCCTTAACTCCAATTTCATGTTTGCCCCTTTCCTTTGGCTCTCTTGTCATTCAAAAATCTGTCTAACTCAGCCTTAAATATATTCAATAACTCCAGCCTCCACTGCTCTCTGGGGAAGATAATTCCAAACACAAACAACGCTCTGAGAGAAGAAATTCCTCCTCTTAAATGGGAGACCCCTCACTTTTAAACTGTGCCCACAATTTCTAGATTCCCCCATGAGGGGAAACATCCTCTCAGCATCCACCCTGTCAAACCCCCTCAGAATCTTATATGTTTCAATAACCCACTCTTCCAAACGCCAATGAATATAGGCCCAACCTGCTCAACTTTTCCACATAAGACAAACTCCTCACTCCAGGAACCACCCTAGTGAACCTTCTCTGAACTGTCTCCAATGCAAGTATATCCCTCCTTAAGTAAGGAGACCAAAACTGTACACAGTGCTCCAGGTGTGGTCTCACTAATGCCCTATGCAGGTGAAGCAAGACTTCCCTACTTTTATACTCCATCCCTCTTGCAATAACCGCATTTAATTGCCTCCCTGATGACTTGCTATACCTGCCTGCTGACATTTTGTGATTCATGTACAAGGACACCCAGTTGTCTCTGTACTGCAGCATTCTGCAGTTTCTCTCCATTTAAATAATAATTTGCTTCTCTATTCTCCCTGCCAAAGTGGACAACCTCACATTTTCTCACATTATATTCCACAAAATACTAGAATTTGTTGTTGTCTTGCAACTATGCCCCATCTCTCTCACTTGTCCTTATTTCTTTTCTTTCAACCTGGTTTCTGCCATGCCCATATGCACAAAGTGAACTCACAAATGACATCCTGTTCAATTGTAACTATGCGTGGCTCTATCCTCTCCCTTCCCATTTCTAAATCTCTCTGCCATCTTTGACTGTCCCAATGTCGTCCAACATTTTTCTTTTCACTCATTCCCATGGTTCTGCTGGCTCCTCATAATTGACCATATTGGTGCAGTGGCTTCTCCTTCGCTGCTTCCATGGCCACCCACTGTAGAGACCAGTGGCCATTCTTCACTCAGTTATCTTTGTCATATCATTGGTGATTTTATCTGGAAGCACAAATTCACCTTCCACATTATGGCAGTTCTTGACTCTGTGCTTTCTCCTTGTGCCCAAATGTTCCTGGCACATTCTCAAACATTCCATGCGACAGTATCAAAACTTGTAACTGAATGTCAGCAAAATCCAGGCCATACATTTTGTTTCCTATCAGTACCTCTGAGTTTTTGTCCACAAGGCCATCTTCTTCCCAAGTAGCCATCTCAGGAAGGGAAAGGCATCAAAATCCTCCTTTACTCTGAGTTCATCTTCCTTCCACATATGTGCTACTACAAAAAC
The DNA here is from genome assembly GCF_964194155.1 of Cetorhinus maximus. Lineage (NCBI taxonomy): Eukaryota > Metazoa > Chordata > Chondrichthyes > Lamniformes > Cetorhinidae > Cetorhinus > Cetorhinus maximus. The sequence continues at coordinate 79,127,891 of NC_135889.1, forward strand.
GACATTTTTACTGCAGTGCCCATCTTCAGTGTACCTCTCCCCTCCTGTCATCACCTCAAAGCTTAATTTCTCCACATCCCTTCCTGTGGGCTTTACTGCATCAGCCCTCTACAAACTTCAAATCATTCAAAATGTTACAAATCAATCCTCACTCATGTCAAGTCCATCATTACTACCACTCTTAGTCACCCCAGGCTCCATTAGCTCCCATGTTTCATTGTCAACTTCAAAGTTGTAGAGCTTATTTTCAAATTTCTCCATGACTTCACCCATCCTACTTCAGTAGTCTTCTCCTGCCTTGTAATCCTGTACTCATCCACTACTCCTCTAAATGCAGGACAACCTGTCACCCCTCACTCAGCCCTTTCCACCATTCACAGCTGCTCAGCTATTATGATCCTGTCCTCTCAAATTCTCTACCCTATGCTTTCAACCTTTCTATCTCCCTCCTTATTTTTCAATCCCTTTGCAAACAGAATTGCACTGAACAGAGAGAGATGCCCAAAATCCTCATAGATTATGGCTACTTATGGATGGAAGGATGTAAACATCTATTTGTTTATGCCTTTGGCTCCTCAAATCAACCCATTCACTTTACCTTTTACCAAATTCTACCTCTACTGTATTATTTATCTTGTTGTCATATGAGAAGTGTTACATAATGCAAGTTGTCGCAGTTGCTCTCTTTGTCATTGTTTGCCTTTACTTTGAACTGAAGTTAAAATAGCAGAATTTTCACAATAAGCAGCATTGCCAATACTCATTTATATTCAATTCTTGTGCAGAAGGCAAGAGCTCAAAGTGGCTGTAGACAGGATAACCCTGACAGTGCACATTAATAGGAGCAAGTCAACTACCATAGCATTAGCTAACTGTGGATGACTGGAGAGCATTGTATTCAATGCCTATGGTTAGCTAAGGAGATTGCTATTGAATTGTACCTTCCTGTGGTACCAAACCTAGAGGGATAATTCATTATGAACACAGTCTTTCTTTGGCTCTTAAACTGAGGATCACACTGTTTTATTCTAATGCTTCAATGTTCTTCTATTTTGGTGCCCCAGTGCAAAGGTGTATCCATTGTCAACGGCCTTTGCAAAGGCATGCACCCTCCACCCCCATTACTGAGGCCCACAGGAAATGATCTGGAGGAGTCAGGGCACCTTCGATATAATCAACTGCCCAAAGGATTAAGGCACCACTTTTGCATAGCTGCCTTTTTGCATGCCTTACAAAACTAGGAAAGGATGTTTTTACACCAGCAAACGGAATGGACGTTTTACCTGCTTGCCACAATGGCAGGTTTTCGTCCCAATCCCAGCTCATTAATCCTGCATTCCCAGGAAACATGCCATTTCGCTGGTAGGAGGCCTCCGGTTCACTCACCACACCGTCACCTCTCTGCTTCCTCACGCCAAGCGCCACATTTAAAGTGCAGCCACACACCCACCTCTCAGTGCTTCCAGCCCAGGACTGCTGCATGGAACATGGAAAGGCAAGAAGACTGTAGCCCCCCCTGATACAGTGACGCATCCTTGGAATGCCTTCTTGACACCGTTGGAGCCCGTGGCGATGTCCTCTATCCCTGCTCTGGCCGCAGGAGGCTCATCAGTGTCACCACTCCGGCTTGGGAGCCGGTGACAGTGGTGATCAGTGCCAAGGCTGCATAGAAGAGGTTCACCATCCAGTGTAGAGAGAGTGTAAATGACCTCATCTGTACCACCAGGGTAAGGCAACCATCTTAACACTCTAAACTCACACACTCACAAGCCCATCACACAGTCACTGGCATCTCACTCACTGCCAGCTGAAGGGACATCACCACTCACACACACACCCTCACATCTCCATCTGGCCTCACCTCCTCTGGAGACTACCTCCTCAGCCCTCACCATCTTGAGGCCACTTGCACAAATCAACATGCGTCCCCACACACACCTTGGGGTACTCCCCTTCCCCAATAACGCTCTAACCGGGCTGCCTTTTCCCTTGCCTGAGGCCACTTCTCCACCTTCCCCAAGCAAGCCCTAGCCCTGCAGCCACTGAAAAGTTATCCCCGCCTTACAGCTGGTCTCTTAAGTAGAGACCTGTCCATGAGCCCCCCCTAAAAGTGATGTGGTGCTGCCTGCGAAGCCTGGCACTGATGACCACGAGTGCTGCCCGAAGCAAGGTAGGCAAACAAGCCTCAAAGTCGCGAGTGAAGGGGCACATTGCTTATGTATGGTTGTGAAACAGGTCGGCATGCAATCATGTCGATGTGCCCAGATGATCCAGTGTGGGCGGATGATTCCAGCGAGCTGGGCTTATAATGATATGCAGGTGTATTACAATGAAGTTCCCATCATGCAGTGGCGATAAATGCAGCCTGCAATTGATGGGCCGAGTGGACAATTGCAAACTGGTTTCACGATGTCGTGAAACCGATTTTTGACCCTCCCACCATATTGTCCGCTCATGCCCGCCATGATGCCGAACGGCAGCGAGGACAGAAAATCCTGCCCAATGAGTATTGTCAACCTGAGCATTATCTACCAGAGGTAGTGTGCAAAGTATAAACACCGTGTCATACTTTCCATAATTCTACAATTATTGGAGGCATCAATATGCAGGGCATTAATGAACAGTAAAAAGAAGAACCCAAGAATGTGGCTTCTGTGGAATAATTATTACTGACAAGCATCCAGTGGATCATTGCTACATTTTTCTGTCACCATTGAAATGTCTAATGGGCAATGGTGATTGTCTCTCTGCTTGTCGTTTCCAGTGTTGGTGCTGCTCTGCAGCTTACAGAATGACATGGTTCCCTTACCTGAGCTGAGGGCTGCAAGCTGCTTCCTCGCAATGGAGGACAGCATTCCTGTAAGCTGGCACTGATCTCACTTTCAACCTTGTTGCCTGCATGAAGCCAGTCATCCTGAGTGACTACATGTCTATCTATCTCACCCCTAAAAAAGCATGCAGTGTACTACACATGGTAACTATGCAAGAAATACAGCTGCCACTGTACTTGACTGTAATGCAAACGTGCACTATGTTCATCTTTGCTGGTGTTTGCTCTTTCTAAATACAGATGTTTTTCTTGCTGTAGCTCTACCTTCACATGATTCTTCGCCTGAGAGTACAGTATTTACAGCCTCAGGGCTGACAATGATAAAGTTGCCTTTAACTAAACAATCTCGAAGTCCCTGCATCAGCTTCAGCTAGGACTGGCCTGGGATGTTGTTATTTTCCTTTGCAAGGATTCAAAAATGTGCGAACCAGACAGCTGCTGAGCTCAATGTCCCAGGAAGAAGTCTCACCAGTCTGAGTGCTGATCTTGATAACACACCGTGGCTACTACACTGCAATCCAGACTTGGAACTCTCAGGTTTTTGTTCCTTACGGCTTTACCAGTTCATGCACTCAATTTCAAAGCTCTCTGCTCTTTCTCCCAACCTTGATACCCAACTTATTCAGAGCAAGTATGTGGCCAGGCACAAAACCTGCGCCGACTGTATCTATGATGGAGGATGCAATGCAAGCTGCAGACATCTGGGAGAATTAATCCACTGTTCTAGCCAGTTGTTCTATAATGATGGGCATCTGCACATGGACACTGCTGTGAAATCCAAAGAGTAGCAGTTTGAATATGGTCTGGTCTGGTGCATTTCACATCGCACCTAGACTTGCATTCAAATTCTGTTCCACAGAACCAGGTTACCTTGCCATACCAACACATACCAGCATTCCTCTTTCCGAATGATCTTCTCGGAGGTATCCATGGACTTGTCATGGCCATCTGCAATGAGCTTACTGTTTATTCTGTAGATTTTGTTGGCTGCAGCTAGGTCTTGCGCAGTGCAGTTATCACTAGGTGAAAGATTCTCTTGCTAAGAAAGTCAGAACCTTTTAACTCCAGAAGTAATATGGGAAGTCCATGTTTAAGCGACAGTAATGATGACTTTTCTTGTGTGGATGCCTCCACCTCAAAGTTAGTGGTAGGCCAGTAAGGCACAAAGCCCTTTTTTAGTTTCTCTCCCCACAGATGCTGTCAGACCTGCTGAGTTTTTCCAGCATTTTCTTTTTAATTTATTATTATTTATTATATATTATATAAGCCCTTTTTAAAATGTGTTTATGGGATGTGGGTGTCGTTGGCTAGGCCAGTATTTATTGCCCATCCCTAATTGCCCTTGCGAAGGCAGTGGTAAGCTGCCTTCTTGAACCGCTGCAGTCCATGTGGTGCAGGTACACCCACAGTGCTGTTAGGGAGGGAGTTCCAGAATATTGACCCAGTGACAGTGAAGAAACGGCGATATAGCTCCAAGTTAGGATGATGAGTGACTTGGAGGGGAACTTGCAGGTGGCGATGTTCCCATGTGTCTGCTGCCTTTGTCCTTCTAGGTGGTAGAGGTCACATGTTAGGAAGGTGCTTTCGAAGTAACCTTGGCGAGTTGCTGCATCTTGTAGATGGTACACACTGCTGCCACTGTGCTTCAGTGGTGGAGGGACTGAAAGTTGAAGGTGGTAGATTGGGTGCCAATCAAGCGGGCTATCTTGTGGCGGATGGTGTTGAGCTTCTTGAGTGTTGTGGGAGCTGCACTCATCCAGGCATCTGGAGAGTATTCCATCACACCCCTGGCTTGTGACTTATAGATGGTGGACAGGCTTTAGGGAATCTGGAGGTGAGTTATTGTCTGCAGAATTCCCAACCTCTGACCTGCTATTGTAGCAACAGTTTTTATATGGTTGTCCCAGTACAGTTTCTGGTCAATGGTAACCTCCAGGATGTTGATACTGAGGGATCCAGCGATGGCAATGCCGTTGAATGTCAAGGAGAGGTGGTCAGACTCTCTTGTTGAAGATTGTCATTGCCTGGCATGTGCTTGGCATTAATATTACTTTCAACTTATTAGCCCAAGCCTGAATGTTGTCCAGGCCCTGTTGTGTATGGGCATCGACTGCTTAATTATCTGAGGTGTTGGGAATAGAACTGAACATTGTTCAAACATTAGTGAACACAACACTTCTGACCTCAGAATGGAGGAAAGGTCATTGATGAAGCAGCTGAAGAAGATTGGGCCTAGGATATTAGCCTGAGGAGCTCCTGCAGTGATGCCCCAGGGCAGTGAGGATTGACCTCCAACAACCATAACATTTCTTCACAAGAAATCTTCTTTTGTGCTAGACATGACTCTAGCCAGTGTGGGGCATTTCCCTTGATTTGCACTGACTCCCATTTTACTAGGTCTCCTTGATGCCACACTTGATCAAATGCTGCCTTGATGTCAAGGGCAGTCACTCTCAACTCATCTCTAGGATTCAGCTCTTTTGTCCATGTTTGGACCAACACTGTAATGAAAGCTGAAGCTAAGTGGTACTTGCAGAACCCAAACTGAACATAGTAAGTACTACTTGATAGCACTGTCAATGATACCTTGCATTACTTTGCAAATGATTAAGAATGAGATGATGGGTTAATTGACAGGATTGGGTTTGTCCTGCTTTTCATAGAGAGTACATGGCTGGGCAATTTTCAACTTTGCCAAGTAGATGCCAGTCTTGTAGCTGTACTGGAACTGTTTGGTTAAAGCAATTTAAATTTCTGGAGCACTGGTCTTCATCATTGTAGCCGGGACTTTTTCCAGGCCTACAGCCTTTGCTGTATACAATGGTTCAGCAGTTTTTTGATATCACTTGCCATGAATCAAATTGGCTGAAAACTGACATCTGTGATGCAGGAGACTTCAAGAGGCCCTTCTGGTTGAAATTTGCAAATGCTTCTGTCTTGTCTTTTGCACTCACATGTTGGGCTCCTGCATCATTGAGGATGGGGATGGGGATGTTTGGTAGCCTCTTAGTTTTTAATGCCCATCACTATTCACAAACTTTCATCTGATTCTTTAGTTGTGGGTTTGATTTGCTCTATATATAGTACACTGCTTCCATTGTTTAGCATGCATGTAATCCTGTGTAGTAGCTTCACTAAGCTGGCTTCTCATTTTTCAGTATGCCCATTGCTGCTCCTGGAAGTTCTCCTATGCACCCATTGATCAAAGGTTGTTTCCCTTGTTGATGCTAATGGTAGAATAAAGGATATGCCTGGTCTTGAGGTTATGGATTATAGTAGAATACAATTCTGCTGCTGTTGATGGCCCACAGAGCCCCATCGATACCCAGTTTTGACCTGCTAGACCTGTTCTGAACCTATCCCATTTAGCACAATGAGAGTGCCATACAACATAATGGAGGGTATCCTCAATGTGAGGACTGAACTATGCCTGCACAAGGACTATGTGGTGGTCATTCTTACCAAAAACTGTCATAGGCATACACATCTGTAACAGGTAGCTTGGTAAGGATGAGGCCATGTAGGCTTTCCCCTTGTATTATTCTCTTGCCACCTGCCACAGGCCCAGTCTAGCAGCTCTGCCCTTAAGGACTCGGTCAGTCATGGTACAATCCAATCAATTTTGGTGATGGACATTGAAGTCCCTCACCTAGGGTACATTTTGTGCCCCTCCAACCCTCAGTGCTTTGTCCAAGCAGTGCTCAACTGAGGGAAGGTGGTGATCTGCAGGTTTTTCTTACCCATGCTTGATGTGATGTCCTGAGCCTTCATGAGATCCTGAATTAACATTAAGGACTCCAAGGGATATTCCCAACCATATACCACTGTGCCATCAGTTCAAGTGGATCTGTCCTGCAACTGAGACAGGACATAATCAGCAATGCTAATGGAGGAGTCTGGGACATTGGCTGAAAGGTATAATTCTATGAGAATGACTATTCCAGGCTGTTGTCTAACAAATCTCTGGGACAGTTCTCCCAATTTTGGCACACGTTCCCAGATGTTAGTGAGGATGGCTTTGCAAGGTCAAGAGGCATGGTTGTGCCTTTGTCATGTCTCGGTGATTCATCTATTTTGCTCACTGATTGGCAGGTTGGGCCATTTCAAAGGGCAGCTAAAAGTTAACCAAGTTGATTTGGGTCTGGAGTCTATGTCCAGGTAAGGATGACAGATTTCCTTATCTAAGGTCACCATACTGATGGTTACCAATCCCATTACTGATGCTATCTTTTTATTCCAGAGCCTGAATTTTGCGTTCCGAGGTCAGGCACACACCCGACCCGAACACATGTAAAATTGCACAAAAATACATGGTGTGCATCCCCCATGTTGTTGCACACGCGTGCAATATTGAGGTCGGCGGGTGCACGCGGGGGTTGGACCAGCACCCGCCAACAATTAAAGGGCCAACTAAGGTCATTGAAAAGCCAATGCAATTTTAAGTTGTCCGTGCGATTTTTGGCTCCTCGCACAGGCAAAACGGGTAGGTGAAATTATGCTTTAATCATTCCCCCTTCCACAGGCAGGATAAAATGCCCCTGGAGCAGCAGCACTTCCTCTGTCATTGCCAGTCCTTTGCTGTGTGAGTATGGAGTTGTCCCAGAGTTTCTTGGCATCTTGTTTGATTGTCAAGCCTGCCTTTCAGCATCTCAGGTCCTCATCTTCCCTGGAAGGTTCCCATGAGTATTGCAGCACAACGCTCCTTCATTTTCACGGCACTGCTCCTCTGCATCCCAGCTAATGGAGATAGTGTGTTACGCTGATGGAACCTCCTCGGGAGAGGAAGAGAGGGGCAGGAGGGAGAGGAGGCCAGGTGGGTGCAGGCAGCATCCCAGGGACTGACCTTGAAGAGGAGAGGCACGGGCTGACTTGGTGCAGGGCCAACAAGGAGGCCAAGGCAGGAGGGCACGCTGAAAATGCCACGATGCCACACTGACCAGTGTCTAGGGTGTTCAGGCAGCGCTCCAACTACTTCCAGTTGTCCGAGGTCCAGTGCCGCAGGAGACTCCGTCTTTCCAGGGACACAGTGTCAGCAATATGTCACATGATAGGTCCAGAAATTGCCTCCAACTGCGTGGGCGGCCACCCCATGCTGATGGCTTTGAAGGTCACAGTGGCCCTTAACTTCTATGCCTCCGGTTCTTTTCAGGGCTCAGTGGGGGATCTGTGTGGTATTCCTAAATCAACTGCACACATTTGCATGAAGCTCATGACTGATGCTACCTTCAGACACGTCCGCACGTTCATCCACTTCCGGACAGACAAGGGAAGCCTGGTGGAGAGAGCATGAAGCTTTGCTGCGATGACTGGGATTCCCCTGCGTCCAGCGTGGAATAGATTTCACTCACATGGCCATCAAGTCAAAATCGCTAGCAGTTGAGCCTGGAGCTTTCATAAACAGAAAGGGTTCCACTCAGTGAATGTTCAGACCGTCTGTGACCACAGGACACAGATTCTCCAAGTTTGTGCCTGTTACCCTGGGAGCTCAAACGACACTTACATCTTGTGGCGCTCACAGGTGCCAAGGCTGTTCGTGGCTCCTGCATAAGTAGGCGGATGGCTCTTGGGTGACAAGGGCTATCCTTTGAATCACAGGATCACAGAATTTTAAAGGCACAGAAGAGGCCATTCAGCCCATCATGTCTGCACCGGCTCTCCAAATGAGCATTATGACCTAGTGCCATTGCCCTGCCTTTTCCCCACACATCTGCACCCTGTTTCTATTCAAGTAATCATCTAATTCCCTCTTGAATACCTCAATTGAACCTGCCTACAACACACTTCCAGGCAGTGCATTCCAGCCCTGTACCACTCGGTGAATGAAAAAGCTTTTTCTCATGTCACATTTGCTTCTTTTGCAAATCACTTTAAATCTGTGCCCTCTCATTCTTGATCCTTTTATGAGTGGGAACAGCTTCTCCCTTTCTACAATGTCCAGCCCCCTCATGATTTTGAAAACTTCTATCAAGACTCCTCTCAGCTTTCTCCTCTCCAAGGAAAACAGTCCCAACTTCTTGAATCTATCCTCATAGCTGAAGTTTCTCATCCCAGGGCTGATAACCCCACTCCGCCACCCAAGAACTGAGGCCAAGGAGAGATACAACAGGAGCCATCCCTCCACAAGGCCGGTGGTGGAGAGGACTATTGAGCTGCTGAAGGTGCGCTTCAGATGCCTGGAACAATCAGGGGAGCATTGCAGTACCTTCCAGACGTGTCTCCCTCATAGTCATCACATGCTGAACCCTGCACAACCTGGCTCTGGCAAAGGGGGTCCCACTGGAGGCTGAGGAAAGTGAGGCAGCTCCATGGGCCATGGAGGACGACTCAAGTGATGACTCAGAGGAAGAGCCTGGGGAGGTGCAGGATGAGGACCTCGAGGCAAAGGACAGGAACCCTCATGGAGTCAGGGACACCAGGGATGCTTTGATGCAGCGAACCTTCTGCTAGGCATCCAAGACATCAATACCTTGTCAAGTCAATGGCATCGTCTCCTTTGCTAATGATCAATAAATGATAACTCAACCCAGTAGCCAGCACCATGCAACACCATGCTTTTACAAGCCTATGCTGCATCTGGCACCTATTCATACCATTCAGACAACTCAGCCCATTTAAGTCAAATAAATGTTTATGGTACTTAACAAACAAACAAAGAACAAACAAAGTGTCCATCCCTAACACAAGAGTCAAAATAATTAATGTAAAAAGTGTCACCCCTGACACGCCCCTGCTGTGCTCAAGGTGCCTTCAAATTATGTCTGCGGGTGCTGTGTCACTGTCAGAGGGGGTGGAGGAGCTGGTGCCCTTGTCCAGAGTGCCCTCAGAGAAGCCCATAGAGATGACAGGCATCTCGCCTGCCAGCGTGAGGTGCGTTTACTCACCATTGATGGACGCAGACCTAGCAGGGAGACTAGGTGCCTTGCAGGTCCAAGTGCAACCCCAGGAACCCCTGAGTCTGCTTCTGAAGCTGCCTCTCCATGAGAGTCATCACTCCCTCCTTGGAGAAGGCAGTGTGCTCAGTGTTAAGGATCAACGCAGAACTCATGCTCCACATGGACTCTTCCATGACGGAGACCATGGCATGCAGACCCTCAACGATCTCCGCCAGTTCTCCCTGCGCATCCCGCTGGACATCCAGCATCTGCCACCTGATATGGATGACTCCAGAGGCTCGTCACCTGCCTCAGACGCAGCATGGTCCTGGTCTCCAGCTGTGCTCCCACTGTCAGCTCCCTGGGACCTCTCTGCCTCTGCCAGCTCCTCATGCGAGTGTGATGTGCCCTCACCACTGTGCATTACCTGTGGAGCTGAATACCTAATGCTCACCGACGTGTGAGTATCTGAGCTGGTGCCTGGTTCAGAGAGACGGTGTGACACTGGTGCAGGTGTGATGTCTTCCTTGGAGCTCAATGAGGGGTCCTCGGGGTCGGAGCTGACTCCTGCGGATGGTGCATCTGTAGGAGGAAGGGGAAAGATCAGTACATTCAATCATCATAGTCACTATTCATGCTAGGCGGGCTGAGGAGACAGTGGAGACCTGCTGCATGGTGCCATCTGCATTGGAGCTTCAGTGGGCTCTCTGGCTACGACAGTTCAGTTTCTGATGAGAGGAGCCCGTTATGTTTCCAGTGCCCACCGCACACACATCTGTCACCTGCACCCTTACCTTCATCCGAGATCCCAGCCTCACTGTGACCGGAGGAGCGAGCTGGCCAGTGGCATTCTCCAGCTCCAGTGCGTCGCTCTCATGCTTAGTGAGGAAGCACAGATCTGGCACTCCTCCACCCATTCTGCGGTGCTCCACAGAGTTATGCCTCCTCTTCTCCTGACAGGGAAAAATAGGCTCATTATTGCTCCTTCTCTCTGAAGCTCCTTTCCTGGTTCCCACCCGCCCTCCGACCCGGGCATTAGGTGGGCTATGTCACTGTGGCATATCTCACCTTGCAAAACACTGAGACCAATCGTGCTGACACCCCAGCCTTGGCAGGGCAGGCTTCAATGCCAGTTGGCATACACACTCTTAGACTCCTGAACATTCCGAGAAATAAACACCCGACTAAAGTTCTCCGCACAGGCCAATGCCACTTCGGCACTTACTCTAGCTGACCGCAGCAGGTCATTAAATCTTTTGCAGCACTGAAACCACGTGTGGCACACCACGTCGTGCCCACTGACCTGGGCGGCGACCTCTGTCTAGGCCTTCTTGGCCAGGTGGGGCGGCTTCCTCTTGCCATCCCTGGGCATTAAGATATGCTGCCTGGCACTGACCTCCTTGACCAAAACTCCCAGGTACTCATCTGAGAAACGGGGGGCAGACTGCCCACCTGATTTGCCCTCACACCTTCCATGACCTCCAGTTGCTAAGGCCATGGCTGTAACCAAGATACTTCTTGAATAGCTTCCAGATAGCTCCCTCAGCCTCCCCCACAACTGCTGCCTCTTCTATTTTTGAACAACCCACTGGGTCCCCATTGGAGCCGACGCCTGGCACATTTCCGCCCCTGCGCACAGAAAACACATCCGGCAGTCGCGTTTCATGCTGGGCGGGCCTTAATTGGTCACCAGCGTAAGACCGTATTCACAGTGCAATCTCGGTCAGGCGTGGGTTTTACATCCACTTCCAGCTGTAGTTCGGGCGCACCCCAAGGGTAAAATTCACGACCAGTTTATTTAATTGACTATATTTAAGTTCCCCATCTTATAGGGTGGGATCATTAGCCCAGACCTCTGGATTATTAATCCAGTAACATAACCAGCACGCCACCAAACCGTTTCCACATTCTTGCCGTATTTATGCCACTGATTAGATCAGAAAAGGAAAATGCAACATCTGTCATCTCTTCAAAGGCAGAAAGTGAGCAGATTTTGGTGGTGGCGTAACCTGTTCATCCAAAGACAACTCTCACAAATTCAGTGCCTGCCTTAGATATTCTCCTGGATATTCTTAAAAATTCTTTCGCAGGATATGTGTGTCGCTGGCTGGGCCAGAATTTATTGCACATCCCTAATTGCCTTTGAGAAGATGGAACCGCGGCAGTATATGTAGTGTAGGTACAGTGCTTATTAGGTAGTGAGTTCAAGGATTTTGACCCAGCAATGGTATAGGAAAGGCAATATAGTTCCAAGTCAGGATGATGTGTGGCTTGGAGGGGAATTTGCAGGTGATGGTGTTCCCATGCATCTGCTGCCCTTGTCCTTCAATGTGGTAGAGGTCATAGGTTTGGAAGGTGCTACTGGAGGAGCCTTGGTGAGTTGCAGTACATCTTGTAGAAGCAGCTGTGCATCGGTGGTGGGGGGAGTGAATTTTTATGGTGGTGGATGGGGTGCCATTAAGCAAGCTGCTTTGTCGTGGATGGTGTCAAGCTTCTTGAGTGTTGTTGGAGCTGCACTCATCCAGGCAACTGGAGAGTATTCCATCATACTCCTGACTTGTGCCTTGTAGATGGTAGACAAGCTTTGAGGTGTCAGGAGGCAAGTTACTCTCTGCAAAATTCCCAGAATTCCTACTCTTGTAGCTACAGTATTTATATGGCTAGTCCAGCTCAGTTTCTGGTCAATGGTAACCCCCAGGATGTTGATAGTCAGGAATTCAGTGTTGGTAATGCCATTGAAAGTCAAATGGAGATGGTTAGATTCTCGGCTGGAGATGGTCATTGCCTGGCACTTGTGTGGTGCAAATGTCACTTGCCAATTATTTGCCCAAACCTAAATGTTATCCAGGGCTTGCTGCATATGGACATGGGCCGTTTCTTTTTTTTTTTTGGCCATGGCTGGTCATTTTCATAAGAAACCTGAGCATCTTATGCCCTGGGGTGTGTGCTCATACTGCCCAATATCTAACTGTATGATAATACAACCTCACATTGTAACAACCCAGCTGCTTGTGATCTGACCTGGATATCCGGGGGCCTATATTTGACAGCACCTGAAAACAGAGTGATTAACACTCGCCTGTTGATTATAATGCAGGGAGCACACCAACTTTGTGCTGCTGGATCAGTTCAATGATTTCAGCATCCAACCAGTGGTAGCCATACTATTGATTGGCTGGGCACGTCATCAGCGGGCCAGTATTTTGAGTGGTTTTTACTTAAATTTGACTTGTAATGCTTAAAGCTAGCCTGAACCTCTTGAAGGGGAAATGTATTGTGGCTGGAGCAGGTGCTGACAGTTGTGCAGGTAATGACCCAGGACTGGGAAACATTGAAGAATGGCACAGCATTGGTGTGTGAGCTCATGTTTTTGGACACTGCACTGAAGACCTTGGAATTGGAGTCAGAAATTTCCTGTGCCCATATGAGGCCAGGAGACCCACCAGACACATGCTCAGAAGGAAATGGGATCAGATAACTGTGAAAATCAATGCCAGGCATCAAGTTCCAAGAACCTGGACCCAATACCACAAGAAGTTTAATGACCTCCTAACAACTGCACCTCTAATCTCAGTTACTGCGCAATACACCACACCCCCATTGAACATGTAACAACAATCTCTATCAACCTGGGTTTGTACTTAACATTCATATGCTTCCCCTCACCCTCACAGACTCAGCACTGTTGCAAGCCTCATAACCCGCATCTCATATCTTGTACACGCTGCCAGCTATTCAACCATGACAACCACATCACCCAAACCCCTTCTCACTGACATACTTCCCTCTCTCTGCAAAGGCAATGTGGAACACAACCGGAGGTAGCAGGAGCTAACTGGTGGGGGACAGGTGCTCTTGCATAGCCTGCCCGCAGAGAAGGTGATTCTGGCCTTTGTTGGGGCACCCATTGCTGAGGCCAAGGCCAGCAGCAGGATTGAAGATGATGGTATTCTCATAACTAGTGCTCCTTCTTACCTCCCACCTTCCCCTCTTCCCACACTCTTCTAGTTTACCAGCTGCAAATGGTGTAAATATGCACCTCTGACTTACTCCACACCTTTCCTCACCACATTACCCTTGTGTCTTTTTCCTTTCAGATATCCAAGAGGTGCAACCTGACCAGGCAGTGGAGGAATAGCAAGAAAACAGTGACGATAAAGACACACTATCATTCAACTTTGCACTCACAACTACCAGCTCAGATATTTACACCGCACTAAAGTTTATTTCCTTTATTCATGGGATATGGGTGTCACCGGCTAGGCCAGTATTCATTGCCCTTGTTCAGAGAGCACTTAAGAGTCAACCATATTGCTGTGGGTCTGGAGTCACATGTAGGCCAGCAGATTTCCTTCCCTAAAGGACATTAGTGAACCAGATGGGTTTTTACAACAATGGTTTCACAGTCATCATTCAATTCCAGAATTTTTTTGAATTCAAATTCTACCATGGGATTTGAACCCAGGTCCCCAGAGTATTAACCTGGGTCTCTGGATTATTAGTCCAGTAACAATACCACAACGCCATCACCTCCCATCAAGTTAGAGGCTAGCATAGGGGTGGAATCTACATGTGGTGAGACATTGGACATTAATGAATGGTAGCCTGGGCAAGGGGCAAGGATAGACCAGATTCCTATTCACCCAAGGGCGAGGCCATACTTCAGCTTTGCTGCAGGGAACTCAAATATACACTTCAATGGGGCAGCCAACAGAAGTTGTAGGATGTAAGATGATGGGTATGCACCATGAACTGTTTGGTGCATTTGGAAGCTTCCCACAAATCCTCGGCCAATTTTAAGGACCATGAAGGGGTCCAGCACTAACTTGGCACAGGGCTTCACACAGAATTTGGATCTCATCCTTTCCATCATGGATGTAGTGGCCAACTTAATCATTCACTCATGGACCCAAACATGATGTAGCATCAGATGGGTGATGTCTCAGCTTTTGTTTCAATATAAGCAGTGGGCACCTAATGTCTGAGTGTTGTGTGGAAGCTCAGACTGCTGTGGGATTATAGTGTACAAAGGGGCTGTAAGGGTATCACAATAGTTCAACAATTTGTCCTCCAACAAATCACTAGGATTGTTGAGGTGCTGCCCCAGGCAGTGGCTCCATGCAGCACAAACCTGCTGTCCTCTCTCAGGAAGACAGTATTCTTCCCTCCCACTGCTGCCACTGTCAGAGACTTTGCTGTTTCTTGTCAGCCAGTCAGCTGCTTAGGTATGAAACCTTCAAGCTGTCAAAGTCATCCTCAAAGTTCATCTGTAGTGTCCTCAGTAAGAGGCGCATGGTCAATGAGGGGAGACTTCAGCTGAGTGAGACAGAGACCGAGTGAGTGATATTTGGGAATTTGGTTCAAAGTGGGAATTTGGTGCATAGGGGGAAAGAGGTGCTTTAGGTAAGGTTTACTGCGAGGAGCAAAGTGTGCTGAGTGGGGAGTTCGATGAAACGTGGGGAGGAGGTGCATTTTTTTTCTTCTACTCTTTTTCAGCCTCCAGTATTTGATTTCCACTTTGATGTAGCAGTAGGGGCAGGTAAACCAGTAATATATTATTAATTTTATCAGTCATTGTGAGTACTGCATTGTTTTATCAGTATTATAAAGTTTAATGGCAGTGCCAAAACATTTTGGGAGGTGTAGGTTTTATTAATTATAATTAATTAATTAGCAATTATTAATTAATTAACACATATAGGAGATGGCAGGGCAAGTGATGTGCTGCGACTGCAGGATATGGGAGCTTCTGGATACCAATGTGATCCAGGGCAAACACATCTGCAGTAAGTGTTTGCGGCTGCAGGAACTTTGACTCTGAGCTATTGAGCTGGAGGCCAAGCTGCAGACACTGTTGCATATCGGGGAGGGGGAAAGTTACCTGGACACTTTATTCCGGGAGGATGTCACACCCCTTAAGATAGAGTCTTCTGATTTGGTCAGTGGCAGGGACAGGAGGGTGTGACTGAAGTGAGGCAGGTAAAGGAGCCCAGAGGGCAAGTATGCAGG
The DNA here is from genome assembly GCF_964194155.1 of Cetorhinus maximus. Lineage (NCBI taxonomy): Eukaryota > Metazoa > Chordata > Chondrichthyes > Lamniformes > Cetorhinidae > Cetorhinus > Cetorhinus maximus. The sequence continues at coordinate 79,143,602 of NC_135889.1, forward strand.
AGCCTCGGTCCTTGCAATTGTCCAACAGGTTTGAGGTTTTTATCAGCTTGTTTGGATGAGAGCAGGGTGGATAAGCAAACTGGCCACAGCACTATGGTACAGGAAGCCATTCAAATGGGGGGAGTAACAAGGAATGTGGTGCTAGTAGGGGACAGTATAGTCAGAGGGATTCACACTGTTATCTGCAGCAATGAGCATGAGTCCAGATGGCTGTGTTGCCTGCCCGGTGCCAGGGTTCAGGGCATCTGCTCAGGGCTGGAAAGGAACATGCAGTGAGAGGGGAAGGACCCAGTCATCGTGGTCCATGTTGCTATCAATGACATAGGCAGGACAAAGAAGGAGGTTCTGCAAAGTCAGTATGAGGAACTTGGCACCAAGTTAAGAACCAGAACCTCAAAGGTCATAATCTCTGGATTAATACCTGAGCCATGTGCAAATTGGCATAGGGCAAATCAGGTTAAGGAGATGAATGTGTGGTACAAGGCCTGGTGTGGGAGAAGTGGGCTCCAGTTCGTGGGGCACTGGAACCAATACTGGGGAAAGTGGGATCTTTACCATTGGTAAAGTGCCATATCAAAGGTTATTGCCGAAAATAAAAGCTCTGGTATGGGGATAACATATTGGCATGGATAGAAGATTGGATGGCTAACAGGAAGCAGAGAGTAGGCATAAATGGGTCGCTTACAGGTTGCAAGATGTAATGAGTGGACAGTTTCTTGGTAAGCAAGGGGGTGATCGATTATCGGGGATAAGTGGGATGCAGATTTGAGGTTATTATCAGATCAGCCATGATCTTATTAAGTGGCAGAGCAGGCTCAAAGGGCCGAAAGGCCTACTCCTGCTCCTTGTTTGTATGTTTGTATGTGCATTGAATATCAGCAGCCTTCTACCAGCCATGCTGCAACCACTGGAGTAGCACTTCATCGGAGCCCACAAAAAGGCAAAGGCATATTGAAAGCTGGTACTTAAGGGCATGCACAAGGGTGATTATTGACTTTTGTATGGAATTTGGCATGATTTCATATAAATTTGGTTTGCTATATTTATTTTGGAGGGATGGTTACCTCAATTGGTTAGACAGCTACCATGGGGATCAAATTAACACCAGCAACATAGGGCTTGATTCCCATTCTGGCTGAGGTAGACTCAGGATCTAGTAAAAATATCACAGCACTTTGCCGTGGTTCATCAAATAATCACTGAGGACCTGCCATTCAAGTAGAGCACACAAGGAGATGTTTATTCTATGGTAGGTTTTATTTTTGCATTGTGGCCAAGCAGTATGGGACTGGTAAGGTGCCAGACTGTTGTTGAATGAGAAATTTGGGGTTTCAGTTACTGGCATTGCACTCAGATAGATTCTTTGTGGCCAGAAAGAGGCTGTCTAGGTTGCTGTCTCCCTTCTTCTTCCTCTTCTTCAGCTTCCTCCTGCCCATTTTATGCATGCATGTTGCTCACTGTGGTCATCAGCCATGTGGTCAGCACATTGCCCTTGTTACCCAGTAGCCACCCTTCGGTTTGTCATGGTGGCTCAAATGTAGCTGCACCGTGGACTGCCACAGAATGAAGGCATCATGACTGCTGCCAGGATACAGGCATTGAAGTGCATGACTTGTCTATGGTCACACATCTGCTGAATGTTGAGGTAATGGAATTCCTTTTGGTTCTGATATAGGGCAGAATTGACTTCCAGTGCCTGCAAAGTGATGTGCATACAAGCAATGATAGCCTGGGCTATGGAAAAATCTGCAATGCTACAGAAGCTACATGCTCCTTCTCTCTGGCAAGAGAGAATCAAATATGGTTAGCTCTCTTCCAAAGACAGACTCAATTATGCTCTTTATGCAACAGTGGATGACAAACTGCAAGGTATAAGCAGCTCTCGCTCCAAGCTGGTAGATGCATAGAGATTCATCACAATGGTAACCTTCACAGACAATAGCAAGACAGTCCCTCCCTTCCTCTGAGATTGCAGTTTGGTCTGCAACAGGTGGCAAATTTCAGTGTAGACATCCTTATTGAAGCACAGATAGCTCACATTTTGTTCCTCACTGAGGTAAAACAGGTGAATTTCTCCATGAGCATGCTGAGTGGATATGATCTCCTGCTGGGAGCCCTTCTGTCCCTCCTGGTCCCCCCTTCCCCAGCGCCTTCTCCAGCTCTGCATGGCATCTGTTCATGCTCCAAGTCACATTGTATTCCGGGGAAAAAGCTGACTGGTGCACACATATCTGGAGACAACTGGTCTAAATGGGAGCCTTGAAGTCAGCAAAAATCCTTCAGCATTTGTCACACTGCCCCCTGTAGACTTTTGCAAGTTTCAACAGCTATAGATACCACCAAACTCTTGTAGCATTAAAACAAAATCTAGAAGAAACTAACCAGCAACTAACCCATAAATAGTTGATGATTCCTTTAAATAGTGCTAGTTGGAGGTCCATCTTGCTGCTGAATACATGTTTAGCTTTGAGAGGTTAAGAGAGGGCATTAGATGGTGCTCCAAAGTGGTACCACTGGGGTCAAGTCAGCGTTGCACACTGAGTGATGTCATTATCAACAGCAGAATTGTTTTCAACCACAATCTGTAACCTCGTGGCCAGGCATATCTTTCAGTCTACCATTACCATGAAGTCAACCCTGGTTCAATGAGGAGTGCAGGAGAACATGCCAGGAGCAGTACCAGGCATACTTAAAAATAAAGTGCCAACCTGGTGAAGCTACAGGACTGGAATATATGCATGCTAATCAGTGGAAGTAGCATATGCGATAGGCAGAGCTAAGCGATCCCACAACTGACGGATCAGATCCAAACACTGCAGTCCTGCCACATCTATTCATGAATGACGGTGGATAATTAAACAACTAACGAGAGGGGAACCATCGTCAATGATAGGGGAGCCCAGCACATCAATGCAAAAGATAAGGCTGAAGCATTTGCAACCACTTTCAGCCACAAGTGCTGAATGGATGACCCATCTTGGCCTCTTCTTGAGGTCCCCAGAATCACAGATGGTTCTTCAGCCAATTTGATTCACTCTTGCGGTATTAAGAAAAAGCTGAAGATACTGGATCCTGCAAAGGCTATGGGCTCTGACAACATTCTGGCAGTAGTGCTGAAGACGTGAGCTCCAGGACCAGCCACAACATAGCATAGCTACAACACTGACAATTACCCAACAAGGTGGAAAATTGCTCAGGAGTGCCCTGTCCACAAAAAGCAGGACAAACCCAACTAGTCAATTATCGTCCCATCAGTCTACTTTTAATCATCAACAATTGATTGACTGTGTCATCAACAAAGCTATCAAGCAGCACTTGCACATGTTGTGAGGGTGGGGAGATAGGGTGAGAGGGTGAGGAGCCAGGCTAGAAGGGCGGGGTGGAGAGATAGGCAGGCCAGAGGTTAGGGGAATTGTGGGGGGCGGGGAGGAGTAGGGGACAACCTGGGGGAAAGGTCCTCCGATGCGCTCAGGAGGCCTGTTAAGAAGACATTCAGCATCCCGTTGCCCACCACCAGCCTGCTCAGTGAAAGCTGCCAGGCTGGACACTTGACATGGGCTTCTTCTGCCATTAGTCAAATCCCAGCAACACAAGGATGAGACCCTTAAGAGTAGGGGCATTGGTGGGTGGTTAGGCAACAGGCAGAGCACTCAAGGCATTTTACAGGGTTCCCACCTGCAAACCCGCCACCGGGAGGCTCTCAAGGGAATACCACCACCTTCAAGTTGACCTCTAAGCCACACCCCATCCTGACTTGGAATGATATTGCTGTTTCTTCAATGTCGTTGGGTCAAAATTATGGAACCCCCTTCCTAACAGCATTTTAATTGTACCTACACCACATGGACTGCAGCAGCTAAGAAGGCGGCTCACCCCAACTTTTTCAAAGGCAGTTAGGGGTGAGCAATAAGCGCCGGCCGAGCCAGCGATACCCACATCCCATGAAATAATTTTTAAATGTCCAGGAGAATATCTTAGGCAGGCAATAAACTTGCAAGAGTCATCTTTGGATGAACGGGTTACAACACCACCAAAATCTGCTCACTTTCTGCCTTTGAGGAGGTGACAGAGGTTGCATTTTTCCCTTTCTGACCTAACCAGTGGTATAAATATAGCAAGAATGTGGAAAGGGTATGGTGGCATGGTGGTTATGTTACTGGACCTGCATCAGATGGACTGCAGCAAATCAAGAAAGTGGCTCACAACCACCTTCTCAAGAGCAATTAGGGATGAGCAACAAATCTGACCTCGCCAGCAACATTCATATGCCATGAAGGAACAAAAAGCATTTGTCTGTTATGCACATTTTCAGTGGCCATTCATGGCATCTCCAACAAAACCCCCACCAACATTATCTACTTCTTACTTTATGGCTGGGATTTCCCGGCCCCGTTGCGGGCAGGACCCGCCTCGGACGAGGCGGTGCCCCAGCCAGAAGTCCATTGACTTGTGGCGGGACCAGAAGATCGCAGCGGCAGGCGGGTGCAGAAAACCCCATCCTATATCTTTTGAATAAGTTCTCATGTTTGCTCCTTTAACCTTTTGAACAGAACACGCTTGCTAAGACAATGCTAGATTTGAATTGCTGAGCTGCTTCACAAAGTGAAATTACAGTATCACAGACAATGCAAATTCCACTTCTTAGAACAATTTCACATGGGAGAAAAGCAAAACACCATTTTGTGGGCTGATTTACTTACTTTTGGCATTACCCTTCTTCTGAATTATTTCTAACTTCTAAAATTAACCTTCTGCATTTCAAGGCTTGATTTCAGGCTGTGTCCCCCTGTTTGAAACCTAACTGCCCCTTTGTGCCTTTGCATGTTCATCCAGAGGGCTAAGATATTGGCTTCCTTCTAATAATGTTCACCTTTAAGTCTATCAATCAAACTCACTACATCTCTTCCACCCTTGGGCTGTATGTTTAACATAGACATCTCCAACTTTTCTGAAGATGTACCAGGTCTATCCATGACAATGGGCCTGGGATGAGACAATTGCCATGTAAGTTTCACAAATTCAGTAAACTGTTTTGGCTAACTTCAATGCACATATTCAATGGCTGCAGCCTTTATTTTTAAATCTGTGGAAACTGATTTTGTGATAAAATTGTCATAGAATCTGTGATTGCCAAGCTTGAGTTTTTTTGAGCAAGACCCTAACTGGAAAGAGAAACCGAGAAAGGAAACATAAATATGTAAATAGAGAAAGGAAAGTGACCCTCCCCAGTTCTAAAGGAATAAAAACTGCAACTAAGATTTGGAAACCAAAATTTATGAGCAGGGTGAAACTGGTTGATGTTATATAAAGGGGAACAAAGCCAGCCAAGCTCAGTAATAGCAGTTGATGAGTCCAGTGGTGCAGTACAGGTAAACTGAAGAAGACAGAGTCCAGATCCGGAAGCTGAGAATAAGGTGCTGTAGCTGTTTCTGTAACCTGAAGATAACACTGGTGGATCTACTCCAACCAGACCAAGCTGAGGAGGTTCTACAGACGTGTGAAGACCATAAAGACCATGGTGAAGACTATGCCCATGGAACTCTGGTTGGTTGTGCGCTGCTGTCAGCTGGGGATCAGTCTACATTCGAGAAGTTGAAATTCTTCATAAGGAAGACAGGATTTTGAAGGACTTTGTTTAGTGGCCTATGTGCTGCGTAAACTGTCAATTCAATTCATAAGATCTGTCTTAGTTGTATCTGCCATTTAATGTGTAGTTTATAATCGAACACAATTGGCTTGTTAATTCACATTTAATTTATATTGATTCTCGTTGTTAAAGTATAGGAGGTTATCTAAGATAGTATTTAGTGTTTTCTTTGCTTGACTCTTGTGTAGTAAATATTCTTCTGTTTTAAACCATGAAATCTTGTGGCTTCGTTCTTTTGGTAAATAAGCGGAATTTCGGATTTCTTTCTTTTTAAAAACGTTACAGGTCTCAACTGAGATCATGAAAAACATAATGTTTAAAGATAACACTATCCTAAATTCCTTCCCATAGAAAAATGACCCAAAATCGCAAAGCATGACAATGTCCTACTGAAAAAAACAGCACTTCTTTCATCAGAACAGCTGTAGTATGATCAGTGGTGCACACGTTCCTTCTGTGAAGAGTTTCTGTACTGTGTCATAAACCTCTGCTCTATGCCACTCGTTTAGTAACCACAGATGCTTTTATGTCAATTATTAGCACTATTAAAGCACTTTATTGGTGCCAAATAGTCCAAATGGTGATTGGTTACTTTATTGCAATTAATATGAATGGCACAGGGAGTAAACATTAATACCCAGCAGAGGGCAGAGGCCAAAACAGGGTCAAATCAGCTGTCACTAATTTCTTTCATTATTTGCAATATTCCCATCCACCAATTCTAATGTTGATAATTTAACCCCAATATTGCAATGTTATTTTCAACTGATATTATGAATGGGCTTAGAGGCTTTGGGGAGTTGTACAAAAAATGGCTGTAACCCAAATTGATTAAAACCAGCAGTTTCAAAACATAAGCCATAGTAACAGGAGAGAGTTTAGACACACTGATAAAAGTATCATTATTTGGCTTTACAGTACTCAAAATTTACATGCCAAACCAATAGAATACATCTCCTTTTTAATTATTTATCTATGTGACAGATAAATATTTAACTATGAACAAATTAACTGGTTCTGCTTTTTACATAAATACAGTTGATAACAATTAAAGTATTAATTCAGTTAGAATGATTAATGAACTAATAGGAATAAAACTGCCTGAAGGTGAAAGACTTCATACACTATCTGTACACTTCTACTCTTTTCTGTCAGATAAATATCAGTTTTGAATTATAAATATGAGTAATATTTTTACTCAGTGTCAAAATCACAGTGGGAGTGCTATGATTTGTGAATTCTGGTTAAAGAGAACCTGTCATGTTTTATCTTCTCAAAATGAAAACAAAATGGAAAGGCAGGAGAGGGGGAGGGGGGAGGGAAGTGGTGAAATTTCTTATATTTCAGAGATTCTGCCATTCTGATGACAAGTTCTTGGCTGCACAACGGTAACACCTGCTACTAATGCTCAGCAATATTAGTCTGTGGAATGGTTTCATTCTCATCTCACACCTCAGAGATCTGGAGGTGAACCTTGAGCTTCCCTTGTGTGTTTAAATCAGCTTAGTGTCTCTTGCTGTTTAGTGATTTTCAGTGCTCTGTTACTTCAGTGATGAAAAGATACACGGCCACCTTTTCCCAGTGCCGTTAGGATTAAACGGGGCAGGATACTTTCCCATTCTGCATTGCACCACCTTCCTTTGTAGTCAGTAAAAGACTAACGAGAAAAGAATTAGCTGATCTAGGAATCAATTTGCAGGAAGCCTCCCCACAGTTTTCTCATCAATCTGGGCATCATGTGTCATCTGGAATTGTAAACTAGAGTATAGAACTCAGTACATGAGCATACTTTTTGAACCCATGAAAACTGAAACAGTGGGATTGTGTATTTTGCTGTTGTCTACAGAAGGCAAAAGGAAAATTCTAGATCATTGTATTCTAAAATTTAACTTCCCTGATCTTGCAGAGCCAGTTATAGACAATCATCCAAATAATCTTATTTGCTGTCAAAAGACTTGATGAACAAGTTACAGCTATTTTATTTAATTTGTTATACTTGTATCCTCACTAAGCACTGCCTCGAAAACATTGATTTATCAAATGATCATTTTTCCCATTGGAGTCTTCCTCTTGGTACTGCCACCTCTTTGTAATCTATAGGAGTGACTCAACCTGCAAAATGCTATCAAAGATTTTTCTTTCTCAAAGGGAATTTAAAACTGAGTAGAAAGCTCAGCATGGATTAAAACATTGGCTGTTTTACATGAGTGTAAATAAATCTCTATTTTCTGTTCTTTTGACATTCTTCGATCAAGCTGAGTTATCCTGCACTGCTCATTATTTTTCTGGTCAGGAAAAAGCAGAGTGTTCTGTGCACACATACTTAAATGCATGCACAGAATTCTGCTTACTAGCCTCCACCAAAGGATCTGGTGTCTGAAAATTTTAATGTAGACTGTTTGTTGATGTTTCACTCGCATAAAGATAATGTAAACTCTGGTCCAAAATGACTCCACCACGTATGGAACCACTATATCAGGTGTTTTCACATTTTGTGTGGCAATTACTTTCAATAATATTTTAATGATCTAATATATTCACTATTTGCAGTATGCATGTAGAATTTGTAAACTGGGGCTATCTGAAACAAAAGATGGGATATTTAATGTAAAAGGAAGCTAACTACTAAAGGATAGAGCATTCGTCAAATACCTTGTACTACGAAATTGTGAGTAAGGATGCATGTTAATAAATATAAACTGCATTAGTGATGTTCTTCTAAGGTTGGGGGGAAAGTGATATTGTTGAGATAGTGTTGAGGAACCTTCTTTGACACTTGTGCACAAAATGGTATTATGCAGTTATAGAGGATTTGGTAATGATAAAATGGTGTGCAGGCACATACAGTTATACATTAAATTAAGTTAGCAATACAACTGTGTTCCATTGAAGAACAATTGGTAAATAGTTCCTAGCTATAAAGCAAGCTTTTATTTTTGCTCTCGGGACATGGTCAGTGTTTATTGCCCATCCCTTGTTCCACTGAGACGGTGATATTCTTTGCCGCAGTTTTGATACAACTGTATGGGTTGCTAGACCACTTCAGAGGACATTTAAGAATCAGCTACATTGGTATGGGACTGGAGTCACATATAAGGCAGACTAACTAAAGATAGCAAGGACATTATTATTAATTATAATTATTATTAAAGGACATGAGTGACCTTGTATTTTTACCATTTTTCCTAATTTCAGTTTTTCATTTTTCCTAATATTAGTTTATTATTTCTAGTTCCTTTGAAATTCAACTCAAGTTTTTAAACTGCCATTAATTCATATTCTTATATTGAACTCATAGGCCCTGATAGTAATCTGAAGATGGCTTCCGAGGGAATATAGTGGTGGGGATTTGCTTGGGTGAAACCCCAAGCCAACTGATCAGATTGGAATCTGTGATCTCAACTCCACCTGAACCAATTAATTTTGACTTCTGGGCTTCGTATCTCCAACCTACAAAGCAGGCATCATGCACATTCACATGATATGATCTCTGCTGTATTTAAAGGTCCAATGCACATAAGGAGATTGGAGGTGTTGGGGATGGATGAAAGGGCAACACTCAGATTCAATGGCACTTTGCTGGAAGTATTTCTGGGTGAAGTCAGCAGGAGGACGGTTTTCCCCAACAATGTGAAGAAGAAACCTGTGCCTCTCACTAAAAATGCATGGCTGAAGGCAGCTGAGGATGCTAGCAACAGGAGTGTTATTCTCTAGTCTTGGATACAATACAGTTGTATGTAGAGGTTCTTCAATTTTTACCTAACCAGGTCCGGGAAAGTGAGTACATTTGCTGATTCAACTGCATCCAATGCGATAAGCCCCTGCAGCCTCTCACATTGTCTTTCCAAGTGTTTTTCATCACATTGTTCCTCACACCATCTCAACTTTCAGCAATACCGAGCCCATATGCACTTCAGCGACTCCCCATTTAGCCATCCGCTGTTGACATCTACCCCAATCCCTATGCAAAGTGATGCATGTGTCTAATAATCTCCCTCACCAGATGTATTGCATCCAACAGGGTGACTCACTCATAAGTCTATAAGTCGCAAAACACAAGGAGGGGAGACAGGACTGGAAGTAGGAAGCCACAATTGGTTTAGTTAACTGATTCAGAGGATGATATCCTGGAGATAAGTGGCACTTCTGCATCCCTCTCAATGGGAGATGGTTAGTCAGGGACCTCACAAGTGGCTTTGACAAAATTACAAAAATCCCTGACACACCTATATGCTGTTTTTCTTTCATCAATGGCCGAACTATGACAAGTGAGAGAATTATTGTTATCAAGATTGTGACCTTAACTCGGCCAAATCATGTAACCGTCTTTTGTATTCCAGGGCCTTCATGTACATAACAAATGTCACAGGACATCCATGAGGACAATTCCTCATGGGGCCTCATTCCTTCTGAGGGTGCACCATCACAGGATATACAGCAGTGGGTCCAGCTGGTCAGTTGAGTTTTCACCTGGATTCACACCTCACAAGTGAGCATGAGCAGACATTGGTGGCAGGAGAGTGTGGAGTGTCTGTGCAAGGGGCTGTAACCCTCACCATGGAGCTTCAAGCACGGCACTCGAATGAGTGCATGCAGATCATGTGCACGGCCAATCAGAAGATGTCTGCTGCCTTAAATTGTTTGGCAGGTACTGTATCCGTGGTCTTACAATGCATCACTGATCTCCACCAAGCTGATCTGCAGCAGAGTGGTAAGAGTGATGTGGTGCTGACCCAGGAGAAGGATGATAGCAAATGGTGGCATGAACTTACAAACTGCATTCAAAACACTCACACTTCTCACCAACACACCCTTACCCCAGCTGGTACCCGACATGCTATCTCGTGTCTTGATGACCAAGTCTGCCCCTGTTCAGGTCCAGGTCGTGCCAGATGGGACCTCAGGGGTTCCAAAACCAAAATAATATTCACCAACAGCCTTTTAGCAGTCAAGGCAGGGATCTGAGCAGCCTGTCTCTACCTCTGCTAAAAACATACCGGATGCATCATGTAGAAGTGGTAAGAAGTGTAAGTTAAATAAATCATAATTCAGCAAAGGTACGCATATGGGATATTTGACAAAATATTATGTTGTTAAGTTTCCTTAATTGAAAACACCACACAAAATTAATTAAATAAATTAAGGAGGACCAGGGTCCCAATTTAAAATTGAATTAGGCTAGATCAAGGTTAAATGTCAAGAGGCTATTCTTTCTGCAGAGAACAGTGCATCTCCAGGGCAGGATATCATCTTGTTTTGTTGAATTCCTCCAAGCCAGAACTAGTCCTGTTTCTGGCAAAAGGTAGACACTGCAGGGAATTCAGTAACAGAGTGCTCTCCTGCACTAGTTTTGATCACCTGTATGGGTCGGAGAGGAATTTCCCAGATTTTTTTCCCCAAATTGGTCTGGATATATATATTATGGTACACAAGGTATCACAATTGTGTGGGATATGTTGAATGGACTAGAAGGTCTTCACATATTCATGTTTCTTATGTTTTGCTCTAGGTGAACCCTTATGATATTAGGGCATACCTGGTACCCCAGACACAATTTAAGTGACTGGCCTGTCAATGGCCACCCTATCTTCATCTACCTCCTCCTCCTCCTGCTCTATGTTCTCCTCATCTGAAGATAAGTGGTGAGCCCCTTCCTCCTCCTCCACCTGCTATCCTCATGGTTTTATGAGTCAAGTTTGAATGCGATATCCCTTGCCTCCTACAAATGAATCTTTGAGTCTGAAATATCATACCTAAACATTGCATTGGTCTCTTCCTGTGGAGCAACACTACCTTGTACCTTGATGAAATGAAAACCTTTCTCTTCATGTAGGCTGTGGGATTATTGTTAGAGGCTTTAATGTCTATGAATGTGTCATTTGGAAAGCTTGTCTACAGATAAAAATGCTGCATATGGGTCACTTGGTCAAAATCATGGAACTCCCTTCCTAACAGCACTGTGGGTGTACCTACACCACATGGACTGCAGTGGTTCAAGAAGGCAGCTTACCAGCACCTTCTCAGGGGAGACTAAGGATGGGCAATAAACGTTGGCCCAGCCAGCGAAGCCCACATCCTGTGAATGAATTTTTAAAAATATGCTTGTCTTGTTGCCTTTTTCCATAGGAAAAATTATAGAAGTGTTTCTTTAGGCAAATAGGGCTTCTGATGTTTGTTATATGATTGGTAAATTGAAGTTGGACTGAATAATGTGGCAATTGTCATTGTTGGCTAAGAATGAGCATTTGTTTCATTAGAATAATGCAGATTACGGGCAAGATTTTTGAAGTGTTTAAAGCTAAGAAAAGATGGGACAGGGGTAGATAGAAGCAGACCTTTTCCATAGTTGAGGGAAGTAGCTGAATGAGAGGTTACCAACACAAGATTTTAGGTAAGGGATTTAGAACAAAGATCAACTAAAACTTCTTTACACAAAATTGTAAGATTCTGGAATTCACTTCCAGGATCAATAGATGAGGCAGAAACTCCGCCAAAATTTAAGATTTGATTGGATAGATGGGTGAGGGAAAAGGGATAAAAGAATGAGGGAATGGTAATTAGGACAACTGATCTGAATAGTCTACTTCTGTAACTCCTGCCTATTTTTATGTCAAAACTTTAGGCTTGCTAATCTTCGGAACAACAAGCAAAACTGTTCCTGTGATTGATTTTGTTTGGATGGCGGACTCAAGCAAATGTCATAACTCCATGACAGTTAGCCTTCATGAAGCAAAGATGGTGAAGGCAAGTGTCTTTAGTAATTCCCAAGTAGATGTGCTTATGTCTGAAGACTTGGTTCCTGTCCTGCGACAGGTTCACTGTGTTTCAGATACTGGAGAATGCAAGCTTAACTCCTTTTATTCACTCTACCTGAACTTCATTCTCCAAATTGCCATTGAAAAGTCCAGTGAAATCCCTATTGTTATGACCAGGTGAGAAAGGGTGAACTGGCTTCCCTCTATTCAGCTTCCTCAGTTGGTCACAGCAAAGGTTCAAGTTTCTTTTTCACGGGGGTATGCTTTTTCCAAATCTAAATGTATTTAACTATTTAAGCTGAGAGCAATAAGAAGCCAATCAAATAATGTTTTCTTGAGTCAAAGAAAGAGCAAATTTATTAACCACTAAACCCAAAAAAATAATGAAAACACAATGTCAAATATTCAACTCTCTTGCAGTTATTTGGGCCCACACACACATTCACACCTACATATGCACACCCACACAAACACCTACACACTGACATACACACAGCCAGAAATAAGGGGAGTTAGAGGCCAATAAAAAATAGGTAAAAGAATATACAGTTAAGTGTATTTGGTTGTTCTTGGAGTGTAGATTTTAAATGCTACAGCCAATTTAGGATAGCTGGTTTCTTGGATATGGTCAGATGTAGAAAATATTGCAACCATTATGAGATTTCAGTTCATTGGTAGGTTTCTGGTAGAGTTCGCTTCTTGAACTGGGCGATACAACTTGTTCCAAAAGAGAGAGAGAGAAAGAGAAAGCCTTCAGCTTGTTTCCCCTACTGAAGGCTTTCTTGGCACCGCCTGTGCCACTTGCAATCTCTCTCCAGTGGCTGGCCACCTTGTCTTGAAATATTTCACCTATTGTGTTTTGGTTTTGGGCGTGTCTGTCTATGGCAGCCATTGTTTCAATATCCTGTACTTTGCGTTTTTAATGTGTCCGATTTAGACGGTTACAAGTTTCAATGGGTGTCTGGATTATAGGAAATGTCTCTCCCTTCACACTCCCCTGAGGGTGATTTGTTGGTTTCTCGCCTTCACCTTGGAATGTGGCCTTCCATTTTTAAGCAATTTGCTCTGTCTCACTTCAAATTGCAAAATTTCCAGTCAGTTTTCATAGATTTTCATACAAAATAGAAACAAGAGTAGGTCATTCAGCCCTTCAAGCCTGCTCTGCCATTAAAAATGATCATGGCTCATTCTCTTTCTCAACGTCATAATCCCACTCTTGCCCCATACCCCTTGATGCCTTTAGAATCTGGAAATCTATCTATTTCCTTCTTAAACATATTCAGTGACTTGGCCTCCAGAGCCCTCTATGGTAGAGAATTCCATAGGTTCACCACCTTCTGAGTGAATAAGTTTCTCCTCATCTCAGTTCTAAATGGCCTACCCCATTCCTTGACATTGTAACCCCTTGTTCTAGAACCCCCAGGCAGAGGAAACATCATCCCTGCATCCTGTTGGTTATACATCAAGATTTCCCAACCTATCAGCATTTAAATAATACTCTGCCACTCTGATTTTCCTACCACAGTGGATAACTTCATACTTATCCACATTATACTGCATCTGCCATGTATTTGCCCACTCATTCAACTTGTCTAAATCGCCTTGAAGCCTCTTAGCATCCTCCTCACCACACACATTCCCACCTAGTTTTGTGTCATCAGCAAGCTTGGCAATATTATATTTGGTTCCCTCATCCAAATCATTGATATATATTGTGAATAGCTGGGGCCCAAGCACTGATCCCTATGGAACCCCATTAGTCACCGCCTGCCATTCCAAAAAAGACCCATTTATTCCTGCTCTCTGTTTCCTGTCTGCTAACCAATTCTCAATCCATGCCAATATATTACCCCCAATTCCATGTGCTTTAATGTTGCACACTAACCTCTTATGTGGGGCGTTATCAAAAGCTTTCTGAAAATCCAAATACACCACATCCACCGGTTCTCCTTTATCTATTCTGCTAGTTACTTCCTCAAAAACATTCCAGTAGGTTTATCAAACATGATTTCCCTTTCATAAATCCATGCTGACTTTGTCTAATCCCATTGATATTTTCTAAGTGTCTGGTTATCACATCCCTTAGAATAGACTCTAGCATCTTCCCTACCACTGACGTTAGGCTAACCGGTCTGTAATTCTCTATTATTTCCCTCCCTCCTTTTTTAAATAGTGGAGTTACATTTGCCACCCTCCAATCTGCCAGGACGGTTCCACAATCTATAGAATTTTGGAAGATAACAACCAACACATCTATTTCCTTGGCCACCTCCTTTAGGTGAAAGTTGAAAAATCACGTTTTCAAAAATAAAGGGGCATAGCCTCGTAACACCATACTGAGCATTATGGCTTTTGTCAATGAAGCAACTGCTGTCAGCATGACTGCTGTCAAAAACGTATTTACAAAATCAGTATCAGTGCAAAAATGCAGCAGGAGTAAGTTATGCCCTGAATGCAGATGTAGCTAAATTAAAAACAAAAAAGATGAAAACTTGTGCACTTAAGTAAATTGGCATTCACCTCTTTAAGGATCCAACTTTGGAAGTGCAGTGCGCAAAATCCCAGCATTTCCTGTTTTAAATGGGTGAGCAGCAGGAATAGAGTGATCACCTAAAAAGGATCAAGGGTATTGTCTGGGCTCTCTGCTTTGTCCTCAAAAGTGCACAAATATTTAATGTTGTGATATTCAACACCTTTTGTAATTCAGGCACGCAGGCCCAGTCTCCTGATTAATGAGATGTGTGGGTGTGCTCTCAAAGTGAACCATTGTGGAAATACCCAAATATTCCAGCTCCAGCACTCATGGTGACAAAGCACAATTCATTTAAAATGTATCAGCCATAGGCCTGGTGTTAACCGATTTGGTGCTTGATATGTCTTGAACCAGGTAAGCAGATAAAATTTAATGGAAAAGACAGCATGTGACTGATGTACATGAGGTGCCTTACAGCTCTCTTTTGGATCACGAGTTGGCAAGGTCACATTCCTGAAAATATCTTAGCATAACAAGAAAAAAGAATACTGCTGAAGCTTTTTTAAGCTGAGGAAGCTGAAGAATTTTAATCAAAAAGGGTGTTCTGTTGATTTGCCTATCAACTGGTGATTTGGTTTCACTAAACAAAAATACAAATTTATCTATCCTGGTAGTTGTAGCCTCAGCATTCCTAATACATTTCTATTGTTCTAAATTAATATTTTGATGATTTTGCCAATTAGGATTGCTAATAACAGCAGGAGTAGTATCGGATGTAGCTTTTCATTGTCTCCTTGGATAAACTTCCAGTCTTGAATTTGCTTCATTTAGAATTCGCTGATGGTTTCAGCAAGCTGTGGGTGTCTTGTGCACTCAGCACTATTGTATTGTAATCAATAATTAAATTTAGTGCTGACATGCATCTTGTTCACGCAGCAATCTCTGACAATCAAATCTAAAGAAATGAATCCATTTCCATTGGCTTGATACAGATTTTAACAGTAAAATATGAAATGTGATCATCATAGGATTACTTTCCTTGATTTTACATGATCGTGAAATTGTCCACGTCTTTGTTCATAAATTAACTGTCAAATTTTAAAATAAGCATCTCCTGTTTGAAGATGGTGTTGTAGACAGGAAAACACTTAACCTTGTTGTGAAGTTGTGTTCAGCAATGGTTATTTTATCTTTATGCTGATAATTCAATATTTGCTTGCTCTCTGAAAAACTACAAACAACATGCGTCACAACAAATAATGGGACAATGTGGTTAGTTCATTTGAAACAAATTTCCAGATAGAAATCTGATTTTGATGTATTTTTAGCTGTCCCATCCATTGCTTAAACATTCATCAAATGAATAGCAAAAAAAAATTCAGTTTTAATTCGTTTCCATTTTGCATGCCTCAAAAACTTTTTCAGCAACACTAAAACACTCTTTCTATTTGTTCCCCTTTGCAAACAGCTTTGATTGAAAGTTAGTTCTTAAACCAATAGAAAATCAGTCATCTAGAGTATATTGGCAAAGGACACAGGGTCCACAGTTGTGAGTCCCAAGACAGGTTGACACTTAATCAGCCACCATTGATTGTGGTAAGTATAGTTCTTGTTGTAGAGTGTTGGTTACAGTTCGGTAGGTCTGAAGAAGTCTTCATAGTCATACGTAGGTTAATTATAAGTCTTTATTGACTATTAGAACCTTTTACAAATATACAGTAAAGGGTGCAAGCTAGGAACTGTCTCAATGCTTGCTGGTACACATGGCTCTGTCCAACCCTAGTCTCACCCTGGTTGCGGGTTATGTGCTCTCTTATACCACCATGTGGGCAGTACTGTACTCAGTCCCACATTAACCCTAAATGTGCCAGACCCTTATACTGCAGTTCTCACATAGGCTATGATATAAGAATGTCCTTTAAGAAAGGAAATCTGCTGTCCTTTACCTGGTCTGGCTTACAGGTGACTCCAGACCCACAGCAATGTGGCTAAATCTTAAAAATGCCCTCTGAACGAGGGCAATTAGGAATGGGCAATAAATGCTGGCCTGACCAGCGACACCCACATCCCATGAACGAATGAAACAAAGTAAGGATTTTCAAGAACAGAAGAAAGCCATTGGTTGAAGTAAGTCCACTCCTTCTTTCATAACTACATTTTGCAATGAGTAAAGATGGTTACTTGGTGGGCTCATGTCCCAATACCAGAAGTAAAACAACTTAAATAACCATATGGTAAGATTATAAGCATGCATCTTATCAATCAATCATTGAACACCTTTGTTGCTGTCAATAGAGAAGTTTACAGTTAAGACTGCTTTCACTTTTCTGGCTGAAGCAGGGTGTATGGATTGAAATATCGATGGTAAGGGAAGCCATTGGGGAAATGGTAAAATAATTTATTGCAGAATCAAGTTTTATATATTTATATATATATGCGTATCAGTTAACAGATACTCCAGAGGTTTCTACAAGACTATAACACCATAGGGAATTTCAGACATTTTCATAAAGCAGAGGAGAATATGGTGCAAGTGTTGAACATCATCAGATACTTGAGAAATAAAACATCCTTGAAAAATGCCATTGCATGGGGCTCATTTCTATAATAAGTGAAAGAAGTAAGGGGTAAAATGTAAAGGTCTGTACTGGCACCAAAGTAACTCACCTGCCACCAGCATGTATTAGCAGAACCTGGGAAAAGTATGTATGATATTATAAGATGAACTGATAGTGGATGAGGTGCCTTAACATTGACAAATACTCTGAAAATTTAGGCTTTTTGCAGGTAACTTGCCAAATACATACTGGTGGGGGAAACTTGACAACTGTCAGCATATACCTGGAAAATTATGGCCATTGTCTGAAGTTTTGGATTCCTACTGGAATTCAATCATATGCTTCAATTTGCTTGCTAACTATTTCCTGGTATAATTTGCGATTTTGCATGACATTATTTTTTTAAGAAAGGAGATGTTTACACATATATTAAAATCACTATACTGTTTTCCGATATTGTATACAGGACAGTCCATCGGTACATTAGGTACAATTTTATTCTTAGCTGCCTGGCAGAAACTGGACACACAGGCAGTTAAAATCTCCAGCAGACTTATCTGAAGAAGGCCTGACCCCTTTTCCAAGTCCTTTATTTTGACATGCTCTTGTTACAAACCCTATTGAGATTGATAACTTTTAAAAAAGGTTCTTGAATTTCCAGTGACTGACTGAAAGGAATTGCACGGCAAGATTTCAAGCTTTAAGAACGTTACTGTAACAAACAAGGCAAAAACAACTCAATTAAACGTTATTTAGCAGGCAACTAGTACTCCAAACTACAGAAAAGATATCTCCCTTTTATCTTTTAACATGATCAAAAACCCCATGCCACAATTATACTTCATTGCCTATTCTCCGCAGAATTGCAGATTTTACAAGAAGTGGCCTAACATCACTCCCAGTTTCCAATGGGTTTGCTTCTCCCTGTTTCACTAAGTCGTTGGTTGAGTGACCATAAAAGACGCTTCTCTCAGTTTCTAGAGAAGTCCTGAACCAACTCCCAGTGATTCCTTTCCCTGGCCAGGATGAATCTTCCAGAGCCTAGATTGCCACAGGATGCATCTCTTTGACCAGAGACCATGTTCCCTCCTGAATTCTGCATAATAGCTCATAGAAAGGCCAGACTCTACACTCTGTTGATCTGCAGCCTTTTGTCTTTCTGTGTGACCTACATTTTTCTCTCTCCCTCTCTCTTTCTATCCAAAAACAAAGAGACAGAAAGTCTGCCCACAGTCAGCCCAGCTGCTGTTGCCTGTGTTTCAGGTGTGAACATTTTTCACCTTGCTCATTAATTTTTGACTAAGGGCCCCCCCACCCCCAACCATATGGCAACCAAGTCAGCCGGCCTGTTGCTGGGCAGAACTCATAACAGATCACATGACTCTCTTCATTACCCCATTTTACCTTGAATTAAAGATACAGTCCTAAAAGATAATATAAAACCTCTCATTTGTAACATTCCTCTGATCAGAGTCTGTAGATCACTACTTTAACCAATAGCCTGGGTGGGAAGCAGTTGTGGCTTTCTCAACAAGTCCACAAAATGGGAAGAAGAGTAGGGACCAGGAGACGTCCAAACAGGAATGCTTTTCCATGCCTTACGAGCAATCTGTAGGCCTGCATTGCCCTGGAATCTTCCGCCTTCCCAATCACAAACCCCTCTCCATGAATTTTCTGAGTGTCAAAGAGCATTCCTTCAGGTCTCAGCAGTAGCTTCCCACTGCCTGTTATTCTGCTTTTTGCCTAACAGTCAGATGCTGCTTCCCACCTGTTTTGGGTAGGTAACTGACTAGAGGTATACAAATTAGAACCAGATGTTAAAATCACACAGGTCTCACACAGACTAGGTCAGGTGCTGCTCACCTCGGCTCCTTTCGGCCCACTTCCTGATCCAATTTAAAATCAACACTATTGTAAACAACATGTTTTCATAAGTTTATGAAGTCCCAGAGTTTCTCTGAACCGGGGTGATGTCACAGGCCCTGTCTAAATGCATTTGGTCACCGTACATTTTGGGATGATGAGAAGGATTTATTAGTTTGTGGTGCTCTTTTGAACTTTGAGAGTTGGTGTTGTGTATGATGGTACCTGAGTCCTTTAGGTTGCTAAAAGCCACTCCACCTTCCTTGCTTTAAGATGCTCTTTAAAACTCACCTCCTCGGCCATACTTTGTGTCACTCTTGCTAATCTCTGCATCTTTGGCTCAGCGTACATTTTTTTCCATACTTCTGTGAAGCACCTAGGGATGTTTACTGGATGTTTTAGTGTTATATAAATACAAATTAGTATTGCAACTGTATTGTACAGTATCTCTAAGGGTTAATATTAGAGGTTACTGGCTCCAATAAGATGGTAACATGATCTATTTGAATCAAAGTCATTAGCTGTCATTGTATTCATTCTTAGCGGGGAATTTTGTGACTGTTCCTAGTTTAGAATCTCTATCTAATTTCTTGTCTTATTCTTCATTTTAGGAACTTCCTCCTATTTTGTGTATCATCACATTCTTTTAGATGTTTTTCCTGGGGACTGTTTCTCATTCTCACTATTATATTTATTTTCATTCTTGTTCGGAGAATATGCTTAAGGAAAAACACATATCCATAGAACTCAGAATAACAAGAATCTCTGTGCTACACTGACAGTTTTAGTTTCAAATCTATTCAGTGAGTAATAGAAAGCATTGTGACATCATCTGCCGATGGAAAGGGCTGCTTGTGATTAATTCAAAGCAGCATGAAAAGTGCTTTTATTGTGTAAGTGAAGGTTATGAAAAAATGAATTAGTGCTGGGAGCTAGACATTGGAAAAGTATTCATAGTTTAAACTTCAGTTATTTGGAGCCTGAAATTTTCCTTAACAGATCTTCACTGGCAATATCTGACATTGAATAAAATCACAATTCCTTTCAAGATTAATTTAGTGTAGTGAATGCGGCTGAATTTTCTATTCATTAAGTGCTTTGTGAATAAACACAGCATTAAAAGCAGAGGAGAATTTTATGACTTTAGCAATAAAGCACTTCAGACAGTTATGTGGCCCTAAGAACCTCCCTTTGCTGCCCAAATGAGAATGCTTTACAAGTAAGGTAATCACCCCTTCAAAAATTGCCGGTGGGGAGCTAGTCTGAAGCTGTTGACAGAGAGGTGAGCTGCTGTTCAGTTGTCTACATTGCCTGCAACATTCCTCCAGCCCAACCCCATTCTGTGGGTGTATCTTTGCAGTTTATGTTTTATGTTAATTAGGGGCTGCTGTATTGGATACCCATTTGTCATCACTCCCAGAATTTGCTGCGAGAAAAATATTATCCAACTTGGTGGTACAGCCTCAACTTGGCCTGTGCTTGGAATTAAGATATAGCAGGTTAGTTTTTCCCAGCTAAAAATTGACTGATAAGTACATAAAACAAAAAAGTGAATAATCTGTTTGGATTTTGTAGTGTATTTTTAGCTGTTCTGTGTTGTTTCGAGAAGCGCTGCTGCCGGAGAAGTTTAAAATACATCTGGAATTGCCACAAGATTTTCGGCAAGTAGGGTGGAATCTTGTGGAAGCGAAGGGGACCTTGGCCTCCGGCTCTCCAGCTGGCGAGAGCCCCAAATCGCCTCTTTTTGGGAAGGCCCCCTGTATCTTGTGCCACTCAGGCACTTAACAGGCCAATAGTGGGCCTTCCTCAGGATCAAGGACCCCAGGGCCGGAAGGCCTGCCCACCCAGAGCTGCCGACCAATCAAAGGCCAGCAGCTCCTCCGTACTCAGCAGCGCCACAGTGGGAGGCAATGGCTGTTGCCGGTGCTACATCCAAATTGAGGAGGGGTCAAGGTACAGGTGAGTGATGGTGGAAACGGGCTGACAGGAAAGGGGTCCTGAGGGAGGAGGGTCAGCAGCAAGAGCAGGCTCTCACCACCATGCACCACCACACCCCCACCTCCACTTCCTGATGCTGGGTCCCTTGTTCAGGCATTGAGTGTCTTTGAACAGGCGTGTTTGCTTGTCATACTCCCCGCATGGCAAGCACCCCTACCCTCCCAACTCACTGCTGGGTTGATATCAGCAGCGGCAGGATGAGGCCCTTAAGTGGCATTAATTGCCCACGTTAGGGACTCAATTGGTGGCAGAGTGAGAAGGCAATCCACAGGTCTTCCCACCGTGGATTTAATCAGGGTGGAGGTGGGAAGGCGATGGGGTCCTCACCAGCCAACCTCCTGTCCAATTAAATGAACACCCGCTACCAAACTTGCCACAAGGGAGGGCAAAAGATTCCGCTGGTATTCTGCAAAATAAGCCTGCTTCTTATCTACTGTATAATAGATACTCAGGAATGTTAGAAACATGGGATCAATTTAAGGGAGTCACAGATGCCACAAAAGCTGAGGAGGGATCAATAGAAAACCCTGGATTTGTCAAAATAACCTTAATTGCTCTAGTGCACCATAGTGAACAGAATATCTTTTCCTGCTAAATGTAATAGAGTCAATGCCAATTTGCACTCCCAGTTTTGCCGCCTCTTCTCTCCTAATTACTCTCAGTATTGTCCTTTAGCACATCTGGAATACTAGATATCCATTTCTTACAGGGTGTTATTTATAGGCGATGTCACCTATAATGACCCACCTGAAATATTATACTCATATTAGTATGTAACCGTTGAAGGACGAAACAAATTCGCTGAAAAAGAATAGCTTGTTTTCCTTCTGTAGCTATTTTAGAAACTTATATCTAGATGCATGAAATAGGAATGAAGGAAAAATTACAATTTAAAAGAAATATTTTATTATATGAACAGCTGGTAAATCATGTTTACACCTTGTAGTAGTGCTGCCTGTGTCCTCCTTCCATATTAGTGCACTAGTGGAAGTGACTTGTTCATCTGGGTATTTCCACTTATTTGTGTGGGAATCATAGATACACTGTTCACATGGCTGATTATCTCCATTCAAGCTTGCTTATTTACATAGTGATTGGGAATGTCCGAGCTGAAGATCACTACTCTCCCAAGCTGCACAACAAAAAGGCACATCACTGTCCATGTTTCATGTGGTGGGTAAAAAGGGCTTCTGCTCAAAGCCTTTATTTCACCCAAGATGACCTCAGTGGTCACATGACTATGGCAAGCCACAAGAGGCAGCATAAAGGCATTTCTCCAAACATCCCCCTTTTCATAAAAAAAAATTCACATTGCATGAACTATCATTTGCAGTTGCAAGTTACCCACAGACATGGTTTATAAAGAAAGTCATCACAGCGAACAGAAAACTGTTCATTCCAGTCTGTATCACTTTTGTCTGCCTCTACACATGCAGTGCATGCATAATCTTTAAAGTGCTCAGGTCTTCTAATGGTACATGTGCAAGTTGTTGTTGGTTGTTCATCCAGTGTCCGCTGGTTCCTGGGGTGAAGTTGCCTCTCCAATGAAAGTCGTTGCCATGGCGAGTGTTGCTACTGATTTGTTGCATTTGTTGGGGAGCAGTTGACCTCCGGGACTGATGGTCAATCCGTTTCTTGTTCAGGTGGCAAAATCAATTCCTCATTAGCTGTGAAGGAGCAGTTTATCTGGTTGCGTATGTGTCTGCGGTTGTGATGATATATCTGGTTGTTCACTTTTACTGTGTACAATTGAGGTAACAACTACTTTACAGAGGTTCCAAGTGGCCATCCAACCATAGAGAAGTTATGGTGCAGAAAGAGGCCATTCAGCCCATCCTGTCTGCACCAGCCAAAAAGAGAAAAAAGAAACTTAGTTTCTCATTTTAATCCCACTTTCCAGCACCTGGTCCGCAAGTTACAGCACTTCAGATGCAGATCCAGGTACCTTTTAAATGAGTTGAGCATTTCAGCCTCAACCACCAATTTAGGCAGTGAATTCCAGACGCCCACCACCCTCTGGGTGAAAAAGTTTTTCCTCATGTCCCCTCTAATCCTTCTACCAATCACCTTAAATCTGTGTCCCCTGGTAATTGACCCCTCAGCCAGGGGAAACAAGTTTTTCCTGTCCACCCTATCTAGGCCCCTCATAATTTTATACACCTCAATTAGGTCATCCCTTAGCCTCCTCTGTTCTAAGGAAAAACAACCCTCGCCTATTAATCTCTCTTCATAGCTGCAATTTTCAAGCTCTGGCAGCATTCTTGTAAATCTCCTCTGTACTCTCTCCAGAGCAATTATGTCCTTCCTGTAATGTGGTGACCAGAACTGTACACAAAATTCCAGCTGTGACCTAACCAGCATTTTATATAGTTCCATCATTACATCCCTGCTTTTGTATTCAATACCTTGCCCAATAAAGGAAAGCATCCCACATGTTTTCTTTATCGAGTAAGTTGACTTTTGTTGAGTGCGTCGAATGTTTTCACTCTGATTGGCTCTCCAACTCTCAGCCCTGGCAATGATTTGGCAACTTTATCAAAATGAAATTTGGCTTTCTGTCATTTCATTTTGATTTTGTCACTCCCACCTGTTACTATTTCTGGCTTCAGTAGTTTTTTAGCTATTGAAAGAGTAGTTTGGGTGTGAGGTGAAATTAGTCACTGGACTGGATTACTTTCCATGCCCTCAGTCGGTGCATTTCTCCACACTGTGATCGCCTTGTACAGATCTGCGCTAGATCTACTTGAATTTTTTGTTGATCCCTTTCCGTTTAACTGAGGATAGTGTAGAGATGATGTGTAGTGCTGAATTTCCCAATCATTTACAAAGCACCTGAATTCTTCACTCGTGAACTGAGGGCCACTGTCACTCATCACAATGTCAGGGATGCCATGACAACTGAAGTATGCTTTCATACATCCTACGATCTCACAGGTCGTCGCTGACATCAGCTTGTCTAACTCTCAGTAGTCTGAATTGTATTCGATGGTGACGAGATAGTCAGTTCCAAAGAGAGTGAAGCAACCTACTCCAAATTTAATCCAAGATCTGTTTGGGATGTCGCGAGTCGTGAACAGCTCTTTAGCTTGCTTAGTTTGATGTTCATTACAAGCACTGTTCTGCCTGATGTGGTCCATAATCTCTTTGCTCATGTTTGCCAGTAAAGCACTTCTTTTGCCTTCCTCAGGCTGGGCTCAATTCCCTTATGGCTTGTATGGACATGCTTCAGTATCTATTTTCTCATCTCTTTAGGGGTAATCACTCTAGTTCTTTTGTACAAGATGCCATCTTGGGCAATCACCTCATCTTTGTATACCCAATACTCTCTTACAGCAACAGGTATGTCCTTGATGGTTTCACGCCATCCTTTCATCACTACTTTCTGTAGTAGTGGGAGAGTTGCATCTCATTGTGTCGTTTGCTTGATCTGAACAAGACACTTGTCTGTCAGATTCAATGTCTCTGCTGGGTTTATGACTTCCAGACCATGTTGTGTTGTTGCTGCTCATTGAATCTTGAAGGTTTCACATGCTGTATTAGCATAACCAACTTTCTCCGGCTCTCGGAAGCGTGTCAGCGATGTACATCTGCTTCCCTTGCTCGTACTTCACATCCAAATGATGTACCATCCTTTGCAGATGCTTTGGAGCAGATGAAAGTGGTTTGAAAAAGATGCTTTGAAGTGGTTTGTAACCAGGTACTGATTAAAATGCTCACAAGCGAAATCAATAGCCAGGCACTCTTTCTCAATCTGTGCATAACTACGATCAGTTTGCGTTAACGCTCTGGATGCAAAAGCAACTGGTTGTCCTTGCTGCATGAGGGTTGCTCCAAGTCCTGTTTCACTGGCATCACACTGCAGGGTGACTTCATTGTTGCTATCATAGTACCTCAGCACTGGTGGTGTTGTCACTAGTGGTTTGATGTGAGTGAAAGCTGCTTCTTGTTCTGTATCCCAATGTCATTGAACATCCTTGAGAGTTGACAGTGCCAACCTGTTCTAGGGCATAGGTGATTCATCAAAATCATTGCCTGACACCTTTTCAGCAACCATCTTTTTAGGCTTGCTTTTCTTCTCCCAGCAAAACACTTGCATGTAAAGTGATTCAGCTTCTTGCAGTTAGAGCATTGCTTTTCCCACAGTAGACATGCTTCCTTTTCTTTTGTGTGGTGTCCTCCCATATATTTACATTCACTACTCCGGCATTGATCTGTCTGCTGGCCCTTCTATAAATAGTTCTTTCTTATCTCCATTTTCCTGTACTTGGGAGGTTTGAACTGCCTTTCAGCATAATGCAAAGCCTTGTAAGTACTCCCGTCGATACTCTTTAGATGATAATTGACATCTGCCCATGTCAATAGTTTTCTTGAGAGTAAGTTCCTCTTCTCTCAGTTGATGTGCTCTCACAGAGGGAACTCTTGTTCCTAGGACAATCCTAAATCTGATCAGATCATCCTTCAGTTGCTCAAACTCACAAGATTCAGCTAGACGTCTCAATGCAGTCACATATTGATCAATATTCTCCCCATCTTCCTGAACTCTGGTGTTGAACACGTAATGTTCATAAATAGCATTAGTAGAGGGCTCAAAGTGGGTATTCAAGCCCGTCAAAGTTTCACAATACTGGCTTTCTTGTTCCTCAGTGAGGTCTAGGATGCAATGCAGCTTGTAACACTCTTTCCCCAACACTGATAACAGAGTTGCTACTCTTATTTGTTTAAGATTTTTGTTTAACGCTGTGGCAATTTCATTATTCGGCCATTGAGACTTGAAGGATTTCTAATTCATTTTCAAATTTGTACAAAGTTGCAGACTGAAGCTACAATTATTCTCTATGGTTTCTTACAGTGGCTGGCTCTCTTACAGCTGTCGAAATTCACTCAAACTCAACGGCACACTCCTGACACCATATTTTATGTGGTGGGTAAAAATGGGTTCTGCCCAAAGCCTTTGTTTCACCCCAGATAACTTCAGCAGTCACATGACTATGGCAAGCCACAGTACACAAGAGGCAGCAGTGCACAAAAGCATTTCTCCAAACAGTCCATGACACGGAAGCACTGCTTTGCAAGCCAGGCATCTGAATTTTCTGATTGGTACATCTGGATTACTATCTGGCCCATTTTTTTTAAGTCAAGAGGTTTATTTCCTGCTTGTTGATGTGCTAAACTATGATTCTAACAGCTGAGTTCTGATTTCTTTTTATTCATTCATGGGATGTGGGTGTCGCTGGCTGGGCCAGCATTTATTGCCCATCTCTAGTTGCCCTTGAGAAGGTGGTTGTGAGCTTCCTTCTTGAACCATTGCAGTCCATGTGGTGTAGGTACACCCACAGTGCTGTTAGGAAGGGAGTTCCAGGATTTTGACCCAGCGACAGTGAAGGAACGGCAATATATTTCCAAGTCAGGATGGTCAGTGACTTGGAGGCGAACTTCCGGGTGGTGGTGTTCCCATCTATCTGCTGCCCTTTTCCTTCTAGATAGCAGTGGTCATGGGTTTGGAAGGTGCTGTCAGTAGAGCCTTGGTGAATTCCTGCAGTACATTTTGTAGATGGTACACACTGCTGTTACTGTGCATCGGTGGTGGAGGGAGTGAATGTTTGTGGATGTGATGCCAATCAAGTGGACTGCTTTGTCCTGGACAGTGCCAAGCTTCTTGAGCATTGTGGGAGCTGCACTCATCCAGGAAAGTGGGGAGTATTCCATCGCACTCCTGACTTGTGCCTTGTAGATGGTGGACAGGCTTTGGGGAGTCAGGAGGTGGGTTACTCATCACACAATTCCTAGCCTCTGACCTGCTCTTTTAGCCACAGTATTTATATGGCTAGTCCAGTTCAGTTTCTGGTCAATGGTAACCCCCCAGGATGTTGATAGTAGGGGATTCGATGATGGTAATGCCATTGAACATCAAGGGGAAATGGTTGGATTCTCTCTTGTTGGACATGGTCATTGCCTGACACTTGTGTGGTGCAAATGTTACTTGCCACTTGTCAGCCCAAGCCTGGATATTGTCCAGGTCTCGCTTCATTTGGACATGGACTGCTTCAGCATCTGAGGAGTTGCAAATGATTGGGTGATTTAAACTCGCAAACAATTGGCATCCACATGCTCCTGACAACAAGTTACTATGTTCCTCTTGGAGTGACTAGCGAAAACAAGCCCACGATTTGCAAACATGCTCAGGTACTGTTGATGCACCGCCAGTGATGCAAGCACCTACCACTGACACACATATCGGCAAGCCTTCCCATCACCCTGAAAAGTCTGCCAGGATCACCTGTGGAGGTTCTTGGTGGGAACATCTCATCGCTCAAACTGAGATGCAGCCCACTGTTGATTTTTGGGGCCACTGGAAATAATTTTAATCCACCCAATTGGAAACTGACTTAGGTGAAAAGTAAAATTGGGCAGGATATAACATGGGTGGACTATCCAATGACATC
This sequence comes from Cetorhinus maximus, assembly GCF_964194155.1. Lineage (NCBI taxonomy): Eukaryota > Metazoa > Chordata > Chondrichthyes > Lamniformes > Cetorhinidae > Cetorhinus > Cetorhinus maximus. The sequence goes on from NC_135889.1 coordinate 79,171,339, forward strand.
AGTTTCCCGCTAGGTGGATTAGGTTAAAATGTCTCCTACTGTGTCCATAATGAACTTTGTAAAAGGTTTAATTGATGTAATATGTAATCAACTAAATGAGTTTATGGGTTTAAACAATGAAGGGGAGCTGCAGTATACAGTCATAATTTGGAAATGTTTTTCAAAATCAAATTTGTTCCATTGCTGTCAAGAGTTGACTTTAGCTTTTTTATCTCTGTGAAATTAAACGCATGATTTAAATGTGAAGCTTGGTACTATTATAAACTGCTTTCAAGAGCAGTGTGGGTGTTTGTGCTAATGGCAAATCATACACAGATTAGTCATCACACAGCTAAAAAAAAATGCTTTGAAAAGTGATGTTTTCCAGTGCAATGATCTGTAACAACTTAGTCCCTCACTGCCTCATAGAGCTGCAGACTATGAAGATAAGCTTCAGTAAATGGACAAGCATAGAAATAGTAAATTGATGAATAATTATAAAGCTACCAAAGAACTGGATTTCTCGGGTTTTTAGTTTTTATTTTCCAATCAGGCTTTTAGATGTCCATCAAGAGTATATATAATTTTACATTTCTATCAGAGGAATGTTCAGATACCCGCAAATGATTATAAGATCAGAAAATTTGAGGTTTAGATTGTATTTACACATTGGTGGGACTCTTAACCAAAATGGTCAGGTGTGTTGGGGATAGCTGCGAAGGCAAAAATTCTCAAAACCGTCTCCAATTGCATCCAGCTTCTGGGTTTAACAGAGGTGTCTTTGGATGTGTGTGAGGAACCTGCTCACCACAGGAGGGTTGATTATTAGCTCATGCAGTTAAAGGCATTTCAACAGGGATTTGAATTTAACAGCTCTAGCAAGATTTTCTCAAGCCCTGAAAACTCAACAGTGCTATGGAGGCAATATTGAGCAGCACTTCATGATGGTACTTAACGACCTGACTGACTGATATGAATAAAAACTCAAGGCAGAATCATCCCAGAAATCAGTACAGTCTGATATCAGGCGGGGAAATAGGTGTGTGGTGGCTTTTTCCGTCGTATTGTGCGCCACTTTGTTTAAAAAATTGAGTGGTGCAGGTTTTGCATCAGATCACTGGCAGGGCAGCTCCTGATTCCCTCGCTCCGCTGTGACCTCAGGCCTTCAGTAAACCGGACGCCATATATAAAGGCCATCCCTGCACAGAGCTAGCACTCTTCAAGGGATAGGGAGCTCCTGTGAACTGTTGGCTGCGAAAGGGAAACATGCCATCCCCAAATTTAGCGATGCCGCTCTCGAGCGCCTACTGGACATTATGGTGACCCATCACAATGTCTTTTACCCCCTGTTGTGGGTGAAGAACCTCATCCAAGGTGACAAATCCAGCAGTGGCCATGGGGCTCAGCACCAACGCCCTCCAAAAGACGACATACGAACTTACAAACATATGAACAAAGAGCAGGAGTAGGCCAGTCGGCTCTTCGAGCCTGCTCCACCAATTAGTAAGATCATAGCTGATCTGATAGTAACCTCAAATCTGCATCCCGCCTACCCCCAATAACCTATCACCCCCTTGCTTGTCAAGAATCTATCCACCTCTGCCTTAAAAATATTCAAAGACTCTGCTTGCACTGCCTTTTCAGGAAGAGAATTCCAAAGGCTCATGACCCTCTGAGAGAAAAAATTTCACCTCTTCTCCGTTTTAAATGGGCGACTCCTTATTTTTAAACAATGACCCTTAGCTCTCGATTTTCCCACAAGAGAAACATCCTCTCCTCATCCATCCTGTCAAGACCCCTCAGGATCTTATATGTTTCAATCAAGTCGTCTTTTACTCTTCTAAACTCCAGCAGATACAAGGATAGTCTGTCCAACTTTTCCTCATAAGACAGCCTGCCCATTCCAGATATTTGTCTGGTAAACCTTCTCTGAACTGATTCCAATGCATTTACATCCTTCCTTAAATAAGGTGACCAACACTGCACACAGTGATCCAGATGTAGTCACACTAGTGCTCTGTATAACTGAAGTATAACTTCTGCATTCAATTCCCCTCGCAATAAATGATAGCATTCTATTAGCTTTCCTAATTACCTGCTGTACCTACATACTGACCTTTTGTGATTCGTGCACTAGGACACCCAGATCCCTCTGAATCTCAGAGCTCTGCAATCTCTCACCATTTAGATAATATGCTTCTCTTTTATTCTTCCTGCCAAAATGAACAATTTCACATTTTCCCACATTATCCTCCATTTTCCAGATTTTTGCCCACTCATTTAACCTATCTATATCTTTTTGTAGCCTCCTTATGTCCTCTTCATAACTTACTTTCCCACCTATCTTTGTGTCATCACAAACTTGGCAACAATCCTATCCATCCCTTCATTCAAGTCATTTATATAAATTGTAAACAGCTAAGGTCCCAGCATCGATCCCTGTCACACACCACTTGTTACACCTTGTCAACCTGAAAAAGACCCACTTATGCCTACTCTCTGCTTCCTGTTAGCCAGCCAATCTTGTATCCATGCCAATGAGTTTTTATTTTCCACAATAACCTTTGATGTGGCACTTTATCAAATGCCTTCTGGGAATCTAATACAGTACACCCACCGGTTCCCCTTAATCCACAGGGCATGTTACTTCCTCAAAGAACTTCAATAAGTTGGTTAAACATGATTTCCCTTTTACAAAGCCATGTTGACTCTGCCTGATTACCTTGAACTTATCCTAGTGCCCTGCTATAGCTTCTTGAATAATAGCTTCTAACATTTTCCCTATGACAGATGTTAAGCTAACAGGCCTGTAGTTTCCTGCTTTCTGTCTCCCTCCCTTTTTGAATAATGGAGTTGCGTTTGCTATTTTCCAGTCTAATAGGACCTTCCCCGAATCTAGGGAGTTTCGGAAAATTAAAACCAATGCATCAACTATCTCACGAGCCACTTCTTTTAAAACCCTAAGATGAAGTCCATCAGGACTCAGGCAATTGTCAGCCCACAGCTCCAACAATTTACTCAGTACCACTTCTCTGGTGATGGCAATTTTCCTGAGTTCCTCCCTCCCTTCCATTTCCTGATTTATAGCTGCTTCTGGGATGTTACTTGTGTCCCCTATGGTGAAGACTGATGCAAAATACCTGTTCAGTTCATAAGCCATTTCCTTGTTTTCCATCATCAATTCTCCAGACTCACTTTCTATAGGACCAACGTTCACTTTATTAACTCGTTTCTTTTTAAAATATTTATAGAAACTCTTACTATCTGTTTCTATATTTCTAGCTAGCCACCCAGTACTGAGAGAGGATAAATGATCTCCTCCCTTCTGCCAGGGTAAGTCACTCTTCTCATCACTCACAACTCTCACACTTACAAACCCATCGCACATCCACAGGGATCTCACTCACTGCCAGTTCAAGGATATCACCATTCACGCTCTCACACACCCCTTCATATGCCCTGTGGATCATGTCCTTATCTCATCCATGGCACCACTCAGTACCCACAATTTCCAGACATCCTTTTCACCTGCCCTGGCAGGCGTCCTGCTTACATTCTCTCCATCTGTATTCATGCAAGGAAGGCTGGCACACAACAAAAGGTTGCAGACTGGTGGATGAATGCCTGACATCAAGGTCCTCACAGACTTTGAAAATTGAGCCTGCTAATGCACCGAGGTCAACACTGGTAGGATGGAGGCTGCCCTGGAGACCTTGGTCCAGGACATTGGTCTTACACTGGTGCAGGAACCGCACTCCATCGCTGAGGGACTTGCAGGCATTCATCAGTGTCAACTTAAGAGGGTGCAAGGCATCTCAAACTCACTCCAGCTGCCTCATCCTCTCAAGGAGTCAGCCAGGGACCCTCAGGCACCCATAGGGAGGAGGATCAGCATGTCCATACACCGGAGCCATCCAGCCAGGTGCTTCCGGGAGTGTCCGGCCAATCCCCCCTCTTCCTGTGACCTGAGCAGCTCCAGCTCTGTGGATTAAAGAGGGTGCCACTGAAACACTGCAGGGACCAGAAAGCAGGCCGGGGCCCTCCAGGTCTCAGACCTCCAGAGGATGCCCGCCAAGGTCATCACAGATAACAGGGTGTAGCAGTCAGCAGGCCACCTCCGCCTCTGCTGTGGATGTTGGGGGAGCACCATGATGTAGCAGCAGGATTAGAATCCTCCACTATCAACATCCTGGGGCTTACCATTGACCAGAAACTGAACTGGACTAGCCACATAAATACTGTGGCTACAAGAGCAAGTCAGAGGCTAGGAAACCTAACTCCCCAAAGTCTGTCCACCATCTACAAGGCACAAGTTAAGGGTGTGATGGAATACTCCCCACTTTCCTGGATGAGTGCAGCTCCCACAACACTCAAAAGGCTTGACACTGTCCAGGACAAAACCATCCCTTGATTGCCACCCCATCCACAAACATTCACTCCCTCCACCACCGACGCACAGTAGCAGCAGTGTGTACCATCTACAAGATGCACTGCAGGAATCTACCAAGGCTCCTTCGACAGCACCTCCCAAACCCACAACTGCTACTATCTAGAAGGACAAGGGCAGCCGACACTTGGGAACACCATCACCTGGAGGTTCCCCTCCAAGCCACTCACCATCCTGACTTGGAAATATATCGCCATTCCTTCACTGTTGCTGGGTCAAAATCCTGGCACTCCCTCCCTAACAGCACTGTGGGTGTGCCATCGCCACATGGACTGCAGCAGTTCAAGAAGGCAGCTCACCACCACCTTCTCAAGGGCAATTAGGGATGGGTAATAAATGCTGGCCCAGCCAGTGATACTCACATCCCATGAAAGAATAAAAAAAACAAACTCTTGGTTGCAGCATGCGCCTCGTTGTACCTCCTCCCACCAGAGGTCTGAGGCTACCGCACAGGTGTCAGCAGCCACATCCTTTGTGGGTAGCCCTTGTCCCCGAGTAGCCAATCCTGCATCTTGTGAGGTCCTCAGAAGATGTCAGGGATCTGAGCCCTGCTGGGGATGTATGAGCCGTGGACACATCCAGGATATCTTGCACACACCTGCACGATCTGTTTGTTATGGTCACAGACCAGCTGAACATTGAGAGAGTGGAAGCCTTTGTGGTTCACATACTGGACTGCTTGTTGCCAGGGAGATTTAAGAGTCATGTGGGTGCAGTCACTGGCACCCTGCATCTGTGGGAATCTGGAAATCTCAGCAAATCCTAGCGCTCTTACTTCCTGTCTTGCCTGACCTCTGTTGAAATTGAAAAAGTTGTGTGCCTCAGCAAAGAACGCGTCCATGACCACCCGGATACATTTGTGGGTGGAGGCTTGCGAGATCCTGCAAAGGTCCTCAGTGGAGCCCTGGAAGGATCCACTGCCGTAGAAATTGAGCACGGCAGTAACTTTATTGCCAATGGCCATGGATGCTCTCCGAGTCCCCATGGTGTTTAAATCCTGCAGAAGGTGGCATGTATGTGACCAGTTCCCTTGACATGCGCAGGCATCAATGACACTGGTTCTCACTCATCTGCAAGTAGCACTTGCACCGTCTATAGACTCTGTGTTTAGTGATGCACCTACGAGTGATGGCTCTGTGGGGTTCACCCTCTGCATGCGGAGGAGGTCTTGCTGCCCCTTGATCTTCAGGGCTCTGCTTCTCTTTTTTCTGAGCCAGTCACCTCTATCGCATTGTTCTCCTTCTTCTCTCCTGCCTATAAGCAATCAGACAGACAGCGAGATCAGCAGGCTCCATGTTCCTGATGGTCTCCTCACTGCTGTATCAAACGGAGATGCAAGGGTCAGCAATTGTTTCCTAAGGACCACTCTTGGTCAAGTCATTGCCTGCGACTGCCTCTCAAGGCCCCTTAATGCACACCAGAGAGTCCAGGCTACCACATGGATGCCCAGTGTTTAGTGCACATGCTGGTTCACCATGCCCACACCCAGCACCGCCCCACACCACATGACCGAGCGATGACAGCTTCGGCCACTCGACTGCATTTGAACTCTCATCTCAGGCGCAGCCATTTTCCTAACATGAACTCCAAGGCTTCATGGTTTGCTTGGGCCATGAGGGTGACTTTTCAATGTCTACTTAAACATAATGCAAGGGACTAGGACTACACCCCTCTGTCAGTGATCGATGGCCACCTTTCCCAACAGGACGCACAGGCTTGCCCAATCGCTCAATGGCTCTGTAACACCATAGCACCCATTCGATTTTGAAATCTGCACATGAGGTGTTAACAGTAGAGGAGCAATCACTGGCACTGTCAGGAATTAGTGTTGCTTGAGTGGGCACATTTGTTTGACTAGCCTGACTCCAAGAACATCAATTGAGCTCAAGCTAAACGGTCTCAGCTGCGGGAGAGTGCTCATCTTTGACATGTTTTGGCATTTGCCCGGCTGTTTTCTTCCCACCACGCCCCCCACATGAGTTGGTGTTCAAACTTTAGTCTGTGCTGCCATAAACCCCTCCGTACCCCGCACTGTAGCCCTTACCCCAAGGTTCCCTGCTCACCCACATAGTCACCTTTGCTCCAAGGTAACCTTTTCCCCCTTCCTCCCTTGCACAGGCGCCCTTGCCCCAAGGTTGTCTTCTCCCCGCCTCCGCTTGCACTGTCGCCTTTGCATCACAAGCCAGCCACAAAGAAGCCGCTGTGGAGCCTTGCCTGTGATCCTCTGAATCTGCGGAGCAGTTTCCTTGCATTGGGATCATTGAGAGTGCGTTGTTAAGTAGTGTGCGCTCACCTCCAAGTTCCCCTCGAAGTTCAGGTTGCCAGTTGCACACCTTTTAAAGGCAGTTGTAAATCAAGCTGTCGTAAAATCACACCAGCATGGGCTTTAAATTTGACATGGGGGGTTGGTGAATCCGGCATGTGGTCACAATAATGATATGTAAATGCATTCAAATAAGTCCCTGACGTTCGACGGCGGGAAACGTGGCCCGCCATTGAAGCATGGAGGGGACAATTGCTTCCTGGATTCATGACGCCAGGAAACAAGCCTAGGCCCTTCTCACAAGATTCTCCGATGAACATGCCTGTCACGATCAGATGTAGAAAATCCCGGCCTCAGTATTTGCTTTGTTTTCTCAATTCCCTCTGGCAAATTATTTTCCAGAGAGTTATTGTGATCATAAATGTGCTTGAGAAGTTTGGAGGCTTTCAAATGGACAATATCAGAAGGAAAAACCAGTAAACTTGGGAAATGACTGGTACTGGTCCAAACTGATCTTGTAAACCTTAAAATGGAACTCCAGTTCAGACCAGTACCAGTCGTTTTCAAGTTTTCCTGTTTTTTTCCTTTCTGGACATTGAATGAAGAAGGCAATCACCATCCGTGGCAGCAATGTTGTTCTGAAGTACGAGAGAGAGAGGTGTACAACAGAAACCTGTATGAATCAGATCTGGAGAATAGAGTGGAGAACAGGAGAGCGCAGAGGAATAAAGCAGTTGAAGGACAGAATGCACTACTCCTGTGAGAGCGTCTGCAGATAGAGGCTTAGCTTCCTTTTGTAATTTGCTGATGGAATGTGATTGTCACTGGATAGGCCAGCATTTATTGTCCATCCCTAATTACCCTTGAGAAGGTGGTGGTGAGCTGACTTCTTGAGCTGCTATTAGTCATATGGTATAGATATACCCATATTAATGTTAGGGGGGGCAGTGCTAGGATTTTGACCTAGTGGCAGTGAAGGAATGGCCAAATATTTCTAAATCAGGATGTTACATGACTTGGAGGAAAAATTACAGGTGGAGGTGTTTGGCCTGCTGCTTTTATCCTTACTGGTGGTACAGATCATGGTTTTGTTAAAGGAACCTTGGCAGATAGCTGCAGTGCACCTTGTAGATGGGATATATTGCAGCCAAGGCACACCTGTGGTGGGAGGAGTGAATGTTTAAGGTGCTGGACAGGGTACCAATCAAGCTGTTTTATCCTGGATGATGTTGTGTTTCTTGAGTGCTGTTAGAGCTGCATTCTCCTAGACAGGTGGAAAGTATTCCATCCAACTGCTGACCTGTAGATGATGGGTAAGCTTTGGGGAGTCAGGAGGCATCACTCACCACAGAATTCCCAACCTCTTTCTTATATTCATTCATGGGATGTGGGCATCACTGGCTAAGCCAGCATTTATTGCCCACCCCTAATTGTCCCTTGTTCAGGGGGCATTTCAGAGTCACCCACATTGCTGTTGATCTGGAGTCACATGTAGGCCAGACCAGATAAGGACATTAGTGAACCAGGTGGGTTTTTACAATTGGCAATGGTTTTATGGTCATCATTAGACTTTAAATTACAGATTTTTTTATTCAATTTAAATTTCTCCATCTGCCATGTTGGGATTTGAACTCAGGTCCCCAGACCATTACCCTAGGTCTCTGGATTACCAGTCAATTGACAATACCACTACACCACTGCCTCCCCCAAATGCTGTTCTTGTTACCACAGAATTTATATGGCTGTTCCAGTTACGTTTCTAGTTAATGGTAACCCTCAGGATGTTGATGATGGGAGATTCAGTGATGGTCATGCCATTGAGCTATCTGGAGATCAGTGGGTTGTGCTTGACACAACATATGGTTGTAAACATCAGCCTCTTTCAAGAGTTTTTCCTTGCTGAAGCTGGTGGCCAGGCATTGCCTGTCTCTGTCATGACTGCCCTCAATTCTGTGCTTCTGGTTGCTTCCAGTGCACCACCAGGGGCATCTCAGTGTTCCTTATCAGCTGCACATTAACACATAAGCCAGGCCACAATTGGGATGGTTATCAGATGTCGACTTATATCAATTTCTGCTGTGACGACTATAACCAGAATGAGCAGAAAGTCTGATTTACATCTCTGGCTGGTTTCCCACAAGTACAGGGTGCCACTGATTGCACACACAGGGCAATCTGAGACCACCCGATGAACCAGGAGTTTTGATCAACAGCAACGGATTTTGTGCTATCAATGTAGAGCTGGTAACAACCACAAGAAAGCGTCATGCATGTGTGCACAAGGTTCCCTAGGAGCTGTCATGGTGCTTTTATACAGTGGCAGAAAGAAAGATTTGAATTTATATAGCATCTTTCATGACCATGCATGCCCACCAGACATCACAAAGCTCTTTACAGCCAATTAAGTACTTTTTGAAGTGTATCTGTTGTAATGTAGGAGACATGGCAGCCATCTTGCATACGGCAAACTCCTAGAAACAGCAATGTGACAATGACTAGATAATCTGTTCTGAGATGTTGACTGAAGGATAAATATTGGCCAAGATACTGGGGATAACTTGGCAGTTCAACATTCCAGATCTTTTCTGGAAACAGAATTATGGGCTCATTCATGGGACACAAGGAATATCTCTTCAGCCTTGACTCATAAAACCCATCAAGAACTACAACAATGAGGTGCAAAAGCACTAGAAATGAAAACTTCATAGCCACCAGGTGTGTCATCCACCAAGCCATCAGAATGTTGAAGATGTTCTTTAGGTACTACGATAAGTCTGGAGGTGTTCTTCAGTACTCACCAGTGAGGGTGTCCAGAATGATAATGTTGCACTGTGTCCTGCATAATGTTGCATAGCAGTGAGCTAAAGAGGTGCAGAGCAATGAAGGTGCTCATCAATCATCTGGTGGCAGATGAGTGCTGATTAAAAGGAGGAGGAGGAGCATGTGCTCGATGAGCAGTATGAAGATCGGCTGTTCTTTACCAGATCAGTTGCATACATTGTTGCTCAGCTTGCCAGGAAAGCACTAAATAGCCTGAATTTCCAGATTGTGACTTTCACAGGAAAGAACAGAAAATGAAATCTTCTGACCCATTCCCACCTCCACAATTGCCACTCCCTTACCCCAACTCCCTTTGCACAAAACAGTTCTTCAACCATGCATACATTGAATGCACATATGTCCAATGGGTCCTGTCATTTATTGACATTCACCATGAACTAAAATAAAGGAAGCATAACAACCCAACATTTTCTCAAACATACGCAAGCATTCCCTTGGTGAATTACAATAGCTTTCTCTTACACTTTCTACTGCTTCTATGTGATGCATTCCTTGTGGTTTCAGCAAAGATGGGGGCAGATGGATAAGATCCCTACCCTCACTGCTGAGGTGCTTGTGGTCTATGCCCTTTCAATTTGAACCCCCTGAGGGCCCCATCAAAGAATCTTCCATCTACATACAACAATGTAGGACAGACTTAGCTTTTGGGAGATGAGGCAGCATGTCAGGTGCTTGTTGAGGGAGAGACAGTGTGTGAGAAGGGTGAGTGCTTTGTGTGGCATTCTCACCTCCAATACTCCTTTCACCGTCATCCTACTTCTGGGCTAAGGTCACATTACTCCTACTACTCTGCTGGAGAGCAGTTTGATGCAGATAATTGAAGTGTTGAGCAGCCATGGATAAGGCATCTGTCTTCCTGTTTAAGGTGGCAAACATCTCCTGTTCAGCTATGGTCATGGCCTGCATAGTTTCACTTGAGAGTTTAGCTTGAAGCACCAGGGAGGCGGCAACCATTCCCTTGTGATGATGAAACCTCAGAAGAAATGAGATCTTCTGAGGAATCGTCACCATGCATGCCCACAGATAGATTTTCACATGATGGCCCTTTAAATGAAATCAAAGGCACATTAATTAGTTGTGGCAAAGGAACAATTTTGAGAGAAGATCACAAATTGACTCAATGGATGCAGTCCATTTGTTGTGGGTGACAATCAGAGAGATATAACACATTCACATTAATTCAGTCCTAATAGCTGAAGAATAGAATATTCCATGACAATTTGGTATTGGGTGCTCAGGGGTAAGACGAGGCCAGGGCTGTGATGGAGGCCAGGGTGGGAGGGTGAGGCTGGGGCAGGGACCAAGGTTGGGGTGGGAAGCTATGCCAGGTCGGGAGAGCAAGGCCAGAACAGGAGGGCAAGGCCAGCGTGGGAAGATGAGGCTGGAGTGGGAGGGCAAGGCTGGCACTGGTGGGTGAGGTCAAGGCAAGGAGGCAAAGGGAGGGTGGGAGGGCAGGAGGGCAAGGCTGGAGCAGGATGCGTGGACAAAGTGGGATGGCAAGGCCAGGGCGTGAGGGTGAGGCCAGGGCGTGAGGGTGAGGCCAGGGTGTGAGGGTGAGGCCAGGGCGTGAGGATGAGGCCAGGGCATGAGGGTGAGGCTGGGGTGGGAGGACGAGGCCGGGGTGGGAGGACTAAACTGGACTGGGAGGGTGAGGCCAGGGCAAGAGGCCAAGGTCAAGGTGGGAAGGCAAAGCTGGAGCGTGAGGCCGGAGAGAGGTGAGGTTGGGCTGGGAGGGCAAGATCAAGGTGGGAGGGCATGGGGAAGAAGGGAGGGCAGGTCCGGGGTGGGAAGGCGAGTGCGGGGCAGGAAGGCAAGGCCGGAGCGGGAAGGTGAGGCCGAGGTGAGAAGGTGAGGACTGGGCAAGAAGACAAGGCTGGGGTGAGAAGGTGAGAACTGGGCAAGAAGGCAAGGCTGGGGTGAGAAGGTGAGGGCTGGGCAAGATGGTGAGGCCTGGGCTGGAGGTGAGACCAAGGTGGGAAGCAAGGCCAGAGTGGGAAGTCAAGACCAGAGTGGGAAGTGAGGCTGGGGCGGAGAGTGAGGCCAAATGGGGGAATACAAGGCCAGGGCAGAAAGCGGTGCCGGAGCAGGAAAATGAGGCTAGGGCAGGAAGGCAAGGTCAGGGTGGAGAGTGATGCTGCAGTGGGAAAGTGAGGCCGGGATGGAAAGGTGAGGCCACGGCAAAAAGGTAATTGTGCAGCGAAAAGATGATGCCAGGGCAGTGTTGAGTTATTTTTAAAATCTCTATCTGCAGCATGTGGATAGTCAAAATTAGTGGACAGTGTTCAAAAATTACAAGTTGAATAGAGAAGGAGAGAGAGAGAGGGAGAGTCATACTCAGGGTCTTACACCTTCAACATCTCAGTTGCTTGGCCCGGTCTGTAGTGAAAACTGGTGCTCAAACACACAAAAGGGTTGGCTTGTTATATGGTCATCTTTCACCACCTGTCCAGTGACCCAAATATGGTCATGGCGAGTGTATTCCAGTTGTAACTTGTTTAGATCATGGCGAGGAATTCTCCTCTCAGCCAGGGTCCATTGCCCAAGTAATTATATCTAATGGTTTGTCTCCACCCAGTTGAATACCCAGGAGATTGTCTGGATACTTGGTTATTAAGTAGGAGATGGCCACCAGTCAAGGCAATTGTTCCTGATGAGGCTTTGTAAATGGTTTTGGAATATAGAAAGTACCATGATGTAAATGTGCAGCCATCTTTGACTGTGATCTCAAGTCACTGGAATGTGGCTTTAGTTCTTTTTTTAAATAAATTCAATTAATGGCTTGCAGCTAGTAAATTCAAAACTCATTTTTTGATATAAAGCATGATTTCATAACAGTTAGACAGATGTTTTTGACTGACACGGGAGTCAAGTGTTATGGGGGCAGGAAGGTGGTGTTAAAGCCACAATCAGATTAGCCATGATATTATTGAATGATGGAGCAAGCTCAATGCCCCAAATAGCCCACTCCTGCTTCTAATTCTTATGACCTTATGACATAACCTCATCATCAACTGACAAGCAAGAACATGAGAATCAGAAGGAGGAGGAAGGAAAGAAAGAGAGAAAGCTGCCTAGTCAGTGCCTTTCTGATCAGGCTGTCAATGTAGAACTCATTCAAGTGCAAAACCAGTAACTGCAACCCCAATTCCCCATTCACTAAAAGTTCCACACGTGGCCTGCCTCCGGTCATTGGCTATTGAGCATCCCAATGGCCACAATGCAAAAATACAATCTATTACAAAATAAATATTCCAAATCAAATTTATAAATGAAATGATTTCATGCAAAAATCAATATTTACCCCTGTGCATTTCCTTAGTGTCAGTCTTCTGTGTGCCATTGCCTGACCTCATGCTCCGACACAGTGTTACCAGAGTGGCTGCCACATGGCTGGTAGAAGGCTGCTGACTTTCAGCGGAGGAGACTGAAAATGGTCTCAGAGAATGACCTTGAGAGTTCTGGCCTAGAAGGTCAGGTTGTGGACTGCACCATCTCTGCATGGTAGCTGGCAGGCAACAGCAAGGGCTGTGGAGGAGTGAGAGGAGTCGAGAAACAATACTATCTTCCAGAGATAGGACAGTAGATTCATGGTCCCTGAAGCACCTGCCACTCCCCTGGGCCAGTGCCTCAGCAATCCTAGTAATCTGTTGGAGGACAAATTGCTGAACCTCTGTGAGACTCTGCAAACCCCTTTATACACTATCATCTACAACCTTGATGGCAGCGGACTGAACTTGCATTTACTTCAATCTGACCTTCCACTGCAGCACTTAAACTTCTGTTGGAAGCTGCTTGTGCTGCAATGGAAGATGTGGCATTGGCCATCTGAAACTGCATTATGGCTGGGCCCACAAGTGCATGAATGGAGTTGGCCACCACTTGAATGCTTAAAATGATGGGCTCCAAACTCTGCACAAAACCAAGTGCCGAGTCAAAGTCAGACTCCTCCATTCACCTTGACATTAAGGCCCAAATATTCACAAAGGCAGAAGGGTTCCGCACCTTAGCCAAAATGACACAGGAGCCCTGATTCCAGAAGTCTCACTCCCAAACCTAGCACTCGTCATTTTCGCTGCGGTGAGAAAGGGGGTGGGAGCGGCACATTTAAAAGTGCAGCTGCCTTCAGTTGGAAGTGATTTTCATCACCCAGGTTTCTGAAACACACTTACACATTTAAGGAAAAGGTCTTAACCTGCCAGAGTTGTTTGGAGAGGTCAGGTAACCTTTTGGAGAACTATAAAATGTTTAACCAAGTGCCACATAATATCTACAAATTATATCGCAGGTGTATGGCTGACACCCAAGGCAGTTCAATTGTGGGGCCTGTGGCCTTGGAAGGGCAGATACTTTTGCCCCTCATGACTCAGACAACTAGGTGGGAGGAAGGAGAATGTGCCAGAGAAGGGAAGAGCGCGTATCGTGGCAAAAAAAGCTGCAAAATGACGACAACACCTTCACACATTTGCGCCATATGGGGCATATGAGCCTGAGCAACGTGAGGCCAGAGAGAGGGGACAAGGTGAGGAGTTGTAGGCAGTGCAATGTACAGCAGGTAGGAGAAGGTAGAGGAGGGGGTCTTTCCCTGAGGTATGGGTCTACCGCCTGCAGAGGTCATATCTGGATATGACTGAGAACCAATGCAGAAGGCGGTTCAGGTTAGCCCGGAAATTGGTTATCAACATATATGCCATGTTGTAACAAGATCCTCCACCACAGTCTGTGGATCTGCATGCCCTGCCAGTGGCCCTCAAGGTCACAGTCACTGAATTTTTTATTCATTCAGCTTTTTCCTGGACTCAGCTGGAGCCCTCTGCAGCATCTCACAGTCAGCCGCACACAAGATGCATCAAGGCAGTCACACATGCCCTCTTTGCTCAGGTGGGAGAGCACATAAACCTCCCAATGGATTTGGCATCACAGTTGCAGAGGGCTGGGGTTTGCCTCAAGTACAGGAGCAATCGATAGCAAATGCATCGCCATAAGAGCATCAAGTCATCGAACTGATACCTTCATAAACAGGAAATCCTTTCACTCCCTGAATGTGCAGGTGCTGTGTGACCATGCCCAGGTGTTCCTGCGCGTATGTGCACAGTACCCTGGAAGCTGCCACGACTCGTTTACCCTAAGGAATTCACAACTGCCTCAACTTTTTCAAATACCAATACAGGTCCATGGTTGACTGCTGGGGGTTGATGACCCCCTTTAGACAGCTGCAAATGGACATTGAATGGCAGTATAGCAACAGCCATGTATGACTCTCAATACAACAGAGCAAGCTATTTGTATCCTGAAAATGTGCTTCAGCTGCCTTGACCATTCCAGTGGAGCTCGACAGTATTCCCCTGCAAGGGTATCCAGAATAGTCATAGTGTACTGCATGCTACATAATATGGCACAGTGGAGGGGCCTACAACCGGGGGCGGGAGGGTGGGGTGCAGAAGCTGGACCTATAGCTACAAATCTGAGGACCTGTTCATGCTCAGGGATCTGACACAGAGAAGGAGGAATTTGGGAGACCAGCTGAGGGGCAGACCCATGTAACCATGGCTGATTTTTTACAGGAGGGGCCATATTGTGTAGCATCACCAGAAGCCTGATTATGCAGAGTAGATTCACCTAGGCTCTTGAAAGATCACAACTTACATCAGCCTGGTGAGCAGCTTCCACAAAATAAACCTTTCACACGGAAGCCACACTTTCTCAGGGAAATGCCCATCCTCAACAGGGAGAAAACCAACAGCACATATTGAAAGTCAGTGCCATCAACATGGCAGTTAGGAAGCAGGACTTTACACCCACAACATTCAGATATGATCATATGTGCTAACATAGTGAGGGGAGATGGTGACATAGTGGTAATGTCACTGGACTGGTAATCCAGAGACCCAGACTAATGCTCCAGAAACATGGGTTCAAATCCCACCCACCAGCTGGTGGCATTTGAATTCAGTTATCTGGAATATAAAGCTAGTCTCAGTAATGGTGACCATGAAACTATCATCAATTGTCATAATAAACCATCTGGTTCATTAAAATCCTTTAGGGAAGGAAAACTGCCATCCTTACTCAGTCTGGCCTGCATGTAACCCCAGACCCATCGCAACGTTCTCTGAAATGGCCCATCAAGCCACTTGGTTTCAAGGGGATGGGCAACAAATGCTGACCTTGTCAGTGATGCCCACATCCCATGAATAAATAAAGAAAAAAACACAACTGCAGCTATTGCATATTGTGCAGAGTGAGGCCATATGTGCATTAGAACAATCCTTTCAATTATCTTTCACATTATCCATCCACCACCAGCATCCAGTTCAAGAGTGTGCGACATCTGCAACATGCAATGCTGCCAACTTTGGTTCCCTGTGAAATCACAGCCTCTACCGCCTAGAAGACAAAGGCTTCCAGGGGTGACCACACAAGCATGCATCCAGCATCTTAACATGCAGAAAATCACTTAAGTGACTGTGTAACAATCATGTGCAGATGACTGCCTTCAACACAGCACTCATGAACTGCACCTGATAAACTGGATTACATCTTTGAGTTTGATCATTGATCCTCTGATAAACTGGATTTCATCTTTGAGTTTGATCATTGACCCTCCTTTAAAGACAATCATTGATCGATAAGAAATGCTGCAAGGGACATCTCAGTCCATAACCTTTCATGTATTACTACCTTATCTGAAGTGTGGAGAAGGAAACATCCTTGCACTGGCGGATATACATAGGAACAGCCTTACTCCTGATGGTGTTGATGAGAGATGGACTTCAGCATGCAGTCTTCAGTAGCACCGGTTCTGTGAACATTCTCATTGAGGGTATTAGTGTACAAAAGCAGACTGAGCCATTTTTGGATATAGTGATATGTTTATAAAGTACTGATTTGTTATATATACAAAGTTACATTAAGTGTCACGTGGTGAACCCATTAGTGATCAAGGCAAGAGGGTGCCCTGCGCTCATAAACACTCCAACAAAGAGCCCCCTGTGTTGCTTTGGAGGACATGGAGGCAGGCTGATCAACTCTCGTGCTATATGGTCTTGAGGTGTGTGGCAGTTGGCCTCGTCATGCAGGTACCCATTGGGGACCTCCTTCACACTGTGGCCTCTGCATTTCTAAAGGGACAGCTTTGTCGCTGGCACAAGTAGGGCAGATGAGGGCTCTGGTTGAGGGGCTGTAGATTTAGAAGAAGATGAGTGCACTGAAATGCTGTCAGTATCTTCACCCTCCTCACTAATCTCCACAGCCATAGGTTGGCTTTCAGGTGGGTTAGGTGGGCTAGCTGCTACGGCACAGCAATCGCCCATTCCAACAACCTCTGTGCCAACTGTGCAACCATCCTGTTAAGGGAACACAGCTCCTTATGTGTTCCATGGATGTCAGCACTCATACTCTGAGAAGACTGCTCCAGGCTACAGGGTGAACCTTGTACCCTTTTCAGGCAGTTACACTGCTTTTGCATCCAGTCTGAGTGATGCTGTATGTGCCTCTCCATGGGATTAGCTATTGTCTCATGGTTGGAGCTCCCAAGGCAAAGTGGAGCTCATCACTGTCATGGTCTCCTCCACTCGCAGTGCATGAGTTCGCATTGCCTCAGGAAACTCTGCCAGATGTCCACACATCTGCTGCTAATGCTCTGAATACGCTATGATACATGCCATTGCCTTCAACCATAACTGCAGTGTCCTAATCATGCAACCAACGTTCGCTTTCCCTCTCATACCAACTTCCCCTTCTGCGCAGTGAACTAACAGGATCACCTCCACCATTACCACCATGTTCAGAGTGCTTCTACCATCACCTTTAGCACTAGCTACAGTCGATTCCCCACCCCCAACAACCAGCTGGGCAGGAACCCTGGCTAACTCCACGGCTGTGTCCTCCATGTTCCTGACTGGCCCTACCCTCACATCACCCCCCCCCAATCCAGACCATCCCCCTGGCATTATGGGCCCCTTCTCCTGTAGATACAACATAAAGAGTAATGTTAGCCTAATATATAGTGCCACCAGGGGCAAATCTCTTGAATGTGTCAGTGCATCACAGTATACATTCACACCTCTACTATGTGCAACTACGTGAGTGACTTGGATATTCAAACCCCTGTCCTATACAAGAGGTATGTGCCAGGTCTCCCACCATAGGTGCAACATTCAGATGCACTTGGATGTCTGTGTTATTGTGCCAAACAATTCACCTTGCCCGGGTGCGGCAGGCCATGGCTTTGTACACACAAGCTTCCATGGTCTCCTGCTGTGCCACGCCAGAGGCTGTTTCCTGCCATGCCCACTTGGTTTCGGCAGCCACTAGGAAAGAATATTGTGTACCATCTCTGGACCTCCTCCACTAGGATCTGGAGGGTCCTGGTCGCTATAGCAGGGCACAGTCCCTCCCACTCCTTCGCCACTTTCCCTTCTGTGAGACATTCTAGCATGAGAAATAGAAAAAGAAAAGGCACACCAGGTTTCTAGCTTTGAATGGTCTCTCACACACCTATGTCTGTTTACATACATGAACCATGTTCTCTGTTTCATGAATGCCTAATGTTTGTGGGGTGGGGAGGTGGTGTGATGGTGGCAATGGGATTGGACAAATGCAGGGTAGCCTGACTTTTGTTGCTGTCATTCCCAGATGGCATGCTGCGCTCCCAAACACCAACTACCCCGTTGGTCTACTCCCTTTGACCCACACTGTTGTGCCATGACAGTATGTAGCTGTGAGGGTCCTGGTCAAGGCTCAATGGCATGGTTGCACTCTGAGAGGCAGGTGGAAAGAAGATAGGTGGAAGGGCACAGGTTTGTGGCCATTTGTGGTGAGACAATCATCCCCTGAGGCATTATACTAACCTGAGTCAATACAGAATATCGTGAGCAGCTAATGGTGCAAAGTTGCGGCCATCTCCATGGGTGTGTCTTGAGAAGCTTTTCTAGCCTTAACTTTATAGAGCATGCTCCTTCTTTGCTGTGTAAATAGGCAGCAGCAATGACTATTTTTTCCTATAGAAAGTCCACGGTGGGCCATCTCTCCAATGTCAGCAACCAGTTTGACAACTATTACTGTTAATACCCACCTGACTGTTGATCGATATCTCCTCCAAGCTACAGCACCACCTCCATCCACTTCCTGCCTCACATCAGGAATTCCTTACCGGCCTGCCTTTTAACCCCCAGCCGAGTCATGTAACTCACCTTGGGCCCGCCTCCGCATCCGCACTACTTCCGGGGTCAGCAAACCAGACTTCAGTTAGCCCCCGCAACCCCCCACCGCACCCCCCCCCCCCCCCCCCCCCAACCAACCCCACCGGAGTGAAAATCTGACTATTCGGGGAAGTTTCCCCCAAGCCGGGTTAGCGAAGTCGGGAATTTTCCCACTCTGTGCACCCGACTCAAAGTAAAAATTCAGCCCTGACTATAGGTTCTCCAGCAGGCTCCCCAATGCACTAAGCATTTTGTTGTGTACTTCTGTAGGCTGTCCCATTGAAGTGTTCATCTGAGTCCTCTGCAATGGAGTTCATGCACAACCTCACTCTTTGGCAAGCGCCATCTTTGCCCCTGACCTGGCAAAAGGCCACTCTTGCCCGGTGCCTCACCACATTTAGATCCAACCTCTACGCTATCCTCTAAATTATGCGCAGTGCCAGTATCTGAACTGGTAGCTGTGAGCGTGAAATCAAGTGATGGTGCTATGCCTTCATCATCACTCTTGATGTTTATTCCTCCATGGCCTTACCAGCTATTGCATTTCTAAAAGGAGAAAGGCACAAGGGTAAGGTTGTGGTGGAGGGAGGGGAGGAGGGGCATGCTTAAATCATCTCCAGCTTGTAAATCAGAAGAGAATATGGGATGAGGGGGAAGTAAGATGTAAGAAGGAGGATTTGTTATAAGAATACTGTCATCTTGCAGCAAAATTCTTGCTTCAGCATGCCAGTGGCCTGCTGCATCACATTTCAGTTCCTCCACTGGCCATGACCTCATCAAAGGGCATCCTAATAATGGCCAGCTGGCTCAGGCTTTTTTTATTATTCGTTCATAGGATGTGGGTATCACGACTAGGCCAGCATTTATTGCCTAACCCTAACTGCCCTTCTTCAGAGGACATTTAAGAGTCAACCACATTGCTGTGCATCTGGAGTCACATGTAGGCCAGACCAAGTAAGTTCAGCAGATTTCCTTCCCTAATAAATTAGACAATCAGAAATGCTTTTGGGGTCATCAGACTTTTAATTCCAGATTTTTATTGAATTCAAATTTTGCCAGCTGCCATGGTGGGATCAAAACCCGGAGCATTACCCTGGGCTTCTGGAACACTAGACCAGTGCCAATACCACTATGCCACCGGCTCCTGAGTCTCCCATGGTGTAACAATATTATGACTGTCTCCCTCCAATTAGAGGCTCCTGCTACCTCTAGTTGTCCACCACCCTTTCCTATTCGAGAGACAGAAGTGTGTTAGTGTGTGTTGTGCAATCTGCTTGGTTGATGTGGCTATCATGGTTTAATAGTTGGCAATTTGTGTAAGCTATGAGATGTGGGTGTGATGTTTGCCGCAGCACTAAATGTGTGAGGGTACAGTGTTAAGTATAAGTTGTGATTGATAGAAATTGTTAGTAGACAGGTGATGGGGCTGTGGTGCATTGAACAGTGTGTGAGGCAAGTTGTGTATGAGAAATGACATTTGAAGATGTATTCACACATTTGGCGATTCATGTGAGGTCATTGAACTTCTTACAGCACTGTATCCGGGTCTTCGGCGTTTGATTCCAGGCATTGACCACCATGACTACCTGCTCCACTGCCTTTTGAGTGTGTGTCTCTTGGTCTGCTGCAGATACATGGCATCTCTCCTCCTTTCCATCTTCTTGACCGGGACCTCCAGTGCAGTATTGGAAAACCTTGGAGTCCTCTCTCTGCCATGTTGTGTCATTCTTCAGTTTTTGCCAGGTCAGAATGACCTGTACAATGACTCCCAGCATCTGATCCAGCCACAATGATCCTCCCTTTTAAGAGGTGCAGGCTACCTTTAATCAATGCAGGTTAGCTTTAACTGGTGGGAACTGTAGTATTAGGGTCAGGCACATGTGGGACAGGTTAATGTGGGACTGATTACAGTACCGCCCACAGAGTGGTGTAAGAGAGCACATGACCCACATTGAGGGTCAGTTGAGTGTTGGACAGAGCCATGTATACCAGCAAGCATGGAGATAGTTCCGAGCTTGTACCCTTTACTGTCTATTTGTAAATAGTTCTAAGAGTCAATAACGACTTACAGTTAACCTACGTATGACTACAATGATTTCTTCAGACCTACCAAACTGTAACCAGGGACAGAATTTTGCCCTTGATGGGCGGGCGGGCCCCACCAGCTTGGCGGCAGGCGGGCAGCCGATCGCCACCACCGAAACAGGCCCCGCCGCCATTTTGAGTGGGCAGACCACCCAACGGGAAGCGCTATACACTTCCTGTGCGGGGTGGGGGATTCCCCAGCTGTCAAAGTGCACTCTTTTGTGCATGAGTGCAAAAGAACACACAGCTCCCTGAGACTAAGTGCTGTCTCAGAGAGAACGCTGAAAGTTTTATAAACCTAAAAAATAGAAAAATAAAAAAATTATTAACATGTCCCCCTCACATGACAATGTCACACGAGATGGGACATGTTAATAAATATCACATAAAGTTTATTAAAGTTTTTAAAAACAGACATGAAACCTCATCCCGCCAGTGGATGAGGTTTCATGTTTATCAGACGCCCGCTGGGGCTTCTGGCCTGCCCGCCAGCCTTAAGGTTGGACGGGCAGGGCCTTTATTTGGTTTAATTATCCTGTCAATGGCCTCAATTGGCCATTGACAGGTTGGCGGGCGGACAGCTAATTTCGCTGTCCGCCCAGCTTCCTGAATATTTAAATGGGGCGGGATGACGTTGGGGGTTTCCCTCAACGTCATCCCGTGTCATTTTTCGCGTCGGCGAGCGGGCCCCACCCCCAGCTCACTAACGGAAAAAATCTGGCCCAGTACTCTACAATAGTAGCTACTCATCACTTCCACTCAACTGCACACTCATGGCTGGCCGGATAATTAGCAGACAGCACAAAGTTGGCGTGCAGCCTGTGTTATACTGAACGTGTACAGGTTAATCATGCATTGTGATTTGTGTGACCCTTTTCTGGGGCTATTGAATTTAGTCTCTATAGTTTTGATCAAGGACTCCAAAGGCAATCTAAACTTTGGAGATGACAGTGGCCACGATTTTTCATAATTTACACGTAAAAGTGACCAAAATTCTCTAGCCTATTCTGTACTATTAGAGAAAGTACCCCTAGTAGCTAAATAATTTTGAAGGCTTTTTTTTATCCATTTACACCAATTCTCCAGTGGGATTATCCAAAGTTAGGGTGGAAGATCGGGAAAATCCCTCTAGGAATTCCAGGCAAAAAGCTTTACACAACAGTTTACCCATAAATAGCACATCATCAGTAATTTCTAAGCTATTTTATCATCCAAACTGTTGTGATGTTTCATTTCTTGGCACAGAATAATACATTAACTGAAAGTGAAATGGATATGGGTGGTAAGTAGGTTATCTCTAATCTTCTCTGGCAGTGCTAATTTATCTTCTGCTGCTACAGACTATTAGAATGTTTCATTCTCTATGGTTATGGCATTGGTGTTTTCTCATTTGCTTTAAGGTACAAACCCTTCCTAATGCTAAGTGTATTCTAGTGCTTTGGTTCACATTGTAAAGCCACCAATTGCACATTTTATAAATGTATTTAAAATAAAAGCTTGCCTTTCATTGGTGGTTGGTGCTTAAGTCAAAGCAGCTACTTGAGAATCCTGATCGTAACAGACCCAACTTGCATCCTGCTCATCGCTACTATAGTGTGATCTGAAACCAATGTTAGGCCCGTCATGAGTTAAGACAGCTGCTGGAGACTTTGGCAAATGACTGAGGAGTTAACAGCAGCTCTAAGTTTGACTTAATGCCAACATGTGTCTAACTATAAAAACTGCAATGTGGCTGAATTTTATTGAATCTATTCACCAATTAACACCCTGAAATAAGGTTTTCCTGACAGTATCAGATATCTGGTTCCCATAATTAAATCCAATACATCAAAAACTAGGAACTACTGTTCACACCAGATAATTGCTTCTTGGCAGATTGCACACTGTTTCTGGGCAATTCTTAGACCATCAGCAAAATTATTTATTGATTAATGACTGGTATTCAAAATATGTCTGAAACTCCTAAATAGGTAATAATAAATAAAAAAACACACAAATTTACCCAACAACCTTTTGATTCCCATTGTTGCCCATCACTAGACATTTATGTAAAATCCAGGGGTAGAATTTCCATAGGAGTTTTTCTGCTCTCTTCCTGTGATTTCAATGGAAGATCAGCAGAAAACCTAAAGAACCAGTTTAATCTGTCATCTTCAGCTGCCATCTTCCTCTGATCTACCAGTGATCAAGAGAATCCCGGGAGATTTATCCAAGATTAAACTGCTTCAGAAAGTGGCTATGTAACATAAATACACTATATTCAGTAAAGTTAACTGAATCCAGATGGGGCTTATCTCTGCAGGGATACCTAAATTTCACAGAAGACCTGGACAAAAATGGATCTGAGGAACAATTGTTTGACAACCAATTTATAAGTTTTCTAGGGTCCACAGTGCTAGAAAATTTGCCACCAATAGGAGAATGTTCACGAGGCCCTCCCAATCTCCACCAGTAACTTTAGTGGAAGATTGTCAGAACCCTGAGAGAAAATATGTAAATAACTCACTGCTCTGGGGGGGTTCTGTCAAAGATAAGGTGGGAGGTAGGGAGAGCCACTAGGGAAATTTCTGATGCAGGAAGTCTCAACGTATTTCTGAATGACTGCAAGCTGTCGTACCAAGCTCAATCGAAAGGTGACAGAAAGGTCGAATGAAAGGTCGCAGACCTGAAACATTAACTTTGTTTCTCTCTCCACAGATACTGCAAGGCCTGCTGAGTCTTTCAACATGTTCTGTTTTTATGCTCAAATTAAAGTATATTTGGACAATGGGGTGTTAATCTCCATTGGTGATCCTGTAGGCATGGCTACTATTGAAATGGAAAAATTCTAACTAGTGCAGGAAATTTTATTGTTTCAGGAAAATATTGAAGAAGCTTTATTATATACCTAGTGCATCGTATAATCTGAGAATGCTGAATTTTGACATTGAGCACCAAAAGCAGAACATTTTCCATTATTTATTACTGATTTTCTCCAACATGTTAAGGTTATATTTTGTTTGTAAATGGATGTATATTGTCTGACTTTGCTAGGAAGGCTGGCTATGATATCATAGGCATCCCCAAGATCTGGTTTAAAAATGTCATGGTTTAGTTATATAACAGGTAGTACATAAGGCATCTGGGAGAGGTGTAAACGTTTTATGTTAAACGTAACTTAGTTATCTGGACCTAGGTTTGTTTGATGCATTCGATTTAAATATGGGAAACAGGTATCTGATATTGTCAGGAATAGGCTGTTAATTGGTAAATTGATCCAATAGAATGTAGCCACATTCTGTATATTAAATAACCTAGACCCATGTTGGCATTAAGTCAAATTTAGAGCTGCTGTTAATTCTTAAATAGTTTGCCTGCTGTCTCTTGTGATACACCTTTAAGTGGGTGTGGTTATGTTTTTGTACACTTTACTAGAGGGGAAATGATGCAATATATCATGTGATTCAGACTTAGAGTGGGATTTTCCAGCCCCGAAACCGGCAGGCATCATTGCTGGCGGGATGGAAAAATTTGGAGATCTGTTGACTTTTAACAGCTCTTCAAATTTTCCCATCCCACCTGCAACAATGTCTGCCGGTGTCGGGGCCAGAAAATCCCACCCTTAGTCTCCATTTGTACTGGGGAAGCTGCATGAGCACAAGTTCTCCAGTTGTGTAGTACTGCCACCAACTTTATGTTCACCAATCCTTAATGTTTATCTACTAAGTAAGCTCAAGGAGAACACACATGATGTCAGCAGGGAGAATCTTTCATTTTCAAGCACGCCATACACAAGGTGGTGCCAGTGCTGAAGGAAGAAACTGGTAAGCAAGAAAAAAAAAAGTTTAAAACCGCTTGGTCAGTGCAAATAGCTAACCCGAGATCGGAGCGCACAGTCTGTCAGTTCAACAGGCAGTGACAGCACGTTGAGAGGTTCAGTGCCTGCAGTGCTCAGTCAGTAGCTAGGACACAGGCCAGATCGATCACGGGCAAGGGAGAACCAAGGAAGGTCGCAGAATTTGGGCTGAGTTAGGTTGTGAAACTACAGGCACAGTCAAGTGTAAATGAAAGTTGGAAACATCTTTGTCGCCATTATTCATTTTGTGAAGCATCATGGTGCATTTCCACCACCACTCAGCTTCATGGACGGAGCTACAGGAACATGTGCACAAACGGCAACAGCACCACTCATCCTAAGTGCTGCAGCAGTGGAATGTGTTGTGGTGAATAGAGAAACTATAATTAACCGACACACTGCAGTGCGTTTAAAGTGCTTACAGTGTACTTAAAGTGTTCACACTATTTGAATCCTGATCAGTAAAACAGCAGGAACATCTGTTTAAATGGCAAGTGAAGAAGAAAAGTCTGGGGAATATTGCAAAAATGTCCACAAAATTCCCAAGCTTAAATCGGAAGGCAGATGACCTACTCTTTGAGTTTAAACTATTTCAACAATGCGCAGAATTATGGTTTATCGGCTCAGATATGTCCAAGCCAGACAAGCAGGCCATAAAGATTTGTTTAGCCATTGGAAATTAAGGTTTACATAGGCTCAACACATCCGGGCTCACAAAAGATTTGGATAACTTTGGAAGACCAGTTCAGAATCAAATTGAATTTCTGCTTCCATTGCTTGGAGTTCATGTCCTAACATCAACAGCCAAAGGAATCCATTGATCATTTTATCAATCGATGCAGAGAAAAGTGTGCCTACTGTGATTATTCAGAAGCTGAGCTGGCAGATAGAATCACTGAATTAGTGATTGCATCTACTCCAATAGACGCATTTCAAAAAGATTCGCTGAACAAACCCAAAAGTACAGCAGCGATGAGTTACTCCCAGGCGTATGAAGATACAAGGTGATCTTTACAGGCTGGCAAAGCTTACAGGTCTTATGTGCAATCCCAACTGTTGACAGTGACCTGAATAACCAAACATGGAAAGACATGTGGAAGGTGCAGACTTCTACAGATACCAAAGACATGCCTAGCAATTCATGATTTCTACAAGACATGTTGCATAAAGGGTCACTGGCAGTGGCAATGCAAAGGAGCAAAGGCCGATGGAGCTAAGAAAAATTGTGCAAAGGCTCAAGCAGACCATAAATAGACAATACCTTTGAGCAGCAACAACAGCCACACCAGATTCCATAGGAAAAAGCATACATGAAGTAGTGGACAAAACACACAGTGACGATGGTGATCAAGATGCTGTGAGGTACAGTGAACACACGTTCCACACCATCAATTTAGCAGAACACACTACTTCTTCTCTGCACTATCCAGATCTAACCCATTACACCGTCAGAAGTAATTGCAATGATTCAGAAAACCTGTCCTCAGAAAGTCAGCAAAAGTATGTTATTGGCAAAAATAGACATGGGGCAAGTGTGAATATACTGCCTCTGAGAATTTTGTATGCAATGTACCCACAGAAGTGGAAGGCCATGGTGAAACCCGTTACTGTGAAGCTTTCAGCAAATAATGACTCGGTAATTCCATATGTAGGATCCATCGTGCTGGAGTGTAACTACAACCAGTCATTCTGGGTGTCACAGATGTTCAATATAGTAGAAACCAAAGGCCCAAAGATTGCTGATCTACCTGCACATTGAGATCTCAAGTTGGTAACTTTCCAGATACTGCAAGGCAGGTCAGCTTCAGAAGATACACTCATAGATCGCACGAGGAGGCTAGCGAGAGAGATAGTCTATTAGCTGGGTATGAACAATGACATTGAAATCACAGTTAAAATGTGCAAGGCATGTCAGGAAAATATGCAAAATCAGTGCAGGAACCGCTCATATCATACTAAGTTCCCACTCAACCTTGGGCCAAGATTGCTTCTGACTTCTTCCATGTCGATGGGAATGATTTCTTAGTTGTTACTGATTATTTTTCTAAGTAACCGATCATCCACCAATTGCACAATATGTCAAGAACAACTGTAGCACACTCTCTAAGTGCTATTTTCAATTCATTTGGGGCAGCCGTGGAGATAATCTACCATCTTCAATTCACTGCTAACCCATTCAGGAATATTTGTGAGAAGTGGAGAATAGGTCACTCTACTTCTTCTCTGCCCTACCCAGATCTAACGGCATGGCCGAAAGAATGATTCATATTGTGAAATCTTCAATTCTAAAGTGCAGACAGGCCAAACAAGATCTACACATTCCAATGGTACACCTTAGGGCAACACTTCGAAGTGCAACCATTCTATCACCGGCAGAAAGCAGGTTTGGAAAACTTAGTTTCCATCAATCCCTTCCAGAAGCCAGAGAAGAACGTTTGAAAAATCAAGGGAGAATGAATGACGTGCATTGCGGAAATGCAGGCGTAGAGTTGCCAAATTTAAAGAGAGGACAACCAATTCAAATTCAGCATCCCACGAGAATTACATGGAAACCAGCCAAAGTGACAAGGATCTGTCCCGATATGAGGTCAACACACCCAATGGTGCAATTGTGAGACAGAGCAGCGATGTATCACATCCTCAACCACCATACAGCTCCTTTGCATTCAGGAGAAGATCCAAGGCAAAATCCAAAGAAACATCCAAGCGTGACACTCCCACAGACCACTGTGTGAAAATTCAACAACCTCAAGCTAACATTACAATTACTAAGTCAAGGTACACAAGCAGAGCATCACTTTGAAACTGAATCCTTTTCAACAGCATCTGGTGACCTATGCCGCATTAGTTAGGGAGCAGCTCAACTTTGGCCAGGAATTTTCTTGGACCTGCTCCTGTTCCGCTACTGAAACTCACCAGAAGAAATGGTCTTTAACCTGCCAATGACAGACCACCAAAGCTAACCCAATTTTCCTCAGTGTTATTTTCATTACATATACCAAGCTTCAAGCACTATTACTATTATCTATCATTTGGCAAAAGAAGACCCGATTTTTAGCTCAAAGAGATAGAGACACCAGCCAGTAGAAGGAGGTGGTCCTGAATGAAACCTCGCCACCAAGCCCCACTGAGGACAGACATCTTTAGGCATTACACCCTGCTCTCATTTACATGTAGTTGGGCAAGGATGCAGTGACTAAAGATATCTCTCTTCAGAATGGCTGGAAGATCCCTTCAATTTTTCTCTATTAGCCACCTCCGATGTGTATGTGAAAGGGAATGGCCAATGGAGGGGAATTATGGGTAGCATTCGCTCTGCAGGCCCATTCCAGCAATTATGTTCTTCAGGATCAGCAAGCTTGGTTGGAAGTGATATTACTTGTTGAAGGACATTGAAGCCCCCCACCCAGAGAACAATCTGTGATTTCCTACCCTCAATCCTCCTTCTAAGTGATTTTCAACATGGAGAAGCACTGATTCGTCAGCTGAGGGAATTCAGAGGGATGGCATTAACTAGAGATTTCCTCACCCATTTTTGACCTGATGCCATGGAACATCGGGATTTCCAGGGCCAATCCATTCTAATTGTATACCACTGTACTGCAACTTTTGGTAAGTTTATCCTGTCAGTGTGCCAGAACATGGGATGGTGATGGAGATGTCTAGGACATTGGCTGTAAGGTACGATTCTGTGCGAATATGCTAGACTGTTGCTTAACTAATCTGTGGGACAGCTCTCCCAATTTTTGTACAAGTCCCCAATTGTTAATGAGGAAGTACTTGAAGGGTTGGCTGAGCTGGAGTGCCTTTGTCATGTCCGATTTCTAGATGGATACCAGATGATCTGTCCAATTGTGGTCTTATATTTTTCATAGTGGTTTAGAGTGGCTTGCTAGGCCATTTCAGAAGGTAGTTAAGAGCCAACCACATTGCTGTCTGCAGTCATATATAGGCCAGACCAGGTAAGGACTGCAGATGTCCTTCCCTAAAGGACATTGTAAACCTGATGGTAATTTTATGCTCACCATTACGCTAGCTTTTTATTCCAGACTTATCTAATGAAATTAATTTAAATTCCCCAGCTGTCGTGCTAGGATTTGAATTCATGTCTCTGGATCATAAATCCAGATTACTAATCCCGTAATATAATCACTTACACAATCTAAATGAGATGAAGAAAAGGAAATAAATTGTAGGAACATGCATTAAATAGCTCTAGGCTCCAGCACAAAAATAAAAAAGGAATTGTGATATGGCTGAAACCATTTCTCACTGAAACAAATTTAATCTTGGGATGTGTAGCCAGAAAGGTAGAGCATGAAGTCCATGTGGTGATATGAGTCTGTACAAGGCACTGGGACAACGCTATCTGGAGTGCTGCATATAATTATGGTCATTGCACTACAGCAAGCTTTTCAAGTATTGGGGATAATGCAGAAAATGGCAACTAGACTGATCATTCAAGTATTGTCAATTCTTGAGGGGATAAATAAGATGAACCTCAATAATGGACCAGATTTTGCTGAAAACAATAATGACGTCTGAAAGATACACATTGTTCTTAATGCACAAATTGACCAATAACCTGTGAATTGCCGCCAATTGCTGGATGATTTGCACCTTAATAACTTGTGCACTCTGGTGTTAATTTTGCTGCAACTGTATACTGCCCTTAACCTCCACATGATTTTCATGAAGTTGCTGTATTTGAATATTAAATGTCCAGTAAACTTGCAATTGAATGTTAAATCTAGTAATTAAAAGTGTAAATATCCTTCTAACAATGTGGTAATTGTTAATGACTAAAAATCAGCCTCTCTTGTCCAGAAAATAAGCAGTTACTCCATCAAGTTGTGAATTATTTTAGAAAATTTTAAAATGTCAATTTTTAACAAGAAAATCTTAATTTTCCTTTCTGTTTCTCTTTTTTCTCTCTGTCTTAATCTAATCTTTCTTTCCCTCTGTTTATTTATTTTCCTTCACTTGATTTGGCATTGAATTCATTCACCTCGAATTCATCTTCCTTCTTACTACTTCCTCTGTTTATTTCTCAATCCTTAAATTCTATTGGTTAAACTGCTTGTTCCATTGTTCATCAAGGTCCCAGGCCCTGTTGCCCTTACTGCAACATTTTCAGCTCACACTTCCAGTAGCTATGTACAAAATGGTTAAAACCTAAAAGTTCACAAAATAGGTCAAACCAATAGGGCATGGTGTGAGTTGTCCGGCTCAGCAAATTTTGCTGTTATGTTGGGTAATTGCTACAAACTTTAGAAATAGGGGTGCGGTTCAAGATATGAAATGGAAGGCTTCACAGTTTATGTGTACTATTTTAGTAGAGAATGTTGGCCAATGCGGTTGACTGCCCTCTGAAATGGCCTAGCAAGCCTCTCAGTTGTATCAATCTGCTAAAAAGTCTAAACGGAATGGAACCAGATGGACCACCTAGCATCAACCTAGGCACTGGAAACGACAAAGGAAAACAGCCCTGTCTACCCTGCAAAGTCCTCCTTACTAACATCTGGGGGGCTAGTGCCAAAACTGGGAGAGCTGTCTCACAGACTAGTCAAGCAACAGTCTGACATAGTCATATTCATGAAATCATGCCTTACTGACAACGTCCCAGACACCACCATCATCATGCCTGGGCATGTCCTGTCCCACTAGCAGGACAGACCCAGCAGAAGTGGCAGCACAGTGGTATACAGTTGGGAGGGAGTTGCCCTGAGAATGCTAAACATTGACTCCGGACCCCATGAAGTGTCAAGGCATCAGGTCAAACATGGGCAAGGAAACCTCCCGCTGATTACCACGTACCACGTACCACCGCTCCCCACCCAACCACTCCTCCACCCCCCCCACCCCACCATTCCCAGCTGTTGAATCAGTACACTTTCATGTTGAAAACCAGTTGGAGGAAGCACTGAGGATGGCAAGGGCGTAGAATGTACCCTGGGTGGGGAACTACTACTGACCGGATAGCCGAGTCCTAAAGGACATAGCTGCTATACTGGATCTGCAGCAAGTGGTGAGGGAACTGACAAGAGGGAAAAATATACTTGACCTCATCCTCACCAACCTGCTTGCCACAGATGCATCTGTCCCTGACAGTATTGGTAGGAGTGACCACTGCACAGTCCTTGTGGAGATGAAGTCCCGTCTTCACATTGAGAATACCCTCCATTGTGTTGTGTGGCACTACCACCGTGTTAAAAGGGTTAGATTTCGAACAGATCTAGCAACTCAAGATTGGGCAACCATGAGGCGCTGTGGGCCATCAGCAGCAGCAGAATTGTACTCAATCACAATCTGTAACCTCATGGCTCAGCATATCTCCCACTCTACCATTACCACCAAGCCAGGGGATCAACACTGGTTCAATGAAGAGTGCAGAAGAATATGCCAGGAGCAGCACCAGGCATACCTAAAAATGAAGCATCATCCTGATGAAGCTACAACAAAGGATTACTTGCATGCCAAACAGCATAAGCAGAAGGTAATAGGCAAAGCTAAGTGATTCCACAACCAATGGATCAGATCTAAACTCTGCAGTTCTGCCACATCCAGCTGTGAACGATGGTGGACAATTAAACAACTCACTGGAGGAGGAGGCTCCACAAATATCCCGATCCTCAATGATGGAGGAGCCCAGCACATCAAAGCAAAAGATAATGCTGAAACATTCGCAACAATCTTCAGCCAGAAGTGCCGAGTGTATGATCTATCACAGCCTCCTCCGGAGGTCCCCAGCCAATTCGATTCACTCCATGTGATATCAAGAAATGGCTGAAGGCACTGGATACTGCAAAGGCTAGGGGCCCTGACAACACTCCATCCATAGTAATGAAGACCTGTGCTTTCAGAACTTGCCACGGTCCTAGCCAAGTTCCGGTACAGCTACAACACTGGCATCTACCTGGCAATGTGGAAAATTGCCCAGGTATGTCCTATACACAAAAAGCAGGACGATTCCAACCAGACTAATTTCTGCACCATCAGTCTATTCTCCATCATCAGTAAAGTGATGGAAGGGATCATCAACAGTGCTATCAAGTGGCACTTGCTTAGCAATAACCTGCTCTCTGGCACTCAGTTTGGGTTCCATCAGGGCCACTCAGCTCCTGACATCATTACAGCCCTAGTTAAAACATTGACAAAAGAGCTGAACTCCAGAGGTGAGGTGAAAGCGACTGCCCTTGACATCAAGGCAGCATTTGACCGAGTGTGGCATCAAGGCGCCCTAGCAAAACTGGATTCAATGGGAATCAGGGGGAAAAATCTCCGCTGGTTGGAGTCAAACCTAGCACAAAGGAAGATGGTTGTGATTGTTGGATGTCAATCATCTCAGTTCCAGGACATCATTGCAGGAGGTCCTCAGGGCAGTGTTCTCAGCTCAACCATCTTCAGCTGCTTCATCAATGACCTTCCTTCCATCATAAGGTCAGAACTGAGATGTTCACTGATGATTGCGCAATGTTCAGCACCATTCGTGACTCCTCAGATACTGAACCAGCCCATGTTCAAATACAGCACGGTCTGGACAATATCCAGACTTGAGCTGACGTGTGGTGCAAATGTTACTTGCCACTTAAGTGCCAGGCAATGATCATCTCCAATAAGAGAGGATCCAACCATCGCCCCTTAACTTCAATGGCATTACTATCACTGAATCCTCCCACTATCAACAACCTGGGGGTTACCTGGAACTGCCTCCCTAACAGCACTGTTGGTATACCTACATCACATGGGCTGCAGCGGTTCAGGATGGCAGCTGACCACCACCTTCTCGAGGGCAATTAGGGATGGGTAATAAATGCTGGCCTAGCCAGCAATGCCCACGTCCCATGAATGAATTTTTAAAAATTGATATGGATGCCCCAGGTATATCAGAGTCAGATTTACAGAGAGTCCAATTGATATTTGAGGGGGTGGTTGATTGAAAAAACAAATGCTGGACTACAGGGAAATACTGGAACTACTGATTTACTCCTGCAGAGAGTTGGATTACCCATGAAGGGCCAAATGGCCTCCTTCCATGCTGTAACCATTTTACAATGCTATGATTCTATGATATGAAGGCAAACAGTTTTTGGGACCACCCAGATGGACCACAGAGTCTTTGCTGTTCCTGTGTTTTAATATGTTCCAACTAGTTTGTTAAATATTATGACAGAATACATTTATTTCTAACAAAATCATATTTAAATGCCTGATTATAGTGCGACTGAAATAACATATTGGAAATCTTATTAAAATTCCTGGAGAATCTCATGGGATTTCTATAGATTTTTGGAAGCAATAATATGGAATCTTATAGAACAATTAAAAAGAGCTAAGGGGCTTTTAGGATTATAGTTATGTTCATTAATATTATGTTGTGCCTAATGCTGATTTACCCAGCTTTGGGTGATATCATAAAAATGTCTTCAAATTTAAGGAAGAAGAAATCTGAAGGAATATCCATAATGAAATGTTCTGCTTCCTTTAATGTGAGTGCTATTTTAATGAAGCTCCTCTGACGGATTACTAATGTATAACTTTTTTATGTTGTGGGACAAAGCTGTCTGTTCTGATGATTGACATGGGCCGACATTATGATGTGGTTTTGGAAATGAGCCCACTGTGGCTCTTCTGAGGCAAGTTTCTGAATTAGTGCTGCCCTCCAAGTGCAGTGGAGCCTTTTTAACCCCACTCATTGGTATTCTAGTGTACTGTTACTGAATGACTTTTTAATGGCTTTGGCATCTCGGCTGGTACCCCTGACACATTACTCAGCAGAAGAATTCAAATGAGATTCTGAAAATAAGCAGCACTGAATACAGAAATTAGAACAAGGCAACACAATTAATGAGCATACTGTTAATTCAAATATATCATGTTGTGTTATCCCAAACTTACAGGTTTAAAAGTGGCAAATACAAATATACACAGCCAGTAAATTATTATAATATTAATGTTTAACAAGGTTTTCAATATTTGCAGTGAGCTATGAAGTCATGCTTTTAAAATGTTAGAGAGTCACAAATAAAATAATTTCTTCAGAACAAACAAGATTCAAATTCAACAGCAGAATTTTACAGTCTGTAGGTGTGGCAAAAGTTATTTTAACCACTTCTGATGTTTAGATTCTGGATGGAACCAAAATTTATAAAAGCTAAAGGATTAACTGTGAGCAGCAGCATTCTAAATTCAAGTGTGATTTGCGAATCCATTTACACTGGAGATCCAATTCAGCTCAGATCACAGCTTCAAACTGAATTTGATTTCCCCAGTGCTTTTGTTACACCTGTGTTCCATACTACAACATGGGTTGGATGGTATCAAATGAATGATAAATGCATTTGCCATTCAGCGGTGCAAATACCCTTGGATTTTAACAAACTCTTACACACCAACCTGATTTAAATCGATCTGATTTTGAGTCTACTTTAAAATGATATTTAAAGTCAAGGCATTTTTACACTCTATAGCCCTGATTTTAAGTTGGGGAGAGCATGGGAATGGTGTGACACTTGCTTGTCAATGTGAGGCCCAGACCATTTTAACTCTTCAGCTTCATTTAAATGCATTTGGTATGACTGCTGCCCAAACTGGTATTATATCACAGAATCACTTCTAATGTTGAATATCAAGCCAAAGAAACATTCTGCCTATCACACAAATGAGTAATATGGTATATGAATTTCAGTGCCAGTGTGTTGCTAGGTTTGTAGGCCGTACGTCCCAAAGACTGGTAGATCATATCAAACAGCATGTCCCAGCCGCTGTTCACAATGGCTTACGTACAAACCGTACCCAACCAGCCTGTGCTTGCAAAACTCAAAACACAATGCCCAACATCAGATGTGATTCCACAATTTGACAACATTTGCTAAATAATCCTCAATGTGCTAAGAATTACGCTCACAACCAATTTAAGATTGTCAGTTGGGTTTGCAGCATTTGCATGTGCTGGAAGCTACGTACATTAACACAGGCAGACAGAAAGAACATGTACACACATTGCATCTGTTTCAGCCAAACAGCTTCATTGACTCATTCCTCAGTGCAATGCCTTGACCAATCAGGGTCAAGCTGCCTTGTTTAAATTTCAAGCAACGCTTAGCAGCTAACTGTCAGTCACCCATCATTTTTTTTATTTGTTCATTGCTAGGCCAGCATTTATTACCCATCCCTAGTTCAGAGGGCATTTAAGAATCAACCATATTGCTGTGGGTCTGGTGTCACATGTCGGCCAGACCAGGTAAGGATGGTAGATTTCCTTCAGTGAACCAGATGGGTTTTTACAACAATGGTTTCAAGGACTTTCAAGGACTTTTAATTCCAGATTTTTATTGAATTCAAATTCCACCATCTGCCATGGCAGGATTCGAACCTGGGTCTCTGGATTACTAGTCCAGTGACAATACCACTACGCTATCGCCTCCCTCTGATTGGTGCATTCTCCATGGTAACACCTCAGAGTCCACTTGCCAATCAATCAGCACTCTTCTTATACAGTATGATTTGCTGTTCCCTTTACAATTGGTATTCTTGCGAATTGTCCTGATGAGTGCAAGGCGAAAAGCTTCAACATGTCTCTTTTTTCAACAAAAATACTTATTGCTTTGGAACATCCTGAGGTCATGAAAGGTACAATCCTAATCATTGTCTCATGGGCTTTTTCCCATTGGAGTCAGGGATCAGGGATCGGGATTAATCTTGATGTTGAGATTCCTGCCTCCAGCAGGCAGGATCTTCATGTCTTGGAACGTGGATCAGCCTTGAGATAGACCAGCCACCTCCAGCGACAAGTCAGAGCTAGAGAGAGAGGCAGAAGTCGAGGTGGGCCAATACCTAAGTGGCCAGGTGAAAAGGCCCGCCTCCATCCACAGAAATATTGGCCTGGTTACCTCTGCCCCTGATGGTGGGCAGAAGTAATGTTCTTGCCCAGTTTATTGGTCTGTTTGTAAATAGTGGCCCAAATCTTCCGGTCTCTGGACCATCAGAGATGGGATGTACACTTGGAGATGCATGTCAGATCCCTGCGGAAGTCCTGACACACACGTATGTATGGAAATTGTCCAGGAAGTTTAAACTTCTGATGGGTTGATTCCCTGCTGCCCTGGACCCTCCATGAGTGTCTCTGACCCTGAGCCCAGGGCGGAGACTTGGGCCAGATACATGGGACTTACTTGCATACTTACCTGCATACTTACCCTGGAAATGTTAGACAGTTTAGTATCTGGTATAAAAATGGTTAGCCAGAGTAATTCAACTGAGCAACAAAACCAACGCTGCCATCACCCCCATCATCCCCTCTGACCATCCAACTACCTCACCAACCTGATCCGACTATCAACTTCGAACACCACCTGACTACTTCCTGATCAGACTCGACTATCCCCTCACAGGTCTATCCCCCAGACCAGACCTGACTATCCCCTGAAAACCCGACAAACCCCATCGACCAGACTTGGCTACCCTCCGACCACACGACTACCCCCTAAACTCAACCTGACCTGACCAACACCCAACTAGAGCCAACTTCCCCCCAACCTGACCTGACCTGACTATCCCCAAACCGACTCTCACTAACCCATCTACCCACCGCACACACCCACCAATTCACTCACTCACCCACTCACCCATTCAACTATTCACCTACTCACTAACCCACACTCATTCAGCAAAAGACTTGAAAACCTTAATAACTTACCGAATATGGCAGCTACTGTTGTAAAAAGGGGGCAAGCCCTCTCCTTCCCCTGACTCTCCTACACTTGATGCAGTTCCCCTGGAGTGCCTGTGCTGCCTATTTCTGCTTCAGCCAGGATCAGAAGATACAGCTGAAAATAGGCAGTTCCGTCAGGTCGAAGAAATCTTTGCAGGCAGTGGCAATGGCCCTCACATCCTCCCTAAAGTATTAACAGAGCTAAGCAATCCCACAATTGTTCAGATCAAAGCTCTGAAGTCCTGCCACATCCAGTCACAAATGTCGGTGGACAATTAATCAACTAACCGGATAAGAGGGTCCCCATCCTTAATATCTCCATCCTTAATAATGGGGGAGTCCAGCACATCAGTGAAAAAGACAAAGCTAAAGCATTTGCAACCAGCTTCAGCCACAAGTGCCAAGTGGGTGATCTATCTTGGCCTCCTCCTGAGGTCCCCGGCATCACAGATGCCAGTCTTTAGACAAGATGATTCACTCAAAATGGCTGAAGACACCGTAACTGCAAAGGCTACGGGCCTTGACAATATTCCGGCAACAATACTGAAGACTTGTGCTCCAGAATTAGCAGTGCCCCTAGCCAAGCTAGTTCTACCACAGCTACAACATTGGCATCTACCTGACAATGTGGAAAATTGCCCAGGTATGTCCTATCCACAAAAAGCAAATCCAACCTGGCCAATTACCACCCCCATCAGTCTCCTCACAATCATCAGCATAGCAATGGAAGGTGTCGTCGACAGTGCTATCAAGTGGCACTGACACAGCAAAAATATGCTCACTGATGCTCAGTTTGGGTTCCGCCAGGGGCATTCAGCTCCTGACCTCATTACAGCCTTTGGTCCAAACATGGACAAAATAGCTAAACTCAAGAGGTGAGGTGAGAGTGACTGCACTTGGCATCAAGGCAACATTTGACTGAGTGTGGCATCAAGAAGCCTGGCAAAATTGAAATCAGTGGGAATCAGGGGATAATTCTCCATTGCTTGGAGTCATACATGACACAAAGTAAGACGATTAAGGTCATTGGAGGCCAATCAGCCTAGCCCCAGGACATCGCTGCATGAGTTATTCAGGGTGGTGTCCTAGGCCCAACAATCTTCAGCTACTTCAGCAATGACCTTCCTTCCATCATAAGGTCAGAAGTGTGGATGTTTGCTGATGATTGCAATGTTCAGCACCATTCAGAACTCCTCAGATACAGAAGCAGTCCATTCCCACATTAGGCAAGTAGTCAGTAAGACCAGGACAACATTCAGGCTCGGGCTGATAAATGGCAAGTAATGTTCATGCCACAGGAGTGGCATGTAACCACCATCTCAACAAGGAAGATCTAACCATTCTGCCTTGACATTCAAAGGCATTACCACCACTGAATCCCCCACTATCAACATCTTGGGGTTATCATTGACTTGACACTTAACCGAACCAGCCAAATAAATACTGTGGCTACAAGAGCAAGTCTGAGGCTGGAAATCTGGCAGCAGGTTACTCATTGACTCCCCAAAGCCTATCCCCCATCTACAAGACACAAGTCAGGAGTGTACTGGAACACTCTCCACTTGCCTGGATGACTGTAGCACCAACAACACTCAAGAAGTTCAACATCCATCCAGGACAATGCACCCTGCTTGCTCAGCACCCCATCCACCACCTTCAACATTCACTTCCTCCACCACCAATGCACGGTGGCAGCAATGTGTACCATATACAAGGTGTACTGCAGCAACTTGCCAAGGCTCCTTCAACAGCACCATCCAAACCCATCACCTCTACTACATAGAAGGTCAAGGACAGCAGATGCATGGGCCTGGTTTGTCAGGGCACCGAGGTTCTCACCACCCTCCTGGTGAAAAGTCAGGGACAAGCATGCCCCTGCCCTGGTGGCTCATTTATTGCTCAGAAGGGCATTAATTGCTTTAAAGAATTTTCCTTCTGGGGAGGAAATCCCTCTTCCGAGAGCTGACAGTCAATCATGGTCAGCATCTCTATCAGGAGTGGTGGTCAGTGCTGGGACAACAATGGGCCCCAACACTGAGGAGCTGGAGTTAAAGGTAAAATGGTGGTGGTGGGTGGTGGGTGGCGGGATCGCTGGGACCAAGCTAGAAAGGTGGGGACCAGAAGTAGGACAGTCTGGGCGAGAAACTGGGGTGGGGAGAGAAACGACCTGTGGAGGGCCCTCCAATAGGCCCAAGGGGTGTTAAGGAGACACTGCCTCCCCCTCCCCCTACTTGCCACCAGCCCTCATACTACTCTGTATTGTTACAGAAATGAAGTTTGCAAGGTTGTTATATTTTGGGATTGTCCCTTTAATTTAGGATAACGTGAGGAATGAAGTGGGTCATGTGAGCTGTAATAAATTCAGCCTGACAACAACTTGGGTGGGTTGTTGAAGGTTAAAAGGAGAGCCAGGTTGTCTTACTGGGAAGAAGGTGTGAGATATTTACACCTGTAAACAATGATCAGGGCAGCTGTGCTGACAGTGGATAGATTGTTAGCCTCCAAATTACAGGGAGTTGTTGGGAATGACAGGTTTTGTAAATGGTTAAATTTTAAACTGTCTATTTAGTTTCAAGATAGAATAGAGTTGGGGTTTAAAGGATAAGCATTTCTACCTAGATACAAGACCCACATGACTCACATTGCCATGGAGAAGAGCTTTGAGAAGGGAAGAGTACATTGCAAGCCATTGTAGTATCGTGTTACAGGTCGATCTACGGGTAGACTCGGGAAGAATCAGGTAGAGTGAGAGCAGAGAGATAGAAGCAGCCAGTTTCTAATGTTTGCCACGCAGAATGTTGGTTCACACTCGAATTGAAGAGACCAAGTTTGCGAAGATTTAAACAAGGCGGGAAGATTCATCTAGCTTTGGCTAGAAAGAGAAACATTCAGGATAACCCTCACTGTGAAAGTCAGTTCGGGGATTAGGAGAAATATGGCTGGGAAAGGAAAAAGGAAGCAAACCATCAAGAGTTGAGAATATCTTTGGACTTGTTCCTAGAGATTAAAGGAAAAGAGTCAAGTATAACCATGGATGGGGATTTTCTCTCAATTTAAAAATTAAATAGGGGATCTTTTGTGTAGTTTAGAGTATAAATTGCCTATTGAATAGAGTTTAGACAATGTTGCTTGTAGTTTGATAATTACAGGAAAAGTCTTAAAATTTGAAATCCTGTCATGTGATCCTTCCAGTCAACTAAAGGAAATTCAAATATTTTTCTAAACGGTATCAGTCTCTACAAGGAATAGAATGGTATTAAATTCCATCTGCCACGTACCTGCCGATTCTGGTAGCCTTTGTCCAGTTGCAGTTGATTGAAATCATCCCCACTGTTTGCCACTCCTCCAATATCATCATATTGGTCCTAGCACTGACCCTTGGGGAACACCGCTGTCTACCATCATCCAGTCTGAAAAACAACCATTTACCATGACTCGCTGTTTTCTGTCCTTAAGCCATGCGAGTGTTTCATTCCTTGCTTTCTTGTACTCTGTGCCTTTGATGGGCATTTTCCATTTTGCAGTCTAGGTTTGGTGGGGGGCCAGGATAGTCGGCAGGACGGGCTTTCATGCTCAATCTTCCACTTTAATGCTGATTAACTATGCATCGGTGAGCTGCTCACGGAATTACGTGGCGGGCAGGGCACTGATTCATCAGCCCACCGTTACCTCATGAGGCCGATGTTTCTGGCACCATATTTAAGCTGCACCCAAACCCACATTCATTCTCTGCAGCTGTGTGGCGTGGCCATACAACAAGTCCTCCAGGAGATACAAGCCCTCCATGCCTCAATTCAGCCACGACTCCCTGGTGATTCTCCTCTAGGCTGAGCCCAAAGGCTGAGAGGCCCTCTTCCCAAGGGATGGAAGCAGGAGGGCAACCAGCCTGACCTCATCGACCTGGGAGGAGATCGCCAGGGAGGTCTGTGCCCATGGCACATAGAAAAGAAATGGGCAGCATTGCAGGAAGAGGATGAATGATCATGCCAGGGTAGGTCTACCTTCTAATCACTGTAGACTCAACTCTCATAAGGGCATCCAGCACTCTAGGGTTCCAGTCCACAGGGATCTCAAGCACTATTAGTAGAAGGGACATCTGCCCTGAGTGCCTCAGACACACTTTAACATCACCACCATGTCATGTATCATCCTGCACACTCAACATCTTCTGCCCTTCCTTGGGGGCGGGGGGGGGGGGGGGGGGGGGGCACAGTACATACAGCAGCCATGCACACTTCCCAACTTCTCTTTCATCTGTTCTCATCACATTCCATTCCATTTGTCTTCATACAGCCAAAGCTGGTCCACGAGAGGGAGAGATCCCAGACTGGTGGAGGAACACCTGAAATACAAGAGCTGATTCCATTCAAGGAGGAGGCAGCTGAGTTGACAGGGAGGACAGGGATCGCTCCTGTAGTGAAGGCGAGATTAGCCTTCCCCCAGCAAACCAGTATGGATCAACCCTCCATTAGTTAAACACAGGTAACATTCACAGTGAGTTAAATGTAATGTTGGATTCTGCTGAGTCAGGAAGAGATTCTATCTTCTCTCTCTCTCCCAGGCACCAGCAGGGGCAGGCCGAGACAACCCTCCAGCCAGCCCCTCAGCCCCAGCTCCCAAGCCACCTCAGATCATATTCTGAGTACCCACTAGGTGTGGAGCCGTCACTGTGTTCACCTGCACCCTCCACCAGCCCAGATCACACACCTCGGTGGGTCCTAGATCTAGATGAGGATCGGTTCATTCTCTGGAGAACACCTCACAGACACGTCTCCCCAGCAGGCG
The DNA here is from genome assembly GCF_964194155.1 of Cetorhinus maximus. Classification (NCBI taxonomy): domain Eukaryota; kingdom Metazoa; phylum Chordata; class Chondrichthyes; order Lamniformes; family Cetorhinidae; genus Cetorhinus; species Cetorhinus maximus. The sequence continues at coordinate 79,212,487 of NC_135889.1, forward strand.
GAGGCAGTGACAACCAGGTTTCTGGCACTTGGAGGACTGCTTGGAGAACAGGCCCCTGCTGAGTCCAAGTTGGATGATGAGCCTCTGTAGTCGGCCATTGCACACATGCTGGAGATGCAAAGACAGGCAGGGGAACCTCAGGCAGAGTTGCCTGAGGTAGTTACCCGACTAGAAGGGAGGATGGAGAAGTCTGGCCACATTCTCTCTGATGTCGTGACTCCAGCGTGTGAGAGCATTGAGGGCTCCATGGGAAGGGTGGCAGCCGCCTTGGAGACCATAGTCCAGCAGTTTCTACCAGATTTGCGCACAGGCCTGCACTCCATCACTCTAGGCAGAGGTGGGATCCATCAGCGGCTAAGGGAATGGGGGACGGGGCACCTCCACCTCCTTCCAGGTGCCCCTTTTCCTCAGAGAGTCAAAGGGTGAAGGACCATCTGCCAGACATCTCCAGGGCCAACCGCACAGGAGAATCCAAGGGTGTCCAGCTGTTCCCAATCCCCTCTGCCTGTGACTCAGCTGCTCAAGATGAGGAGGGTGCCCAGAGAAGAAGACCCAAAGCAGGCCAGTGCCCCCCAGATCCTAAGCCTCCAGAGGATGCACCCCCCAACCCCCGACCCCCTAGGTCATCTCAGACAACAGGGCATAGCAGTCAGCAGGCTGTCTCCATCTCTGCTGTGGATGTCAAGGATGTACATAGACATAGCTGTAGAATATGTAAAGTTAAGAACTCATGGTTGGACACTGGTGGCACAGGTGCTCATTCTAATGCTCCCTTGTCGTGACTTTATTTGATTTTATGACACACTGTCTCAGGATATGAAAACCTCTTGCATCTGATTCCATGTGCCGTCTTATTTCAACGGTGACCTAAGCTCCCACTCCTCGATGGTCTGCCTTTGTGTCCCTCAGATTCATGTTATGTTTAGCAGTCATGTTAGTCACTTGCCCTTTGTGTCATCTAAGGGAGATGTGTCAACCCCGAGCCTGAAAATGCATATAGATAGAGAAATGGTCTTTTAGATCTTGAAGCACACTGTTGAATAATGTGTGCTCCTGTGTCTTAGAGGGTGACACCTAATGTGGCATCAGGACTGTGCCATCTCTGTTGTGAATGTGAAAGCACACTTCCTGGATGCATTCAGTTCACTGCAACCAAACCAAAATCTAAATAGCTGCTTAAAAAGTCACCTGCTGGTGGCAATGACTGCACAATGTGCAGTTGACTAAGGTTGCGTGCTGTTGTGCTGATTTTCACATTGCACAGGCGCCACATGCAGCATTGGGTACAGACCGTTCCAATGCTGATACCTTTGTGATCATTGAGGGTTACTGGTTCCAGGCTGAAAGATGAGCCTGCTTAAGATGTTTACGTTTGGAAAGGATTCCTGATTACTTCCATGACTCTTGGGGGGACAGGCTAAGTGTGCACTTGTCACCTTGTGTAGACCTTACACCACCTGGAACCTAGTGGCAGTGAGCGTGTCATGGGCACGTCTTCCGCATCGTGCCACTGCGATGGTATCCTCATGCAGAAAGTCTCTATCCTGGCCCTCTTCAGATTCGGCCCTTCCAAGTCCTTCTCGTCCAAGGAAATCTCTGTCTCCTCCATGTCTCCCTCTGGCAGTGATCTCCCCTTTGAAGCGCCAGGTTGTATAGTGCACATCAGGCCACAATGATGTAGGACACACTCTATGGAGAGTACTGCAGAGCCCCGCCTATGGGACCAAACATCGGAAGCACATTCAGAATGCCACAGAATGCGTCATGTAATATCTCTCCTCCAAGGCGACTTGAGGATAACGCACGGATGTCAAAAGCCGTGTTATAAGCGGCTACCTGTTGTAAGGGTGGCCGAATTGCTACTATTGATAATAGAGTTGATCTGCACACACTTCTTGGGTTGAAACATTAAGTTTATTTACAGTATACGCAGGAGCAACTATGCATGTGCTTTCAACTCCCCAACTCTATCTCTACACTGACTCCTAAGGTAGCCTGTACTACTCACTTGTTGGTTGCTAGACTCCTGAGGTAGCCTGTGTTACTCTCCTAATGGTTACTACAGATCATGTGATCTTCCTTAACAAGCATTATTCTTAAAGGTACATTACATACTAAATACACCATAATTACTGGAGTGCCCCTTATCACCCAGCAGCCAGCCCTGTAAGCACTGTGGGCCCTCAAAGATCTGAGGCACTTGGGAGTGCCTCAGGATGTAGGAGTCATGAGAACTCCCAGGGAACCTGGCACAAACATACATGATATCCTTCTGATGGTCGCACACCAGCTGCAGTTGAGGGAGTGGAATCCTCTCCTCTTTATGATCCTCTCCTCTTTATGAAGATCAGTGGCTGCTGCCACAGAGCTCTCAGAGTGACACGTGTGCAATCAATGGCAGCCAGCACTCATGAGAAACCGGAGATCACCGCAAATCCCAGAAATCTAACGGCCTGACTGGCTTCATCCATTGTGAACTGGATGTAATGATGTGCCTTACTACAAAGGGCATCCGTAACTTCCCTTATACGTTTATGTGTGGAGGACTGAGAGATGCCACATAGATCTCCAGTGATCCCTGGAACGAGCTGCTTGCAAAGAAATTGAGTGCGGCAGCCACCTTTTGGAGGGAGTTGAGCACGGCCAAGTGATTTCAGACTCCCCCAAGGCTCTGTCAGGCTGCTGCATTTGGACTTGAATACACCATTGCCTTGCACTTTTGGAATCTTGGGAAGCCTTGTGCCCTGGAAGCCACCGTTATTCCACAGTATGATATGCAGGGTCTCATGGAACAACTTGCATATGGCACATGTCCTGCTGCCATAATCCCTTAGTGGTGTGATCCCTCTTCCCTTCTCACATTCCTCTGGCTGCAACAGGCTCAATGACACCAACTCAAACGTGACCCCAAGTCCTAGTGCGTAATCATGTCAAAGCACATCATGATTTAGGGTTCCCAATGAATTACCTTTTCAATAAGTCATTACTGTTTTCAGCTGAGCATGGAGCTCAAATGCCCCTCCCCTGCAAATGTTTTCTCAGGGTCTTTTTTTAACTGTGTCATTCCACTGCGCGGTCAATATGGCGGTGCTGGACTTTTACTTTGAGACCAGCTTCCAGCCTCCCCCCTGTCACCATGAAAGTTCCTTCGATTCTCCTGGAACCCCATGATGTCACTCTCCAGCCTCCCCCAGTAACCCTGGAGCCCATTGTAATCCATGGACATTCCTGTCTTCCCCCTTTGAACCCATCACTGTCCCTATGCCCCATGTGGACCTCACCCCTCCCCATCTTAAGGCCCCATCTGTCATCTAGAGACTACCCCCAACAGAGCTTCAAGTACTCCCACCCCCAGCCCTGTAATATGTGTTCTCCATCTAGAGGCTGTGGATGCCTCCCCTGACTCTAACAATGCCATCTTCAGCCTAGTACCAGGCCTCACACCCCCTGAACCTCCATGTGTGAGGCACTGAACACGCCCTACACACCATTCTATGCACCATCCCCACAGACGGGACAGGCCTCCCCCCTCTCTGGACATGGACCATGCATAGGCCTGTGGCATTGACTGACTTTGATTTCCCACCCCAACAATATGCTCTGAAGAGACACGACTACTTGAGTGACTGCCACTTTCCTTCCCTGTTCCACAAAATCATGAGTCTCTGTGCACCCCCTCTCTCTTGTGCTCTAACCTCCCCCCTCATCCAGTCATGAGTCTGTGGGAACCCCATCCCTCACATGTTCTAACCCCTCTCACCCAGTCATGAGTCTCTGTGACCCCCCTCCCTCATGTGTTCTAACCCCGCCCCAATTATGAGTCTGAGTGAACCCCCTCCCTTTCATCCAAAACTAAACCCCCCAGCCCCCTAATGAGTCTCTATCCACTCCTTCCATGCTGGGCTCCAGTTACCCCAATCCCAGTCATTCCTCTGCCTGCCTTTCCCTCACTCGCTCCACAACAGTCTCTCCATGTACAGTGCAGCCCTGTCTGTGCCCCACAACAGTCTCTCCAGGTAGAGTGCAGCCCTGCCTGTGCCCCACAACAGTCTCTCCAGGTAGAGTGCAGCCCTGCCTGTGCCTCACAACAGTCTCTCCAGGTAGAGTGCAGCCCTGCCAGTGCCCCACAACAGGGTGTCCAGGTAGAGTGCAGCCCTGCCTGTGCCCCACAACAGTCTCTCCAGGTAGAGTGCAGCCCTGCCTGCGCCCCACAACAGTCTCTCCAGGTAGAGTGCAGCCGTGCCTGTGCCCCACAAAAGTCTCTCCAGGTAGAGTGCAGCCCTGCCAGTGCCACACAACAGTCTCCCTGAGTACCATGCCGCCCTGCCAGCCCACTCCACCCTGGTCTCGCCTGAGAGAACAGCTTTGCCAGTAGTCAGAAGTCAGACAGCAACAAGAGATGGCAGCATTGAGGTGAAAGGTAGGCGAATGCTGTGTATACGCACCTCAAATTCACGAGTGAAGTAAAGGTGTGCATGCCACTTTTATCCAGTCGTAAACCTGCCAATGTGGTACTCGATTAGGGGGGAGAGCATGATTCCAGCAACTTGCGTTTGTAATGAGTAGTCATGACACACTAATGCACATAAATGGGGTTTCCGACATGGATCAGTGGGAAAGTTGACCCACCATTAGGCCACCATTAAAACCCTGAGGGGAAAATTCCAACTATTATTCCCACGAGCAGATATTGGCCTCGCCCAATTTTGCATTTCCACCCACCACGATTCCCACCACAGGTGGGAATGGAAAATTCCATCCTTTATTTCTGACATTCAGAATACTATTGGCCTTAATTACAGCTTGATGTATCTACACTCGCTGGAAGGACTCAATCCAAGGTAAGTAAAATAAATAGGTAAGTTTTTGACCAAAATGATAGAAATTTCTTGATGAAGACAGCAAGATGGAAATAGGCAAAAACGTATTCCAGGAAATAAGTGAACCAGGAAGTGTGAGCACATAGAAGATATTCAATTTATTAGTGGTAGATCTGTGGTGTTGTCCACAAAGTTTGAAAAATATTGTTTAGTATTAAATATGTTGTCTTTGTACGGTGTGATGCTATTAGGTTTCATGAGCAGGGCCTGTGTGTATTGGCTGAAACTGTTGATTGTTGTCTTACGCCACTAGTTTTTGAGCCACTATATTAACTATTTGGTCTTGGCCTTTGTGTGTACAGGGACATATGAAGTGTGTTAATATGCATTACAATCTATTTGTGTATTGTGTTAACTATGATAAAGTAAAGGTGTTAACTTGACAAATTGGTTTACCAGCGTGGCATATGGCTGATACCTGTTACTTGCAGATCTTGGCAATGGTGTCACCTCGGAGATTGGTGTCCTGCACTGGGGTACTATGTGGAGGTTTATGGATTCCCTCCATTCACGTTGTGGTTCTGGGAATTTAAATTAGTTATAATGCCGAGGCTGTAAACTGCTTGTTATTTCAGGGATTGGCATGTTATTTGATCCTGTGGTGAGGCTCCAGCTATTGGGTGCTGTGTGAGGTTTGTTGCAAAAGTGCCACTTCACTTGTGATTGAAATAGCACAAACAGTCGGATAAGACTATTAAAGTTGAGAGCAGCAATGGGGAAAAGAACCAAAGGCCAAGAGATGATGAGAAGGTAAATAAAGGACGCAGAGAGATGGAACAGTGGAAATGACAATGAGAGAGTCACAAAATGTTAGCAGAACTAAATAAGGAGGTAGAAAGTGTGAAGTTGGCAGGGAAAGATGGCTTTGTCAGCAGTGGGAGTGTAAAGTAAGAGCAGTGGGGGGAGAAAGCAACAAATATACATGACGGGAGATCAGGGAAGTGAAATGCCAGGTGCAGCTCCAGGCACCAGCAAATTGCTGGATGGGAGAAAGGCAGGAAAGAGGGTTAAAATATGGCAATAAAAGAATGTTTTGCTAAGATTTGTGTTATTCACTACAATGCTTAATTTCATGATGAACTGTACCTTTTGAACAAATTGAAACCTCTATTCAATGTTCCTTCTTGGTTTCTGAAATAGCTACCATAGTACTGAAAAGATTAATGTAACAACGTCCTTGGTTTGATAGTGAAGCACTTACTGCTCAACGCACACAAGGGAAACTTTTCATACCTGACCAATTATTTCCTAAACTGAAAATTCTATGGCAATTGTCCATTCAATACAATTGGTGGTGAAGATAAACTGTTGTGCTAGAATGTGCCATTAATGATAAGTCAATCAATTATTAGACAAATGGAAAAATAACACAAAAGGAAATGTGCAAATACTTGTGTTTTTGATTTTGATCCCTCCTTTTTTCCACCATTTTCCTAAATACATTAACCTTTTTTCAATTAAGGGTCCGTGATTACTAACAACTCTTTGATTTTTCTCCCGTGTTTGTGAGCCCTGACTGTTGAGTATTGAAAAGGCATCTAAAATTGGAACCATTACAATTGACCCTGAGTACTGTACTGTACTAATGTCCACGCAAGTGCTCTGTCTAGTATAAATCACTGAACAGTGATCAGAATTGCAAACCTTGACTGTTTTCTTTCTTCCCCAGAGAAAGAAATTGAAGATAATTCCCCCATTCCCCCAATCCTGATACCATCCCTGATACTGGCTGTGTGAACACATTTGGCACCAAGCTCAGTATCTCAGGCTCCACCATGCAATGCATTTGCTCTCTGAGCCATTCAAGGAGTGGCGCAAAATATGTTAACTTTCCAAAATCAGTCATTTGTAGCTAATCTTCTGATTTGCACCATAACTAGCTACAGGTACCTGCCAACAATTACATGTTTGTCAAATAATTCATGTATGTGTAGTATTAATTCCAAAGAAAGCAGATTATGATTAAGATTTATGAAAAGTCAATAATGCTTTGCAAGAAGTCACTCTGGAATAAAAAGCTGAGCATGCATAATGAACCTCTGCCATGCAAACATTCCATTATTTTAATGTGCTCTGGGATTGATTATATGTGATAACATCATATGTACAAGGACATTAAGTAAAATTACTCCATAGTCACTTTGCTCACCTTTGATATGATAATGGAGTTTGTACAGTATTAATTTAAACTAAGCCTAACCCTTGAAAACTTTCTGACAGGTAAGAGATGGAAAGTTTACATAACTGGGAGCAATGCTTTTAGATTCATCCGAGGCTTTTATTTTCCCTTCCAGAAACAATACAGATTTTATATGACTGCAGCTCTACCACATTTTCTAACTTGTTACTATAGCGTAAGTGGTCAGTGCTAGACCAGTAAAGGTTTTATTCAATGACTCGCTGGACCAGAATTTTGAAAGTATAGTCAGATGATCACTTTGGATCCAATTTTGTGGCATTTTTTTGCAGAATAATTCATATGAATAATTCCATAAAAGTATACTTCACAAACATACACACACATTTGCACAAAAGATATATAAATGTACTATTAGTTTAGTGACGATGAAGCATACAATAGCTAAATAGATTATCCTGATTACACTACAAAGTAATTCAACTGCATTTCGCCTCATGTCACAGCGTATGGCATAGCTCATGTTCTAGGTTTCTTGTTACATTATAAAAGCCACTGATGAACCTAAAAGCATTGCTCCAAGTTGTATAAACTTTCCATCTCTTACCTGTCAGAAAGTTTACAAGGGTAAGGTTTAGTTTAAATTACTACTGTACAAACTCTACTATCATATCAAAGGTGAGCAAAGTGACTATGGAGTAATTTTACTCAATATCCTTGTATATATGATGCCACTACATATAATCAATCCAAGGGCACATTAAAATAATGTGTGAATGCAGACCTGAACAACATCAGAGTCAATCATCCAGTCACAGTGCATACCAGTGTAACTCACAGCATCATCACATGCCTATCAATCTTGACTTCTTGTTTTGGTGGCTCTAAAGTAAGAACTGCAAACCTTAGGCCTCTATCCTGAGTCATTCTAGGTATGAGTATAAATGCAGTTTAACATGAGCTCAGTCTGAACATATGCTTTCATTCCAGTCACCAGAAAGTCACATGTTTAATTCATTGTAGCCTAAGCAATCAAAATTGTGCTTTGAACAGCAAAGTGAAAAGTCAAAAATCTGTATTTTATCTTCTGAATATCACAAACAGGAGAGATTATAGAAGCCCCTCAAACCCTTTAGTTTGGTCCGTCTCTAAACTACAAATGTAATTATGTGTAAAGCAGATTTTCATCTCACCATCATGAGAGTTTTGTTGTGTAAATCTGGAAATTTGGGCCTGACCTGAATGCAGAGCACAGTAGAGTGAAATATTTCCATTGAGGTAGGTCAGGTATGCATGAGGATAAGATGACAATAGTTGAGGCCAATTAAGAATTTAGAAAATGGAGCAGAATCTCAATTAAGAATCGGTCAGGTAATCAATATCATTTGCTATCTGCAATGCCTAAGATCCAGGATTGGCCATTAATCTTCAACAAGTACATGGTAAAAATGAATTCTAAAAAATAATGGGCCGAATCTTCTAAGGAGTGACAATCACTGTCGGTTCGCCGTTCTGCTCCTATTTTTTAACACTAAGATGGAGCTCTGCACTTCTGGCCTAGACTTCTGAAATGAGCCTCTTCAGAAATGTGAAGCATACCTATTCTGGGAGTCCTCCTTCATAGTGCAGGTTTGTCGAGGGAAGCCAAGCCATGCCCCCTTTTTATGGCACTAGCTACCATATTTTGGTAAGTCCTCATTCACTAACATGCTAAAAAACTTTGGGAGGTTTAAATAGCTTTTCAATGTATTAGTAAATGATGTGAGTGGAGTAAGTGGGTAAGTTGGTAGGGTGGTAGAGTGGGTAGGGTGCCAATTGGGTAGGTTGACAGGATAGGGTGGCAGGGTGGTAGGTGGTAGGTAGCAAGGTGGATAAAGTAGCAGGGTGGATAGGGTGGTGAGGTCAGGTCGGGGGAGGCGGAGGGTGGAGGAGTCAGAGGGTCAGGGGGTAGGGGTTAGGGGGTTGGAGGGGTGAGCAGGCTCGAGAGTCAAGAGGGAGGGTTGGAGGGTCTGTTGGGGCAGTGGGGAGTTGGGGGGGTTGGTGGGAGCAGTGGAGAGTCAGTGGGGAGGGATTAGTTGTATATTTACTTAGGAGTTAGACCTGCTTTTTATTTTCTAGTAACTATCCAGGTAAGTGAGTCAGAACGCTTGAAGGGTCCCAGGGAGCAGGGTAATTTCCCATCAGAAGATGAAACTTCCCAGGCAATTCCCATGGAATCTTCGCATTAGGACTTCCCAGTGGTCCCATACAGCATCTTCTGGGGTACATCCGGGGAGTGACCATCTGGAGATCTGGGCCATATGTTTGCATTTGTGAAGCATTTATCATTACAGGTTAACATGACACAAAAATAAAATAAGATGAATACTTTGAACTAGGACAATTTTGGGACTGTGCAACCTGTGTAGTTGCAAATCAGTCAAGGGTCCTGGGCAAAGTTCATGATAAGTTTAAAGTTTGAGGTAAACCAGTTTATTTTCATATCCCCTGCAAACATGCTTTTTTCATGATCATATGTATGCAGATTTGATAGCAGAATGAGTCGGTAGTGTTTGTATCATTGTCCTGTAAAATGTGGAGACCTCAAACTAAACCTTTGCAGGGTTTCTCCACAAGGCAAACATCGGCTCTATATGTGAATGTGCAATTAAATATTGTAGAAACATCAATCATATCTGTAACACATTCATGGATGGATCAGTGAAATCTATGAAACAGTTGATAAAACATTACATTTATGTATTTATGTTTATATTTGCTGTCAAAACACATTTTACAACATAAAAGTTGTCTCTTGTGATAGGGAATACCTTGTCACGGTGACTTATATCACATTGAGTAGTGAACTTCCTAAACTAAGAGTTATCACTTTTGGGTTATTTCCATGTGATCTGTGGATGTTCACGAATAGAGGGATAGGACAGACAGTTTTCTCTGCTGTAGGTCTAAGCCAGTCAGTGCAGTCCTAAGGGCTGCAGAAACAATCATTAAGTTACACAGTTGTCATTTCTTGTACATTAATTCAGAAGTAATGCACATTACTCTTCCTGATTGTAAAAACACTGTCTGCACTTACCTATGGCAGATCCATAAAAGCCTAAAAGTTTGAATATTTACAGTGGAAGTATTTAAGATACCAAAAGGCTGTATTGTACTAATCATACATTTATATTAAAACAACTAAACATCCTTTAGAACCTTATTGCTCCCATTTTAAAATAACATTATCAATTTCTGAGCACCTTCAATATTATGACAAAAAGTGAACTTCCTGGACCCTCAGGCAGAACGTAACAGCAGTTTAAGACACAGACTTCTTCAGAATTGCCACAATTGTTACTCCTTTCTGGACTAGGGGGAGTGGGAGTAGGTAAACACTGTCACTATCCTCCTCTCAATGTTGCCTGCTCGTGTATCATGTAGTGCCCCACGTAGTGGTCAAACCAAGAACTGGTGAAACACATCCCAATCATTGGCAAGCAGAGTGAGTGATCAGTAACCATGTAAATTGAGTCAGTGGCCATCTGTTAGGAGGCCAGCACTGGTTTCCAGACAAACAGCATGCATCAACTTTTTTTTAAACAAAGAGTAAAGTGAGTCTAACATGTGAAGGCTGGTATCCTGCAGCAGATTCCAGCAGTTTACACTCTTTTTCATTTAGCCTTAAAACACAGTCTTCATTCTCAAAAGCTCACAATTTACCTCCCCGCCGCCCCCCCACCGCCCCACCATGCACTATAATACAGCTGGGTGAAAGATAAATTATATGAATGGGCTGTTTGCATTCTGTACAAATCACTGCTTGATTGGTAGTGGAAAGCTGAATTTGACCCATGAAGTAGAAACCATTTAATATTATAGAATGTCTAACACAAAATAAAATCAAAAAATGAAACCCACAGATTAAAGAATGAAGACGCTGCTGAAGGAATTGAATACGCCAGAAATATCTGGAATAAATATTTTCTTTTTACCGGACTCAAGAAAACCATAATTTATTGGTGAGAAAACTTAATGGCAATATTCAGGCTCAATTTTGCATGGTAATACCCTCTCTTCTGCATGCTTTGCTGCAAACTCTGTGTGTTACCATAATTCAGAAAAGTGCACATAAATTTACAGAATAAACTCCCTATCCCACCAGCAAAGCGTTGGCACAAATAAGGAGACCGGAAGGAATAGTTGTTTTAATTTTTTTATAATTAATTCTTAGATTGTGGGTATCATATCCAAGGCCAGCATTTATTGCCCATCCCTAATTGCCCTTGAGAAGGTGGTGGTGAGCCAACTTCTTGAACCGCTGCAGTCCATGCGGTATAGCTACACCCACAGTGCTGTTAGGAAGGGAATTCTAGGATTTTGGCCCAGTGACAGTGAAATAACAGTAAAGGGAGGTGGTAAAATAGGGAACATTGAGTAGCAACATAAACAAGAGTAAAATTATTTGAATATTTTTTGTACAAAACTTGTACCATACATAATCTAAGCATTTCTAGACAAACAGCCACGAATAGGTCATTTATTTTGATATTAAAAGGCGGTACAAGTTACATATTCTGTGTGAAAGACATTTACTTCCTGTAGCACTTGTCTTGGCACACTTTTCCCATGACACTGTGTTACTTCATTCAACAGAAAAACAGAATTAAAGCGATAATGAGTCAGAGAAAAGAAATTTAACCAGAAAACTGCCAACTACTGACTTCCGAAAACAACCTATCCTGAATGACCAGTCAAGAAAACCATCTTGTAAAAGAAAGCTAGCCACCTCTCCAATACTGCTAGACCCCAGCAACCTACATAATACAACCAGACTTGGGCCCCTTAAGTGTTCCTTAGTCAATAATTTCAGCCCTCCTAGATCTCAAGGTTTCCCTATGATTTTACCAAACCTTGAACTTCTCTCCCAGTTATTATAGACTCTGGGACCTGCCTCAACGCTCCTCATACCCCAACACTATTGTGCTCCTAGGTCACATAGCCCTTCTTCCAATGTTGGGTAGCAGGAAGGATAAGAGTTGACCTCATTGAAACATGTAAGATTCTGAGAGGGCTTGACTGGGTAGATGCTGAGAAACTGTTTCCCCTGGCTGGAAAGTCTAGAAATGGGAGCATAGCCTCAGGATAACATGAGGGCCATTTTGGACTGAGGTGAAGAGAAATTTCTTCAGTCACAGGGTTATGAATCTTTGGGGCTAAATTCTATGCTGAGAACGGAGTCATTAGGACATAAGAAATAGGAGCAGAAGTAGGCCATTTGGCCCCTTAAGCCTCTCCACCATTCAATTAGATCATGGCTGATCTGATTGTGGCCTTAATGTCATTTCCTCACCTGTCCCCATAACCTTTGATTCCTTTGTCAATCAACACTTTGTCTAACTCAGTCTTGAAATATTCAATGACTCAGTCTCCACTGCTCTTTGGGGAAGAAAATTCCAAACACTAATGACCCTCTGAAGAAGAAATTCTCCCTTATCTCAGTCTAAAATGGGATACATACTATTTTGGAAATATGCCCCTTAGTTCTAAAGTGCCCCACGATGGGAATCATCCTCCCAGCATCTACCCTGACAAATCCCCTCAGTATCTTATATGTTTCAATAAGATCACCGCTCATCCTTCTAAATTCCAGTAAGTATAGACCCAACCTGCTCAACCTTCCTTCAGAAGACAAATCCCTCATCCCAGGAATCAACCTTAGTGAACTTTTCCTGAACTGCCACCGATGCAAGTATATCCTCCTTAAATAAGGAGGCCAAAATGGTGCACAGTACTCTACATATAGTCTCACCAAAGCTCTGAGTTGTAACAAGACTTCTCTACTTTTACATTCTATCTCCCCTGTAATAAATGTCAACATTCCATTTGCCTTCCTAATTACTTGCTGAATCTGCATGCTAACTTTTTGTGATTCTTGTGCAAGGACACCCTGGACCCTTTGTACCATAGCCCATAGCATTCTTCAGTCTCTCTCTATTTAATAATATTCTGCTTTCCTATTCTTCCCACCAAAGTGGATAACCTCATATTTTTCCACATTATACTCCATCTGCAAAATTTTTGCCCACTCATTTAACTTCTATACATCCCTTTGTGTCCTGACAACTTGCTTTCCTACCTATTTTTGTACTGCCAGCAAATTTGACTACAAAACAGTTGGTTCCTTCATCCAAGTTATCAATATAGATTGTAAATAATTGAGGCTCCAGCACTGATCTCTGTGGCACTCCATTAGTTACAGCTTGCCACCCTGAGAATGGTCCATTTATCCCGGGTCCCCACCACCTGGAGTAAAATTCGGAGATGGGAGGAGCCCATCTGTGCTTAACCGCATCACACAACAGCCATTTAAAGGCCATCAGGCAGTTAATTGGCTTTAGCCGGGCCATGCCCACCCATCAGGGAGGACGTCCCACCTCTCAGATCTTCCAGCCAACCAGCTCTCTTTTCCGAGCACTGGGAGCAATGGCCACTACTAGGACTACAACAGTACAAGAACAGTCATGCGACCCCTGATAGGCAGTGGAAAAGGTTATATCTTAAATCATTACATTTCCTCCCCCTTTAGTTTTTTTTACATTTCCTATTTACGAAGAACATTTTAATCCACAACATATACATTATATACAAGTCAGGTGATTAATGATTAAGTCTGTCAGGTGCTTTCCTTATTCAGTTAGAGCAGCTTAGCTCTACCACTTGAGTTCTCCCACTTTATTGACATGATCAGGAATTGCAGCGTCAGGTACACCATTAAAAAGTGGCAGTTCAGGGTTAGACAGCTCTACAGAGACATCAGGTATGTCTATTCTAGGTCGGTCTGTCACCTCAGGGATTAATGATTCAACGTTAATCACAGGCGAAATAGCTGGTTGTTGGAATGTCTCTCTACTCCTAAAATGATCCACATGTTTTTGAACAATTTGCTCTTCCACCTGGAAGGACTAGGGACCAGTTTCTTGGACAATTATACCAGTAACCCAACAAGGTCCACTTCCAAAATTCCACACAAAAACTGTATCTGTTACAGTAAATCTTCGAGCTTTACTCTGAATATCGTGACTCAATTTTTGATTACTCTGATTCTTTTTTACCTTCCCCTCTAAGAGCAGAATTTCCCCAGATTTACAATAAGAGCGGTAGCGGGCGGGTAAAACTATTCACTCTCTCACACACACCTTCATTGTCCTCAGCCCATCCATGGGGCCACTCACCACCTGCACGGGCTAAGAACATCTATCACCTGGCCCAGCAGGCATCCTGCTTACACATTTTCCATCCCTATCCATGCAGGACAAGCTGGCACACAACAAGAGGGAGAGGTCACTTACCGGTGGAGGAATGCCTGAAATGAAGGTCCTCATGGGCTTTGAAAACAGAGCCATCCAGCTGGCCGGCCGCGATCTGGACCGGTCCTGTGCTGACAGTAAGGTTGGCGCTGCTCTACCAAGTGAGGATCCAGCAGTGCAACGTCCATCAGACGACCATGCTGTGAGTGATGCGTCCTCTTTCACAGGCCACTGCCATGCGCTAATGATTTCTCCTTGCTTTCGCAGGCACATCTGCCAAACAGCCAACAGCCCATGACCCAGTCCCTCCAATCAAGGCCCAAAGAAACCTCCGAAGGGGAATCTAGAGGCACCCTCTTCGACGTTCTGTCACAGCGCTCACCCACACCCTCCACCAGCGCAGAGACACACACCTCAGTTGGACCTAGCTCTAGAATAGGCACTGGAACACATACTGGCGACCACAGTGCACAGTCTGATCCACAGCAGGCAGTGGCAGGGTCTTCCTAGGTCCCCAGCATTCGGAGGACTGCTGGAGGCCAGGAACCTGTTGAGTCTGAGTCAGATGATGAGCCTCTGGACTCGGTCATGTCACAGTTGCTGGGGCTGCAAAGGCAAGCTAGGGAACAATAGGAAAGGATCTCTGCTGCACTCCTCAGGTTGCAAGGCACAACGGAGGAGCCCATCCACCTTCAGGCTGAGGTGATAGCACCTGCATGCCAACGCACTGAGGTCAACACTGGCAGGATGGCGGCCGCCATGGAGACCTTCATTCAGGACGTTGCTCCTGCACTGCTGCGTGGGGTGAACTCCATCGCTGATGCCACATAGTTGGCCTCCAACAGTGTGTATGCAAGAGGGGTGCCAGGCAGCTCGATCTCATGCCAGTCAGCCCTTCCCCTCAAGGAGTCAGCCAGGGGCCCTCAAGCATCCATAGGGAGGAGGATCAGCATGTGCGCACCCCAGGGTCATCCACCCAGGTGGCTCCGGGAGTGTCCAGCCCACCCGAATCCCCTCTTCCTGTGACCTCTGCAGCTCCAGGTTCACAGGCCGAGGAGGGTGTCACTGCCACACAGCAGGATTCCGAAAGCAGGCCGGGAACCTCCAAGTCTCGGCCCTCCAGAAGACGCCCACCAAAATCATCACAAATAGGGCACTTCCACCTTCGCTGTGTATGTCCAGGGAGAACCAAGACCTAGCGGCAGGGTTAGGACAGTTAAGGAAAGGTAGTTGCACAGCCTGGGCACAGGTGTTGGTCACTGTTACATACTGTTCACTATGTCAATAAACTCCTAAGAATGTCTCCCTGCCTGTGGCTCCTTGTTCTGATGAGCAGTGTTCTTGTCACTCAGTGAAACCTTTCTGCACAAGATAAAAGGCAGGAGTCTCAGTCCATGGCCTCTTCCCTGTGTTCTGTGAAGCCTTCAGGCCTCACACTCCCTGGAAACATTACTGATGCCTGTTCCCTGGCAGTGCTGGTCATTGCTGCTAGAATATAGTGGGCAGGTGCCAGAGTTCTCACATTCTCTCTGTGTGCTCTCAGGACATTTAAGGTGGGGCTGGCCCCCATCGCTCCAGCGTCTGCGACCATTGATGCTGTGCACCAGCTCCTGAAGGGCTCAGGTGGTGAAGGCAGACAAAGCATTGGATGCGTCTAAAGTTTCACGGCTACATCTCTGAGATGGCCCTGATCATGCAGTGCAAGTGAGCTGCCCTCATCCAGACAGCAGTCAGATATTCTCAGAGGCTATGTGAAGATTCATGGAGTATCCTCACTGCATGTTGTCTTCATCCTCCTGCGATCGAGCGACAATTAGGGCCTCCACTGCGTCTCCATGACAGGAGCATTCTCACAGGGGCTTTTGGCACTGCTATAAGTCAGACTGGAGTCAAACATTCACAACTGTGATGTGAGGATCTGTGGGGACACCTCACTGCATGTCATCATCATCCTCCACAAATCTGGCACCTATGAGGGCCTCCTAAGTGTGCCTGCCTCGTCTAGCCAGTGCGAGAGCCTCATCCCCACCATCATCACCACCAAGGACCTCCTCATCCAAGGAGATATCCAGCTCCTCCATCTCCTCCTCAGCCAGATCGTCTCCCCATTGGAGCACCAGTTTGTAAAGGGCACAGCAGACAATGACACAACATTTAAGAAGTATTCAGATGAGCAATTGAAACGCCATAGCATACATGGCTACGGGCCAAGTGCTGGAAAATGGGATTAGAATAGATAGGTGCTTGATGGCCAGCATGGACACGATGGGCCCAAGGGCCTGTTTTTGTGCTGTATAGCTCTATGACTCTATGACTCTGTGATGTGTGACACCCTCTACAGGGTACCAGCAGACCGGTCCAGGCACCGGAACCGCACCTTCAGCATCCCGATGGTTCACTCCACCAAGTTGCGAGCTGCAGCATGAGCTTCATTATACCATCGCTCTGCTGCAGTCTGAGGCGCACGGGTGTCATCAGCCACGGTCTCTGCGGATAGCCCTTTTTCCCAAGGAGCTATCCATGCAGCCTCTGTGGACCCTGGAAGACTGCAGGGCTCTGCAAGCGACCGAGGATATAGGCATCATGCACACTCTTTGGAAACCATGCACACACGTGCAGGGTGTGCTTCTGGTCGTTGCAGACCACCTGCACATTCAGTGAGTGGAAGTCCTTGCAGTTGATGTAGTCCACTATGTGTAGCAACGGAGACCTGAGCACCATATGGATGCAGTCAATCGCACCCTGCACCTGTGGGAATCCCAAGATTTGGGCGAATCCAAAGGCCCTTGCCTCCTGGTTGTCCCGGTGCCTGGCGAAATGCACAAAGTTGTGTGCCATGGAGAAGATGGCATCCGTGACTTCATGGATGCATTTGTGGGTGGCGGATTGTGAGATCCCACAGAGGTCACCTGTGGAACCCTGAAAGGAGCCACTGGCATAGAAATTGAGCACTGCGGTCACTTTCACAGCGCCTGGCAGTGGATGTCCTCCATGTCCCCTTTACTCCAAGTCCTGCAATGAATGGCAGATATGAGCGACCAGGGTCCCTAGACATGTGCAGTATTTGGCGACACTGGTTCTCGGTCATCTGCAGGAATGACAGGCCCTGGGTGTTGCTAGGCGCTGACCAGCCATAGCTCGCTATTGCTCCTGGGCAGCATTTGCGGGAGTCCATGCTGCCCCTTCTTCATGAGGTTCCTGCTCCTGCCTTTGCGCAACCAGGAGCCTCAGTCGCTCTTTTCTCCATCTTCTATGGTCTCTGTTGGCCATTAGGCATACGGCTAGGTCACCAAGATCCATGATCCTGCAGCATGAAAGAGAGAGAGAGACATGATTAGCATGGGTGCACTTAGCACCTTTCCTGGCCCTGTGTGACCACCCCTTAACGCTTCCCAGGAAGTGCTGGCCCCCCCTGTCGGATGGCCAGAGATGAGTGCGCTGCATGGCTGCCCTGTCAACCTGCAACACGGGGACATGGGGGACACTGGTCCAAACCGGGATGCTGAGATTGCAAGGGGCTGTGAGCACCTCCAGCAGTGACTGCTACATGGCCAGCATTGGCGAGGAGATTGTACAACTTGTGCAGTCCAACTGCTGCATGGTCCAGTAAAGTGGTCGCAGACTCAGTCTGTGTAGGGGTGGCGGGGGGTAAGGTCTGGAGGGCTTGGTGGCACATTGTTTACTCCGCATTGTTTGCATGGGCAGACAGGCTAGGAGCCCAACCCCAATCATATCACTGTGGCTGCGCCTGAACTGTCTCAGTTGCAGAGGGGTGGACAGTTTATATGGGTGTCCCTACTGTGTGGCCACTTCCCTCGCCTGCCCTGCCTCCCACCTCGATTGCTTGTGTGTGGGATCCAATGCCAGGGCAGCGGTTGCCCCCAGACACCGCCACCACCCAAAAACAGTCGCCTCCGGGGCAGGACAGCACTTCACCCAGGCCCCCGGGTGCCCCTGAAGCCTGCAAAGCAATAGGTGACCCTGGCGAGCTGTGGAAAATGATGCTGTTCACTCATCTCAGTTCCCCCAAAGTGAAGGCCGCCAAGTGCATCTCACCTGTGTGCTGTTGTGAAACACGTTGACGTGCTTTTCTGCTGACATGGATTGTCGATCCGGTGGGGGTCCAGAGTCTGGTGGGATGGCCTTTTAATGAGGTGCTGATGTATTACAATGAGCTCCCCCACCAACCGTTGGCAGGAAATGCAACTGGGCTGAGTGGATGACCGCAACCTGCCTTCCCACCGTCGTTAACCAGGTCGGCCATATTGTCCGCATCCACCACCTACCACACCCGCTACCAGTGGGCACGGAAAATTCCGTCCTAAGTTTGGAAACACCAGACTTAACCTTGTATGTAGGCAACGTTTCATCAATAATTCAGATGGTGTTGATTCTGTCATTGAATGAGGACCACTCCTGCTGTCAGACTGCGGATGAGATTGTAGCTGGGATTTTCCATGACCGCTGCATTGGTTGTGTCCAGTGACATGAGTGGACAAAATGGTGAGAAGGCCAAAAATCAGTTTCACGATGTTGTGAAACCAGTTTCCGATCGTCCGCTCAGCCCGTCGATGGCGGGCATCGTTCCCCGCCATTGGATGTCGGGAACCTCATTGTAATACATCAGCATATTATTATAAGGTCAGCCCGCCAGACTCTTCCCCCGCCATTGGATCATCTGCCCGCTTTGGTGGGAAAACACAATGCGTGTTTCATAATAGCATATATAAGTCGTGCACTTGGCAGGCTGCACTTCGCTCGAGGCTTCAAGGTTTGTTTGCCTACCTTGCTACGGCCAGCACTCGCAGTCATCAGTGACAGGCTTCACAGGCAGCACCACATCACTTTTAGGAGGGCTCATGGCAGGTCTCTACCTACCAGACCAGCCATATGTGGATGGCTTTTCAACAGCTGTTGGGAAGGGGGAGAAGTGGCCTCAGGCAAGGGAACAGGCTGCAGGACGAGGGTTGCACTGGGGATGGGGGTATCCAGGGTGTGTGTGGGGGCACATGTTGATCTGTGCAAGTGGCCTCATGATGGTGATGCCTGAGGAGGCAGTCTCCAGAGGAGATGAGGCCAGATGGACATAAGAGGGTATGTGTGTGAGAATGGGTGACGATGTCCCTTGTGCTGGCAGTGAGTGAGATGCCAGTGAATGTGTGATGGGCTTGAGTGTGTGATGAGAGTGATGAGATGGTTGCCATAACCTGGCTGCGCAGATGAGATCATTCATCCTCTATCTGAATTGGATGGCCAACCTCTTCTGTGCTGCATTGGCACTGATCACCACTGCCATCGCCTACCAAGTCGGAGTGCTGCCCCTCCTGCGGCCAGAGGGGGGACCTCCACGGCGTCCAAAAGGCAGCAAGGAGCTGCAGTCTTCTTGCTTTTTGGGGCCATGTCTTCCTTGCTGCAGTCCTGGGCTGGAATTACTGAGCGCAGCTGTAGTTTAAATGTGGTGCCTGGCATGATAAAGTGGCAAGGTGATGGTATAGCAGGCAAATCGGAGCCCGCCCACCAACAAAATAGCGTGTAACCTGGGAGTGCATAATTAATGCAGTGGGTTTGGGATGATACGGCGTGAAAAGCTGCCATTGTGGCCAGCAGGAAAAACATTGTTTTTCCCGCCTGCTACTGCACTTAGTGTAAATCTGGGACGATTCCGCCTTATATGTCTTGCTACCATATACACTCATAAGGATTGCTTTCTGCTTCTCCTCCATGGTAATTTCGTTCACCACGAAATAAAAACCTAGGCATTCTACATACTGTCTCCAGTCACCCATAAATGCTTCGTAAGGGCCGATTCTGCCGAAGGATGGCATGACCGGTGAGTATACTTTCTTTCTTAAGGACTCAGGTACTCACATTCACAAGTCAAGGTGCAGCGTTGGAGCTATTTTACTCTTGCGCCAAATGTAATACTTAACGTACCAGACAGGTATCTACTTGAAACATATAATTTTATTACAGAGAGCTTTTCAGAAGCTAAATGATTGAACCAGGTCCTCAACTAGAAAGCCATGCCCCTCAATTACCCACACTTAGGGCTCATTCATCAGAGTCTACAAGAACAATCATGTGACCTCTAATAGGCAGTAGGAAAAGGCTATATCTTTAATCACTACAACAGGTAAAATGATAGCAGGGCCAGGTAGGCACCAGAGATTGCATCCCTGTCATGACGCCCAATTTTACAAGCCCCCACCCCTGCTTTTCTGCACCTGGGAGCTGGAATTCTCTACCACAGAGGACTGTGAGCATTTAATGGTTGAGTATATTAAAGGTTGAGATTGATAGAATTTTGAACTCAAAGGGCATCAAATAATATGGATTCAAGCAGGAAAATGGAGTTAAGGGTGAGGGTCAGCCATGACATTAGGTGGTGCAGTAGGATTGAGGGGCCGAATTGCCTACTCCTGCTCCTTTTTTTATGTTATATTCTTAAGCTTCTAGGTCATTGATCTCCTCAAAGTACTGCTAGACCATGAAATCCATCTCAGCAGTATAAGATTCTAGACTTCTTTCTTGGTGCTCCTCAATGCCAGTGTCACCATTGCTTCCTAACTACCTCTGTCAACCCAGTGTAGATGAATCAGCATCCCTATCTGTCATTGACTGCACTCATGAGGAAATCTCAAATAATCAATGAACAAGATAAGCTACATTCAGAAGATTTTATATGACTACACGATGGCATCAAATAGCTGCAAATGTGGAAGACTGCATGCAAGAAACATTAAAACTTGAGATAATATGTTGCATTTATATGGTGACTATAATGTTGTAAAACATCCCAAGCCGCTCCCCAGGAGCATAATCAAATATTATTTGACACTGAGTCATGTAAGTAGATATTAGGAAAGGATGGCTAAAAGTTTGGTCAAAGAAGTAGGTTTTGGAGAGGTCAGTTCATTCTTTAACCGATAAAACCTGGTTTTAATGATGTATCCTGAGTTCCACTTAAATGGACATACAACTGATAACTGTACAAAATCTCAGGACACACTTATTTTTTCATAGAAAAATAATTTAATATACTTTAGAAAAATAATTTGATATACTTGTCAGGAAATCCAAGCAGTAATGTTGAGAGCTAAATAAACCAACCCATATATTTTATTTCATTGGCTATAGAGTGCTTTGGGATGTCCTGAGGCTGTGAAATGCATTTAGAAATGTAAGCATTTCTTCCTGTTTTTTATTTAGGTATGTAGAAATACATGATCTAAAATGTCACATTACACACTTCCTCATATGGAAGTAACAGTACAAACTAGCATAGAGCAAGCAGCTTATTCTGGGGGAAATTTGAATTTTGCTCTGATGTTAATTCTTGACCTATCAATAAATTTTCAACTGTTATAAATTGATTCTAGAATTTGCTGCGCTCCCACTTAAATAACAAACACATTAAATTAATGGATTGCAACAGGACTAAATAAATAAAAGAATAAAGAAACTTGCCTTCCACCTTAAGCCAGTATAATATTTTGCATAGAGATGCCAGTTAATCCTTTAACCTATAAAATCTGTTTTAGTTGATATATCTTTAGTTCCATTTAAATGGTTGTATGACTGATAATGGTACAAAAATCTCAGGGCACACTTATTTTTCATAGAAAAAAACATTATGTAGCATCTTATTTGTGAAGCTACAAATAATGGATTAGAATGATCATAAATATAATGTGCAAGCTGTTTTTTCTCATACAATCACATGACATGGGTGTCTTTAGTAAGTACAGTATTTAGGAGACGTTGGCATTGTGGCAATGTCACTGGGCTAGTATTCCAAAGGCTGAGGCTAATGACCTGGGAATATGGGTTCAATTCCCACATTCCACCCAAACCTTCTGAATACAAGTGTAGGGAGGTTAGCTTTAGTTGTACAGGGCATTGATGAGACCACATCTGGAGTACTGTGTACAGTATTGGTGTCCTTATTTAAGGAAAGATGTAAATGCGTTGGAAGCAGTTCAGAGAAAGTTTACTAGACTAATACTTGGAATGGACAGGTTGTCTTATGAGGAAAGGCTGGACAGGCTAGGCTTGCATCCGCTGGAGTTTAAAAGAGTAAGAGATGACTTGATTGAAACATATAAGACCCTGAGGAGACTTGACAGGGTGAATGTGGAAAGGATGTTTCCTCTTGTGGGAGAATCTAGAACCTGGCGCCATTGTTTAAATATAAGGAGTCACCTATTTAAGACAGAGATGAGGAAAAAAAATTTATCTGAGGCTTGTGAGACTTTGAACTCTCTTGCTCAAAAGGTGGTTGAGGCTAAGACTTTGAATGTATTTATGGCAGAAGAAGATAGATTCTTGATAAGCAAAGGGATGAAAGGTTATCGTGGGTAAGCAGGAATGTAGAGTTAAGGCTAAAATTAGATCAGTCATGATCTTATTGAATGGTGGAGCGGGCTGGAGGGGCCAAGTAGCCTATTCCTGCTCCTAATTCGTATATTCGTATATACGTATGTTATTTCCCATCCCAAATTTTTCTAGCAAATCTGGTGGTGAGCCACTTTCCTGAAAACAACGAGTAGCTACCTAGGCCATTTCAGTGGGCAAGAGTCAACAACACTTTTGTGGGTTGAGAGTTGCATAGAGGCCACACTGAGTAAGGATGGCAGACCTCCTTCCCTAAAGGGCATTAATGAACCAAATCTGTTTTTTTATGACAATCAAGTAGTTCCGTGGTGACCATTCCTGACATTGGCCTTTTAATTCCAGATTTAATATAATTGAATTAACTGTACTTAAATTCCCCAGCTGCCATAGTGGGATTTGAACTCTCTAGATCACACTAGTCCAGTAACATAACCACTATGCTACTGCACCCCTACAATATAGCTACATGGAAAACTGAGAACGGCCATTTTTCTTAAAACACCATAACATTGTTCTCTAATAGTTTGATCATTGTTGTGCTCTAATTCAATTAGTGGATGCTAAAAAACAAAACTATTTTTAATTCAATAGCTCATTGCTATTTAATGAATAACAGTTAGCTATTAATGAGATACATGGCTATAATCTAATCAATAGATATAGATGAAATCACAAATTGCAGAAGTACAATACAAACCTATTGTGAAGCTATCTAAAATGTTACAATCTTTAACTTTCTCACAGCTAACTGCTTTATTTTCTGTTTTTACAATTTTTATTTGGCTTAATAATACCATCTATAATGCTTTCCTGCCTCTATAACTTCCTGCATTACTGGAGTGGGACCATCTGCATTAACTTCCTCATTGCTAGCTTCCAAAGGCTGGAATTTCCTTAGAGCTGCTGTCACTCCACTGCCGTAACTTTGCCTGAATTGTGACAGAAATGCCATTTTCACATTTCTAATGAAGTTACAGTAGCAGAGCAGGAACAGCTCTGAGGAAATTCCTGACCAACGTCATTACTGATTCATTGATGGGGCTGTGATTTGACTGTCTTTAAAGAGCTGCAGTGATTTCTGGAGGAAAAAGAGGGTCTCCTTCTTGATTTGTCCTCCCTCTAAGAATGAACTGGCTCCCATTGTGAGGTGGTTCCATGTAACAGCCTGGCTGAAAACTGATATATTTATGCAATGTGCCACTATCCTTGAAAGTCAGTAAAAGGTATTTGGCCTGTGTTTTTAACATGGAAATCAGTATTTAATTAGCATGTTTATGATTTACATATGCTCATGGTTAAAATAATTCGTATGTCTGCACCTATGTGTAAACACACTTAAACTATTTTCATCAGTAATGCTTGCATTGAGTCTATCAATAACTTATTTGAGGGCATTAGGCAAATAAATACATTTTACTATCTACGCCCTGACCTTCTGACAGCAATGTATATTGTTATATGACTGGCGCTAGGGTGTTGAGAGATAATATTCTTGCAGTATATTACTGGGATATTTATTACCTTGCATGTATTGCTTTATTTCAGAAGAAAATGCTAATAGCATTCACAGTTATACCCATCAATTCCTCAAGTTTTCTTTAAATCCATACTCAACCTGGATTCCAAAGCCAACCCTAAGGCCTGGATATTCACCGAGTTGGGATGACTCAGAAGCCCTTTAAAAATGGACCCCATTGCTGGGGTTTCTGATATTCAGGAGTGCCTTTTAAGGGTGTGGGCTGGTTCAGGTCAAAAGCCAGCACCCGGCACTCCTGATCTGGCCAGTCCCATTGCTGGAATAGACATGTCCTAGTCTTCCATAATTTTCAAGGAATTGGACCAGGTTTTCAATGAGTCATGGATCACGGTACCACAGAGGTGTTGTGAACCATAGTCTGCATGAAGGGACCCTTTAAAAGTTAAGTTCAAAAGGACTGCCTCATTCCCCCCATGCCAAGGCATGCTCCACAAACAACCTCTATGGCCCCCCAAGTCCCCAATGCCAAGCTATGATGCTTCTATTCCCATACATTCACGACACAATGTATAGAAGTAATGACAAAACAAAAACAGAATTACCTGGAAAAACTCAGCACGTCTGGCAGCATCGGCAGAGAAGAAAAGAATTGACGTTTCGAGTAATGAGCCTGATAGTGACCGCAAGATGTAAAAAAAGGCTTTAAAAAAAAGTCATTCATTGATAACTTTCCACTATAGTCATTTGGTAGTACAGAACTTGAGTATTGCTGAAAAAAGAGATATGTCTAAGCTTTTTGTCTTGCACTCATCAGGACACCTGCAAGAATACCAAAATAGGGTGAAAAATTATATGTATAAATTGTTGTTTTCTTCCTTATATTGGTATTCTTGCTACTGTCCTGATGAGTACAGATGAAAAGTTTAGACATATCTCTTTTTTCAGCAATACTTTCCACTATCTTAAAAAACTTATTTACCACAATCCAATAAAAGTGTCAATCATCCAAATCTTTAAAGTTTCAATAGCTGAAGCTGTGAGCACTTGAAATCTCTTAACCTTGTGTGAATGAATGTTGTGCAATTGACAGAAGAGATCAGAGAGCCGGAGCTGTCAATCAAGAAATGTTTCCCTGCGGCTCAGGGTAATGCTCCAGGGACCTGGTTCAAATCCCGCCATGGTAGATGGTGGAATTTGAATTCAATAAAAAAACTGGAATTAAAAGTCTAATGATGACCATGAAACCACTGTCGATTGTCACAAAAACCCATCTCATTCACTAATGCCCTTTAGGGAAGGAAATCTTTCATCCTTACCTGGTCTGGCCTACATGTGACTCCAGACTCACAGCAATGTAATTGACTCTTAAATGTCCTGTGAAATGGCCTAGCAAGCCACTCAGTTGTATCAAACTGCTACAAAGTCTCAAAAAAGGAATGAAACTGGACGGACCACCCAGCATCGACCTAGGCACCAGAAACGACAATGGCAAACTCAGCCCTGATGACCCTGCAAAGTCCTCCTTACCAACATCTGGGGGCTAGTGCCAAAATTGGGAGAGCTGTCTCACAGACTAATCAAGCAACAGCCTGACATAGTCACCCTCACAAAATCATATCTTAGAGTGTCCCAGACACCACCATCAGCATTCCTGGGTATGTCCTGTCCCACCGGCAGGACAGACCAAGCAGAAGTGGTGGCACAGTGCTATACAATCGGAAGGGAATTGCCCTGGGAGTCCTCAACATTGAATCCAGACCTCATGAAGTCTCATGGCATTAGGTCAAACATGGGCAAAGAAATCTCCTGCTGATTCCTACGTAATGCCCTCTCTCAGCTGATGAATCAGTGCTCCTCCATGTTGAACACCACTTTGAGGAAGCACTGAGGGTGACAAGGGCGCAGAATCTACTCTTGGTAGGGGGCTTCAAAGTGCATCACCAAGAGTGGCTCGGTAGCACCACTACTGGCTGAGATGGCCGAGTCCTAAAGGACATAGCTACTAGACTGGGCCTGCGGCAGGTGGTGAGGGAACCAACAAGAGGGAAAAACATACTTGACCTCATCCTCACCAGCCTGCCTGTCGCTGATGCAACTGTTCGTGGCAGTATCGGTAGGAGTAACCACTGCACAGTCCTTGTGGAGACGAAGTCCCGCTTTCATGTTGAGAATACCCTCCATCATGTGTGGCACTATCATTGTGCTACATGGGATAGATTCGAACAGATCTAGCAATTCAAGACTGGGCATCCATGAGGTGCTGTGGACCAGCAGCAACAGCAGAATTGTACTCAAACACAACCTGTAATCTTATGACCCAGCATATCCCCAACTCTACCCTTACCATCAAGCTAGGGGATCAACCCTGGTTTAATGAAGAGTGCAGGAGGGCATGCCAGGAACAGAACCAGGCGTACCTAAAAATGAGATGCCAACCTGGTGAAGCTATAACACAGGACTACTTGCATGCCAAACAGCATAAGCAGCAAGTGATAGGCAGAGCTAAGTGATCCCACAACCAATGGACCAGATATAAGCTCTGCAGTCCTGCCACATCCAGTCGTGAATGGTGGTGGACAATTAAACCACTCACTGGAGGAGGAAGCTCCACAAAAATCCCCATCCACACTAATGGGGGTGCCCAGTACATTGATGCAAAAGTTGAGGCTGAAGCATTTGCTACAATCTTGAAGTGCCAAGTGAATGATCCATCTCAGCCTCCTCTGGAGATCCCAGCATGACAGGTGCCAGTCTTCTACCAATTCGATTCACTCCACATGATATCAAGAAACGACTGAAGACACTGGATACTGCAAAGGCTTGGGCCCTGACAATATTCCAGCATTAGTACTAAAGAGTTGTGCTCCAGAACTTGCTGTGCCCATAGCCAAGCTGTTCCAGTACAGCTACAACTGGCATCTACCCACTATGCGGAAAATTGTCCAGGTATGTCCCGTACACAAAAAGCAGGATAAATCCAACCCGACCAATTACCGCTCCATCAATCTACTCTCGATCATCAGTAAAGTAATGGAAGGGGTCATCAACAGTGCTATAAAGCAGCACTTGCTTAGCAATAACCTGCTCACTAATGCCCAGTTTGGGTTCCGCCAGGACCACTCAGCTCCTGATCTCATTACAGCCTTGGTTCAAACATGGACAAAAGAACTGAACTCCCAAGGTGAGGTGAGAGTGACTGCCCTTGACATCAAGGCAGCATTTGACCGAGTGTGGCATCAAGGAGCCCTAACAAAACTGAAGTCAATGGGAATCAGGGGGAAAACTCTCCACTGATTGGAGCCATATCTAGCACAAAGGAAGATGTTTGTTGGAGGTCAGTCATCTCAGCTCCAGGACATCTCTGCAGGAGTTCCTCAGGGTAGTGTCCTCAGCCCAACCATTTTCAGCTGCTTCATCAATGACCTTCCTTCCATCATAAGGTCAGAAGTGGGGATGTTCGCTGATGATTGCATAATGTTCAGCACCATTCGTGACTCCTCAGAGAAGGAAGCAGTCCATGTCCAAATGCAGCAAGACCTAGACAATATCCTGGCTTGGGCTGACAAGTGGCAAGTAACATTTGCGCCACACAAGTGCCAGGCAATGACCATCTCCAACAGGATAAAATCTAACCATCACCCCTTGACGTTCAAATGGCATTACCATCACTGAACCCCCCACTATCAACATCCGGGGGGTTACCATTGACTAGAAACTGAACCGGACTAACCATTTAAATACTGTGGCTACAAGAGCAGGTCAGAGGCTAGGAATCCTGCAATGGGTAACTCAACTCCTGACTCCCCAAAGCCCATCCACCAACTAGAAGGCACAAGTCAGGATTGTGATGGAATACTTCCACTTGCCTGGATGAGTGCAGCTCCCACAATGCTCAAGAAGCTTGACACTGTTCAACACAAAGCAGCATGCTTGCTTGACACCATATCCACAAACATTCACTCCCTCCACCACCGACACATGTAATAGCAATGTGTACCATTTACAAGATGCACTGCAGGAATTCACCAAGGCTCCTTAGACAGCACCTTCCAAACCCACGAACACTATCGTCTAGAAGGACAAGGGCAGCAAATAGATGGGAACACCACCACCTGGAAGTTCCCCTCCAAGTCATTCACCATCCTGACTTGGAAATATATCACCATTCCTTCACTGCTGCTGGGTCAAAATCCTGCAACTCCCTAATAGCACTGTGGGTGTACCTACACCACATGGACTGTAGCAGTTCAAGAAGGCAGCTCACCACCACCTTTTTAAAGGCAACTAGGGATGGGCAATAAATGCTGGAACCCCGGCCCAGCCAGCGATGCCCACATCCCGTGAATGAATTTAAAAAGTACCCTAGTGGATGCCTGGGCTTTCAGCCAAGAATACATAATGAGGCTTGGCTGAAAGCCCATTAGCTTGTTGAAACACCTGAGTCCCAGAGAATACATTGCTTGATTGACAGCTCTGGCTTTCTGATTTATACTGTCAATTTCACAATTTTTATTTACCTTGTTTATTTACACAAGATAAAGAGGTTTCAAATGATTGCAGTTTCAGCTATTGAAATTTTAAAGGCTCTGGATGATTGACACTTTTATTGGGCTATACTCAATAGGAGTTTTTAAGAAAGTGGAAAGCTATCAATGAAAAAAATGCTTTTTTCACACATCCTAATGTCAATATAGGATTCATTGCTTCTATGCAGAGTATAGTGGGTAAATGGGCATGGAAGTACCATAGCTTGTCATGGGGGGCATAAGGGGCCATAGGGAATGGGTGGGGGGCATAAGGTGACATGGATCAGGCATGGAAAGTGTGTGGGGAGGTGACGGAGTGTGAGGGGTCTTTCTGTTTTTGTTTTACCTGGGACCAAGTCCCACAGAACTGAGGTGGGGGCATTTTAAACAGCCCGCCTAGGCACCTGGAAGCCCCTGTGGTTGCCTTTGAAGTCTTACCCAGGTCGGTTGGCCCGCACCCACGCCCCCCACTCCCCCCACAATTAATATCCGGTCCTTGTGGGCGCTTTCTCCTGAGACCGGCGGGCCAAGGTGGGAATTTTCCCGACTTCTGCTACCGGCCTCCAGGATGCAAACTCAGGCCTGAGAACCAGAAAAGCTTTCTGATTTGCATGTTTGTCAGAAAACTATTTTAAATTAAGATGTAAGGTGAACAATCACACAAGCAGTGATAGTTATTCTTACACAAAAACAAAATTTGCTGGAAAAACTCAGTAGGTCTGACAGCAACTGTGGAGAGAAAGACAGAGTTAATGTTTTGAGTCTGTATGACTCTCCTTCAGAACAGTTTTATAAGAATAGTTATTCTTAAATTTGTTTTACCCTCTACTCAAAAGAAGAATGGCAAAGCCTTCAATCTATATAACCTGTATAATGTACATATTGGTCATTAAAAACTCAATGACTGAAAGCACCATTGATCACTGCAGGTTGCTATATCCTATATTTAGGCTATCAACCACATAACAGGAGAGTGAATATGCTGGAAGTGTATTGCACACACAATCAAAACAATTGTTTTCAGTCCTCTCCGCTGGAGCAGAACTAAAATCTGGAAGTAATCAGTGACCAATGAACATAAGAAATTTACCAGAAAACACTTGAGCACAGTTGGTGTCTTTCTGGTACTTCTGCTAGTACATAGGTACATAATCCCATCCCCCATCTTCCTTGTTTGGCAGCAGCAGTCTGCTGTATGCAACCACAAGCCTCGGGGTGTTGATGGTTGCAAAGAAGCTGTGGCGTCTGACACCTGCTGGGATCCAGAAATATAGAACTATGGCTCCCATTGTTAGCTCACTCCTTCCCAACTCTCTACTCCTCTTCCAGCCTTGTCATTGTGAAAGCTGAAGAGCTGGAGAACTGCCAGTGCCTCATCCTTGATATCAACAAAAATGTGTCAAAGCCAAATTTATTAGCCTGGGTTATTAGTGGGAGCAAGCAGGACTGTTTACAGAGCCTAATTCTCTTCTAATTACAGACACTATAAAATAATTACTATCCACAGGCTGGCAGCACAAGACAGAGTGGGTAACAGAAGAAACTGCGGGGGTGAAGAGAAACAAACAATACAAAGGATTTTGTCGTGCTGAGGTGATTGTAAGCTGGCACAAACAAATGAACTCAACTCATTAAAAAATTACATTTTAACATCATTCTCATTTTACTTTCTCTTTTAATTGAACATCGATTACATTGATTTATCACTACTTTCCTAATGAGGGAACTCCTTCACAGCATTACTTGAAATGCTGAAATAGGTTTTTCCTTCCTGTTAGTCTACGCAAAAAAATACTGATCATCTCCCCTCCCCCATCCTCCCACTGCCCCCTCCCCCCTTGCAAAAAAATCCATGTTTTAAAAAAACTTCCACTGCAGATTCCTGAATTACTGCTGCTCCAGTTAAGCCATAGGCAACTCACAGGGGCTGCTAAACATCATGAAAACTATGAGAACTCCTCAACATAAATATTGCCGTTGGCGAAGGTTAGGAAAACAAATGGAGGATGAAAAAAACCAAACACAATTGGTAAGAAAAAAGGACCTCAGCAGGAATGCCACTGTGGCTCCATTAATGGAAACTGAGAAACATGAAAAATCAATAAAGTAATAATTAAATTGTGGCCTACAGCATCGTGTCCAAAACACCAGCTGCATTAGTTAAAATATGAAAGAGGACCAGAGGATTAACATTTACAAGAAAACTGGCAACAATGTCTATTTATGTAAAGGAGAATGTAGAGCTTTAGTTGTTTACTAGCTTACGTCAACAATTCTTTTAGGTTTGGGGACTGTCCTATTAGTAGAAGGTTAACAATACAATTTGCCAAGCGACAGTCACAGATCTTTGATTGACCTGCGTTCTTAAAAATATCCCTGTCCTCACTACCACACCTGGGGCTCTACTTTAGTGTAGCTGTCACTGGTGTTATATGCAGTACTGAATTGATGACATTCGTTCAGTGATGAAGAAGTATACATCATGTCTGTCCGGACTGCACTGGCCAGATGGACCCTGACCATCCATCGCCTGTCAGGGCCACATCTGTTCACACTGCTGGTTAGAGTACTAACAAGTCCTTTGCTTTAGAAAAGATGGTGTCAGCTATGTAAAGGGACATGGAAGCTCACGATTTCTTTAAGAGAGCAAGAGACACAAATTCCAAATCTGAGCAACACAAAAAACTGACACTTGAACAATAAAACTTTGCCCTGCCAGCAGGCATCATGCTATTGTATACTCTCTGTATTCTAAACACACTGTGATAGAGTCCTGCTGTGAATAGTTTTAAATGACAAGGGCTCACAGCTTTTCAGGGTATTGGAAGATGCAAAATTTACTTGAGTGTCATGTAAATAAAACAAGCCTAGACCCCTTCCACGATGAGCAAACTTTATATCCAGCCATTTATTTTCTCACAAAGTTGGCTGGGAGAGTTCATTAGGTTCCTTGTGAGGTGTGAAAGAAGGAGAGGAAGCCTGTGTGAAGTTATTCATTGTCTTACGACTCAATTCTAATCACCTCACTCAGCATGACTGACAGGGAAGCGCTTTATACCATGATTGAGAGTATTGATTTCTCAGCCCCTTTCGGGGCATGTTGGAGATACACAATCAGAGCCTTCACTTTCAAAAAAACCTCTTCATCTGCCTTAATCATCTGATCAATAATTAGCATCAGTATAGTGGGTCTTCGACAAAGCCATCTCTGCAGCCTTTCTCTCTGCTGAGCTGCAAATCTGCTGAGTCAAGGTGATCTATTAGCTGAAGAAATGAGCAGTAAGCAGCATAACTAGACCCACAGCAAAGACCGGCAGTGATAGGAACCCCTATTTTTTATTACACCAGAGCTTCTCTCCACCCACCCCCATCCTTCATGGGCCATTGGCCAGCAACCCATCACCTGCATAAACAGCTGGAAACTGAGAGTCCCAGTGAATGAAGCAAGCTCTCTCAGCTGCTCAACTGGAACCTCTGTTGAAAAGCCCTGAAAAATAAAGCAGTACCTCAGCCCTGTTTCAAACTGAGCGATATCAGGAGGAAGAAGGGACTGGAGCAATCAGATTCAGTGGCTTCAGTGTGTTAAAGATCGGAGGCCATGGATAGTCCACTCAAGCAAGATCGGGCTATTTATTCAATACTGTCACCAGCAGTATTAGAATGCAATGGAGTGAATTATTCAGTGCCCTGCCGTGCAAATAATACAGCAGTGCTATAATTAATAAAAATGAATCTCATTCACATTCCTTACTGAAAATAGTTAGCACAGAACATTTCCTGCTGCCTCCTTCAGCATGCAAAGTCCACTAATGATTGGCCCGTTTTTGAATCATGTGTTAGTTTTAGCTATGTTGTATTACATAATTCGGTGCTGTGCAACAAATATTGGGAGTGTGATTACTGTGAAATGATCTGTTCCAAATGGGAACTATATAAGGAAAGCTTTGGTAGGTCAGTGTATGCACTTCACACAAGGCTAGCTAAATGCAAGCTCTCCTTTCCTGTTAGATCAGAGCCAAATCTAGACATAATCGAGACAATATTCTGATTTTATAAATTATATTCTCTAAATCAATAGTAAAATAAAATTACGCTCCACTTTAAATTTCTATTGATTTATTGGAAAATAAAATATGAGTCATTGTTAAACGAAAAGCTGCTTTGACTTTGCATTACTAAGTCACCCAATTCTGAACAATTGATCCTGGCCCTGGATTTATGGTTATCCCTGGATTCATGCTACTTCACAGTTAAACATTTTTGGAATGAACCTTTCAGGCTGTTTGAAAATACCGCTGTTATGAAAGTTGTGAGTCCCTTTCAATTTCACCACAATCCTTGATATTTCTGAGTCAAGTATTGGCATCGATGAAATGTTGTGTTTCTGACAATATGCCTTTAAGGAAACAGAGGTGTTATTGTTTAGCTGATCATGTTACTGCATAATATGGGTCATACAGAGCCTGAAATTGCGACAAAATAGCTGTCCAGAACCTTACCATAAAATTATAAAAGGAAAGGTACAACAAACTGTACAACTGTCTCAAGAGAAAGTTGTAGTGGTTTCTTACAACACCTTCTTGATTCTGATTACAAACTACATTTGTTATGCTCAGTTCCCACAGCAGTGAAGTACTGTACCTCAGCACAGTAGCTTTGTTCTTCCCCTTTCAAACCCTTTCTTAAAGTGTGACTAATCTAGTGCCGGATGACAGCTAACTTCAACATCAGACAACATGAAAATTGAAGACACTTTTTATCCTCTCACCAATCTGTGGCCGTCTGAATAAGCCTCGTCAACTTCATTACAAACTCATCATCTCTAGTGCAGATAATGATAGCTTGGGCTAGTGTGGAGCTCAGCTTCTTGTTGTTCTACTGACTCTCTCTGCCTCCAGGCCAGGCATCTGCAGGGATAATGAATGGAGCAATTCTTTTGGCACAAAACAAAAGACTCTTGGGGTGGGAAAAAAAGACATGGCGAAAACCTATTGGTCTTACTGCCTGAAATTCTTTCCTGTGAATTAGCTCCAGCAAAATCAGCCAGGTTCCAAAATGAGTATAAAGAATGCTGATTATATGAATTTATATCATATTATTGGAGGTGATAAACAGCAAAGATGTTTAAATATTTTGGAGATTTTTTTCAGCTAGAATTTATTCTAAATGCAAATGATCTTAAAGCAGCAGCACTATTGTAATCTCTAGAATGTTTAAAAAGAACAACATCCCTTTTTCAAACAATACAAGATATTTTGAACAAAAAGTGAATGCGTGATTTATTTTTCCCGACTGCTCGTTAAGTTGCATATTATTTTAAAGGGTGATGTTTATCCTTTCCTATAAACACACTGCTTTTCTTCCAAATGTTGAAGATTTTTAGGTCAGGTCAGGAGAGTAGCATAATATTACTTCAAACATTCATTAGCTTTTTCACTTACAGAATTATAAAAATAAGTTGGAATAGCTCCTAGTTTAAGTTTGATGTAAGGCTGGAATGTGTTTCTGTTATATAATGTCCATAATAATGAAATGTACTTTTTTCATATATTTGCAAAAAAATAGCTGAGCTAATTGGATGTTGCTGACTCTTGAGTTAATTACAACTGATCTAGAAAATGCTTCACATTTTTTGGATTAAATGCAGTAAACATTAATATCCTATGCTATGAAGAATCATTTATCCAAATAGTTCCCCATTGGTGATGGAATTAACTTTAACGCTAATAGTTTTTTTTAAACAAGATTATTATTCTATGGGTAATATATACAGCACATATCAAAAAATTGAATTGTTCATACAACATAATTAAATCAAATAATAACAATCGTCGCCATGGTGTGTGCAAACAGCTAGTTTCTATGACAAAGTGAATTTCCTACTGATATGAGCACAAATTACAAGAGGAGCACAGAAGAGGATTTTCACAGTAAGAAGATCATCTCCAACCAGTTTCTCTTGTTTGACTAGTGCACGGATTTGATATGGGCCAAGACATCAATCCGCCTTACTTTGTGTTTAGAAATTTCAAATGTCACCCCAGGCTGATGTGATGTATCTCCATAGTTTCCAATATTGAAACTTGGTAATGGTTCAACACGCCATGAATTTGCACTACACCACTATTATCAATTAGGATAGCAGAGTTGTATCATTTCTTTTTACGTTTTTTAATCTTTTCCCCTTTCTGTCCTAAAGGATTTGAAGGTCATTTTCAACTTGGTCACCTGGACGAGTGACAGCAGGATATTCAACTATGGAAGGCAATATATTTGAATCTGATCACCCAACGTCAACAAGCTGCATTTTTCAGCAGGAATCACTGGACCACAACCTGGAGTGGGAACTCGGATTGTTTTCTTTTCCCACCACCCCCACCATCCCAGAAAGGCAGAAGTTAATTATCATACCCCAATTGCACGATCAGCAATCCCTCACAGTTCACAAATCAAACCTGCTATCTTTTTGCTTGTGAGTCTCACCAAACTGCCAGTGCCTTCATCCAGAGTTCTAATTCAAAACATTGTTGAAAACTCTGTCCTGCTTAAATGACCAAACCATTAGTATTTTGCTATTATTTTCTAAGCATAATCCTGTTTAAATTCTAACTTCAGTGGCCTTGTTATCATCTTTAGTATTGGTTCAAGTTGCAGTATGCATTTTTTGCTGAAATCCCTCTGCTAAAATTGCTCCTAATTTCAAAATCTATCATTTTAATTTATGATTTACATATTATTTGTTGATAGTCTAGCTTCTAAATCAGTCACAGCACTCAGAGATAATTGGCAGAGTGACAATATGAATTGGATTTAAAACTGATATACAGGCTATAGGAAAAGAAATGCAGATTTCATCTGAAGTAAATTATCATAATTTTAGCTCTCAAATAAAAACATTCTTTTTGTCATAAAAGTCAGCATTAATCAATGATAAAGAGACATTTTACCTAAAAATTCAACTATATAAATTTACCTTCTACATTTGCTGGCAGACATGCTTGTGTCTAAAACCAAAACAGATTAATGTATTGTTTTGCTGCCTTTGACCCCACAGCCTTGGACCCCTCGATTCTGTGTTGTCAAACATACCACTGTAATAGACTTGGGGCCTACCTAATAGTGTGTGCTATTCTGACTGTCATGCTCCATCACTGTAACTTACTGCTTCTGGTCTTTAAAGCAGTCACATGTGATGAATGAAACAGAACCTTAGAAACAATCCAAAGCTACAATCACTGGAAAAGTTCAGGGCGTCCATGACTGGAAAACAGAGCAGATTTTTTTTAAAGTGAAATAATTACAGCTGCAAATAGCTTCATGCTTTTGGTACAATATTGTCAATTTCACATAAAAACACGTACTGGATTGAACAAGCCACCAGAAAAATAGCAATGTACCTTATGTTTAATTTGCCTGAAAAGCAATAGTGATTTCAAATCCATTTTTTTTTTTTAGCAATCTTCTTCTAATTCCGATTGTGGGAAGCCAGTTCCCAGCTTTTATGCTACAAAGTCCAGTTTCTATGGAGTGAAGATAGATTTATGGATCCATGGAGGTTAAGCTCCTGGACTTGAAATTAAAGCATTTAAAGAATTTACAGAAAGTAAGACAGATATCAGGGCATGTGACCAAAAGCTCAGTCAAGGAGATTGGTTTTAAGAAGCAAATTTAGAGAAGAGAGATGTAGAGCATCAGAGAGGTTTAAGAAATTGGGGCTGCACAAGCAGCCAGAATTGGAGGAGCACAGGGATCTGGGAAAGTTGTAGGGTTGGAGGAGCTTACAGAGATGGAGAGGGCAAGTCCACAGAGGGAAATGAAAACAAGGATGAGAATTTTAAAATCAATTTAAATTTTAGAAGAGGGACTGAAGCACAAGATGCATACAAAACAAGTGCTAAGTCAGCAGAGCTTCTGCTTCACTCATCCATTTTTGCCAACATGGGACCTGAGCCATTTTGAGGCATGGCCTCATTAGTATGATGTTGGTGATCTGCGGGCACGAATGAAGTGTCTCATTGTGGCCCATTCATTCTGCCAGTGTTGGAAATCAGCCAGCACCTAAGCTCAGTCAGGGCCAGGAGGGGAAAGGCAATCACAAGGGGGCCTTGAATATGGGCCGACAGTGAGCCCAAGCTCACCTGAAAAATTCCATTTCCACATCCCATTTTTCATGCAGCCTCCAGTGACTACTTTAAGGATTGTTGATTCAGCAATTCAATTCCTGGTAGAATTCGGCACACTCAACCATTTTGTACCTGAAAATTTAAACTGGGGTTGTGTAGGCAGCACAGGCCCTTATTTGTATATTTAAAACTGCATCCATACAAGGGCAAAGAGAGTGGAGCGGCTGCTTCCCTTATCCATTTGTGCCAGCTTCTACTGAAACAGGGTCAAATTTGAGAAATAGCAAGACAGTCCAGGTCATCCCCCTGACCGCTCCAGAATTAATGTTTCTTCATCAAGATAAATGGTCAGAAATGTTGGTGGCGTACTCAACAGGATGGATTGCTCCAATGCTCAGTGCCAGCACCCCTGCTGTTCATTGTCTATAACAAGTGACCAACCAAAATTTACCAATGTGCAAAGATTCACCTATGCTGATTAATTGGGAAGATTTGAAGACATTCAATGCATCTTAACTGACTCCCTGACTCGATTGAAAACTATGACATATGGTCCCTGAACATCAATCCTCGCAAGATACAAATGTCCACCTTCAACCTGAAACACTGTTAGGTCAAATAAAATCTCCAGGTAATGTGGAATAGTATAATTCCAGCACTGCGAGTATCCATTGTACTCAGGGTCACATTAGATTGATAGCTAACATTCAAATAGCGCATTGAGAAGCTGAAAAACAAAGTGAACTCCAAAGTGAGCTGCAGACTCCAGAAAATGGATACCTGACCCCAAAACACGCTGAGCAACTAATCTCATCCTACGTTACTCAATTTTAGAGCACTGTGAGCCAGTATGGTCAAGCTCAAGCCATGCATTTAAATTTTAAAAGTGATACTGAACTCAATCAATCCTTTCAAATCATTATAGGGAGTTTGAAAATGATTCTCACATTATTACTAGACTGTCCCAAGTGGATTGCACCACCCAACAGTGAGGCAGGAGGCTTTCAGGAAAAATAGGTTTATGATCCTAGACATCCACAGCATAGACACATTCCAAAAGGCTGAAGTCCAGTAAAAGACTGGCCTCTGAAAAACCAAAATGCCAGTGTGGCAAACTATAGAGTAACAAATTCAGGAAATGCTGATGAGTTTGGAGAATCTTCTTACAGAACATCTTCTTCCAGGCACTCACCTCAAACAAAAACTCAGGTATACCATAAATCAAGCATGAGCTGCGATGGAAATACTGGTGACTAATATAAGCAAGTGAAAGCTGAGAAATGATCTCAGAAGTGAATGTGGAGAGTCTAGTTAAACACTTGTACACTGTCTGATGCAGTGTTCCCTGTAAACATCCTGTACTCTTGAAGAACTATCTAGCACTAGGGGCTGGCCGCATTTTTAGAACGACAAGCTATGATAATTATGATCGCAGCCTGCCTAGAAGAAGAGAGAATAAAGTTGTTGACCAGGAGGTCCATTGGCAGTGCTAGCTTTTTGATGCCTGTTAGTTGCAGATTTAATTTCAGCAAATGGCACAGCTGTTTATCAAGTGTCTGCTGACACAAAGCGTGTGCATGACATGAACAACTTATATTTATATAGCACCTTTAATGGAATAAAATGTCTCAAGGCCCTTCTCAGGAGGGATATAAAGCAAGATTTGACACCAAGCCACATAAGAAGGTATTGGAACAGTTGGTCAAAAACACAGCCAAAGAAGAAGGTTTTAAGGAGCATCTTAAAGGAAGAATGCAAGTCAGAGAGCTGGAAGTGTAAGGAGGCACTTCCAGAGCTCAGGGCGCAGGCAGCTGAAAGTGCAGCCAGTGAAGGCAGAGCAATTAACATCGGGATTTTCAAGAGGCCAGAGTTAGATAAGCGCAAATAACTTGAGTTTTGAGGGATTGGGGGACATTACAGAGATAGGGAGATGAGGCCAAGGAGAAATTTGGAAGCAAGGATGAGAAGTTAAAAATTGAAATATTTTTTGACCAGGAGCCACAGTAGGTCGGTGACCACAGGGGTGCTGAGTGCATTAAGAAGGGGCAGCAGAGTTTTGGATGATCTCAAGTTTATGGAATGTAGAACATGGGAGGCCAACCAGGAGTGCATTGTATAGTCAAGTCTAGAGGTAGTAAAAGCATGGGTAAGGGTCTCGGCAGCAGATGAGTTGAGGTGGTGGGGGGGGAAATGAGTGGTGTTCCAGAGGTGGAAATAGGCAGTCTTACTGATGGTGCAAATATATGGTCAGAAGTTCATCTCAAGTTCAAATATGAGACCAAGATTGTGAACAGTCTAGTTCAGCCTCAAACAGTTGCCAGGGAGAGCGATGGAGTTGGTGGCTAGGGAACACATAGTTCACCGGAGGGAAAAAATATTTAATTGGAGGTTATTTCTGCTTATCCGGTACTGGATGTAGGACAAACAGTGTTTTAGCAACACTGTTGAGAGAGGTGATGGTAGGGTAAAGCTGGGTGTTGTTAGTGTACATGTGAAAACTAACTGTGCTTTTGGATGATGCCGCTAATGGGCAGCTTGCAGATGGAACCAAGGATAGATCATGGGGCGACACCAGAGTTAATGATACAGGAGTAGGAAGAGAAGCCTTTGCAAGTGATTAGATAAGAAGGAAATCATTATTAGAGCAGTCCTACTCAGCTAGATGACAGTGAAGAGGCGCTGGAGGAGGATAGCAGGGTATGATCAGCTGCATCAAAGGCTGCAGACAAGTTGAGAACGTTGAGGAGGGAAAGTTTATCTTTGTCACAGTCACATGGGATGTCATTAGTGAATTGCATAGAGCAGGGGTGGCAGGGGGGAAAGCTGATTGGAGGAATTCAAACATGAGTTCCAGGAAACATATGTAAGGATTTGGGAGGTGACGAAACATTCAAGGATTTTGGAAAGGAAAGGGAGGTTGTAGGTGGGACAGTAGTTTGTGAGGATGGAGGAGTCAAGGTTTTTTTAAGGAAAGGGGTTTTGAAAATAGATATAAAGGACAGAGGGGCAACACATGAAGAGAGAGAAGCATTAACAATATCGCATAATATGGAGGCAGGGAGGGGAAGTTGGGTGTGCAGCAGTATTGTGGGAACAGAGTTGAGGTAGCAGAAGGTAGGCCTCATGGGCAAGATAAGATTGGAGATAGAATGAGGGGAGATAGGAGAGAAATGAGGGAAAGATACGAGTTCAAGGCTAGGGCAGGGGGGAGCTTTAGAGGAAGTTTGTTCCAGTGGGTTAGCAGAAGGGAGGAATTCAGCAGAGGCAGCTGATCAGATAGTCTCAATCATAGTGATAAAGAAGTCCATGAGCTTCTTGCACTTATTATTGGAGGTGAGGAGACAAGGGAGAGGTGTTTACTAAGACGATTTTCATTGGAGAAAAGAAGCCGGGAGTTACCTTTGCATTTCAGGGTGATCCTGGAGTAGTTAACAGTTTTTGCAGATGATAGCCAGACCTGATAATATTTTATGTGGTCCAACTAGATCTGGCAGTGAATGGTTAAACCAGTTGTTCACTATATTCTTTCAAGTCTGCATCCCTTGGATTTAAGGAAGTGGAGATGAGGACTGTACCAGGGGAAATGGTTTTATTGTAGACTGGGCCATCAAAGGTGGAGGTGAGGCTGCAGTTCATCAAATCAGTAGCTGCAGAAATGTGGTGGTAAATGGAGGGCCAAGTTGGGATTTTGGAAGTGCAGTTGTAAATGAATTGAGGAATACATTTTTCCAAGGATAGATACACAATGAGGTAGGTATGGGGCATGGAAGGTGGGTGAGTGTGGAGAGTGATACAAGGAAATGATCACATATGGCCTTATTTGTGATTGATAGCATTCTGAAAACCCCTGCTTGTGCTAACTGAAGGGCACCTGAATTGCATTCTTCAGTATCCAGATTACTTGCTCAATTACAATTCCCATCCTCATGTGACTTTTATTGTACCTTTCCTGCATCAGTGGTAGGTGTGTTCACAGGTGCCATCAATCATGTCTTTAGGCAGTAGCCCTTGTCTGAACAAGCCATCCACTGACTCTGTGTGGAGGTGCAAATGTCGGTGGGAGACTTGACTGACATAAATGCATCATGGCAGCTCCTTGGGTATTTTTGCACAGACATGCATGATGATCTTTCAATGGTTGCAGACCAGCTAAACATTGATGCAGTGAAATCCTGTTTGGTTGATGAATACCACTGGTGACCTGAGGTTGCTACATGCATGAAATCTATAACTCCCTGGACCTGTGAGAATCCAACCAGAGCAGCAAATTTAAGAAGGTTCTCATTCTGACTGGCCTCGTTGGGAGCAAAATACACAGAAGTGCTTTCTCTGGCAAACATGGCATCTATCGCCTGTGAGATACACTTCTAAGCAACAACTTATGAGATTCTACAGATATTATCAGTAGATCCCTGGAAGGAGCCAGAGATGAAAACATTAAGGGCTGATGGCCATGACCAGGGCTGGCAATGCATGCTCACCTGGTCCACTTGAAAGAAAATCTTCTTCCGAATGGATACAAATGTCTGCAATGACCTGATAAGAAAGCCTGAGCCTCCAGAATGACCAGTTCTCAGTCGCATCCAGAAATCTGAACCTTTGCCTGAATATGCTGTGGTGGGGGGTTTCATTTCCTGCAATCAGGAGCTCTGTGTTCATCCCCTCTGTCCTGTGGAACAACAGGTGGTTGAGGAAGAAGCCTGCTGTTTCTCTTGCTGCTGATGGTGTTGCTGCTGCTGATCCTCCATTCCTCACCAGAGATCCATTAGAGCTGCATAAGTGGTTCCTGTGCTGCTGAGAAGGCTGACAACTGAGAAGTAGAAAAAAACTCCAAGAATTGACCCAAAGTACTGGAAATCATCCCCAAAATGGTAAAAGCACATTCTCAGTGCAAGCCTTTTGAACAAAAGCTTTCACTTA
Organism: Cetorhinus maximus; assembly: GCF_964194155.1. NCBI lineage: Eukaryota > Metazoa > Chordata > Chondrichthyes > Lamniformes > Cetorhinidae > Cetorhinus > Cetorhinus maximus. The sequence goes on from NC_135889.1 coordinate 79,254,233, forward strand.
GGCTGTCGTGTCTTAGCTTCTTAAAGCTTTCTTGCCTGTCAATTTCTCAGCCCCATCATTCCTGTTTCTTGCCTTGTTTTACCTGGTGGGCTGTAGGAAGCCTGGGAAACCCATGCCCTTAAATGTTAAAATCAGAACTCTTGGTTTAAACTGCAGTTAATGACCATTTCACCATATTTAAATTGAAGACCCAGCTATCCCTTCCGGATTTCCCAAGCACTGCAGAATGCTTTCCGATTAAAGGAGGAATTCGGCAGGTTCCTGAAGAATTCTCAACATGCTAGCAGCTACTGGTGTTTTAACCTGGTGCCCGCACGGAGACCCAACAATCTTTGTAGGTTTTTATTCCCCCTTGTTCTCTGGCTTCCAGGTTCTATTGTAACCTCTTCCTTTGATACAACTTTCTGGATCTAGAGTCCTTAACTACATTCTGGGTTATTCATGAATGTTCAGTTGAAAATGGAATAAAACTGGATAACTTGTGGACAGCTAATTTTATTCCTATATTTAAAAAGGGGGATAGAACAAATCCAATGAAACATAGAACAATTAACAGCGGTAGTTGGAACAGTAAGGAACTCGTCACTCAAAGATGCAATAAAAAACTATCTAGAAGCTGAAAGACCAATCAACATGGATTTCTAAAGGGATGGTCTTACTTAACCAACCTTATTAAATTATTTGAAGAAGTAACAGAAAGATGAGTAAGGAAAATGCTGTTGATGTAATATGCTTGGACTTTCAAAGGGTCTTTGATAAAGCACCACATAGTAGCACAGAGAACATCTAGAGTCAGGGGACAATTAGGAAAATGGATGGCAAACTGGTCACAAAGCAAAAAAAGGAGAGGAGGGGTTAAGGGTGACTATTTCAGACAGTCAAAAGGTGGAAAGTGATGCCCTATAAGGATCAGTGATGGGATCACTGTTATTCACTATCTATATAAACAATTAGGACAATTTCAAAATTTGTGGATGACACCAAATCAGGGGTATAGTTAATATTGAGAAAGGCCATGACAAAGGTATAAGAAGACATTACTACATTTGCAGAATGTTTGTGTAAATGGCTAAGGAATTTCAGTATAGATTGTCAGCTGTGACTGAGTCAATAGCAATCTTGCCTCTGAAGTTCCAGGTTCAAGCCTTATTCCAGGGCTTGAGCACAAATACCAAGGCTGATACTCCAGTGAATACTATTGGACGTGACATCCTTTGGATGCAATGTTGAACCAAGGCCCTGTCTGCCCTCTCAGGTGGATGTAAAAGACCCCATGGCACTATTTTGAAGAAGAGCAGGGGAGTTATTCCTTTTTTATTTTTCATTCCTGGGAAATGGGTGTCGCTAGGCCAATATTTATTGCCCATCCCTAACTGCCCTTGACAAGGTGATAGTGAGCTGCCTTCTTGAACCGCTGAAGTCCATATGGTGTAGGTACACACACAGTGCTGTTAGGGAGGGAGTTCCAGGATTTTGACCCAGTGACAGTCAAGGAACAGCGATATATTTCCAAGTAAGGATGGTGAGTGGGTTAGAGGGGAGCTTCCGGGTTGTGGTATTCCCATGTTTCTGCTGCCCTTGTCCTTCCAGATGGTAGCGGTCATGGGTTTGGATGCTTGGAAGGTACTTTCTAAGGAGCCTTGGTGAATTCCTGCAGTGCATATTGTAGATGGTACACACTGCTGCCACTTCTGCATCGGTGGTGAAAGGAGTAAATGTTTGTGGATGGGGTGCCAATCAAGCAGGCTGCTTTGTCCTGGATGGTGTCAAGCTTCTTGAGTGTTGTGGGAGCTGCAAGTGGAGAGTATTCCATCACACTCCTGACTTGTGCCCTGTAGACAGTGGGCAGGCTTTGGGGAGTCAGGAGGTGAGTTACTCACCTCAGGATTCCTAGCCTCTGACCTGCTCTTATAGCCACAGTATTTATATGGCTAGTCCATTTCAGCTTCTGGTCAATGGTGACCCCCCAGTATGTTGATAGTGAGGGATTTAGCGATGGTAATGCCATTGAATGTCAAGGGCTGAAGGCTAGATTCTCTCTTGTTGGAGATTGTTATTGCCTGGCACGTGTGTGGCACAAATGTTACTTGCCACTTTCAGCCAAGCCTGGATATTGTCCAGATCTTGCTGCATTTTGACATGGACTGCTTCAGTATCTGAGGAGTCACGAATGGTGCTGAACATTGTGCAATCATCAGCGAACATCCCCATTCTGACCTTATGATGGTGGGAAGGTCACTGATGAAGCGGCTGAAAATGCTGGCCAATGTTTATCCCTCAATCAACACCACTAATCAGATTATCCGGTCATTATCATATTGCTGTTTGTGGGAGTTTGTTATGTGCAAATTGGCTGCCGTGATTCCTACATTACAAGTGACTACACTTCAAAGTACTTAATCGACTGTAAAGTGCTTCGAGACATCCAGTGGTTACGAAAAACACTATAGAAATGCAAGGTTTTTTTTAGATTTGCGTTGCATTTTGGTGGGAGAAATAAGGAAGCCACATTCTCCTTGGAAAATAAGAGTCAAAATGAGTTGAGGAGCAAAGAGGTTTAGGGGTACAGATTCACATCTGATCAAGAGCAGCAACTAAGGTTAACAAGGCCATAAAAATGCAAAGTGTTTCTAGAAGAATAGAATTGAAATGTTATGTCAGACTTCTAAAGAACATTTGTTAGACCAAACTTAGAGTATATATTACAAAAAAGAATATAGAGTCACTGGAAAAGGTGCAAAAGAGATATATTAGTATGATACTGGAACTAAGAGGTTATAATTATCAAAAAGACAGAACAGGCTGGGGCTGTCTACTGAAGACAACAGAAAGCTGACGGGGAACCTATTCTCCATCTTCAGTTCTCTGCCTGTAAGCAGGTCCAACCCACAGCACCAGGATCTCCACCAAGGGTAAGGGAAAGAGGCAGATCCCGAATCTACTGCAGCTGGAAAAAGCATTGAACTCCATGCTGTTGGCACCAATCCAATCCACACCAGCCATCCCGACACTCAAGGAGTGAGAGTTGCTGTGGCAACATACATTTTTACATGCATTTTGTAGTCTGGAGCTATGAATAGTGATGGTACAGGCTCCAATTTCTTTCCATCAGATGGTTGACCAGGAATCTCTCTTGTTCTTACTGTCTGCCATTGGCATAAGTTGGAAGGATTTACAAGTTGATACTTGTTTGGCCACCTCCCTTGGCCATCAAGCCTTGGAGTGGGGCTTGAACCCAGAGCTTCTGGATCAGAGGCAGGGACGCTACCCACTGTGCCACAGGACCTCCTAGGGGACCTGTTAGATGTCCTTAAAATTAGTTAGTGGCTTGATAGGGTAAACATAGAGAAAATATTTCCACTTGTGGATGATTATAAAACAAGGGGTTATTAATATAAGACAGTCATTAATAAATCTAATAGAGAATTCAAGGGAAGCTTCTTCACCCAGAGACTGGTTAGAACGTAGAACTTGATACCACATGGGATAGTTGAGGTGAATCGCATGTTTGCATTTAAGGGTAAGATAGGTAAATCCATGAGGGAGTGGAAAATAGAAAGACATGCTGATCGGGTTAGAAGTAGGGCTGGAAAAGGAGTGTATGGAGCATAAACTCTGAGCTGAATGGTCTGATTTGTGCTTTACATTGTATGTAATTCAAAGTATATGATTTGTTCAGACATTTAAAACCGGTCTGCCAGGGACTTTTTTTCTATCCTGTACATCAAACTTTGACCTCTAAGGCATCACTGTCTCTGCTATTGGAGTTAAATGGATGCCCTTTTCCTAACCAATTTGTAACTTATTTCCATAACCTTATCATAAATTCTTAGTACTATTAGCTTTGCCTGATTTATACTTCTTTTAGAGAAAGGAGGGAGCTAACATGGGATATTATCCATCAGAAACAAGATGGTACTACCACTGTGGTGTATAGTATGTTTCTGGGTTCCAGTAGGTATGATTGTTTCACCGATTCAGGTCTCTATTCCTAAGGTGAGGGGTGGGGGTTAGCTCAGTTGCCTGGACAGCTAACGTGTAAGTCAGATTAATGCCAGCAGCATGGGGTTCAATCCCTGTTTCAGCTGAGATAGACTTGGGGCCTGCCTTCTTGCCTTCCTCATAGTAAGAAATATCTTGGCACCCTGTGTAGTTCAGCAAATAATCGCCAAAGACCTGCCTTCAGGAAGAGAACTGAAGAAAACATTTAAACTGGCCACAGATGTGACAAAAATTGGCTGAACAATTCTAAGGTTGTCCCAGGCTGTGTCTGTGGGTGTAGACCTTAACATCTTCCATGCATCTACAAATAACAATGATAAGGGGAGAATTTATTTTGTTTTTGCACCTCAGATAAATACAATACTATCCTCTGTCATTACAAGTTTTGACCAAATGCTCTACCTTCAAGAGTGTATAAGCCTTTCTTTTTGGGGTGCTTTGTATGTTCTCCTACTCAAGGCTCATATACATCAGGTCACATGGTGCTCCAGTTATCAATCAAAGCAGTGATTGTGAGGAGCATAAAAGGTCAATCTGCCATTCTTTGCTTTTTTTCCAATCTTGATACTGGCACGTGTGTATGAATGAGTGCTTCTTGAACTTTCTCAGTTTAAATTTGCCTTACGGCTCAAATGTTATTGAATTAGTTAACAGGGAAAGAAAGTCAAAGTGAGTATTTTCTGTTTAGAGTATTTTTTGCAGCTGTTGTTTAACCAATATTCAGATAGGGATATAAATTACTTTTATGCTAAGTGTTCTTAATTTTGTAACATATCGAAAACCAACATTTCACATTTCCACATCCCTCTTCAGCAATGCTGATGATATATGTTTCGGGGACAGGCCTTCTGACCAACATGAGAGCTGATCAAGAGCCACCTAACCCCTCTAAAATCAATACTCAGTCAGTAAAGGTCAGAGGGTCTGAAGCAACTGCTCCCATTAAAGTCAATGGAGCCACTCTAGAATGCATGCATGCTGTCCTTGTAACACACATCACTGAAGCAGCTGATGAGGGAATCAGAAAGATGAAATGAGGATACCAATAATGAGGAAACTGGAGGCCATTTAGTGCAAGCTAATATATATGGCTATACAAACTTTTTAAATAGACAGCTGGGGCAGTACTTTAATCTGAAATTGCACTTTCAAGACTTCCTTTAGCCTTTAATTATGAATCAATGGGCCTGGAGAAGGCTTCTGGCATCAGAAGAAGCTAAGAATGTATAGAACAAGAAAAAATAGGTAAAGCTTCAAAGAAAAGCAAACTCTGTGACATTTGTCAAATCTGTGAAGATAAAATGCTAATCAATCTAATTTTAAAATGACTTAATGCTGAATACCTTTCTTCCACACAACAATCCTTTGGTCCCCAAAAAATAAAAGCAGTAGTTTTCCACGGGGTATTTAATCAGATATCTCTGTACCTGTTCTATAGAATTAATTGCATTTAATGAGAGCCTATTCTATCTATCCATTAATATGTGAAGAAGCTATGATAGTGCTATGGTGATGTTTCATTCCTGTTGCATGAAACTTCTAATATCATGGATGTGGAAAATAAAAGCAGACATGATTTAAAACGGGCCACTGAGTCGCTATTAGCCCCCTTTGCGATACTGGTGTTGAATGATTTCACCCCTATTTCTAGTCTCACACATTAGTCTCAGACTTTCTGATTGGTCCAAAATAAAACAAAACCAACAAAAAATTAAAACTTAGACTAAGTGCAGTGATGAAATTCTACCAATAAAAAGTAAGGGTGAGATTTTGGAGGGGGAGTCGGGAAGGTTGAGTTGGGTAACTTCCTGACTTGGCAGACCTGTCTCCTTTAAAAAAGCCCCCGCCCACCATATTTTTGTCCTGGGAAGGTGGGGTCAGGATGAAGTCAGGCCTGCCACCTCCAGAGGCAGGCCTGAGGTGGCTACAGAGGCAGGCAGGTGGTGAGGCCGGCAGGCTGAAACTCCCGCCTCCATTTACTGGGCTACTGGCTCAGTTATAATGATGAATGTCAGGCCATTCATGCCCCCCATTTCTCCCATTCCCCCTCCATGCCTCCCTCATATACCCCATGCCCCTTCCATGCCCCCCCATGCGTCCTCCATACCCATTCTCCCAGTATCCATTATGTACAGAACCAAAGAGCCATTGCCAAGTCTGACAAGTCTTTGAAATAATCCTGAAACACATACCATAAGCAGCGGCTTTGAAAAGATCTTTTGAAAAAAATGACTCAGTTTACAACCTCTTAAAAGTGTTAATCAATATAATCTGATAACTGTATCAACAAAAGCAGGCTGAATAGATGGCCTCCTTATGAATGCCTGGTCGAGCTCCAAGAATGGCTAATGCACTTCAATCTCAGCAAGCATGTTCATGCAGTTGCAGAGGGGAGTGAAAACTTTGTTCGATTTATATCTGTATTGTTTCTTTGAAGAGTTTTTTTCACTACCTGTATGTTTATTTACACAAGATTAAGAGGTCTGAAGTGGAATAAAGCTCCTCACATTGATAATCTGAATTACTGTGATTTAGTGACAGCTTTATGAGAAGGTAAGAGGGCCAATATAATTCAATAGGAATGTTGAATGGCCATTTTTGGTTTGGTTCTCCACTCAGGACTAGGGTTCCCTGTGGTTATGACTCCTCTGAGATGTTAACCACATCTTCTTCATTCAAAATTGTGCGGGGGGTTTGCGGGAGAGGGGGTGTTAAACTATCCACCTCCGCAATGGAGCTGGCAAGGATGGGAGTTTTGCCTACGAGCTCACCACTTGCACCCTTATTCAGCTCCAGCCAAAATTGCCAGTACTGGAAATAGGGGCAGGAATCCCGGAACCAGGTTCCACACACCATTTTTAATGGGCTTCCGAATTAACCTGACTTGGTGAAAATCTAGGCTTAAAAGGCCAACCAAGCAAATCATTCAAAAGCCTTTCAACTGCCATTTTTTTCTGGCAAACCCAAGTATTCAGGGGTCAAATATATTTTCCAACATAATAGGGAAACATTAGATTTGCTTAAAAAATTTGAGTTTCTTCATTTTCATGTTTACTCAGAGGTCCCCCTCAGTAACCTGGGCTTGACATTCCCAAAGCTGAAGTATTGCTAGCTGCAAGGGTTATAAAGTACAGTTGTTCCTGCAATTCTCAGACTGCTGTGGTTTTAGCACATAAACTACGCAGAATGATCGAGGATGCTTTAATGTAATTATTTTACAGTGCAACTAGAAGAGTGTCTTTCTTCACATTTTGACAGTGTTATTTGCCTTTTCAAAGTTTGGGCGGAATCTTGTGGAGGCAACAGGGGACTTGGCCGCTGGCTGGAGAGCTGGTAAAAGCCGTACGAGCCTCTTTTAAAGATGGCCCATCGCATCTTGTTCCACTCAGGCACTTGACAGGCCAGCGACAGGATCAAGATTGCCGGCAATGGAAGTCACACCCACCAAGAGCTGCTGGCCAATCAGAGGTTGACAGCTCGATTGAACAGTAGTGCAACTGGGGAAACAGTGTCTGCTGCCAGTACAATACCCACCTGAGGCCTATACGATCCTCGCTGGACTCCAGGCCACAGGTGAGTGATGGCGGGATGGGGGTCATGAGGGAGGGGGCAAGGACAGGGGGACGGCTTGCAGCAGGCCCAGACTTTCCGATGCCGGGTCCCTCAATCAGACACTGAATGTTTTTGAATGAGGCAAAGCCCCCACCCCAGGAACCCACAAGCAAACACGTTAGGGTTTACTTGTTATGCTTCCTGCATGGCAAGACCCCACCCGCCGCTGGGTTAATATTAGTGACGGTGGGATAAGGCCCTTAAGTAGCCATTAATTGGCCACTATGGGTCTCAACAGATGGCGGGGTGAGAAGGCCATCCATGGCTCTTCCCACAACAGTCTTAATCGGAGTGAATCCTGCCTGATTAAATACTTCTGCCATCAAACTTACCATGGGGGAGGGCACCAGAATCCACCCTTTGTCTTTCAAACATCATTAAAAAAGGATGGACAATGAATTTTTGAATTTTCTTTCTTCAGTACTTAATTTCCATTGAAGAGAGGCTCCTGAGAGAAAGAAGATGTGCTCATGAGGCAAAGGTTAATGAGAAAAAAAATAGGTGCTTAATTTTGGTTACACTGAGAATTTGATTTAATTGTTTATACAAAGATATGCTCAAATGGCTGCGCTGTACAAGGGTAATTGTAAGTAACCAAAGACTTGAGTCTTAATTTTAACTCTGGGCGTGTTGGGGATTGAGTTAGAAACTCACCCGCTGCAGTAGAAAACAGGCCAAGAGCCTCATCACAATGACTCCAGTCTACTTCCTACCTAGCATGGGTGGGAAGTGGGTAGGATGTGACCTTTGACCTCTGAATAATTTGGCAAGACTTGACCATCCAGTGAATCTGAGCTCATGGTGACGAGGAGTGTTTCAGAGGGTCTCACGATAGGGTCTCAATGTTCCCTCTAACTTCAGTTTGCTCTGCACAATTGCTTTAAGATTGACACAATGGCTGCATGTGCACATATCTTAAGGAGAATATTGCTTGTGCACAGCCTGTTTGTTCCCTGCATGACACATTTCCAATTGCTGCATAGTCACGCATCCACGCAACTTAGAGGGAACATTAGAATGGAGCAGTTTGGGATACGAGAAGCACCTTCTTTTTCCTGGTAGGAAAGCCATGGTAACCTCCCTGCCCAGGATGAAGTTACTGTTGCAATCTGGGGTGAAAGATGATTTTGATTGTCAGGATTGGCAGCAGGTAATTAAGTAATTAGGTGCATTTTAACGCCAGCTCACCCTGTTTCTAGTTGAGTGGGTAGTGTTAAAATCAGCCCTTACTTCATTGGCTGGAACAAAATTTTTTGAACATCTTTCCAAAATCTTTCACTGCAGGCATGTACCTCTCCCCACTCCCAAATCCCAGCATTGTTTCCTTACACAACGGACGGACTCGAAATGTTAACTCTGTATTCTTCTCCACAGATGCTGTCAGACCTGCTGAATTTTTCCAGCTATTTTTGTTTTTATTTCAGATTTCCAGCGCCTGCAGTATTTTGCTTTTATCTTACTGTTTCCTTACAACTGTGTAACCTCTGGAGCACCATGAGTAATGTTACAGGATACATTTGAAAGTGCACTTCCACTTTTTCACATTCTGGGGTTATTATTCGGCATCAGATTTCTTGCTTGGCTCAAATTTCTTGCTTCTAAGCAAAGACCATAAGACCATAAGGCATAGGAGCAGAAATTAGGCCATTCGGCCCATCGAGTCTGCTCCGCCATTCAATCATGGCTGATAAGTTTCTCAACCCCATTCTCCCGCCTTCTCCCCGTAACCTTTGAAAGAATAAATCAGAACTCTAAAAATGACCAGAGGGGAAGGAACACCAATAAAACAGATTACAAAACATAATAGGACAGAAAGTGATTTGCATACTACAGCCTAGCTTAGCTACCTCTACAGCCTGCACTCAGTTCTTCATCGATATGAAGCAGTGCTCCTCGAACATATTTCTCCCCAATTTACCTATACGCTCAATTTCCTGTCTCTCTGATTTCTTCCTTTCCATTTTCCTTTGTAGGTCTAATGTCAGTTAGAAGCCTGCACATCAATTTTTACTTCTATCACACTCTTTATTATTGCAACTCATGATTTCTCCCCCAAATGTATCCTTATTGCCTGTGTGTTCCTACTGACCAGGTACTCTGTGTAGTTACAGTCTTTCTGATTACAATGGACTTTCTTAACAGGCTCGTTTTATTTCACTTCAAATCAGCTTATTCCTGTTCTAATGGTTTTTCAAATTGGTATCACACAATAGTTTTTTTTGTTTTTGCAACGCTTCATCAGGTGTTTTCTTCATGATCAATTGCACTGGGATCCAATTTTGAACCTCATTCAGTGTTATTATGGTTGTCTAGTCATAAGCAATTACTCTGGAGCTTAGTTTTCCTCTTAATTAGAATTGCAGATGTACAATAGCACTAAGGCCTCTTTTTCCTTCACTCTGCTTTATTTATATAATCTTGCATATTAGTAGTCAATCTGCTGTGGCACTGCATGTGGGGAGTCAAAATCAAGTGCAGTCTCTTAGTTGAAAAGCATTAAAGGTCGGGAGAAAATAAGCACATAGAGGTAATTCAGTTCTCATTCTGAATTTATTTTTAAGCCTACATATATATATAATATAGACATACTTTGATTTGACATTTGTTATAATTAAAATACAATTTGGGAAGCAGAGAGGCAGAGTTAGGTGGAGCATAAGAGTTTTGTTGCAGTGCAGGCTGAGGGACTGGGAGATACAAACAGATGTGCTACAGCACCACCACTGCTGGGAGGAGGTAATACAGTGTGACAAGCTTCACACTTTTTTATCATAAATGGGAACATGACAATTTATAATGGAAAGCTGGCACTAAAGTGTAACAAAATGTGACAGCAGGAATTAATATTTTGTAGACAAGGCATGTATGCAGATCTCTTTGGCTTTGAAATATTCAACCCCTGTCCCTCACTATCTCCCTTGATTGTTATTACTTACCTCACCCATAACTCTGCATCCATTAGTTCCCCAAATGTCAGAAAGTACAGAGGCCACCTCACCCTCAACCTGTTTCATTTCTCCCCTCCCTTTTCCTTCTGCCATCCTCCCATCCATTTTCCTCAAATAGACTTCAGGCCTGTTAAGCAACATAAAAAACAGAGGGCAGAATTTTACGCTCTTCTGCCACTGGGTTTGTAGGTAGGAGTGGCCGTAAAATTTTTGGATGGCCTTCCCACCAATCTCCCACCTGTCCTGACCCGTCCTCAATTTTACATTTGGCCGGCCCGCCTACCCTTGCCCAAACTGAGGCCCTTAAGTGTCCAGTTATTTCCCACTTAAGGGCTGTTTCCCATAAGTTTCAATTTTCAGGCTGGCAGGAGGAGTTCAGGGGCAGAGGGGAAGCCCAAAAAGTAAAAGTGGGGAGTGGGAGGTGGGACTTCCATCCACAGCCTCCTTTTAACATCGGGCAGCCTCCCTCCAAAAAGGTTTGCCCCTGCAGGTGACCCACCCCCCACTGGCCTCTCCACCAATACCCTCATCCCCTTCTGCCATTCCCCCTGGGCCTCACTTCCCCACCTACCCTGAGACCCCCACACTTACCTGGTCCTGGTCTCCCAGTGCTTAGTCTACAGTCCCAATCCTGTCCACTGCAGCTTCTGGCACTGCTGGGATTGGCTGACAGCTTTTTGAGGCAGGACTTCCTCCTGACTGAGGGCCAGAAGTCCCTTCTCCAGCCAATTAAAACGAGCCAAGCTGTTCCAGTACAGATACAACACTGGCAACTTCTGTGCTTGGTGGGCACCACAGGGACTGGGGTGTTTTATCGACCCTCCTAATTACATTTTGGTTTAATGTTTGTTAGTTTCCTTTAAATTTTGTCTTTTGTTTTTGCAGTTTCTTTTTAAGGGGTTGCCTTTTAATTTGTCCCCTAATTTGTTAATTTAATTTATTTGGTTTGACTCGAAAGAGTTATAACACTGGCATCTACCCGTCTATGTGGAAAATTGCCCAGGTATGTCCTATACACAAAAAGCAGGACAAATCCAATTACCACCTCATCAGTCTACTCTTGATCATCAGTAAAGTGATGGAAGGGGTCATCAACAGTGCTATCAAGCAGCACTTGCTGAGCAATAACCTGCTCACTGATGCCCAGTTTGGGTTCTGCCATGGCCACTGAGCTTCTGATCTAATTACAGCCTTGGTTCAAAGATGGACAAAACAGCTGAGCTCCCAAGGTGAGGTGAGAGCGACTGCCCTTGACATCAAGGCCGCATTTGACCGAGTGTGGCATCAAGGAGCCCTAGCAAAACTGGAGTCAATGGGAATCAGGAGGAAAACTTTCTGCTGGTTGAAGTCATACCTAGCACAAAGGAAGATGGTTGTGGTTATTGGAAGTCAGTCAACTCAGCTCCAGGACATCACTGCAGGAGTTCCTCAGGGCAGTGTCCTCAGCCCAACCATCTTCAGCTGCTTCATCAATGACCTTCCTTCCATCATAAGGTCAGAAGTGGGGATGTTCGCTGATGATTGCACAATGCTCAGCACATTCACAAATCCTCAGATACTGAAGCAGTCCATGTCCAAATGCAGCAAGACCTGGACAATAGCCAGGCTTGGGCTGATAAATGGCAAGTAAAGTTCACACCACACAAGTGCTAGGCAATGACCATCTCCAACAAGAGAGAATTCAACCGTCACCCCTTGATGTTCAATGGCATTGCCATCACTGAATCCCCCACTATCAGTATCCTGGGGGTTACCATTGACCAGAAACTGAACTGGACTAGCCATATAAATATTGTGGCTAAAAGAGCAGGTGAGATGCTAGGAATCCTGTGACAGGTAACTCAACTCCTGACACTCCAAAGCCTGTCCATCTACAGGGCATAAATCAGGAGTGTGATGGAATACTCCCCACTTGCCTGGATGAGTGCAGCTCCCACAACACTCAAGAAGCTTGACGTTGTCCAGGACAAAACAGCCCGTTTGATTGGCACCACATCCACAATCATTCACTCCCTCCATCACTGATGCACAGTAGCAGCAGTATGTGCCATCTATAAGATGCACTGTAGGAATTCACAAAGGCTCTTTAGACAGCACCTTCCAAACCCACGACCACTACCATCTAGAAGAACAAGGGCAGCAGATAGATGGGAACACCACCACCTGGAAGTTCCCCTCCAAGCCACTCACTATCCTGACTTGGAAATATATCGCTGTTTCTTCATTGTCACTGGGTCAAAATCCTGGAACTCCCTTCCTAATAGCACTGTGGGTGTACCTACTCCACATGGACTGCAGCAGTTCAAGAAGGCAGCTCACCACCACCTTCTCAAGGGCAATTAGGGATGGACAATAAATGCTGGCCCCGGCAGCTAAGCCTACATCCCATGAATGAATAAAAAACACTTGATGGATCAATAAATGGCTGCGGACAGGCAGTATTTTCCGTCGAATCCTCAGGAAGTGAAACCCAGCCACCCTAAAAGTCCTGGCCATAATAAAGCAACCCAAAGCTCTTCACGGTGAAGTGTCTTCTCTCAATTTTGTGCAACTGCTTTTAAAGACAGCAGTTGGTCCCTGGGTAGAATCATGTTTATCTTTGAACTTGCACAGATTGTAATAAATTGTTATAAGAACTTCAACATTTGAAATCTCAAGGCATAATAATGGAAGCAACTATCTGCTACTGGCCTGCAAATCTTTGCAAAACTTGCTGGCATCAACATAGGTTTCAATTTTTGCTCTGATCCTGTGTCATTCAAGGAACATTTGGATTCTAACTGCAAGCACAATATTGAATATTTCAATACAAATGGGAAAGTAGCTTTTGGATAGATGTCAAACTGTCACTGTTCTACCTCAACGTAAAAGGACACATAGTGGCTGAAGAGAAGTAGCTCATTTATTTTCCCCTTTATTCATAATTGCATTCCCTCCTACAGGAGGCATTAAATGATTGTCTTTAACATCAGTTGCCTCCAGAAATAACATGGTGATCAATGTTTTTAGAGACAATTTTCCAGGCCACCTTCATTATGAAATCTAGGAAACAAAGATTTACAACAATTAGGCTCTCTCAGTATTCTTCAAAACTCTTCCTATTGCTTCCCCTGGGGGAATGGAAGAGGACATACTTTCCCATATTATGCATGTGTTAAAATTCTAAATGCATGGCTTTTATTGTCTTTAGATGCTGAACGTCCAAACTTTGGGAAAGTGTTTTTTGGCATAAGTGAGAATCTATGAAAGAAAATGTCATTTTCAAATATCATATAATCGAATATCCTAATCGTAGACCAAAGTTTATGACATGGTGCATTTACAATTAAGCTTGCTATTCAGATAATTTTGACATGATATGCCAGAAGAGAAAATCTTCTATCTTCTTGTTTTTCCAATAATTCAAATAATCCTGTGTATGTAAACCATTTTCAAAGTTTTGCAACACTCTTTGAATTTTAGTGCAAGCTGAATTTAATCCAGAAAATTCCTTGTACATTGCAATTTACAGCTCTGACATCACTGGTAACAAATTCTGGACTTCCTTTGGCAACTCTTTATCTTACTCACATAGTCATCAATGTGCACATGCTTTAGGGATTTTAAATTAAGACTCAGATCTCTTATTGTCAGTTCCAATATGGGCACTTTATCTTGGAATTTTAGCTTTATAAATTATGAATGTTCTTTGGATCACTCAACTTCTACTTTGCTTACCTCCTGTCCATTCTGCTTTAACATCCTGATAACAGCACATGGGATCTAACAACTTTTCCACTTGCATTCATTTAACCATTTCTTTGGCTCACTTAGGACTTAGTTCTCAAATGCTTCTGTTCCTGCTTCTTTATTGCCACCCAGTCTTTTAGGCCTTTATGATATTAAGATTTCAGATCCTCATCCATTTCTGTTCTACTTGCATTCTACCTTTTTGATTATGAATTCCTCTTCACCCAATGTGAAATACTTCTGTTGTCTCTATTTGACAATGGATGATTCACAATATAATTTTGTATTAATTTCAACTTGATAATATTGTTCTTTCCCAATAGGCATTATGAGATCAAGAAATTTCTTGGAGATCAGTCAAAAGCTACATTCTTGGAACTTGAGTTAAATCTACATTTCCTATTATAGGCATAAATGTTTTGAAATATGCTGTATTGAAAATATCCCATCTCACCAAATATGTGGGTACCCAGTAAATTTCTCTACCATTTAATAGACCAGATGTTCAAGAGCTCAGCTTCTTCAAATTGTGTCCAGACCTGAACTATCCAGAAAGGGCCTAGCATTGATGAAGTACAGGGCAACAAAATGTTTAAAATGTTATACTTACACTTACAACTCCTTTACTAGAGCACCAAACAATTTTTAATTTGAAAAGGCAATAAGTTATCACCATGTAGGTTGACTGATTATAGTTTGCTTCTGTAGTACAAGGGTCTGGTACATATAGGGTTAATGTAGGACTGAATACAGTACAGCCTATACAGTGATATAAGAGAACACATGACCCACACCTAGGTGTCAGTCTAGTGTTGGACAGAGCCATGTGCACAAGCAAGCATGGAGACAGCTCCTAACTTGATTCCTTTACTGTATATATGTACATATTTCTTGTAATTAATAAATACATGCAGCTACCCTACTTAAGACTACAAAGACTTCATTAAGATCTACCGAACGATAACCAACATCCTACAACATGGCGGCAGCGAAAGAAAAATCCCAAAGCCTTGTAAAATTGCAGAAAAAAACTAAAATCCTGCAAGACTAAAGGAAATTCAAAGAAACATTCTGACCTCAAGTAAAGCTCAAGATGCAGGTGCGCGGAGGAAAAATGCCAGGGAAAAGTTCCAAAGAAAAGCTGAAGGCAGAAATTTAAGATTCCTCATTGCAGCAGAAGACTCCATAGGATTTCTTGGAAGTCCAGCTTCAATTCCCAGAGTGCAGAGTCAACAGCCTAGCAGGGGCGAGCTAAAACTTTTAAATTCCAGGATACAGCATGTCTTGAGAAACTTCTAAATAATTTGGTGAGTGGTCAGAAATTGCTGTTTAAAAACTTTTTTCAGAGAAACGAGGCTCCCGAGTCGGCATCTGAACACGAGCTCACTCCGAAAGGAAAAAAAAAAATTAATTCCAAAGAATCGTGAACAAAGAATCAGCTTTAAAGACCAGCAAAGGCCAGGATTCAATGCTTTTGTGACCCTGAAGCATAGCACTGAAACAGAGAAGTTTGCAGCCCATCGATCCAAGCAGCCATTGTTCAAAATTTTTACAACATTGAGTACAAAAGCCATTCCAGCAGGGAGCCTGCCAAAACCAGCAAGCATGGGTAAACCCTTTGTCTTCAAATGAATGGTGGTGCCATCTTGAATTCCAGCAACTCCTTAAAGCTGAACCTACACATTAAAACTTTTTAACCATGGATCAGAAATTTACTCTTCCAGGTCACATTGGACTTATCCAAGGCCCAGATCAGTCACACAGTTGTGGACTTTGGAGAAAAAGATACCTTAGATATTGATTGCTTCAGGCCTGAATAAAAAGTCAGAAGCTGAACAAGTTAACACATTGCCTTCACAACCGAAGAGCTTCCCTTCAGCTCTGAAGAAGAGTCATACGGACTCGAAACGTTAACTCTGTCTTTCTCTCCACAGATGCTGTCAAACCTGCTGAGTTTTTCTAGCATTTTTTGTTTTTGTTTCAGATCTCCAGCAGTATTTTGCTTTTAACAAATTGCTTTACTTGGTAGACCTGATAATGGACAGCATTATTACTAGACAAGAAATCAACAAATCATTTGTTAAATTTGAAGAAGCACTAAAATCATTTGATGTTTATTTCAACCTAAGAAGCAACAAAATCTTTGAAAGGGCCAAATTTAATAAGTGTATCCAGCATCCAGTAGAGCCTGTCGACTCATTCGTTAATGATCTGTGCAGGAAGGCTGAAGGCTGTGAACGCGGAGACCTAAAATCTGAATTAATCAGGCATAGAATAGTTGTAGGAGTAGCGGACGATGCACTCTCAGGCATGCTGCAAGTGAAGGATGATCCAAGCCTTGAGAAAGCCATCCAGATTGTTGGGCAGACTGAATTCCGTGTGCAGCACAGATCCAATTTAAGAGGAAAAAGTAAACCGCGGTACAAAGGAAACCCCACAATCCAGTTAGTTTAACAGTGCAGAAACAGGGACACTCCAGGTCAAGGGGAGCAATGCCCTAACTGACCACTAGAGTGTCCATGCCAGTGCTGTGGAACAAGGCGTCCCCACAGGCGTAATCAATGTCCTGCAATTTCAGCCCAATGCTTTCAACATAACAGAATTGGACACTTTGGCAAACGTGTGCAAGACCAAAACATCTAAACGTGCAGAAGACCCAAAGATGATTCATGAGGTCGAGACTGCACACCAAGAGGACACACAGCCATGCTTCTCGGGTGAGGCAAAAGATCCTGGCTTTTCATATTGGAATGTGGGCATTTCAGTTAATGACCATCTCACAAACTTTAAATTGGACTTGGGAGCCAGTGTTATGGTCCTATTGGACAAAGAACCACGGCTGAATGGCCTCTGGCTTCGAAAAACAGGCACACCACTCTATGGGCTCGGAGGAATCTGACTTCCGGTCATCGTCATGATTCTAGAGCCACTAAGGTATAGCGGCAAGCTAATCTTCGAGCTGATGTATGTCATCTGTAACCAGTCTTTTTCTCTCTTGAGCAGGGATGCCTGAACCTCCTCAAAATGGCAGAAGATGCCAAGACAACCACTGCCATAAATTATACAGAACTGCAAGTTTCCGAGAGCTCAAACAAGAATGAGTATCCTGACTAGGACTTCAGCTCTGAATTGTCTTCTCTCTTTACAGAGCAGGTTTGCCCATTTTCGTTACAGGTGCCAGAAATCCCTCATTGGTCAGAACAGCCAACCACTCAGATGGTTACCACAATGCATGCAGTGGAGGATCGACAAGAGAGCAACCAACAACCAGAAGAGACTCAACTTTTGGTACTAACGACCGTTGATGAGGTCAACACTGCGACCACAGTGCAAACACTGCAACTCCCAGCCAGCATGTCGGTGCCACAGATGATGCTGGAACCATGTAGCAGCTGTCCATTGCCGGCAACATACCACACAGCCAAAAGCAAAGGTGAACTTACTAAAAAAAACCAATTCCTCATAAAAGGAATGGCCATCCTCCATCACAGAGAACATTGCAGTGACCCACGTGACGAAGGAAGAAGAGGAAAAAAATGACATGGAGGCGAGCACAACGCTCGCCGACCCCACAGGAAATAGGATGGAATAACCACCTGTCACCACAACTGCGAAATTGACAAAGAGCAGTTCAATACCAAAAAATAGAAAAAGAGGGTGAAAAGATACCCAGATGCCAGGACAACCTCCAAATCAACAGAGTTCACCTGCAAAGACAGGGCCTAGCACTCCTCTGACAGTTGTATAAATGAGATATGGAAGGGATATAAAGCCTTCAGACTGCTTGAACCTATGAACTCAGAGGCTTGAAGAGGGGAGATGGGGTAGTAATAACAATGTAAGTACATGGGTAAACTAGAACAACTTGAAATACATTGGATAAAGATTTGGGGGCAGGTGTGATATAAGGGTCTGGCACATATAAGGTTAATGTGAAACTGAGTACAGAACTGCCCAGAGAGTAATATAAGAGAATACATGACCCGCACCTAAGGGTCAGCCTAGCGTTGGACAGAGCCGTGTGCACAAGCAAGCATGGAGACATCTCCTAGCTGTAGATAGTTCTTGTAAATAATAAATATATACAGTTAACATACTTTTTAAAAAATGATTCCTTTGTGGGATGTGGGCATCACTGGCAACACCAACATTTATTGCCCATTGCTAATTTCCCTTGAACTGAGTGACTTGCCACACCATTTCATAGGGTCTGGAGTCACATGTAGGCCAGCAGATTTCCTTCCATAAAGGATATTAGTGAAAAGTTGGGTTTTTACAACAATATGACTAGCTTTTCAATTCCAGATTATTAATTGAATCTAAATTCCACCAGCTACCATGGTGGAATTTGAACCCTTGCCCCCAGAACATTAGCCTGGGCCTCTGGATTATAAAGCCAGTGATATTACCACTACCCCATCATCGCCCCTTTGATTTAAGACTACAAAGACTTCATTAAGACCTACCAAATGATAACCAGTTAGACTAGCACAGGCAGACTTGTATCCAACTTTCTTAATCCTTTGCTACATAAAATAAATCACATGAGAAGCATTATATTATTAAAATTGTCTTAACTATTATATTGTCTAGCAGAACCTACCAAAAAATATGGTAGAAGTACAAAACAATAATTAAACTTTTAAACTCTGGAGCACTTTTATTGTAATGTGCTGAACTCATTGTAAAGAATTTGAAAAACAGATTGGCAAAAATGCTATAAATACCATGAAATATGATCTTATTTATCAGAATTTCACTGTAAAATTGCATAATACTTTGTTAAATTTCCAATAATATTGCACAAAATGTCCCTACTTCATCATAGCTTTAAAGTCCCTATTCAATCAGATAAAAGCTAATGGAAGCACTTCACTGCTAAGCAATAAACAGGCGTATAGTCCAAAAACCTAATCTAGAGAATAGGCTGGACAATACACATTTGCTTCTGTTACTGCCTCTCCTCAGGGAATTTCTGCTGCCTTGGATCTTCACTCAATACACACCAGATTGTACCAGCACCATCTGTAGTAGCCCCAACCTTATTTAGAATTTTATAAATTATATGGAAAAAGTAAACTAGGAATCATTAACTATTGAATCCTATTTCATGTTTAAATTCTACTTAGAAAAGCTCTTTTGGACTTGGTCTCTGTAAACACAAGCCCTCATCACTCACAATGAAGTACGCATGTATCAAGGATTACTACAGATCAGGGTGATTGCAGGTAATTGCTACTTGTCATGGGATAGCCTCTCCCAATGTACTCTGAGACAGATAATACACATTTACGACTCTGTGTTACAGTTTTTACATTCCAACATCACACAGTAGAATAGAGACTATGAGAATATATCACCAAAGTACCAAGGGACCATTATATACAGTGGTCTAAATACATCATTTAATTACAATGGAGACATTACTTCCTACTGATGTAAGTATTATTAGAATTCATGATATTCTTAGACTACTATGTGTCATTTCATTGACCAGAAGCTATGTTAAAAGATTTAGCGCTTGCAGATTGTAAGGCTTGTACTTAAGGTGCATAAAGCTTTATATTTAAGTTATCATATAGTTTAGCATTTTGATTTCTGGAGGTTATTTTCTGCCTATGATTTGGCCCTGGGTAGTACCTATCAGAATCACAACTTTGATTTTCTAATTTAATTGCCAAAATAACAGGTTGAACAGACATATTACAAAATTCCAGTGCGGATTATCACTAATTGAGTGCAATGGTCCCACTGCAATTAAAAATAAGAAAGTACAGATTTATGAAACATCAGTGCAATGGAACAGATAGTAAAATAAGGGCCTTTTGAATTTGGCAAAATATGCAGCATAAAAACAATGTAAAAAGATATTCAGCAGTATAATAGATTATTGTAGTTTCTGTGGTTTGTTACAAATACTAGTGACAGAGGAAACATGACTAATAAGTAATTGGATGTGTTTATGATCTTGACATTTAGAGATTTGTAGTTTCCTCAGAGACATTCAAATATTTCTAATAGGCTTTGACAGAAAGAAAACTTTTCACAACCAGTTTGAACATCATGCCTCGGACTAAAGGTTAGTTTTTTGACTGAATAAGAATAATGGGAGAAGCTACAAAAACAGCACTGGGGGGTAAAGTCATATGTCATTATTAGAGTCATACCCCTGATTGATTATTTGATACATGTAACATTCTCGTACAAGACAACTAAGCATCAACAGCCTTTCCTTCAGACACTGTTTGTTGAACCGTATCTGAGGCCCCATTGTTTCACCGTGATTTGTCTTTAAAACAGCTCCAAAAAAAAAGTGAACACTGTTTCAAAGACACATACCTGAAAAAAATCACTTGTGCACTGTCAGCAACATCCAGTTCTGTGCAGTGTAGTTTATCAAAGGTGCCATTTTCAAGCTGCTATAATTTCAATGTGACATTGACATAATCTTGAACATAGACTGCCAAGTTTTAAGCTGCAGTTCAAAGTTCCATTTGCTGTTCAAGTATTGAAGCTAAGGATTAAAAATACTTTTGCTTAACAGATACTACTAAATTAAAATAAATGCATTGCCACCTGATAAAAGTGAGTTTGTGGTTTTCTAATGATGCAGCCACAGCCATATGTTTTACCTTGACAGTCAGTAAATTCGATCAGAACAAACCTCATAAATAAATATTGATGATTACAGATTACTGTTGCAAACTCACCCTTTTAATCTGCATGTAGATTAGGAACAATATAATCTGATGTCATTATTGATGTTTATTCCTCTAAATTTGGCTGAATTACTACTGAATTAGAAATTTAGCCAATATTATATCTTCCAAATTAGCAGCTACAAATAGTATATATTGAAAAATATCCACTTAAAGTTATGCAGCAGAAAACTGTATTTGGCTACTGATTTTGAAAATTTGATAAAAGTTCCATATGAATCATCAGAAATGATAATTCTGATCAGTCACCTAAGGCCTTGTCGAATACTTACAGTAGAGGACTGAAATGTTACAAATTCATAAACAGCTCTCTGCAGTGAATTTATGGCATCATGTGTGCCTATGACCTTATCTGCACTTATTTTTATAGAATGATGTAGCATAGAAGACCATTTTGTCTATCGTGCATATATCAACTCTGAAACAGCTATCCTACCATCCCATTTTCCTGCATTTTCCCCACAGCCCAGCAGATTTTGCCCCGGCAATTATTTATCCAATTTCCATTTGAAAGTTAGTATTGAATCTGCTTCCAATAGCTAGAATGTTGGGGGTACATTCCAAATTATTACAATTTGCCATCTTAAAAAACGTTTCTCCTCATCATGCCTCTGGTTCTTTGGTCAATTTCCTTAAATCTGTGTCCTTTGGTTACCAACATTATGCCACTGTAAACAGTTTTTCCTGATGTACTCTATCAGATGGCTTCATGATTATGAACACCTGTTAAATCTCCCATTCACTTTCTCTGCTGTAAAGGAAACAACACCAGCTTCTCTAGTTTCACCACATGATTGATGTAATGCATTTCTGGTATCATCCTAGCGAATCTTCTCCACACCCTCTCGAAGGCCTTGATATATTTCCTAATATGTATCGCCCAGAATTGGACACAATACTCTATCTGGGGCCAACCAATGATTTGTAATGCTTCAGCATTACTATTTTTGTACTCGATGCTGATTTTTTTAAATGTTCATTCATGGGATGAGGGCATCGCTGGCTAGGCCAGCATTTATTGCCCATCCATAATTGTCCTTGAGAAGGTGGTGGTGAGGTGCCTCTTGAACCGCTGCAGTCCATGTGTTGTAGGAACACCCACAATGCTTTTAGGAAGGGAGTTCCAGGATTTTGATCCAGTGACAGTGAAGCAACGGTGATATATTCCAAATAAGGGTGGCCTGCAACTTAGAGGGGAACTTGCAGGTGATGGTGTCCTATGCATCTGCTGCCCTTGCACTTCTAGGTGGTAGAAATCGCAAATTTGGAAGGTGCTATCAAAGGAGCCTTTGTGAGTTGCTGCAGTGCATCTTGTAGATAGTTCACACTGCTGCCTCTGTGCATCGGTGGTGAGGGAGTGATTGTTTGTGGATGGGGTGCCAATCAGGCGGGTTGCTTTGTCCTGGATGGCATTGAGCTTCTTGAGTGTTGTTGGAGCTGCACTCATCCAGGCAAGTGGGAAGTATTCCATTACACTCCTGTCTTGTGCCTTGTACATGGTGAACAAGCTTTGGGAGTCAGGAGGTGAGTTACTCTCAGCAGAATTCCCAACCCCTGATCTGTTCTTGTAGCCACGGTATTTATATGTCTAGTCCAGTTCAGTTTCCGGTCAATGGTAACCCCCAGGATGTTGATAGTGGGGGATTCAGTGATGGTAATGCCATTGAATGTCAAGGGGAGATCATTGGATTCTCTCTTATTGGAGATGGTCATTGCCTGGCACTTCTGTGGCGTGAATGTTACTTGCCACTTATTAGCTCAAGCCTGAATGTTGTCCAGTTCATGGAGCATATAGGCACGGACTGCTTCAGTATCTGAGGATTCTGGATTGGTGCTGAACATTATTTAATCATCAGCAAACATTCCCACTTCTGACCTGATGGAGCAAAGGTCATTGAAGAAACTGCCTAGGACACACCCTGATGAACTCCTGCAGTGAAGGCCTGGGGCTGAGATGATTGACCTCCAACAACACAACCATCTTCCTTTGTGCTAGGTATGACTCCAACCAGAGGAGAGATCGTCCCTTGATTCCCATTGATTCCAGCTTTGCTAGGGTTCCTGGATTCCACACTCAATCAAGTGCTGTCTCGACATCAAGGGCAGTCACTGTCACCTCACCTCTTGAGTTCAACTCTTTTGTGCATGTTTGGACCAAGGCTGTAAGAAGGTCAGGAGATGAGTGGCCCTGGCGAAACCCAAACTGGGCATCAGTGAGAAGGTTATTGCTGAATAAGTGCCACTTGATAGCATTGTCTATGACACTTTCCATCACTTTGCTAATGATTGAGAGTAAACCGATGGGGCAGTAATTGTCTGGGTTGGGTTTGTCCTTTATAAAATCAAGGATCCATATGCCTTTGTAATATATTTCTCAACTTGTCCTGACACCTTATGATTTGTGTATGTACACCCCCTAGGTTTCTCTAATTCTACACCCTTTTTAAAATTGTGGAGGAGCCACTCAGCTTTTGACCTTGTTACAGCCTTGGTGAGTTCATATTGCCTCTCCTCATCCTTCCCAATGAAGTGCATCACTTCACACTTCTGTGTTAAATTGCATCAGCCATGTGTCTACTCATGTTAGCAGTTTGTTTATGTGCTCCTGAAGCTTGTTACTATCCCCCTCATTGTTTACTGCATTTCTAAGTTTTGTGTCATCTGCAAACTTTGAAATTATACTCAGGACCAGGCCATTAATAAAAATCAAACAGAGCAGTGCTCCTAATACTGATCCCTGGCAGATACCACTGTATATTTTCCTCCAGTCTGAAAAACAGCCATTCACCTCTACTCTTTGTTTTCTGTCTTTTATCATTCATTTTCATATTCATGCCCTTTCAATCCATGGCTTTCAATTTTGCTTACAATTCTATTATGTGGTACTTTATTAAATACCTTTTGAAAGTCCATATAATAAGCATCAACCACACTATCTTAACCAACCCTCTGATACTTCATCAAAGAATACAACTAAGTTAGTCAAATATGATTTGCCTTTAACAAATACATGCTGGCTGTCAGTTAATTTCAAGTGCCAATTAATTTTGTGTCACATTATCGTCTCTGAATTTTTCCCACCGCCAACAACATCAGGCTGTCTGGACTGTAGTTGACAGGTTCATCCCTGTCCTCTCTTTTGAACAGTAGTGTAACTATTGCAATATTCTAGTCCTCTGGCATCATATCTCAGTAAAAAGGAAATTCATAGGTTAAAAATGTTAAACCCCTTCATGGCCTCCCCACACCTCATCTCTGTACCTTCATCAAGCCTTAAAACCCTCCCCACTTCCATACTCACCCCACCACCCATTCCTCTAAATTGTCCTTTCCCTTTTCCTCTGGCTTTTACTTCTTGTGCAGCCCATTCTTTTAGACCACCATTGCCAGCTGTGCCTTCAAGTGCCTACCTATGCCCCACCCTCTGGAATTCCCACCTCCCTACCTCCCTCTGTCTGTCTTCATTCACCCTCCAAACAACTTCTTTATCCAAGCTTTTCCTCAGCCCTTCTTATACCTCTTACTTTGGCATAGTGTCTGGACTTTTGATTATGCCCCCGTGAAGTTTTCCTACATAAAAGGTACAATATAAAATGCAAGTTGTCATTGTTTTGCTCTTAAGTGTTAAAGTAAATGAATCTGAATACAAAATTGGCAAAAATAGTTGAAAGTAATAAAGCATTGCATGATATTAATATCCGCATTACAGCAATCTGTTTTAGATATATTACATAGTTTGTCAAATAAATCTTTCCTGAGTTACAAAGAGAAATACTAAATCCTACAGCAGTTTTGTTAGGAGGAGGAAGGGAAGGGATAATGGGATGCAGACGTTTAACAGTAAAAGCTATTATCAGGTCATTTTACTAAATGTATCACATGTGCCCTGAGACACAATCTGGCGTCTGACAGATCTTCTAAAATAGCTGTTGGACAAAATCAGGCTGATCATTTATTGACTTTCCCACTACTTTCAATGAAGCTGTCCTACTCGCCCTCAACTGCCTTACCACACAGAACCTGTCACAGTAGTCACACAGTGAAAGGATATACATTTGCACACTGCTATGTTTGCTACATATTGAAATCTGTCATAAACAGAAATCATCTTTGAGATTTTGAAAGTGTTTGTACACATTGAAATAATTCTTTGGGTTTACACTGTGCTTTGGCTTAGTTACCATTAGTCTTTGAATGCCTGTATAAGATGCTTACTTACTGTGTTCTGACTAGCAGCTACTCTTTAGCCTTTCGTGAAAGCACATTGTGTCCAGGGTGCTTCAGTGAATCATGGTCTGTGACCTAATGTCATTTAATTCACTGCTCCAGGGTAGCCAGCGATATCAAAATACAAGCTACAGCCATAGACTGAAATGACTAGCAATCTCGTAGCAGCCATTCATTTTGTGTGTTCTAAAGCAATACTATGGAGGTTGTTGATGCTATGGGACATGCTGTATAACAACTGAGCTATACTTCAAACAAAATCATTCTACTGTAATGAACAGCTTTACTCACAGTTTTGCTAATAGCTGAATGGTACATTTTTATTGTAAAATTTAACAATAACATTATCATAACAAATTGTACATTGTAGATTTTAATGAAGTTTATGTTCAGCTAATGCGTTTAGAGATACATTTTACTAAAGGAAAAATAGATGTGCCTAAACCTTTAAGCAAATGCAGTAACAGTCTTTTCTCTCATTATTTCCAATTGTCTTATTTTTACTGACAGTTGAATATGGGTTAAGGAGAGGAGTGAACAAACCCTGGTATATGGTGGATTTTTTTTGCATGAGGGTGGAGGAAAGAGAGGCAAATGAAAAACTGCATCCTGAGCTCCCATTCAGTGCCAGAATTAGTGATATCAAGGTAAGGTAAGTGAATATAAATCTGTCATTAGCTCAATTAACTGTCAGTATTTATATTACATGAGGTATGACAGATTGCATGCATGCCTGCATTTGTGAGTACATCAAAAGGAACAGAAGAAGGAAGTTTGGACCTATTCTGATGGAAATGGTTGTGGCAATTTTTCACAGCAGCTTGTAACAACATGACCTGACAGTTGATGTGTGCAAATCAGTTCATATGGATTCGATAGTTCATGTCTAGATTCAGGGTATATTTTGCGGAAAGCAGAGGAGGTAGAAACATCAGTTTTGATGAAAGATCACCAACCTGAAATGTTAACTCTGGGCTGACTTTTCCCAGCCCTTTGGGGTCAGGCTGAGAGGCGGGTGGACTGGCAATATGGTAGGGGGAAGTGTCATGAGGGGAGCCCAATGTCTTCTCACCACCATGACATATTTTCAGCAGCGAGAAATTTAGTGGCAAGGCCGCCAATCAGGAACTACGGGTTCAACATCATCTAAATTACTGATGAAACACTGCCTACATATAAGGTTAAGTCTGGTGTTTCCAAACTTAGAGGGGAAGGTAGAGAATAATCAGAGTAATAATAAATTGAATCATTATGTTCATAGCAAAGCTCGAAGATTTACTGTAGGAGATACATTTTTGTGCAGAAGTGGACCTTGTTGGGTTACTGATATAATTGTCTCAGAAACTGGTTCCTTGTCTTTCCAAGTGGAAGTCCAAATTGTTCGAAAACATGTGGATCATTTTAGGAGTAGGGAGACATTCCAACAACCAGCTATTCCGCCTGTGATTAACGTCGAACCATCAATCCGTGAGGTGACAGATTGATCTAGAATAGACATGCCCGATGTCTCTGTAGAATTGCCTAACCCTGAACTGCCACTTTCTAATGGTGTACCTGATGCTGCATTTCCTGATCATGTCGATCCAGTGGGAGAACCTCAGGTGGTAGAGCTACGCCTCTCTAACTGAATAAGAAAGCCACCTCAGAGACTTAATCTTTAATCACCTGACCTGTATATAAGTAAATGATGTGGATTAAAGTGTTCATTGTAAACAGGAAATGGAAAAAAAAACTAAAGGGGGAACGGAAGGGGAAGGAAATATAGTGATTGAAGGTATAGCTTTTCCTACTGCCTATTAGGGGTCACGTGATTGTTCTTGATGAATGAGCCCTAAGCGGAGGTAATCCGGGGGGTGTATCTTTCTAGTCATGGACCTGGTTCCAGCATGTAGTTTCTGAAAAACTCTCTATAATAAAGTTATCTGTTTCAAGTAGAAACCTGCCCGGTACGTCAAGTCATTACATAAACCCTGGCTGCCTCCCACCATGTTGCCAGTGGAAGGGGGCTCTCATTGATGGGCATGGAGCAGTCTCCGGTGGCAATTGCTGCCCTCGCACCCAAGGCCAGAACAACCTGCCAACCAACTCACCGCCATCTCCCGATCTACAGGGCCTGCTAACCATGCCCCAACTTACCCAAAAAAACTAGCTGGCCTTTGAGGGCAACTCAGCATTGAGATACCCTCTCCTTTGTGATGCATAGTGGCAGTTCAGGGTTAGGCAATTCTACAGAGACATCGGGCATGTCTATTCTAGATCAATCTGTCACCTCACGGATTGATGGTTCGACGTTAATCACAGGTGGAATAGCTGGTTGTTGGAATGTCTCCCTACTCTTAAGATGATCCATAGCACTGGGCACCACTAGTGGTGGTGCTGCCCAATTGCTGAGTTGTCAGTTTTTTGAATGGTCCAGCAACTCAGGGGAGCGGGTGGATGGCGGGCTGTCATCCTCAATTGGTCGGCGACCATGGCGTAAGCCTATTAAATGGCCATCGCTGACAAAATACCACCCCCTGGTCCCACAGGTCTGCTCTCACTTTCAGCCCCGATGACAGGGTTTGACCCTCTTCAAGAAAATTCCTTCCCCTGTTGCTTCATGACTTAATGAATACTTCCAGCATTCTTTTATTATTCACTTATGGGATGTTCTGGCTTGGCCAGCATTTATTGCCTTTCCCTAATTGCCCTTGAGAAGGTGGTGGTGAGCTGCCGTCTTAAACCGCTGCAGTCCATGTGGCGTAAACACAACCGCAGTGCTGTTAGGAAGGAAGTTCCAGGATTTTGACCAGGTTTTACTTCAGAATTCCAGCATTTCTTCATTTTGCATTTGTAAGAGTAAGGCCAAAATTGGTTTTGGCTTGTTTCCGGGTGTATAACCGAAAAACATGGAGCATGGCCCCAACCGGGAGGCCTAAGGCTCATCTGAAATTTGGCCTTGGGTCTTGTTTCTTTAACTTGGACAAGCTGCTAACCACCTGTTATGCCTCCAGAGGAGATCACCTGACTGCTCTATCCAATTCCAGACTATACATCTCATTGGCAAGTGACCCCTTAGATAAATCCTTAGGGAGAAGCATGGCAAGGAGAACAAGAAAGGGCCCAATCATGGGCCAGG
This sequence comes from Cetorhinus maximus, assembly GCF_964194155.1. Classification (NCBI taxonomy): domain Eukaryota; kingdom Metazoa; phylum Chordata; class Chondrichthyes; order Lamniformes; family Cetorhinidae; genus Cetorhinus; species Cetorhinus maximus. Next base: position 79,282,588 of record NC_135889.1, read on the forward strand.
AGCACCCAAAGGTGTGCTGTGGAGTCAGGAGGAGAATTTTCCCCACAGGAATTTTTTTAAGCACAAACAAAGGTTCTTTTTGTTGACAATCACTGTTGAAGCTGCAATAGCCCCTATCCTGCTTCGCTCATTGCAAACCATTTTTTGGAAGACATCTAAAACAGTCTCTGGGCCTCTGATTTACATATGTAAGGTATCTGGGCAGCAAAAATAAGTTTCATAGTGCCATGGTGCCTGTGCAGTGCTCATTGAATAATAGAGTGCCAGGGCAGTTGAACCGCATGCGCCAGAAGCATGCAGATTGGGCAGATGGTGATGTCAGTCATAGGAGCAGGAGTAGGCCATTCAGCCCTCTGAGCCTGCTCCGCCATTCAATAAGATCTTGGCTGATCTGATTGTGGCCTCAACTCCACTTTCCTGTCTGCCCCCCATAACCCTTGACTCCCTTGTCTATCAAAAATTTTGTACATGCTCTGTCAACTTGGACCACACAGATCCAGTTAACGCCTTGCCCAAACAACTCCCTGCTGAACATGGGTTCAGCTGCAAAAGAGATTGCCATTATTTAAATGGATAACCATCCAACTTCCAAGTGAGGTGCATTTGCTGGTGCAGTTTGTGGAACTATTGTGCTGTATTCTTGAAGGAGTTTTGCTCGTGTTGCGCAATTTCATGTGCGTTCGGGTCCATGCACACCCGCCCAATCAAAGTAAAATTCTGACCTAGAAGTTATCTGACTGAAAAAGGAAAAAGGAGCTAAGAATCATTTTGGAATGATCCCTGAAGGATTAAGTATCCACTTAAGGGACAGAGTAATGTATAACCATAGAAGGAGATTTTTGGTCATTTTAAATGTTAAATGGGGAATCTTTTCTGTAGTTTAGAGTATAGGTTGCTTACTGAAAGTGTTTAGTCAATGTTGCTTTTAGTTTGTGTGTTACAGTAGAAGTCTTAAAACCTGAAATCTTGTTGTGTGACCATTCAGATATTCACTGGAAGTTCAAATTTCTTTTTAGAAGTTACCGGTCTCTGCAGGGAAGGTAACACACTACATACCAGATAGCAGGATGAGGGTGAGGTGTAGCTGAGAAGGAGTATAAGACATGTCAGGGTTCTGGCCCCTCTTAGGTTCTACTCTGCTCCTTCCTGTTATATGTCACTATTTTGCAGCGAGAGAGGGAAGAATGTCAGTGAATGCATTGTGATATGTTTAGGTGTTGGACTGGTGGAATATTTGAATGCTGGGTTGAGTCCTGATGGCTAGAAAGGGCTGATAAGTGAGTGATGGAGGTTTGAGGCACTGAGCAGTATGACAAGTTGCTGAAGTGGTGGATGGGAGATATCATAGAGTCATTTACAGCACAGAAGGAGGCCATTCAGCCCATTGACTCCATGCTGGCTCCCCACAGAACAATCCAGTCAGTCCCACTTGCCCGCTCGATCCCCATAACCCTGCAGGTTTATTTCCTTCAAGTGCCCAACCAAGTTCCTTTTGAAATCATCGATTGTTTTCACTTGAACCACCCTCCTGGGAAGTGCGTTCCAGGTTATTACCACTCACTGCATAAAAGCATTCTTCCTCACATTCCCCTGGCACCTCTTGCCCAAAATCTTAAACCTGTGTCCTCTAGTCCTTCTACCGTCAGTTAATAGGAAACATTTTTCTCTATCTATCTGACCTAAGTCCTTCATAACCTTGTGCACCTCTATCAAATCTCCCCTCAATCCCCTTTGCTCCAGGAGGAACAACCCCAGCCTTTCCAACCTAACTTTGGCCGGGATTTTCCAGCCCCGGTGGGGCAGGTTCCATGCTTGGTCTTTTCTTGTCTCTGCTCAACACCACATTGACCCCTGGGTCTGGGTCATGTGCTTCCTTACATCATTGTGTGGGCTGTACTCAGTTCCAAATTAACCTTGTTTGTGCCAGATCCTGATATTACACACCCCCACAAGTCCTTATCCAATGTATGTGGAATTACACTAGTTTACTTCATGTCTTATATTGTTATCAGTCTCATACATGTACATTGTTGGTACCACATTACTGCTATTACTGTATTAGCACAATTACAACATTCTCACTACCCCATCTCCCTCCTTCAAGTCCTTGAATTTACAGATTCAGGTGGTCTGGAGGCCTTATGACACTTCCATATCCTGTTCACCGTTCTGTCGGAGGAATGGTGGGCTCTGTTGGTTCAGGTTCTTCCTGTTGGCTTGGAGCTTGGACTGGCCTTTGGGTTTACTTTCATTCTTTTCTTCCATTCCTTCATGTTGAACCACACGTGGCCAATTCAGCTGTTGTGTTGAACAGTGGTTGCTACTACTTTAAGGATGGACGAACATTGTGCTCATCTCCATGCCACTTCTTTCTGTTCTTCCTTCTACGTATAGGCTGTCTCAATGCCCTCTGCCATTGAGGAAGAGTGTTCCTATGGCGAGAAGGTGGTTTAGTGGTGCGCTCACCTCTGCTTTTGCTGTTGATAATGGGAGACTGTTACCAGGTTCCAGCACCCCTTGTGGCTGTGGCTTTCTGGTTGGAAGCTGCAGTGTGTGCACGATCGTTGATGTATTGAACAGCTGTACCATCATCGTAGTTGAAGGTAGAGATTTCTCAGACTGCTGATCGCTCTTTTGTGCCATTTCCACTGGAGGTGTTGTGGTTATCTTGTGGAAGATAGGCTCGTTTGACCACTGGAGGTTTTCTGGGACCTGCAATGAGAATGGACAAACCTGCTCCACAAAGATAGAAGAGTGTTCGGAGCTGAAGCCAGAGTCTGAATACTTTTTAGTATTTGCGTACTTGGGATTGTGCAGTTCCAGTTGACTAATGAAAGTGATTGTCTTGATATCCTCTGCCATCTGGAGGAGATCCAAGGCTACGCAGACACCCCTGCTCAGGAGAGAGAAAGACTGGTTCTAGGTGACCTATATCAGCTCAAAGATTTGTTTTTTACCATACCTCAGTGGTTCCAGGATCCTGCCAATGACTGGATGTCAGATTCCTCCTGCCCCGTAAAGTGGAGTGTCCGTCGTTCAAAGCCAGAGGTCTTTGAGCCGTGGTTCCTTGTCCGACAGGACTGTCATGCTGGCACCTGAGCCTACTTTAAAATTTGTTACGTGGCCATTGACAAAGATGTCTGCTTTCCAGAATGAGAAACACAATCCTTAACTTCAGCCAAGAACATTGGTCACAACCTCATGGATTACTTTTGGGCTTCTATCTGTTTCTGGGGTTAAGCATTGCACAGCTTGCTATATCTTGTTGCTGTGGAAGGATTGGGCTGTACTCACAGGCCACTGATCTCTCCTGTGAGGGCGCTTTGCAGCACAGTGCTGGCAAGGTCGCTCTGGTGGCCGGTTTGGGAATTGCCTTCTCTGAGTTGGAGTGTCCCTTTGGGTGGAATCGTCCCAGATTTACACTAAGTGCTGTAGCGGGCGGGAAAAAGAACATTTGACCCGTTGGCTACAATGGCAGCTTTTCATGTCGTATTGTCCCAATCCTGCCTCATTAATCACGCATTCCTGGGAAACACGCCATCTCGCTGGCAGCGGCCTCCAATACGGCCGCGACACTGTCACCTCACCACTTCCTCACACCTGGTGCCATATTTAAAGTGCAGCTGCAAGCACACCTCTCGGTGCTTCCAGCCCAGGGCTGCTGCGGAGAAGACATGGCCCCAAAGGGCAAGGAGACTGCAAACCCCAATTCAGTGAAGCGTCCCTGGAACACCATTTGGATGCTGTGGAGGCCCGCCATGATGTTCTCTATCCCCGCTCTGGCCGCAAGAGGGGCTGCAACATCGCCAATCCAGCTTGGGTGTTGGTGGCAGCAGTGGTCAGTGCCAACACCCTGCAAAAGAGGACAGCCACCCAATGCCACAAGAGAATGAATAATCTCCTCTGTTCTGCCAGGATAAGTCACTCTTCTCATCAATCTCAACTCACACACTCACAAACCCATCACACATCAACAGTGCCCTCACTCACTATCAGTTCAAGAGACATCACCATTCACTCTCGCATACACACCTTCATTGTCCTCATCCCATCCACGGCACCACTCACCACCCACATAGGCCAGGGATACTTATCATCTAGCCTGGCAGGCGTCTTGCTTACACTCTTTCCATCTCTATTCATGCAGGGCAAGTCTGCATATATCAAAATGTAGAGGTTGCAGACTCATGGAGGAATGCCTGAAATCAAGGCCCTTACCACCTTTGAAAATAGAGTCATCCAGCTGGCTGCAAGGATCTGGACTGTCCCTATGCTGACTGTGTTCCTGTGAGGTCAGTGGTGCTCAACCAAGTGAGGATCCAGCAGTGCAACATCCACCAAACAGCCATGCTGTGAGTCATGTGTCCTCTTTCGCAGGCCACTGCCATGCACTAATTATCACTCCTTGCTTTCGCAGGCACATCTGGAAAACAGCTGAGGTAGTCCACGACCCAGGGCCTCCAATCGAGCCCCGAAGACACCTCAGAAGAGGAATCTGCTGAAGCCCTCATTGATGACCTATCACAGCACTCACCCACACCCTCCAGCAGCGTAGAGACACACACCTCAGTGGGACCAAGCTTTAGAGTAGCCTCGGGATCACAATCTGGTGAGAACATTGCATTGTCTGATCCACAACAGGTGTAGGCAGGGACTACCCAGGTTTCTGGCACCCGGAGGACTGCTGAAGACTAGAAATCTGCTCAGTCCGAGTTAGATGATGAGCCTCTGGAATCGGTCATACCTTAGTTGCTGGAGCTGCAAAGACAAGCTTGGGAACGTCAGGAAGGGATGTCCGCTGCACTCTTCAGATTGCAAGGCACGATAGAAGAGCCGTTCGCCTGCAGGCTGAGGTAATAACGCTGGCATGCCAACGCACCGAGGTCAACACTGGTAAGATATCGGTCGCCATGGAGACCTTGGCCCAGGATATTGGCCCTGCACTGCTGCGCAGGCTGAAGTCCATCGCTGACGCCATAGTTGACCTTCAACAGTGTGAGCACAAGAGGGATGTAGGGCAACTCGATCTCACTCCAGCTTCCCCTTCTTCTCAAGGAGTCAGCCAGGGGCCCTCGGGCACCCATAAGGAGGAGGATCAACAGGTGCACACCTGGAGCTATCCACCCAGGTGACTCAGGGAGTGTCCAGACCATCTGAATCCCCTCTTCCTGTGGCTCCAGAAAATTCCAGCTCCACAGGCCAGGGAGGATGCCACTGCCACACAGCAGGACCCTGAAAGCAGGCTGTGGCCCTCCAGGTCTCGGTCCTCCAGAGGACGCCCATCAAGGTCATCATAGACATGGCGTAGCAGTCAGCAGGCTGCCTCCACCTCCGCTGTGGATGTCCAGGGAGCACCAAGACATAGCGGCAGGGTTAGGAAGGTTAAGAAGGTGTAGTTGCACAGCCTGGGCATGGGTGTTAATCACTTGTACATGATGTTCACTTTGTTAATAAACTTCCAAGAATGTCTCCTTGCCTATGGCTCCTTGTTCTGATGACCAGCATTTGTGTCACTCAGATGTGAAACCTTGGTCTCTGCACAAGATAAAGGCGGGTGTCTCAGTCTAGGGCCTCCTCCCTGTGTTTTGTGCAACCTTCCCAGCACACTGATGGTGCGCCTTCACAGTCACTGGACACATCGGTCATGCCTGCACCTCGATGGGGCTTATCATTGATGCCAGAATGTAGCTGACGTCGTAGAATTCCACATTCTCTCTATGTGCTCTCAGCACCTTTGAGGTGCAGCTGCCCCCCTGCCCCCCATCAGCATCTGAGTCCGGTGACAGTGTGGCCCTGAAGGGTTCAGCTCATGAAGGATGCCATAGGATCAGGAGAAGTTAAAGTTTCCCCACTGCATCTCCACAATATGACCCTGTCCACAGAGCGCAAGGGAGCTGCCATCAGCCAGACAGGAGTCAGACACTCACATAAGCTACTTGAGCATCTATGGAGTGTCCCCACTGCATGTTGTCATCATCCTCCTGAATGTACGGATTATGGCATCCACTGCATCTCCATGACAGGATCCTTATCACAGAGGGTATGTGCGCTGCCATCAGTCAGACAGGAGACAAACATTCACAGATGCAATGGTGTCTCCTCATTAAATGTCGTCATCATCCTCCATGAATCTAGCAGCTATGAGGGCCTCCCGAACATACCTGCCTTGTCTGGCCAGTGCGATGGTCTCATTTCTATCGTCGTCACCTTCGAGGACCCCCTCGCACTCATCCCTTTCGGTGTCCCCCTCATCGGCGGAGATGTGCAGCTCCTCCATCTCCTCCTCAGCCAACTTCTCTCCCTGCTGCAGTGCCAGGTTGTGAAGGGTGCAATAGGCAACGACGACACATGACACCCTCTGTGAACCATATTCCAGGGCTCCACCAGACCGGTCCAGGCACTGGAACCTCATTTTCAATATTCCGATTGTTTGCTGCGCCAAAGTGCGAGTTGCAGCATGAGCTTCATCGTACCTTCTCTCTGCTGCACTCTGAGGCCGCCGCACGGGTGTCATCACTCACCCCATCTGCGGGTAGCCTTTGTCCCCGAAGAGTCAACCCTGTAGTCTCTCTGGACTTGGGAAGACATTGGGGATCTGAGGCTGACTGAGAATATAAGAGTCGTCGACGTTCCCTCTGAACCGTGCGCAGACCTATAGGATATGTTCAGTGGTGGTCACACACCAGCTGAAGATTCAGCAAGTGGAAGCTCTTGCAGTGGATATAGTTGACCGCTTGTTGTCACAGAGATCTGAGCACCACGTGAGTGCAGTCAATGGCACTTTGCACCTGTGGGAAACCTGAGATCTGGGCAAATCCCAATGTTCTTGCATCCTGGCTTTCCTGATCTCGGGGGAAATGCACAAAGTTGTGTACCTTCATGAAGATGGCCTCTATGACCTCATGCATTTGTGTGCTGAGGCTTGTGATATCCCGCAGAGGTCACCTGCGGAGCCCTGAAAGGAGCCACTGTTGTAAAAATTGAGTGCCGCAGTCTCTTTCACGGCCACCGGCAGTGAATGCCCTCCATGTCCACGGGGCACCAAATTCTGCAGCAGGTGGCATATGTGACCAACCAGTTCCCTGGTCATGCACGGTCTTCGGCAACATGGCATCTCGGATTTTTTCAGCGTTGTAGTGAGGTTGAGGGTTTTTGATACCCAGCTGCCACCATGTTGGGATGCATTGGTTACAGAATGGTGTCTCTTAAAGAAGTCTTTGTGGTTTTCAGTGGATTGACTGTAAGTCTTTATTAACAGCTAGAACTATTTACACATGTGCAGTAAAGGGCACAGGCTAAGAGCTATCGCCATGCTTCGATCTTTTTCCAACTCTGCTCAACACCAGACTGACCCCTGGTTCTGGGTCATGTGCCTTCTTATATCGTGTGTGAGATACTGTACTCAGTTCCACATTAACCCATGTATGTGCCAGAGCCTTATACTACAATAAGTATTCTAGCTTTGCACTGCACCTCTAAGCATATATCACCCTCTTTGTCCTTAATACAACCTATTCTAACCCTTACTATCCACTTACTATTTAAATGCTGGTAGAAGATTTTTGGGTTCCCCTTTATGTTGACTGCCATTCTATTTTCATTCTCTCTCTGTCAGTCTTATTTTACTCTTCACCTCCCCTTTCAACCTATTGTATTTGACCTGGTTCTCACTTAAGGATTCACCTGACATGCATCATACACCCTCCTTTTTTGTTTAATCATAATCTCTATCTCCCTCATCATCCAAGGAGCCCTGTTTACGGTTCCCTTGCCTTTCACCTTTTTTGGAATATACCAAGCCAGTACCTGAACTATTTCTTCCTTAAAGATTAAGCATTGTTTTGTTATAGTTTTTCTTATCAGTCTTTGGTTCCATTTTAACCTAGCTAGTTCTCTTCTCATTGCATCGAAGTTAGCTCTATTCCAATTCAGAAGTTCTATATTAGATTGTTCCTGGCTCTTCTCCATAACTAATCTACACCTTATGATAAGGCAATCCTCTTACCCAAATGTTTCCCCATAGACATTTGGTCCACTTGGCCCACCTCATTGCCCAGCACCAGATCTAGCAATGCCTCCTTTCTAGTTGGGATGAGAACATACTGATCAAGGACGTTGTCATCTCCTGAACACACTTCAGAAATTCCTTTCCCTCCTTACCCTTTATTCTAACATTATCCCAATCAATATTTGGATAACTAAAATCCCCCAGTATCACCACTCTATAGTTCTTGCATATCTCCGTGGTTCCTCTGCAGATTTGTTCCTTAATCTCTTTCTCACTATTTGGAGGGCTATAGAGTATCCCAAGTAACGCGATCTTACCTTTTCTACTTCACAAACCTAACTAAATGAATTTTGTCCTTGCCCCCTCAAGGGCATCACCTCTTTCCAACACTGCGATGCCTTCCCTAATCAGTACAGTCAGCCCATCTCCATTTTTTCCTCCTCTATCTTTTTTGAATGCATTATATCCTTGTATATTAAGCATCCAGTCCTCATCATTTTTAAACTATATTTACAGTATTGCCACTACAACATAATACTGCACTACTAATTGTGCTTGTAGCTCACCAACCTTATACAACACACTTTGTGCATTTAACTACATGCATTATAACCCTACCTTTGCATTCCTCATAGTCCTTCTTAGTCTGATCCTATCTAATATGGTACTACTTCCTCCTCTAGTACTGTCCATTACTCTCACTTTCTTCACCTTATTCCTCTTTTCTACTTCTATATGCTGGGGTCCATATCCCTGCCAATTTAGTTCAAACCCTCCCAAACCACACTAGTGAACCTCTCCACAAGGGCATTGATCCCAGCCCTGCTGAGATGAACCCATTCCTTTTGAATAAGTGCCTTCTGTCTCAGAACTGGTCCCAATGCCCCAAGAATCTGAAGCCCTTTCTCCTGCACCATGCTTCCAGCCACACATAGATCCTGTCCATCTTCCTATTTCTACTCTGGCTAGCATGTGGCACTGGGAGTAATCCAGGGATTAGTACCTTCTACTTTTTAACTTCATCCATAGCTCCTCAAAATCTGACTGTAGGACCTCAATACCTGCCCTCTCTATGTCGTTAGTACTAAGGTGTGTCATGTGAAATTGGATTCACTGACTTGACCACCTCTTTGAGGTCATTGAACTTCTTTCAGAATTGTTGCCAGGTCCCCTGGGCTGGCCTCCAGGAATTGACCTCCGAGGCCATCTGCTCCTCTTTCCTTTTCAGGATCTACCTTGAGGGCCTCTTGGCCTTGTGTGAAAGCATTGGCCTTGATTTTCATCTTTGGTTGGAACCCTGACATCAGAATAATTTCTGGGTCATGACCCCACATAGCATCAGTGCGACATGTATGCTGCGATTTTTATATTAAAGGCCAACTAATGGTTAGAAGGTGCATTTGCTGGCCTAATGAGGATAGCAGGTGGGCTCCTGAAGTTGGAGGCTTAATCGGCACTCTGAATGAGCTGCAGCCTGCTGATGCAGGTAAGGGAGAGAGAAGATAACTCAAGACGAAGATGATCGCTCAGTACTTTTAAGATAGTCGAAATTAAGAACTGACCACAGGTGCCAGACTACCATGTGGAAGGGAAGCCCTCCAAGGGTGACCTGCAGCTGCAACTGTGGCCATTTGTAAATCAACTTTGGAAAGGTGTTGAAAAAGTGGTATGGAGCATTGGTCCCTGCTCTGCCACCAGTAGGGCCTCTCCTCTCACTCTCCATGTTTCAGCAACTGAGGGGCCCTGACTTCTGACTGGAAAACTCCAGTCAGCATGGGAGAGAGACTTCAATAGGCCCTGTAATTGCATTATTTGGTCACCTATCACGTGGGTGGGAAGCCATTCCACCCCTGACCTGGCCTGTTTGAAAATGGCCTGGAAGTAGGCAGATGCCAGCAAAATTAGCATGCTGCTCTCCCATGGTGATTTTTCTGCCTGCCTGCCTCCTATCTTGTCCTCATCGAGCTTTGAAAACCCAGCCCGTTGTGCCTCTCCTCCTTTCAACCTCCTGTACTAATGCCTCCTGCACTGCAACTGAAAACTTGGGAGCTCTCTATTTTGCCTGATGCTCCATTTTCTGTGCTTTTGCTTCTCTCCAAGTCTTCAAGAGACAGTCTATAGCAACCTCCGTCCAATGAGTGCAACTCCCCTTCTAAGAGTTAGCTGAAGCACCTGCAAATCGTGTATGTTGCAGGGATACCTGCTGAGCATGCAGGCAGCCAATTCATACTGGGCTACATGCTGAAACCATTGAGATGAGGGGACAGTAGGAAGTTTGCATGTTGTCTGCCTCAACAGGACCTGGCACAGGGTGGCTGGGTATCGTGACCCAAAACAGGCCTTGATGAATTTTCCCCCAATGTCTGCTTTAGACAGCCACTGGTGGCACCTAAACAATGGACTGACCCATTATCAGGTCAGTTATCTTTGGGCGCAGGTTGCTGGCCTTTATTGTGCCTATTTTTTGCCCATAAACCAAGTGCAAAAAGGTTCAATTCTACCCTAGACATTGTAGAAGAGATGGCCTTGAGTTGTTTACACATAGAAACAGGAAGAGTAAACCCAATTTAATTCCATTGGATATATTATGAACTAGACAGCAGGAGAAATGCAGAAATATAAATATAGAATAAATCATTTTAATGAGGGAGTGAGATGTAATGTAGAATTAATAAGGTCAGATCTTATAGCTCTGTAATATTGGTAAAGGTCAACATTTATAATAACTTAAGTATCACGAACAAGTTACTGAGCTTAAAGTTTCTAAGGGGGAAAGATCTATGATAGAGATATGCTTTAAGATAAGGATGGACAAGAGTTTTAGATGATTAGCTTAATATGTCTAGAAGAGATTAGGGATTGCTGGTACTACTAGTAAGTGAATATCGAGGAAAAATGAAAAGAAAAAATTAGAAATTACCCTGAATGATGTTATTGCTCACGTGCCTCCCCACTCATATCTCCCTGTGAAAATAGCAGGGAAAGGAATTGGATACAAACTTATTTAGTGCTCATTTGATATTATCACAGACAATAATTCCTAGATTTATTTGACACGGGTTGAAGGGAAAAAATAAATCTATCTGAGTAGAAACCGAAGGGCTAGATTAAGAAATTAGCATTGTGATACTAACAGATACAAACAGAAACAATATTAGAAAAGTAAACACCTTGGGTTTAGGACTACTGCACGTGGTGGCAGTTTAGACTCAATGGCCCGTTTCCATGATGCAATTTCTATGTAATTGTATGTAAACAAAACCAATGCAGCACTGCAGGAACGAGCTTCTTGCAAGAGTTTGTATGTGTTGGCATGTTCAAAGTTAAGTATTGAAAAATAAAGCACAAAAAAATAAGCAGAGCTGTCATCTTCAGAATAGAAGAAAATGTGCAACAACAACAGAAAATGCTGGAAAAGCTCAGCAGGTCTGACGGCATCTGTGAGGAGGAAGGCAGAGTTAACGTTTTGAGTCTGTATGACTCTTCTTCAGCTCTGAATGCTGTCACAGATGCTGTCAGGCCTGCTGAGTTTTTCCAGTACTTTTTGTTTCTATTTCAGGTTTCCATCATCCGCAGTATTTTGCCTTTACAGATGAAAATGTGGGGTGAATTAGTAGAGGTATTTAAAATTATGAAGGACTGAGCAGATAGAAACCCCTGTAATTGAGGGCTCTAGAATGAGGAAACATTGATGCCAGGTTAAATGTAAGGTGTTTACAGAGGAGGGCAGGAGAATTTTTTTTACACAAGGGACTGAGAGACTGCACAATATACTAATGGAATTAATGGTAGTAGTAGAGATCATTGTCAATTTTCAAGAATAGGTTAGATAGTTGGAGGAAAGATGGAATAAAGGAATATGGAAAGAAGATGGGCCTATAGAATTAGAACTGCTTCTTGTATGGATGATAAACATCAAGAGTTGGTTGGGGAAAGTGATCTGTTTCTGTGTTGTAATTTTTATGTAATGCTGTGTAAGATGCTGATATTTCAGTATCCTACAATCAACCTTTAAGTTTTTTTTTCATTCATGGGCTGTGGGCGTTGCTAGCAAAGCCAACATTTATTGCCAATCCCTAATTGCCCTTGAGAAGGTGGTGGTGAGCTGTTTTTGTTTTGAACCACTAGTGGTGTAGGTCCTTCCACAGTGCTGTTAGGAAGGGAGTTGCAGGATTTTGACCCAGCGACATTGAATTAATGAACATTGGCATTTTCATCCCGTGCTTAGAAGCATTAAAGAAAATTAGTTTGTCAATTGCTTGTTATGCATTGATCTGCATAGATACATGTGGAATTCCTCAGCCAGAACTAGTGAAGGAAGTTTAGCAACTTACAAAGCACAAGCAAAATGTCAAAGTGGTTCTACATATGACTTGCTATGTTAACATAGCAACATGGCTTTAATCATTACAGAGTCAGCTCATCAACTAGCTCTACAACTACACAAAGTTCAGCAGTCTGGAAGACCTTTACAGAATGGTGCACATAAAAGTTTACTGTACATTTTTACACTAATGGAACTGCTTTTTTTACCCATGATTATTTAGGCCATAGTATTACCCAGGATACTATTAAACAAACAATGATTTCTCTACAGCATGTTAAATATTGGCAGACAACATATCTTCTAGGTTATGTAATTTTATGCACCGTACAATGTTAGTCATGGATGAGTGCTTGTGATGTTATAATCTATGTGATGTTACAGTGCTTGCCAGATGTTGCTCATGTATTATTCTTGGATTGCTTTAACATGGTTCTTGTAATTCATGAACTTCTACTGTGTGGCTCCTCTTGTGCCTTATGCCTGAAGTACTCCCCAGCTAACGTTATAGAAGCATGTCACATCTGAGAACCTGTGCGCCCTCTCACTTAGACCCTGGAAAGCATTTGAGTAATGTGCTGCAACATACTGTCGTGTGTCAGCCAGCTCACTTCATACCTTCAAAGGAAGTGGATGCCAGGAGCCCACATACACTGCTCTACGAAAACTGAATGGGGCTTGAGTGCTAAGCCTGTTTTAGCACCTGCAGGCAAGTTCAAATTATGGTAATCTGGACCAAGTTGCATACTAAAACTAAGACTATCAACAGGTCAATCTAATTAGCACAACATCCATTTAGCACCTGTTTTCACCCTTTCCCCAAAATAGCCCCTGTAAGTCCATTTTAAAACCCCTCTCTAAATGGGCATTGGCAGTCAGGTTGTCCATTTCTTTCTATGGCCAACCAGCAGTCCTTAAAGGACATAAAAATAAGTTTATTGTTTTCAACTAATGTTATTGTAGAGCCAGGGTATATACCATTCATACACTCCTGCTCCTCTGACTCCATTAGAAAATAATGTTGAAAAAGTTATGTGATCATTTTTTGATTACCTTTCTGTTGTTCTTTATAGATGATTGGTTTGGCCACTCCAGTGTAAGCTCCATTCATTTGTACCTGCATTTGCACAACTGGCATTGGACCTCAATTTGCATAGTAAAACAGCTTTCCACCTGTTTCAGGCAAGCAGACTGCTGGGCATTTACAAGCCAGACTGAATATGAAATGGCCAAGTTGCACCCCCTGGCTTTCAACTGCTGGCCACTTATTTTCAGATGCAAAATGAATGGTTGTGAATTGAATATTCTTACCCAAAGGCTTTAATTTGTTTTCCACTGTAACAGTGCCAAAAGAAAAACTGCAGTTGTGAATTTGAAGGAGACCTCCTATATTTCAATCATTCTCTGTATGGATTTATTGCACATTCCCAAAGTATTCATGAATGGGAAAGGGACTTGATTTATGCCCAAAACCCTGAACAATTTTTATGGGTTCTGAGTATAAACCAAAGAGCTCTAGAAAATGTGAATGTTTTTCAGTACAGCCCATCAAGACACAAGTGAGATTTTCAGGCACTGAGGGCATGCAGAGAGGAGCCATGAGGCTGATCCTTAGTTTAGTATTTAATTGTTCGGTATTTGATTGTGTGTGTCTGTCAACTGTTCTCTGTGTGCTGTTAATCAAGTCTGTGCATGGTTATAGAGAGAGAGGAACTAAAGTGAAACAAGCAGCTGTAAGATGACATTTTAAAGCGCTGTAAATAAAGTTCCTGTTCAGAAATAGAAACTAGTGTCACCTCTGACTATCTCCAAGGCACAAAACATAACACTTTACATCAATAGTATGAGTTATGAGGAAAGACTGGAGAAACTGAATCTTTTCAGTAATGAAAGACGATATCTGAGAGATGATAATATGTAGATATGTAACATAGTCAACTATATGGAAAACCTAAGTCCAAAAAACTACTTAAAATAAATCACAAGGGTAGGACAAGGGGACACAGTTACAAACTTGTAAAAGGAAACTTAGGACTGATAGCATCTAGTTTTTTTCACACAATGAAGAGCAATGCATGAAATGGATTTCTCGATACAGTAGTTCAAGAGAAAGCCCTGAAATCATTTAAACAATTAGACAATACAACGGTGGGACTATATGGCTTTCCTAGATGGACCAAATGACCCCTCCTTATTCCTAATTATTGTGGTCTTTTGATTTCATTATCACTCAAACACTTTCCTCTGTTTGCCCAAGCCAGCCAACCCAATCCATGTCAGTCTGATCGTCAAACTTGCATGGAAATACTGAATGTTTTGAAACAATCTAAAGTGATTGAGCTTTGCCAGGGATACAATTTGAATTTGCCTTTCTCAGTGTTCAGCATTAAAGTCTATTCCTTGTACAATAACCATCTGGTGTTGTACACTGGAGATCAAGAATATCTGGGATTCAGCTCAGAAGAGAGTATTATATTTCATGCTATGTGCAAAGGACTGTGGCTATATCAGGATTTTCAATCTATTTATGCAAACACTATGGGCAGGATTTTCCTGTGGACTTCAGGGCCCCAATCTTGGTATCAATGGAGATCTGGAGCTTGGGATCCGGAAGCTAGACTAGTGGAGCTAATTTCCAAGTTGTGGCCTCCTAATTGGCCACCAGTGCACTTGCCACCTACCTATTAAGGACAGCAGGAGGTTCCTGATGCAACTGGCTCAATCACAGAGTCAGCAGCCCCACTGGGAGAGGTGGGTTCTGCAGAGGCAGGTAGAAGACAAGGGGGCCTTCAAAATGGAGGTGCCCTTGGAGGCATCAAAATAAACAATTATTTAAAGTGGCAATATGGCAGAACTCTCTGATTGTTCTCTGCTTGGATTGCTGGGGCCACAGGGTGTCCTTTGAAGCTTGCAGCCTTATGTGAGGGAAGGAGCCTCTGGTTCTGATGGCTAATGTGCTGCAGGGAGGCTGCCTGCATTGAGCAAGTGGCCTCCCTGCACATGCCTGCCTAGTTCCAGAATTAAGGACACCTCCTCACAGCTGGAGAGGAACTTGGGTTTGAATTCTCCCAAGCCTCTGCCGACGAGATCAATAGCAGGTGGGGTGGTGGGGTGGGGGTGGGGGGGTGGGGTGCGGTAGCAGGGGGAGAATTCAGTGGGAGGTCTCAAAATCACTTTCATGCTGTTGTGGAATGACAGCGGGACCTTCCGATACTGCCCGCCATGGCGGATTGCGATTCCTGCTAGAGGCGTGAAACTGATTTGCGTCCCTGCTAATGGGTTGCAGATGAAGGCCTGACTGGAATCACCTCTGACTCGTGTGCCACTCTGTTGAGGGCCTCCAACACCTCTGCCTGATGTTGCTCAGCCTCTTGCTGACTCTCCATCATTAGCTGGTAGGCCAATTCTAGAGGCTCATCATTGGACTCGGACCTCGCAGATGCCTCTTCCCCAGCATTCCTCCAAGTGCCAGTGAGCTCCGCTGACCCTGCTTCCTCCTGCCGTGGACACGTATCCATGCGGTGACCACCAGATTGTGAGCCCCTCCTAAGCTACAACTAATACCCACCAAGATGTGTGTCCCTGGACTGGTAGGAGGGTGCAGGTGTCTGCTGTGATGCCTCTGAGCTGGGGTTGGTGCTGAGATCTGACAGGGGTGTCCTCTGCCTCGGGCTTTGGCTTCTTCCTCGTGGCACCTGTAAGTGAGAGAGGAGAGAGCGAGTGACAGTGTGAGCTGCCTCCAATATGGAGGCACATTTGACACTCAGGTTCCTATACCATGAATGGATCCTTACTGAGTGGATACCCAAGCCCAAGCTCCCCATTGCCAATGGCTCAGTTCAGCTCCACACCTGCCAGCTGAACTGCCTTCTTTCGAATACTGTTAAATGTGTCAGATGTGGGTGGCCCCCTCCCATCTTCTCCTGTCCTCTCTGGTTGTGCTTCATCCTTTCCTGCTCAAAGAGAACAGAACAGATGGCTTTGAGAGGAGTTGCATGTTGCATCCATTTGAACATTGCAATTTGGTTCAATTCTCATACTTCCACCCTTAAGAAAGCTCACTGTTGTTTGGCATAGCATAACTGCACCGCATGTTGTCCAGTCGGGTTGCCACATGCAAGGAGAAGGCTCAGATAGGCATCTGACTTGTGGAGGTTGCTGATGCTCTCTGCGCCTAAGCCCCATTTCTGGCCCCTCACCCCCCCCCACCTGCTTAACCTTCCCTTCCATACGGTGTTCTCTGTATGTTGAAGGGTGAAGGAGGCACAGTGGTCTCTCCACCACAGAGTGAATGCACTTCAGTGGAGCTGTAAGGCACAGCTATGCGATTGCCACTGAGGCCCATGTACCATGACATGTTGGTCTCATTATGGTTTATGTGACCAGCTGAGGACTTAGTTAGCCTGGCAGAGCGAATGAGGTCATTTATTCTCTTGTGGCATTGTAATGCTGACCTCTTCTGCACAGCCTGGGCACTGACAGCATCGGTCCCCTGCACCCATGCAGGGTTGGTTTCCCTGCTCAGCCTCCTCCTCCCATCAGCCGGGTAGAGTATATTCCTCCAGGTCCTGCTATGGTCCAGGAAAACGTGCAGGGAGGCATCGCCAAACTTCAGCACTGGCTCTTCACCTCCCCTTTCAGACATCTCAGTGGTTTGTATTGACAGTGAGGATGTCCAGGCACCTTGTAAATATGGTGCTCGGATATGATGGCAGGGCGTGTGCCATCCAGCCTGCCCCACCTTGGAATATGTTGCGAAACCCTTGGCTGCATAATTAATGATGCCAGAGCCGGAAGATGCTGCAGGATTTCCCATCGGCCTCTGCAGCGGTAAACACTCCCCATCCTCGCACCCCACCAACCCCGCTCCCCCCTCCTCCCCCCCCACCCTCCCCAACCTGCCATGGGACTTAGTCCCGTATGGGAGAATTCTACCCTTAGAGAGGAAGGGGCAGGATCCAGTTGTCATGGTCCACATGGGAACCAGCTACATAGGTAGAACTAGGTTCTGCTAAGAAAATATGAGGAGTTGGGTCCAAATTAAAATACAGGACATCAAAGGTAACCATCCCTGGACTGTTACCTGAGCCACGTGCCAACTGGCATAGGACAAAGCAAATTAGAGAATTAAATGTGTGGTTCAAAGAGTGGTGTGTGAAGAAGGGATTTTGATTTATGGAGGCTGGCTTCAGTACTCAGGGAAGAGTGAGCTATTCATTGGTCTGGGCTCCTCTTGGGCTGGTCTGGGCTACTCTCGGGCTGGGCTGGGACCAGTGTCCAAGCCAATTGCATAACAGGGTCTGTGGACAGGGCTTTAAGCCAATGGGTTGCGGGTGGTCGGGGCTGGGGGTTGGGGGTTGGAGTTCAGGTGAAGGGAGCTGTAGAAATCCAAAGAGAAAACTTGAGGCATCAGAACAGTGTAGCAATGTGGGTAAAAACAAGCAGAGTGGGATAGGAAGGGCGCAGAGTTTAGCAAAAATTGTATATCAGCGAATAAGGTCATTGCAGGGAATAGATGTAAAAAAATGAAATGAAAGGTTCTTTATCTGAATGCACAAAGTATTGACATTAAGATGAGCTCATGGCACAAATAGGGTTAAATGATTTAGATCTAATCGCTATTACAGAGACATGGGGTAAATTTTGCCCTTGGCGTGCGGGCTCGGCGGGGGCGGGTGGGGTTGCTCGGGAAGCCAATTGCCGCTCGCAATCAGTCAATTAAGGCCCACCCAGCATGAAACGCGAGCGGTAGCGCTGAGAGCTGCCTGTGCGGGCAGGGGGAGGAGGGCGAGCGCGATCTTTGCGCATGCGTGTGAGTGCATGCTTCATAATCTCCCTGAGGCAGAGAACTACCTCGGGGAGATGAAGATATATGAAAAATATAATTAAAAAATTAAAAATGTAATGAAACATGCCCCCTCATGTGACTCTGTCACATGAGCAGAGACATGTTATTAATGAAAAAATAAAGTTTTTATTTGATTTTTATTTGTTTTTGGAAACCTCATTTCGCCCGTGGATGAGGTTTCCAAAAAAGTGCAAAGGCAGCTTGGCATTTTCGCTTGCCCACCAACCATAAGGTTGGACAGGCAGCAAAAAATTTATTTTAATTAACTTGTTAATGGCCTTAGTAGGCCTTATAATTGTCGGCGGGCACACTGACGACTCCGGCGCATGTCCGCCAACTGAAATATCACGTGAGCGCGCAATGATGTCGGGACGCATGCCCGATGTTATCGCGTGTCATTTTATGCTCGGTCCGGTCGGGTCAGGCGTGCGCCTACCCACCGAGCTAAAAACTTTACCCATGTTAAAGGTGATCAAGACTGGGAATAAATGTTCCAAGGTACACATTGGGTGGAATCATCCCAGGTTTGCAGTAAATGCAGTGATGGGCATGAAAAAAGATGTTTTACCGGCTGGCTGCAATGGCAGGTTTTTGCACCATACCATTTCCTTCTCAGCACTGCCTCTATAATAATGCATTTACGGGAAACACGCCAGATCACTGGTGGGCGGGCTCAGATTTGCCTGCCAAGCTGTGACTTCAGCACTTCCTTGCTCTAGGTGCTATATTTAGACTGCGCTCTGGTGCCATATGCAGCAGACTGCAGCCTACTTCATCTCTACAGACTAGGACTGCTCCATGCGACAGATAGCCTTGACAGCCAGGAAGACAGCAGCCCCCAAATTTCGTGACGCCTCCCTGGGGCACTCGCTGGTGCAGTGGAAGGCCGCCGCGATGTCCTCTACCCCTCCTCTGGCTGCAAGAGGTCCACCAGAGTCACCAATCTGGCCTCGGAGTCAATGGCAGCAGAGCACAGAGGAGGTCAGCCATCCAGTGCAGGAAGAGGATGAATGATCTTACTCATTCTGCCAGGATAAGTTAACCACCTCATCACTATCAACTCACACACTCACAAACCCATCACACATCCACAGAGATCTCACATCTCAAGGGACAACACACTAACTCTCACACACACCCTCACATCTCCATCATGCTCATATCCTCTGGAGCTCGCATCCTCATCCCATCCATGGCTCCACTCACCACACAAACATTCCACGCAGTGCCATGCACCCTGCTCACACTCTCTCTATCTGTTTTCATGCAGGAGAAGCTGGCTCACAACAGTAGGGAGAGGTCCCAATCCTGGGGTGGAGTGGCCTGCATTAGGCCCCTCACTCACTTTGAGGAGCGTGCTGTCTCACTGACTGGTGAGGATGTGGACTGTGCCTGCAGCAACAGTGAGGTTGGCGGTGAATACCTACCTGAGGATTCTGCACCACATTCATCCCTCTCTCAACGCAACTGTGGGTGTTCTTGCTCCTACTTTTGACTCTGCTGCCATGCACTAATCATCCCTACATTGGCTCACATGGAGCTCTGCCAAGTGACTGATGCCCTTAGCCAGCCAGTCCCTCATCTCCATTCATGTCCTCACCTCCAGCCAAGAAAACACCTCCTACATTGAAGAGCTAGAAATAAGCAGCATTGAAGACCCATCACAATGCTTACCCTCACTCTCCACCAACACATAGACACACACCTCAGTGGAACCTAGATCCAGAGCAGGCTCGGGTTCACAATCTGGCAGTCACTCTCAGACATGTGTCCACAGCAAGAGGAGGCAGGTTCAGCTGAGCTCCCCAGCACTTAGAGGATTGCTGGGGAAAGAGGCATCTGTGAGGACCGAGTCAGATGATGAGCCTCAGGTTTCGGCCTTCCAACTCATCGTGGAGAGTCGGCGGAAGGCGGGGAAAATCACGCAGAGCTGCTAGAAGCCCTCAACAGAGTGGCACGCAAGTCAGAGGAGTCCGTTGGCCAGCTCGTGATGAAGTCGTGCCCACATGTGCACATATGGAGGTCTCCATGGGAAGCATGGAGGGCACCATGGAGACCCTGGTCCAGCAGAACATAGAGATGTGTGCAGACATGCACTCCATTGTGGGAGCCATGGGTGAGTTCCTGCAGTGGTAACATGAGAGGGAAATGGGGCACCTCGACGTCCCTCCAGGTGTCCCTTTCTCTCAACAAATCAGACCGGGGCCCCCAGGCAGCTGGACACCACCCCGGGTCACCAACTTGGGAATCTCAGAGGCTGTCCGCTCCCTCTGAGTCCCCTTTGCCTGTGACCCCCTCAACCTTGTCCTCTGTCACCGACAAGGGAGCAGCTGGCCCATGGGAGGACAGCCAAAGCAAGCTGGGGCCCCCAAGGCCTCAGCTCTCCAGAGGACGCATGCCAAAGTCATCAGAGACAACAGGGCCAACCATTGCACAGGCTGTCTCTACCCCTGCTGCGGATATCAGGGCAGCACCTAGAAGAAGTGGTAGGCCTAGAAAAGTTAAGAAATCCTGATCATAAATGATAACACGGGTGAACATAATTTCTCACTTTATAATCTGAAAATATATTCACTTACACTGAATAATATATAATGTTGTCTTTCAGCTTCATTGACAGGCTTCGCGAGTCCTTCCCCTGCATCCCCCTCCCTAACTAGCAGTTCAGTTGCACGCAGCTGGACTACGAGTGATTCCAGAGTTAGAAGCGTTGCAGGGCCTTTTGGAGACTCGTGCAAGCACTCTCCCATGCACGCGGAGCCTTCATCCATCACACTCATCTCACTGTCCTGAGCATTTTCAATGCTGCCTGCTGGGGTTCTCTTTCAGTTGTCTATCTGAGCTGACCTGCATCTCCACCCACCCACTGACTGCACTCCCATGCAGCACCTGTGCTCATCCAACACGAGGCTCCACTCATTTTCCATTTGCCAAACATGGCTATGGTAAAATTCTTGATTAGCTCCCCTGTCCTTTCCCCACCCCCCAGTCATCCATGTCCTTTCCTCCATCACTATGAACCCCTTGGCATCACATTCCACCTCCCCATTATCACCGACCAACCCAAACCCTTATCTTTTCAGGATGTTGAGGTGAATGTGCACGTTCCCTACCTCCCGGAGAACCCCATCCCTATTCACATTGACCTCCCAGACCTCCTCCTTCCCACCCCCAGGGTCCACATCTGTCTCGGTGTCCCCACTAACCACCCTCACCACCCCTTCTACCATTACTGACGCCCTCTCACCCTCCCACCTTACCGGCCCCTTCTGCCCCCTCTCACACTCACCATTCCACCAAGCCAGCCTCAGTTCATTCCCCAGGAGGCAGTCATTGAGTCTACAGACCCTTCCCTTATACGTTCACCTGGACATCACCCCCCTTACTCCCTCCTCCACCCTTAATCTCTTCTCTTCCCGGACACCTTCCTCTCTCCAAACTCCCTCCTCCCTCCGGACTCTTTCCCCCCTCCAAACTCCCTCCCTTACACCTTTCTCCCTCCCTTACACCTTTCTCCCCAGTTGCAGCATTCTCCCCCGTTACATCCTCTTCCGCGTACTCCATCCTCCCCCTGAAACCTTCGACCCCCCTCCCAAACTCACCCCCCTGGCACCTTCATCTTCCCTGCTCCTCCCCCAACTTCACCCCACCCCCCATTACATCTTCCTCTCACACTCATGCCTAGACCTTCCTCTCTCACCCCTCTTTGCCATTCATGTGTAGCAGCCCATGGTCAGGTCCATGATGTTCCGAAGCAGACCCAAAGCAGCAACAGAGACCTCCCACCTTCTGAAAACTGCTTCACGGTGGAGCCACATGCATGAGGATCCACCCAGCACGTGATGCATGTTTTCCTCCAGGGTCCGGTCGTTCCAGGGCTCCAGCACCTTCTTCTCCTCGGATGTCCGCAATCTGAGCAAGGTCCTAAAGGTAAGTCCCAACTTCTGCACGTCACATTTGTCCTGACGTGTTCTGGACTGGTGAGTTTTCCCTCCGGCGTAACGGTAAATCAGGCGTTGGGAGACCATTCTGCTTGGGCCTTGCTTTGCAGGATGCAAACCAGGTTCATGTAAACTTCCATAGGGAATCACGTTCCGTCACCATCAGATGATCCTGCCATGATTTCACGCTGGCGTGAAACCGATATCTGCCCCTCATGCTGAACTCCTTCCCCCCTGCCCCACCTGCTTTGACACCTACTGCCAACTGGACCAGACAATTCCATCCATTGTTTCAGAAAGGTAGTCAGAATGGCAGAGAAGGAGGGGTAGTCCTGATTGTAAAGGATGACATAAGGACATTAGTGATAAGGATCTGGCCTCAGCAAATCATGAAGTAGAATCAGTATGGGTGGAAATTCAGAATAATAAGAGTCAAAAAACACTGGTGGGAGTAGTTTTAGGCCCCCTAACAGTAGTTATTGTCTTGGACAGAGCATTAAACGAGAAGTTACTGAAGCTTGTAACAGAGGCAATGTAATAATTATGGGGGATTGTAATCTTCATGTGGACTGGGACAATCAACTTGACAAGAACGGTCTAGAATATGAGTTTGTAGAATGTTTGTGTGACAGTTCCTTGGAGAAATACATTGTGGAACCAACTAGGGATAAAGCTATGTTTGATCTAGTACTGTGTAATGAATCAGGGTTAATTAGAATGTCATAGTAAAAGATCCACTGTGAAATAATGATCATAATGCCATTGAATTCCATGTTAAGTTTGAAAGTGACATGTTCCAATCGTAAACAAGAATCTTAAACTTAAATAAAGCCAATTACATAGGTATGAGGGGAGAATTGTCTAAGGTTGTGAGAAACATTTAAAGAAACAACTCAAATGTTCAAGAAAAATACATTCCATTGAAAAACAAAAACTCAACAAGAAATACCCATCCGTGGCTTACTCAGGAAGTTAAGGACAGTATTAGATTAAAAGAAGAGGCTTACAATGTTGTAAAAAAAAGTAGCAAGTCTGAGGATTGGGAGTGTTTTAGAAACCAGCAAAGGGTCACCAAAAATTTGATAAAAACTGAAAAATGGAATATGAGAGTAAACTAGCCAGAAATATAAAAACAGATTGTAAACACTTTACTAACTTGTTGTGACCCGAGACCAGACCCCCAAGTTTTTGGTAAAATCCACTTAGGGACCAACAATGTTTTGTTTAAAATTGGCAAAGTTTCAGATTCAACACACTTACCAAGAGAATAAAGCCCCAAATTCCACAGATTTTGAACAAACAAAAATAAACTTTACTATACAAGTTCAGAAAGATAAAACAATTTACAATATCTACCTTATATTCTAACATTCAGGGTTAATATGAGGTACATGTGAATTAATGGGCAAACTGTGATTAAATGCAACACACTTCACCATAAGTGGCAGATGTGACCAAGACAGAGCCCACAGATTTTTCAATAGAGAAATTTCCCACCCAGGCATCAGTAAACACTGTCAGTCAACCAAACTTGTTGAAAATTTGTTCTCTCACAAGGGATTCAGGTTTTCACCTTTGAAGACCTTATCTTGGAATTTTCTCCACAAGTCGCTCCAGCCCAGAGAGCATCAACGACAGCCCACCTTGCAGGAATTTAATCTTGTCTCCTGAGAATCTGTTTTCTTGGATTCGCGAGTATACACTCAAGCAACAACTCACAAGCACAACTTCAGCTTTTCAGCCACACCGAGCAGAACACTACTGCTCCAACAGGGTAATTTTGTTCCAAAGGCCCACAGTACAGAGTCACCAACCTTCTGCTGCCTTCTTGGATCTTCAGGGCTTCTCCCAAGCCCTATTTGATTGCCAGAGCTTCTCCCAAGCCCTCTTTGATTACCAGAGCTTCTCCTGAGCCCTCTTCAATTGCCAGGCTTCCTAGGCTAACTGCAGCCTTTTTCCTGCTTGGAGCCTCTTTCTCTATTCCTGTCTTTTTAGCTTAACAGAGTCCTCTTCCTGTCCAGGTCCCCTGTCTGGGACTCTTCTTTTGGATCCTCTCTCTGTCCCCTTTCCCTGTCCCCTGCTTGCTACACTTGTCTTCAATGGAGCTCCACTCCCAGTCACATGACCTGGGTTTTTACACTTTTTTTCTTTATGCACAGACATGCTGGGCCTCTCCTCAGCCCAAAGAACTGAAAAGCTGAATTGCACATGTGCAGCTCACTCCTGGTTTGCGCCTGCGCGGAAACTCTGAGATCTGTTGGGACTTGGAGTTCCCAACCTCTGCTCTCGACGAAAAGTTAAGTCAGGCGTTCATAACAAAGTATATTAAAAAAGTGTAACTATAGTAAGCCTCGGTGCCTTAGAAGCAGAGACAGGAGAAATTACCATGGGGAATGAGGAAATGGCACAGGCACTGAACAAAAATATTTTGTATCCGTTTTCACAGTAGGAGACATAAACTTCATTCCAGAAATAATCGGTAGCCTAGAGGCTAAAAAGAGTGAGGAGGTTAAGGGAATTAAGTGCAGAGAAAGGTATTGGAGAAACATAAGGGCTAAAATCCAACAAATCCCCAGGGCCCGATAGCCTACAGCCTAGAGTTCTAAAAGAGATAGTTGCAGAGATAGTGATTGTGTTAGCAATGATTTTCCAAAATTCCTTAGATTCGAGAACAGGTCCCATGAGATTGGAAGTTGGCAAATGTTACACAGCTTTTCAAGAAAGGAGGGAGAGAGGAAATAGGGACTGCAGGCCAGTTAGCCTAACATCAGTTGTTGGAAAAATGCTGGAATCTATTATTAAGGAAATCTTAACAATGCACTTAGAAAGGCATAGTATGATTAAAACAAGTCAATATGGTTTTACTAAACATTTGTTTGACAAATTTTTTAGAGTTTTTTGAGGATGTAACTAGCAGGGTAGATAAAGGGGAACCAGTAGATGTAGTATACCTGGATTTAAAAACTGCATTCAATAAGGTGCCACACAAAAGGTTAAAAGGCAAGATAAGGACTCAAGGAGTTGGAGGTAATATATTAGCATGGATAGAGAATTGGTTAACAGATAGAAAACAGAGAGTTGACATAAACAGTGCTTTTTCAAGTTGGCAGGCAGTGAATAGTGGAGTGCCTCAAGGATTGGTACTGGGGCCTCAGCTATTTACAATCTATATTAATGACTTAGGTGAAGAGACAGAGAGTAATATATCTAAGTTTGCTGATGATACCAAGCTCAATGGGAAGGGTCTGTGGGGAGGACACAGAGAGGCTGCAAAGAAATGTACACAGGTTTAGTGAATGGGCAACAAGATGGCAGATGGAGTATAATGTAGGGACGTGCGAAGTTATTCACTTTGGTCATAAGAATAGAAAAGCAGAATATTTTTTAAAAGGTATGAAAGTTGTAAGTGTTGATGTTAAAAGGGTGTGCCCGTAATAGGAACGCAAAAAGTTAGCATGCATGTGCAGCATGCAATTAGGAAGGCAAATGGCATGTTGGCTTTTATTACAAGGGGATTGGAGAAATAAAGAAGTCTTGCTACAATTGTACAGAACTTTGGTGAGACCACATCTGGAATATTGTGTGCAGTTTTGGTCTCCACATTTAAGAAAGGATATACTTGCATTGGAGGTGGTACCATGGAGGGTTCATCAAATTGGCCCCTGGGATGAGAGGGTTGCCCTATGATGACAGGCTAAGTAAATTGAGTTTATATTCTCTGGAGATTAGTAGAATGAGAGACAATCTCATTGAAACCTACAAAATTCTGAAGGGGCTTGATAAGGTAGACACTGAGAGATTGTTTCTGCTGGTCATGCAATCTAAAACACGAGAGTACAGTCTCAGGACAAAGAGCCGATCATTTAAGACAGAGATGAGGAGAAATTACTTCACTCAAAGGGTTGTGAATCTTTGGAATTCTCTACCCCAGAGGGTTATGGATGCTCCATCATTGAATACATTTAAGCCTGGGATAGGCAGATTTTTTGTCTCTCAAGGAACCCAGGGAGATGGGGAGTGGGCAAGAAATCCCAAGATCAGCCAAGGTTATATTGAATGGCGGAGCAGGGTTGATGGGCCAAATGGTCTACTGCTCCTATTTCTTGTCTTCTTGTGTTCATGCATTCCCATTATTTTCCTGGACCCCTGCCTCCAAGGCTGCCACCCCAGGGCTTGGAAAATTCAGCCCCATCATTTGTGCTGTACTTACATTTAACTGGTTAAACAAACTTTTCATCCTCAAACAACCAAATAAAATAGTGAGAATTATCAATTTGGTGCTACTTTAATGAATTGTGATTAACCATTCATCTGCTGTTACCAAGCAAAACTATCACTAACTAGCATTTTGATAAACAACCATTAAAATTTAGGATACCCCTTAACTCTTAACTAATTTTAAAAATTAAGCTTTTTGTTCGATCCAATAACAAAAAATTAACCTTGTTGATTAAAATAGAATCGAAACATTTTCTCCCATTGTTGTAGGGTGGCCGAGTTGTACTATTAGCAATAGAGTTGATCTGCAGACAACTTTCTAAGCGGAAACAACAAGTTTATGTACAAAACAAAAACAGAATTACCTGGAAAAACTCAGCAGGTCTGGCAGCATCGGCGGAGAAGAAAAGAGTTGACATTTCGAGTCCTCATGACCCTTCAACAGAACTGAGTAATATTAGGAGAGGGGTGAAATATAAGCTGGTTTAAGATGGGGGGGGTGGGGGGAGAGAAGTTGGGGGGGGTGGGGGTGGGGGTTGTAGGGACAAGCAAGCAGTGATAGGAGCAGATAATCAAAAGATGTCACAGACAAAGGAACAAAGAGGTGTTGAAGGTGGTGATATTATCTAAACGAATGTGCTAATTAAGAATGGATGGCAGGACACTCAAGGTACAGCTCTAGTGGGGGTGGGGTGGAAAGACTGACAAGGCATTAAAGGTATAGATTTAGAAATAATGGAAATAGGTGGGAAAAGAAAAATCTATATAAATTATTGGAAAAAACAAAAGGGAGGGGGACGAAACGGAAAGGGGGTGGGGATGGAGGAGAGAGTTCAAGATCTAAAGTTGTTGAACTCAATATTCAGTCCGGAAGGCTGTAAAGTGCCTAGTCGGAAGATGAGGTGCTGTTCCTCCAGTTTGCGTTGGGCTTCACTGGAACAATGCAACAAGCCAAGGACAGACATGTGGGCAAGAGAGCAGGGTGGAGTGTTAAAATGCCAAGTGACAGGGAGGTTTGGGTATACAATATACTGAGCAGCAACTACACGTGTGCTTTCAACTCCAACTCTATCTCTACACTCTCTGCTGAGGTAGCCAACACTACTCTCCTATTTGTTACTACAGATCATGTGATCTTTCCTAACGAGTATTATCTTTAAAGGTACACTACACACTAAATAAATCCATAATTACTACATTCCTCCCCTTTTAACTTGGCTATATATATTATATTTACAAGTTCATATTTTTCAAGATGACATAATATTTATACTGGGTAAGGAATTTACAGTTCAGTCTTTCAGGTTCAAGTACCAGGTCTCAGCTCCACAGCTTCAGATTCTTTGTCAGGAACCTCCTTTTCCGGAGTTGCCTGAACATCAGGTGCCTTGGTGGGCACTTGCAGTTCTGTATCCTCAACTCTTACAGGAACACCAGACATGTCAGTCCTGGGTTGAGTATTCTCAACAGGAATCGCAGACCCGGTCATGGTCACTGATGGAACCATATCTTGATTATTTGTCTCTCTCTTCCTTAAATGGTTCACATGCTTACGGATGATCCACCATTCCACCTCCACGGGGTAAGTTAGAGGTCCGGTCACCGCACTTATTTTACCTGGTAACCACATTGGTCCTTCCCCAAAGTTTTTCACGTATACCGGCTATCCCACGGTAAATTTCCTCTCGCGACTATGCCAGTCATGTCTAGTTTTCTGGCTTCCCTGACTCCTTTCCACCTTCCCCTCTAAATTCGGTATTATTAAACTCAATCTCGTCATGAGACAGCATTTCAACAATAACTCCGCAGGTGTGACACCTGTTGTGTGAGGGGTGGTCCTGTAATGAAAAAGAAGGTGCGCTGGCTTGGTCGCCAAGGAATCACCAGTTAGCTTTTTCATGCCTGCCTTGAACATTTAAACCGCCCTTTCGGCCAGTTTGTTTGAGGAAGGGTGGCGTACAGGTGCAGTTTTTACATGAGTGATACTGTTGAAGCTGATAAATCATTGAAACTCAGCACTTGTAAATGCCGTGCTGTTATCGGAAATGACTACTTCTGGAAGACTGTGAATGGCAAAACTGACGTAGTTCCTCAATTGTAGCGCCCAACGTTGGTGACTTCACCTCATATACATCCAACCATTTTGAATGGGCATCGACAATGAGCAGAAACGTTGTTCCCAGGAAAGGTCCAACGTAATCAATGTGTAACCGCACCCAGGATCTACCTGGCCACTCCCATGGGTGTAATGGAGCTGTCACTGGCAACTTTTGCGGTTGCTGACATTGCCCATAATGCTTTACCATACTCTCTATTTCTCCATCCATCGCTGGCCGCCATAGGGAGCTCTGTGCAATGGTCTTCATTCGGGAAATTCCTGGATGGGAACTATGAGGTTCAACTAAAAGTTGATAGTTCCTCCCTTTGGAGGAACTATCGCTCATGCTCCCCACAATAAGATGCCATCCTGATTGATTATTTCATGTCTTCTGTTGAAGTATGGTTTCATTTAATCAGATATGTGTTCCTGAGACCAACCATGTAGCGCTTGTTCTCATACTTGAGACAGGACTGCGTACCAGCATGTCCAGTCTCTGATCTGTCGAGCACGTACTGGTGAGGAATCTAAGAAATTTAACAGTAAAACAAGTTCCTGTGGAACTGGGACATCCTCATCATTTTCTTGTAAAGGCAAATGACTAAGGGCATCGGCATTTGCGATTTGATTGCCAGGCCTATGTATGAAAGTGTATTTATATGCTACCAGAATTAAAGCCCTATTAGTGCTTCTGTATCTTCTTTCTAGTGCAGACTTTAACCTCAGCCTTCTTTTTGACTTCACTATTGGCCAGACTTCTCTCAGATGCAAGCTCTCGGCAGTCTCGCTTTTTTGCTCCACTTTCGCTTGAGGATTCCCGCCTGATGTGGATGATGGCACCATTTTGCGCAACCTGTATTGCTTTTGAATCTCTTACTGCACTTTCCATGGCCAGTGCTACCTCTAGCGCCTTCTTGAAATCCAGAATCACTTTGGACAATAATCTTTTCTGAATAGTGTCCTCTTTCACACCACACACTAAACGATCTCTAAGCGTGTCATTCAGAGTCATACCGAACTCACAATGTTCCATTAGCTGCCTCAGATTCACCATGTAGCATGCAACGGTCTCACCTGGGGCTTTAATTCATGAATTAAACCTCAGCATCATGAATGAGGGCTTGGGTTGAAAGTGACCCTTCACGAGGCCCACCAATTCATCAAAATTCTTCAAATCTGGGGCACTGGGTGCTTTCAAACTTTAAAGCAAACCATAGGTTTTGCTCCCTCAAGTACTCAAGAGGATCGCTCACCTCTTCTCATCCCCCATAATCTCATTCACTTGAAAAGAGAACATGAGGCATGCTATGTATTGAGACCAATTATCTGTGACTGGTTCAAAAGGATCAATTCTTTCTTTTTATTCATTCACGGGATGCTGGGCCAGCATTTAAAGCCCATCCCTAGTTGCCCTTGAGAAGTTGGTGGTGAGCTGCCTTCTTGAACCACTGCAGACCAGGTGGTGGAGGTACACTCACAGTGCTGTTAAGAAGGGACTTACAGGATTTTGATCCAGTGACAGTGACGAAACAGCGATATATTTCCAAGTCAAGATGGCGAGTGACTTGGAGGGGAACTTCCAGGTAATGTTGTTCCCATCTGTCTGCTGCCCTTGTCCTTCTAGATGGTAGTGGTCATGGGTTTGGAAGGTGCTGTCTAAGGAGCTTTGGTGAATCCCTACAGTGCATCTTGTAGATGGTACACAATGCTGCTAGTGTGTGTCGAAGGGAGTGAATATTTGTGGATGTGGTGCCAATCAAGCAGGTGGCTTTGTCCTGGGCAGTGTCAAGCTTCTTGAGCGTTGTGAGAGCTGCACTCATCCAAGCAAGTGGGTGATATTCCATCACACTACTGGCTTGTGCTTTGTAGATGGTGGTCAGGCTCTGGGGAGTCAGGAGATGGGTTACTCATCGCACAATTCCTGCTCTTTGACCTGCTCTTGTAGCCACAGTATTGATATGGCTAGCCCAGTTCAGTTTCTGTTCAGTTCAGGTTCCTTGATGCCACACTCTGTCAAATGTGGCCTTGATGTCAAGGGCAGTCACTCTCGCCTCACCTCGGGGGTTCAGCTCTTTTGTCCATGTTTGAACCAAGGCTGTAATGAGGTCAGGAGGTGAGTGGCCCTGGCAGAACCCAAACCCAATTCTCCCAATTGTGGCATTTTGAGAGCAGATATGT
This sequence comes from Cetorhinus maximus, assembly GCF_964194155.1. NCBI lineage: Eukaryota > Metazoa > Chordata > Chondrichthyes > Lamniformes > Cetorhinidae > Cetorhinus > Cetorhinus maximus. The sequence continues at coordinate 79,313,203 of NC_135889.1, forward strand.
TCTTCAATTCTAACAGAGCTTGCTACTTACAATCACTGGGTGAGGTACTTTGCTGATTTATTTTTAACTTGATTTTTTCTGTTCAATTCTGTTTTATCTTCATCACCAGTTTGTTTTAGTTGTACTATTAGTAATAGAATTTATCAGCAGACAACTTTCCTAGTGAAAACATTATGTTTATTTACAATATACTCAGCAGCAACTACATATGTACTTTCAACCCAACTCTATCTCTACACTGAGATAAAAACAAAAAGCTAAAAGCTACTGCAGATGCTGGAAATCCAAAACAAAAACAGAATTACCTGGAAAAACTCAGCAGGTCCGGCAGCATCGGCGGAGAAGAAAACAGTTGACATTTCGAGTCCTCATGACCCTTCGGCAGAACTGAAGTATAGTTAGGAGAGAGGTGAAATATAAGCTGGTCTAAGGTGGGGGGGGGGGGGGGGAGAGAGAGAGAGAGAAGTTGAGGGTGGGGTGGTTGTAGGGATAAGCAAGCAGTGATAGGAGCAGATAATCAAAAGATGTCACAGACAAAAGGATCAAAGAGGTGTTGAAGGTGGTGATATTATCTAAGAAAAGTGCTAATTAAGAATGGATGGCAGGATACTCAAGGTACAGCTCTAGTGGGGGTGGGGTGGAAAGACTAACAAAGTTTTAGTTTTAGATTTAAAAATAATGGAAATAGGTGGGAAAAGAAGAATCTATATAAATTATTGAAAAAAAAGGGGGAGGGGGAAGAAACGGGGTGGGGATGGGGGGAGGGGGAGTTTAAGATCTAAAGTTGTTGAATTCAATATTCAGCCCGGAAAGCTGTAAAGTGCCTAGTCGGAAGATGAGGTGCTGTTCCTCCAGTTTGCGTTGGGCTTCAGGGATCGTTCCCTCCGGGACACCCTGGTCCACTCCTCCATCACCCCCTACTCCTCAACTCCCACCTATGGCACCTCCCCGTGCCCACGCAGAAGATGCAACACCTGCCCCTTCACTTCCTCTCTCCTCACCGTCCAAGGGCCCAAACACTCCTTTCAAGTGAAGCAGCATTTCACTTGCATTTCCCCTAACTTAGTCTACTGCATTCGTTGCTCCCAATGCGGTCTCCTCTACATTGGAAAGACCAAACGCAAACTGGGCGACTGCTTTGCAGAACACCTGCGGTCTGTCCGCAAGAAAGACCCAAACCTCCCTGTCGCTTGCCATTTTAACACTCCACCCTGTTCTCTTGCCCACATGTCTGTCCTTGGCTTGCTGCATTGTTCCAGTGCAGCCCAATGCAAACTGGAGGAACAGCACCTCATCTTCCAACTAGGCACTTTACAGCCTTCCGGGCTGAATATTGAATTCAACAACTTTAGATCTTAAACACCCCTCCCCCCATCCCCACCCCGTTTCTTCCCCCTCCCCCTTTTTTTTTTCAATAATTTATATAGATTCTTCTTTTCCCACCTATTTCCATTATTTTTAAATCTAAAACTAAAACTTTGTTAGTCTTTCCACCCCACCCCCACTAGAGCTGTACCTTGAGTATCCTGCCATCCATTCTTAATTAGCACTTTTCTTAGATAATATCACCACCTTCAACACCTCTTTGATCCTTTTGTCTGTGACATCTTTTGATTATCTGCTCCTATCACTGCTTGCTTATCCCTACAACCACCCCACCCTCAACTTCTCTCTCCCCCGGCCCCCCACCTTAGACCAGCTTATATTTCACCTCTCTCCTAACTATACTTCAGTTCTGCCGAAGGGTCAAGAGGACTCGAAACGTCAACTGTTTTCTTCTCCGCCAATGCTGCCGGACCTGCTGAGTTTTTCCAGGTAATTCTGTTTTTGTTTTCTATCTCTACACTGTCTGTTGAAGTAGCCCACGCTACTCTCCTATTGGTTACTACAGATCATGTGATCTTTCCTTACAAGTGTTATTCTTAAAGGTACATTACACACCAAATAAAACCATAATTACTACAGCCATTAATTATTTTGTTTTCATTATTTTCATTATTTTTCCATTCATTATCAACAGAGCCTCATACATATAGTATCAAATGTAGTTATGGCATTACATTTGTGTGCATTTGGTTTATTTGTTCGAATACCCTCCTTGCCAAACTCAATCCACCAAGAAATTGAAACTCTTTTAGATTGCTTCACCTAGGGTGGAATCATCGCAGATTTGCACAAAGTGTGGTAGCAGGTGGGGAAAAAGACGTTTTACCTGCTGGCTGCAATGGTGGCTTTTCATGCCATATCGTCCCATTCCTGGCACCGCCCATCTCATTAAAAATGCATTCTCAAGAAACTTGCCAGAATTCTGGCAGTGCGGCCTCTGATTTGCCTGCCCAACCATCACCTCAGGCCTTCAGTAATCCAGGCGCCATATTTAAAAGGTGCCCCTGCACAGAGCTGGCACTCTCTAAGTGATCGGAAGCTTCTGGAAAGCCATGGCTGCCAAAGGGAAGAAACATGCTGCCCCATATTTAGTGATGCCTCCTTCGGACGCCTACTGTATGGTTTGGAGGCCCATCATGAAGCCTTCTACCCCCACTCTGGCCGAAGACCAGCAAGCAACTTTACCAATCCAGCATGACAGGCGGTGGCAGTGGTGGTCAGCGCTAACACCCTGCAAAAGAGGACACCCATCCAGTGCCAAAAGAGGATGAATGACCTCCTCCGTTCCACCAGGGCAAGTCACTCTTCTCATAACTCAACCCTGGACTTGGTCATATCTCAGTTGTTGGAGCTGCAAAGACATGCTCGGGAACATCAGAGAGGGATGTCCACTGCATTCCTCAGATTGCAAGACACAATGGAGGAGCCACTAGCCTTCAGCCTGAAGTGATAGCGGTGTCCCCAGGTATTCCTTTTTTAAAATTTCCTAACAGAGATTTCACTCTTGAAAGAGGTTTCTCAGAACATGTAAAGGCCGCCTGGCCGATTCGCCCGTCTGCCAACCATAAGGTTGGACAGGCCAATTGCACCGTTAGTGGGTTTAATTGCCTGTTTAATTGTTGGCAGGCACGCTTCCGACTTTTGTGCACACCCAGAGAGCGAAATATTGCACGAGTACACGTTGAAGTCGGGACACTCGCTCGATGTCATCTCGCGCGATTTTATGCCTGATCGGTTCAGGCGCGGGCCCACCCATGGAACGTAAAATTCTTCCCCATGATATGACCCTAGTTATAGAGTGCATGTGAGCTGCCCTCAGCCGGACAGGGGTCAGACATTCACAGAGGCAATGTGAAGATCCATGGAGGGCCTTCATTGCATGTCATCATCATCTCCTGGAAACTAGCGACTAATAGGGCCTCTGCTGCGCCTCCATGACATGAGCCTGAGCACTGAGGGTATGTGCACTGTCATCAGCCACACAGGAGTCAAACGTTCACAGATGCAAAGTGAGGATGTCAGGACTGTCGCCCCTGTATCTCGTCATCATCCTCCATGAATTTTCTGGTTATGAGGGCCTCCCAAGCATGCCAGTCTTGGCTGGTCAGCATGATGGCCTCATCGCTGGCATCCTTACCTTTGAGGACCTCATCACTGTCATCCCCTTCAACTTCCTCCTCATTGGAGGATACGTACAGCTCCTCCATCTCCTCCTCAGCCAGGTCCTCCTCCCTTTGCAGTGCCAGATTGTGGAGTGCACAGCAAGCAACGATGATGTGCGACGCCCTCTGGGGACTGTATTGCAGTGCTCCACCGGACCTGTCGCGGCACCAGAACCACATTTTCAAAATGCCTGCAGTTTGCTCCATCAAAGTCTGAGTCGCAGCATCAGCCTTGTTTTACCATGGTCTGCTGCAGTCTGAAGCCGCCGTTTGGGTGTCATCAGCCACATCCTCTATAGGTAGCCCTAGTCCCTGAGTAGCCAACCCTGAAGCCTCTCTGGATCCTGGAAGATGTCAGGGACCTGAGACCTGCTAAGGATGTGGGAGTCATGGATGGTCCTGGGAATCGTGCACAGACCTGTGGGATGCGTTTGTGGTGGTCTCACACCAGCTGAACATTCAGCAAGTGGAAGCAGTTTAAGTTGTTGACTGCTTGTTGCCACTGAGACCTAAGTGCTGCATGAGTGCAGTCGATGGCACCCTGTCACTGGGAAAACCAGGTGACGTGGCTGGTAAATTTGACATGGGGGAGTGATTCTGGCAAGCAGGGCTTATAATTAGATGCAAATGTATTAACATTATGTACCCGACGTATGGTGGTGGGATATGTGGCCCACCATTGAAGGGTGGAATGGACGATCGCAAACTGGTTTTGGCCTTCTTGCCATATTGAACCCCTCTCCTGACATGATGCCCGACACCAATGGGGCCGGAAAATTCCGGCCTTAGTGACTTCACCTGCAGATTTCCACACTCTCAGCTCTCTATTTTTGGCCAATTCCACAAATCTATTTCTGAGTGGCATATTAATGTTGTTTGCTCTTCACCAAAAGCAGATGCATATGGACTGCGGGTCACATCTCGGCTAATGTTACTGCATGAGTTAGTTCTAGGAATTATTCATCCATCCCTCAAGAAGTGTTTATTGTTCCACCAAAGAAATAAAACTCAGCTGAAGTCTTTTGAACTTGATCCCTTATGTTGATCAACAAGTAGAAGCATAGAATTCTTCTTGGAAGCTGCTACACATTGTTCTTCACCGATCAAAATGATCTGCAGCCACACCTCTATCAGTGCCTCCCTTTAACCACCAAAGGAGTGCAAATACACTGCAGAGAAACTCCCCATCCAATGTTGCTCCATTAGAGGAAAGTTCTAAAGGCATTTGTGATGTCAATATAAGATAATTGGAGAATTAAAACATTTGGAGCTAAATTTTCATCTAAATTTTCACTGTTTTAGTGATGGTTTGTGATGATAAATTGTGAAATGAGTTCTTAGCTACTTCCTCACCACTGCTGTTGAGAAGCTGTACCTGAATTATCCCCCCAAAAGTCCCTGTCGAAAGCCTAATCTGCTGCATGTATATGGGTTTAAGGGACCTGACTAACTTCTCTGACACTTTTCCCCCACTTTGCCCCCAACCTACCCCAAATAATTACTGCTATTGTATAATTGGCAAAAAGTCTGCAGTAAGGTACCCCAGGCAGATACCACATTGTGAAGGTGCCAAAAGAGACTTTTTGTATTACATGACTGTATATTAGTTAGTTTTGCATTTTGGAAATTCAATCCCCAAAGAGTGTACATGGAAACAAACTCAGAACTTTAAATACACAAACTGGTCTATAGTTTCCACTTTGGTGCAATTGGCAGTTGAGGGCACAAATTGTGCCTAATATTGCACTAGTTTTGAGAAGCCTTTTATTTTTCTCAAGTTTCTGTTCAAACTCATTTGCAAATTACCCAAAGGGAAATTTGCCGTACCACAGCACAATCGGGCAGTGTTTTTTAAAAAAAATGTTTTGCTTTCAAAAATATTTCTTGAAATTTTTAATATTGATAACTTGATACAGTTTGATTAATAGAGCTAAAAATGAACTTATCAGGAAAAAAATAATTTTAATCAGTGCCTAGCCCATCACCAGTGAGTAACCCAATTTTAAGTAATTGAAAATTACTTTAAAAAAATACAGAACCATTTGCTAGTTATATTGAGGTACAGTAGACGGTTTCTTAGTAAATAAAGAGAAATTAAATTCAAAGGTTTATAGGGTGTGCCCATTAGTGTCTTTGCACCTAAAAGAACCGACTTAATTTTAAGAGCCCACTCAAATGTCCGCAACAAGTGCAATTTGCGGAAATTTGCGGTGGGGACTAATTTGAGCTAGAGGTGTAGCTAATCCTGTGTCAGGGGAGCATTATCACAACGTTTTTTAAACCAGAACAAAAGATTGCAAAAACTACTTGCATTGAACACATTTTGCACTTGATCTTTTACACAGGTTTTATTGATTTCAGGCAAATTGCATTGAAAATAAAGTGCATCTGAGCGGAGACTCCAGGCCATTGTGTTTAATTTACAGAACAGCATACACCAAAAAAGGGACAAAAATTCCATTCACCCGATCCACTAATACATTTTAACATAGTGTCAAACCTTCATATCACTTAAATTACTGGCTTCTAATCTATTATTCCCATGACGTGCTCCCTGAGTGAGATGAGGCTGAGCGGTCAGCGGCTGAGATGATTCCCCCAGAGCCATGGAAGCTTGAGGCAGCTCTCATTTCAGGGAGCCAGCTGACCCAAAGTGACCAGCTTTGACTACCCTCCTCTCGTAGTAACAAGAGGTGCCAGGTCCATTTCTGAAGCTCTCTCATATGTCGTCTTTGGATAAGGCTTCAAATAAGCAGGTTGACAGCCACTCTCCACAGAAAAAGTGGCATCTATGTCCAATCTTGCAGCCTGGAAACAGGGTTAGAGGTCCGGCTGGTCACTGTCATTACAGAGCTGATAATCCCAGTGAAATGAAAAATGAGACGGATTCTACAATGCAAAGGTGATTCACTCTGCTAGATTACTCCCCAAGTAGTGAAGGTAGAATCGCCCCACATGCTTCATATAAGGGTACAATGGCTTGGGTATTGGTACACAGCAAAGACCTGTGGCTGATAAAATCTAGGTATATGCTAAGAATAATAGGCTATACATGCAAAAGCAAAAACATTTGGATCCAAGTCTTGCATCTTTTAATTCCTTCCATAAGAATATTGCCCATTATCCATTGTTACCGGCTAGAAATGATTCGGCAAGTATTCAAATAAAGGCTTTGTGAGAGTTTCTGATTATTATTTTGGAAATCAATGCATAAAACAAACCTAGTGAGGCACTTTTTCCAAGTAATTGGTATCCATCTTTGTGCTTAAAAGACACTGTAAACAGAGTAACCTGCTGTTCATGCCAACTGGTAGTGAGTGTCAAAAGACAAATTTGAAACTGAAACCAACTGAGACAACAAAAGTGAATGATTTTTGACAATAGTGTCTTATCTTACTGAGGCAACAGTATTCTCTTGACTTAGTACAATATTTATTCTTTCACAAACTCATGGATGAACTAAACAATATAAATGTGTTTAATTTGCAAGCTGTATTTTGTCAAGTAAATGAACAATAATTTGATTATCAAAAAAATGTGAATCTTTACATAGGAAACTGTGCTGAGTTATGTGTTCCATAAAACTGCTCCCTGAGGAACCCATTACATTTGTAGTTTTTTTATTTAATTTCACAATCAATAGCTGTAACAGATACACAAAACAAAACAAGTTAAAACAAGGCAATAATCAGTAGAAAACAGCTGTAATGGGAATCTTGTTTCCAATGTGTTACTTTACTTAACAATTAGAAACTTAATTGAATTTGTTGTATGGTAGACTGCCTGAGAAAATGACTCTCAGCTGACATTAGAGCCAACAAGTTAGCTACCATAAAATTTCATTTAATGTCATTTACATGAACAAAGCAGGCACAAAATTACTGGTCTAGAAATGCTGAGCTTAGAGCATAATGCAGTACCTATAATTGGCAGGACAGTTTGGCTAAACTTGCTCACAGCCTTCACAATTTGTGACTTTATTTTTGATGTTTTTAGACTGATGTCAATTTAGAATTGGCAGGAGAAAAGAATTATTGACAGCTTTTCCATAAAGATTTTACAGGATTGGGTGCTGGCGAGAAAAAAGACTTGCATTTACGGAGACCTTTCAAGAGCTGGAGGCATTCAGAGCATTTTACAGCCAGTGACTTATTTCTGAAGTGCAGTCACTGTTGCCATGTAGGAAACACAGCAGCCAATTTGCGCACAACAAGCTCCCACAAAGAGCAATGTGACAAAAATCAGATTATCTGTTCTGTGATCTTGCTTGAAGGATAAATATTGGGCAGGACACAGGGGCGATTCCCCTGCTCTTCTTTGAAAAGGTGCCATGGGATCTTTACATCCACCTGAGGGGCAAACAGGGCCTCGGTTTAATGTCTCAACCAAAAGACAGCACCTCCTGCAGTGCAACACTGCCTCAGTACTTCAGCTTAGAATTTTCTACTCATGTCTTGGAATGGGGATTGAACCCACAATCTTCTGACTCAAAAGTAAGTGGTACCAAATGAATCACAGCTGTGTATAAGGAACAGTAAAGCTGAAAACTGAAGATAATTTAATGTTACCATGTTCTGTATAGTTACTTTTTAAAATTCATCTTTCTGATGGCACAGCTTATATATTTTTGTATAATAAATGCTCAAGTCTAATTAGACTTTGGAATGTTTGACAGTCTTCACTAAAATACCATGAAGTTTACATGCGCTGAGATGATTGTATTAGATTTTCATAAAACCCACACACAAAGAGGATGTTTTCCTTATTGTGTTATTTGTAAGGAAACCATGAACCCTTTGCAAGAAACAGTTTACGATTCTGGTATGCATAATAACTTTAAGGTCTGTTAATAAAGTAATAATCCAGAGAACGGTTTTGAAAGCTGAGGCAGAGAAGTTATTAAGTGCTTAACAGGAAATCTTCCTGACTAATATATTTCAATTAACTTGAAATCTTTCAGGAGGGTGAAGTGTGAAAATAGCAGACTTTCAATTCTTGGAAATGAGTAGAGACTTTAGTCAGTTGTAGTTGCTCCTTCTTGTCCTGGCTAAATTTGTTTAAGTCAATCTGATGAGGCTTTTAACCTGAGAGCTTCCTGATCTTTTCTAGGGCTAAATTTTTAGGCCCCAATAGGGATAGGCATGAAGATGGAATTTCACAGTGCTGCATGGCCAGCATGCTGGTTCCCCAGCTGAATCCCAATCCCAGATGAATTTCCAAAGACAGGATGGGGTGCAGGTGGCAGGGCTACTTCCCCATAAATGGCTGATAACTAATTCACCCTGTTAAGGCTTATTATCAGAGGCTGACTGGAAATTGCCCTGCCTCGGTTCCAGCTGCAGCAGCACACTGCCCTGTGGAGGGACACCCCCTCCACTATGGTGGCCTGCCTGCTCAGTCAATTGTTTTGAATCTCAAAACATTGGCGAGAGGGTACCTCCATCTTAGGGTGTCCTCTTCTTCACTTACCTTGAAAGGCTAGCTTCTGCCTTGCAGGCCTCCTATTGGACCTCCAGCTTGAAGAACCCATCAACCATCCTTATTTGGACAGTGGAGGCACCCTCTGGCCACTAATTCATCAAGTTGGAGAAAGTCACAGCTGAGTGAATGTTCCCCACATAGTGCAAGCTTCTGACTACCATTTGAGCTTGACGGCAAGGTTCAGAAGCAGCAGCAAAAATCCTGCCCCCAATGTTTAAATCCAGCATTATTATTTGCAAATGATATATTTAACATTTTTATATTAATGCTTTAAGACAGGGGTTCTCAGCCAAAGGTTCAAAGGGGTCTGCCAAAAATAAACAAAGATTGACAAGATAATAGACCAATCTGAGTCAGGACAAGAGGTGGTGGAAATATTTTGGCAATCAAGGGATTTCATCCAATGAGAGTGAATCAGAGGGGAGCCTCTTTGCATTCACATAAATTTTGGTTAAATTGATCCACTGTGACATTCTGGGTGGCTGAAGTCCATGCCTAAATCAAACAGTAGGCCTTTTTCCCAAACTAATTGGAGTCCAGGACTGATGAGAATATGGAACTTGATACCACATGGAGTGGTTAAGGTGAACAGTGTAGCTGCATTTAAGAGAAGGCTAGATACGTCGATGTGATCGCAGTGGGGAAAGAATGAAAGGGAAGATCTGTGATAGGGTGGAAGGCAGAAGAAATTAAATGACCTGACCAAAAAATGCCATCTAAAAAAACAACAAAAAAAAAGTGGCAGATGTTATGATCTTAAACTTGATGTTGAGTCCAGCAGGCTGTAAACTCGTTTCACCAGGAAGGGATGTTCAGAGGCTTGGACAGTGAGAAAGAAGAGGTGAAAGGGCAGGTGTTGCATCTTCTGTGCTTGTATGGGGAAGTGCCATTGGAAGAGGAGGGGCTGTCGATAATGATTGAGGAGTGGACCAGGATGTCGTGGAGGAAACACTCCCTTCAGAATACCAAAAGCGGAGGATAGTGGCAGGTGTGTTTGGTGCTGGCATCATGCTGGAGGTGGCAGAATCCTTGAAGCCTGATCCCATTAAATGGGAAGCCTACAGTAACAGGCACCTTGTCAACCATTGTAAATGTCTGCCCACCCGCCCCACTGGAAAGGAAGCCTTGTTGCAGGAGGCTGCAGATGTCAGCAGCGATCTGCCATGAGAGCCTGAGCCTCCTGAGGCACTGGTGCTCACACGTGTCGAGAAAGCTGATCCTCCACCTGTAGACCCTGTTTTGTGTGTCACGCTTTCTTCTAGCTGGATCTTGGTGTCCATTCTCTCTGCCCTGTGAAGAGACATGTGGCTGAGGGGAAGGCAGCTAATGCTGCTGCCAGTGTTCCTTCTTCTGCTGCTGGAACTGTTGATTGTCATATATCTTCTGCTCTTGTCCCTCAGCTGAAGGTGAGTGAAGCGTTAGCTAGGTGAAGTGCCTTCTAAGATACTTTTAATCACCTGTCAAACAGTGATAGCGCTCTCCGAGAAAAGAAGTGCTTTGAACAGCAGGGTCTCAATGGCCATGGCTGGAGCTCTTCAGTGTAACTGATTAAATTTTGTTAGTTACACTGAAGAAGCTCTTTCCACTTTGTACTTGCCTGAGTGGCTAGATGAGGTGCAGGTACAGCAGGTAAGCATTGCTCTTTTATAAAGAATTAATTCATGGTTAAGGAGGCTCTTAATTGCCTTTCCAATCACCTCAAATGCTTTATCACCAGACCTGCAGTGTTTCCCCTCTGCACTCACAACCCAACCCGGGTAAAGCCATAAAAGGTCAGAGCCACATTGGGATCGTCATCCTATGTCACTTTCCAAGATTTTCCCATGCTCCCGTACCCACCCCAATGAGGCTGGGAAAATTCTGCCCGTTATCTGTGTTCTCTCTCCATACATGCTGCCAGACCTGCTGAGTATTTCCAACATTTTCTGTTCTTCTTTCAGATTTCCAGCATCTGCGGTATTTTGTCTTTGTAATGTGGGAGGAAGCTTGTGTAGAGCATAAACACCAGCATAAACCTGTTGGGCATGTGTTTGTGCCGTAAGTTCTATGTAATTCTATGTAATGATCGTGCTAGGACCTCAATGTAAATATTTTGGGACAAATGGATGAAGTTTGTTCCATCCATCCGCATTCCAATCAGGAAACAACCAGTATTTTTTTTTATTGGAATCAGGAGCAGGAATGCTCCTCATATCTCCACAAAAATGTTGCAAACCGCTTTGTCTCACCTGCCTTGATGTCACTTAAACTCTTTTGAGTTATCAACAGTCACAGATTGCAACTCTTTGGAGTACAATCATAGTTCTTGGTTTCCGGGAGTGGGACATGAACCCACAACCCTCTGATTCAAAGGCAAGGGTGCTATGAACTGAGCCACAGCTGACACCTAACCTGCACTCCCATCTTCCCACCTAACAAGTACCTGCCAGTTGGCTCTGCTAACTCATCGTTTGGCCAAAACTCCAAATGGAGAGCAAGAGATGCTGATTTGACACTGCAGCTCATCTGAATCCAATTTGAGTCCAACAACTCAAATCCATGGCTGTCTCTTTGCCATTGGCCAATCAGTACACTGAAGTTGATAAGCATCCCAAATTCTTTCATGTCTGCAAATTTAGTAACAATTCAGTGAATGTGGCTTGAAAGCTGGATCAGTGAACTTGTTAAGTATTTAACAGGATAATACAGGCTTTTACTAACTTATAGGTGCTATATTATACGTTGCCAATTATAACTAAGCAATGTGCACTTTCACATTTATCAATCGCCAGAAAATCTTGATTCTTTGTTTTAAATATTGATAGGTGACAATTGTGAGAAAAGGGTGCTGTCAGTTTTATTGATGCATCTGCAAAATTGCTGAATTTCAAAAGCAGCAAGTGTGTTAAACATGTTAAGGCAGCTTTCAGATTATTGTTGTAATAAATTGGAAGCTTAAATTGAGTATTTTTCCCAAGGGTTATGGTCTCTTTAAGGATCAAGAAATTCAAATGTCTGGAATAAATTCTTATTTATTGTCAAGAATGCAACTGGTTAACATTTTACTGGTACCCATAACTTCATCCAACATTTGAAGATTTCATTTGAATTCTGGCAGCGCAACAGGGAGCATGTTGTTTGTCAGTCACAATGCTCCATTGTAAAATTCCTCAGATGTAAAAGCATATTGAAAAATCCGATTATTTGCAACATTGCCCTATACTGCTGCAAGCCACATCTTTAGCAGTTCAAATTATGGAAGATGGACAACAACCACAGATCTCCATGGAGATCAATGTTACATACCAGATTACTATGTAAAGTGCCCGCAAGTTTTATGTAGATAAGATTTCAACGTTATTCCTGTCTTAATGATAGTCATTATGCAACCACATTGATTGGAATTCATTTATTACCTGCATTTGATATGAGGGAAGTAATTATAATTTATGTACCTGCATTAAAATTAATTTACATTTTTGGCATATACCCACTTCTTTCTAGGTAGGGGCACCAGAAATCATTTGAAAACGAGATGTACTGATTTCTCCCCCAAGCTTCTATTTTAGTCCACAGTTGTTAAATTTGAAAAGCAGCATTATTACTGTATTGTTCTAATTTATTTAAGCAATAAATTTTGTTATAAGGGAGTGTATGAGGTAATAAAAGCTGACAGTGCTGAATAAATGCCGAGTCCAAAGGCCAACCATTTATACAGTAGTGGTATGTTTTTATCTCAGGTACAGAAGCTCATAATGGAATTTATTGCTATTTTAAATTACAGCCCATATCACAAAGTGTTGGTAGATATGACAAAAAATGTACATTTTAGGGAAATATTCCCCATTTGTTTCAGTTGCATTCTTTTGTATATATTAGATACGGCTAAACCTCCTATATCTAGCCACTATGCCTCCTTAATCCACTTTGAGATCCACTTTCTGAGCCTTGTACATGTTGTATAACATTATTCAGCTTGCATTTATTGTTAAATCCTAATGGCTCCTGCTATTTTTTTCCCATTGGTTATCAAAAGGCACTGTACAAGAATATAAACATCATGAGTTAGGAATCAGGAAATGCCACTGAGCCCATCTGGTTCATCTTGCCATTCAGGTCATTTTTCAATACCTACATTAGCAAATTTTCCTGAACTAAACCCTTAACATTCTACTCCTTGACGAATCTGTACTCTATTTAACATGAATTCTTCAATGGAGTCAGCATTCAGTGTGCTAGAAGACAGCTTCTTTCATAAGTTTACAACTCTGACTATAAAGACATTGGCCCTTGACTGAATGGTCCCTTTTATTCCTGTCTTATATTTTCACAAGATATATTGGCATGGTTCCAACAGCACAAGTGTTGTAGAGAGTAAGTAACCCCAACCCATCCTGGCTCAGGACCAAACACTTTGTTGCAAATCCTTGGACCTAAGTAATTTGCATATTTGTGGATCAGCACAGCTGCTCGGGCTCAAGTCAATCCATCCTTTCAAGGTGGAGCTGAGATCTCCAGAGACTTCATTATATTTTTTAAAAACTCTTCTACTCCTGTTGGAACCCTTCTTCTGACATCTATCACCCTACTCTAGAAAAGGTATGAGGCTGAAGAAGGCTTTAAAGGGGTTTACGCAGGTTTCCACTTGCAAGAGTTGTGCTGTGGCCTTTCAAAAGTGCAAATGTGGAATTTTCCAGAGAAGCCTGGGTATGCTCCTCAACACGCCCTACTGGTATGGGGTGCTGGGCAGAAGATCTACTCATGATGATCTGGTTGAAATTTCAAGGCCCAGTGAAAACAAAGCATGGCCAAGCTCCAGCCCATATGTTGGCCCCCTTCTCCTACACTGTAGGGGTAATTGCCATTTACAAACTCTCAAAGAAAATGCTTATATCTATCGATAAAATAAATGATTTAAATGACATTTATGTGCTTGTTTCCAATTTTCAATTCTGACTTCCTTCTCAAAGTGAACTTTCTTAGTGATACGCGTGACCCAAATCCTCTGTTTGAGCTTCACTGGAGGGAGAAACAGAGTTAACATTTCGAGTCCATATGACCCTTCTTCAGGGCTAAAGAGAAGCATAAATGTGATTGTTTTTATACTGTTTAAGGGAGGGGGGTGGTGGAGCAGGTGAAGCTGGATAGAAGGTCAGCGATAGGCGGGTCTAAGGAGGGATTGACAAAAATGTCATGGACAAAAAGACAAAGGGAGTGTCGATGCTAGTTGTAGGGGCTAAAAAAGGTGTTGATAGTGGCATAAAGGTAAGAAAGCAGAATGTGTTAATAGCAGGACTAGGGTCAGCGCTCTGTGAAAGAACAACATTGAACAAGTAACAGATGGCCCTTTTCGGGATGGGGTGGGGAGAGGGCAGTGGTTGGGTAAAAAGAATGGAAAAGGGGATAAAAGGGGGTGGATAAAAAGGAGGATAAAACAATGAATAAATGAATAAAATTAAAATAGAAACAAATCTCCCCTTAAACAGTATAAATTTCATCACATTTCTACTTCTCTTTCGCTCTGAAGAAGGGTCACACAGACCCAAAACGTTAATTCTGTTTCTCTCTACTTCTCTTTCGCTCTGAAGAAGGGTCACACAGACCCAAAACGTTAATTCTGTTTCTCTCTCCACAGATGTTGTCAGACCAGCTGAGCTCTTCCAGCATTTTCTGTTTTTATTTCAAATTTCCTGCATCTGCAGTATTTTGCTTTTGATCTACACTGGACATGTGCAAGAAACTTTATAATTTGTGAAATATAGTTCAATATTAATCTGTCTCTGCGATAATCAACACCATTTTGATTCACCATTTATCTAGCATGGTATTTCAGTGCCCACCCATTGCCCTTAACAAAATGAGTTCATACATTACATCATGCCGAGTGCTTGAAGACAACCTAAGGAGGAAAATTCAGAATTTTAATTTGAAATTTGACCACACAGCAGGAAAACTTGAAGTTCTGTACCAGGTGTACAAAATATTATGAAAATATAAAAGGCTGTTGTTATATCAGGCTGTAAATTGCAGTTGTTGATATTAGTGGACAGAAGTTCAAAATGCTCATATGATATTGCATATTATTTGGACCAAGGAGTTAGCTCATTCACAATAAACACTAATACCAACGTTAAAGTGACTGACAAAAGAATGCTGCACTAACATGTTAAGTGTTCGCCCCGAATGTTGGTACTTTCTAGTCTTTATGGAAATAAACTAATTCATTACAGATATTTTTTAAAAAAACTATTTTCTGCCCCTCGACACCACAAACATTAAGTTCATACAGGCCAATTGCTTGAAGTTCTTTTTTAATCAAGACAATATTTTGGTAGCATATAAAAGTGACACCAGAACTGAATAATATTTATGAAGAAATCCAAATTTATAATTTCATATTTCTATTTGAAGACTCCAATCAAGCCCAATTGAGGTCATCCCAGACCTAATTTAATTCAATTCAATTCAATTCAATTTCACTTTATTGTCCATACGGAAATTCATTTTGAGTACATTCCATTTGTTAAAAAATTACATATAAATGAATGATAACAATAAAAGAAAGAAAATTAACCTATCATAGAGATCTAACTTTAATTAAAATGTGTATTAAAAACTATTTCAATGCATTAAAATAATCAGTCAGTGAGTCCCATCCTGAGTTCATATCCTCATCCATACATCAAACTCCTGTTAAAAGTTCTTATCAAGAGGGGCACAAACAAGTTAAGGAACCCATTTGTCCTGCGTCTGAAGGACTGTAACCTTTCCCTCAACGCAACCAGCTGTAATACTGAAACAAGAAGTATTTCTCATTGTTCATGACAGTCTTTCATCAAAATTTTTAAAGAGCAGCTTTTGTCAAGAAAGATCTGCTCATCAAACACCCTTCCTGCCTGTTTCAATAATCTCTGTGCCCTTAAAGAGTCTGCTTTCCAAAAGCAACAGTACCAGACCAGACATCCAAAAAGGACAGCACTCTTAATTTCAGCCGTATTGAAGAACTTCATGATTGTAGGGTCTACTTGAAAGGATTTTAATTTTCTGAGGTAGTATAATTGTGTCTGTTCCTTGGCCACCACATCTGTACACTGTTCCCTTCAATTAAACCTATCATCTACTTCGAAATCTAGGGCGGAATTGTCCCAGATTTGCACTAAATGCGGAAGCGGGCGTGAAAAAGAACATTTTACCCGCTGGCCGCAATGGTGGGTTTTTATATCATATCACCCCAATTCCACTTATTAATCACGCATTCCCGGGAAACACGCTGTTTCACTGGCGGGTGGCTTCCGATTCACCTTCCACGCCGTCACCTCAAAGCTTTGTCACAGCAGATGCTACTATATTTAAAGTGAAGCGCACACCTCTCAGATCTCCCAGCCCAGGACTGTTGCACAGAAGACATGGCCCTGAAAGGCAAGAAGACTGCAGCCCCATGATTCAGCGACATATCCCTGGGACACCTTCTGGACGCTGTTGGAGCCTGCTGCAATTACCTCTACCCTCACTCTGGCTGCAGGAGGCCCATCAGTGTCGCCACTCCTGCTTGGAAGGCAGTGGCATTGGTGGTCAGTGCCAACGTTGCACAGAAGAAGTTCGCCATCCAGTGCAGAAAGAGGATGAATGATCTCATTCGTGCCGCTAGAGTAAGGCAACAATCTCATCACCCTAAACTCACACACTCAAGCCCATCACACATTCACATTTTAGGTGAGGTGATGGCATAGTGGTATTGTTGCTAGGCTAGTAATCCAGAGACCCAGGGTAATACCCGGGCTCGAATCCCACCGGAGCAGATGGTGGAATTTGAATTCAATAAAAATCTGGAATTAAAAGTCAAACGATGAGCATGATACCATTGTTGTAAAGGCCCATCAGGTTCACTAATGCCTGGAAATCTGCTGTCCATGTCTGGCCTACATGTGACTCCAGATCCACAGCAACATGGTAAATGCCCTCTGGAGCACCCTAGCAAGCCACTCAGCCTTAAACAACAAATCAAACCAGATGAACCACCAGGCATTGACCTAGGCACCAGAAACAACAACAGCCAACGCAGCCCTGTTGACCCTGCAAAGTCCTCAGGGGGGCTAGTGCCAAAATTGGGAGCATTGTCTCACATAGTCATCCTCACGGGATCATACCTTACAGATAATGTCCCAGACACCAGCATTAATATCCCTGGGTATCTCCTGTCCCACCAGCAGTACAGACCCAGCAGAGGTGGTGGCACAGCAGCATGCAGTCGGGAAGGAGTTGCCCTGGGAGCCCTCAATATTGACTCTGGACCTCATGAAGTCTCATGGTGTCAAACATGGGCAAGGAAACCTTCTTCTGATTACCACATACCGCCCTCCCTCAGCTGTTGTATCAGTGCTTCTCATGTTGAGCATTACTTGGAGGAAGTACCGAGGGTGGCTATGGCACAGAATGTACTGTGGGTGGGGACTTCAATGTTTATCACTAAAAGTGGCTTGGTAGCACAACATCTGTCCGAGTCCTAAGAGACATAGCTGCTAGACTGCAGCAGGTGGTGAGGGAACCAACAAGAGGGAAAAACACACTTGACCTCATCCTCACCAGCCTGCCTGCTACAGATGCATCTGTCCATGACAGTATCGGTAGGAGTGAACAACACACAGTCCTTGTGGAGACAAAGTCCTGCCTTCAAATTGAGGATACCCTCTATCATGTTGTATGGCAATACTACTGTGCTAAATGGGATAGATTTCGAACATATCCAGCAACTTAAGACTGGGCATCCATGGAGCGCTCTGGGCCATCAGCAGCAGCAGAATTGTACTCAAACACAACCTGTAACCTCATGGCCTGGCATATTCCCCATTCTACCATTACCATCAAGCCACTCTACCATTACCCTCAACCTTCATTCAATGAAGAATGCAGGAGGGCATGCCAGGAGCAGCATCAGGCATACCTATAAATGAGATGTTAGCCTGGTGAAGCTATAACACAGGACTACTTGTGTGCCAAACAGCATAAGCAGCAAGTGATAGACAGTGCTAAAAAGATAAGGCTGAAGCATTTGCTACAAACTTGAGCCAGAAGCGCCGAGTGGATGATCCATCTCGGCCTCCTCCAGTGGTCCCCAGCATCACAGATTCCGGTCTTCAGCCAATTTGATTCACTCCTCATGATATCAAGAAACGGCTGAAGGCACTGGATACTGCAAATTCTATGGGCACTGACGATATTCCAGCAATGGTACTGAAGACTTCCGCTCCAGAACTTGCCGTGCCCCTAGCCAAGCTGTTCCAGTACAGCTACAACACTGG
The DNA here is from genome assembly GCF_964194155.1 of Cetorhinus maximus. NCBI lineage: Eukaryota > Metazoa > Chordata > Chondrichthyes > Lamniformes > Cetorhinidae > Cetorhinus > Cetorhinus maximus. The sequence goes on from NC_135889.1 coordinate 79,331,510, forward strand.
CATCTACCCGGCTATGTGGAAAATTGCCTAGTTATCTCCTGTACACAAAAAGCAGGACAAATCCAACCCAGCCGATTACCACCCCATCTTGATGATCAGTAAAGTAATGGAAGTGGTCTTCAACAGTGCTATCAAGCAGCACTTGCTTTGCAATAACCTGCTCACTGATGCCCAGTTTGGGTTCCACCAGGGCCACTCAGCTCCTGACCTCATTCCAGCCTTGGTTCAAACATGGACAAAAGAGCAGAACTCCTGAGGTGAGGTGGGAGTGACTCTCCTTGACATCATTTGACTGAGTGTCGCAGCAAGGGGCCCTAGCAAAACTGGAGTCAATGGGAATCAGGGGCAATCTCTCTGCTGGTTGGAGTCATACCGAGCACAAAGGAAGATGGTTGTGGTTGTTGGAGGTCAGTTATCTCAGCTCCAGGACATCACTGCAGGAGTTCCTCAGGGTAGTGTCCTCGACCCAACCATCTTCAGCTGCTTCATCAATGACCTTCCTTCCATCGTATGGTCAGAAGTGGGGATGTTCACTGATGACTGCACAATGTTCAGCACCATTTGCGACTCCTCAGATGCTGAAGCAGTCCATGTCCAAATGCAGCAAGACCTGGACAATATCCAGCCTTGGGCTGACAAGTGGCAAGTAATACTCATGCCACGTAAGTGCCAGGTAATGACCATCTCCAACAAGAGAGAACCTATCCATCACCCCTTGACATCCAATGTCATTACCATCACTGAATCCTCCACTATCAACATCCTGGGGATTACCATTGACCAGAAACTGAACTGGACTAGCCATATGAGTACTGTAGCTACAAGAGCAGGTCAGAGGCTATTAAGCCTGTGACCAAAAACTCACCTCCTTACTCCCCAAAACCTGTCCACCATCTACAAGGCACAAGTCAGGAGTGCGATGGAATACTCCCCACTTGCCTGGATGAGTGCAGCTCCCACAACACTCAAGAAACTTGTCACCGTCCAGGACAAAGCAGCCTGCTTGATTGGCACCACATCCACAAGCATTCACTCCCTCAACCACTGACGCACAGTAGAAGCAGTGTGTACCATCTACAAGATGCACTGCAGGAATTCACCAAGGATCCTTTGACTACACCTTCCAAACCCACGACCACTACCATCTAGAAGGACAAGGGCAGCAGATAGATGGGAACATCACCACCTGGAAGTTCCCCTCCAAGCTACTGATCATCCTGACTTGGAAATATATCGCTGTTCCTTCACTGTCGCTGGGTCAAAATCCTGGAACTCCCTTCCTAACAGCACTGTGGGTGTACCTACATGACATGAACTGCAGCGGCTCAAGAAGGCAGCTCACCCCCACCTTCTCAAAGGCAACTAGGGATGGGCAATAAATGCTGGCCCAGCCAGCGGAGGCCACATCCCATGAATGAATAAAGAAAAATCTCACTCACTGCCAACTCAAGGGATATCACCACTCACTCTCTCACACACACCCTTACATCTCCATCTGGACTCATCTCCTCTGGAGTTTGCCTCCCCAACCCTGATCCTCTTGAGGCCTCTTGCACAGATCAACATGTGTCCCCACACACACCCTGGGATACCCCCCTTGCCCTGCAGCCTCTTCCTTTGTTTGAGACCACTTCTCCCCCTTTCCCAAGCAAGTGCTAAACCTGCAATCATTGAAAAGCCACCCCTGCCTTACGGTTGGTCTAGTACGTAGAGGCCTGCCCGTGAGCCCCCCTAAAAGTGATGTGGTGCGGCCTGTGAAGCCTGGCACTGATGACTACGAGTGTTGCCTGAAGCAAGGTAGACAAACAAGCCTCAAAGCCCTGGGTGAAGTGCAGTTCACCATAAGCACGATGCTTATGATCAGTTGTGAAACACGCTGGCGTGCAATCACGCCGATGTGCCCGGATGATTCCAGCAAGCAGGGCTTATAATGATTTGCAGGTGTATTACAATGAAGCTCCTGATGTGTGGTGGCAGAAACATGACCTGCCATTGACGGGCAGAGCAGACGATTGCAAACTGCTTTCACAACGTTGTGAAGCTGATTTTTGGCCTTCCCGCCATGTTGTCCGCTCACACCCAACATGACATCCGATGCCACCAGGCACAGAAAATTCTGACCCTAGATATTTGTAGTTATTAACTATTTCAGTGCCCACATCATGAATCTTCACTGGGATAATATTATGAACTGGCATTTTCCTAAAACTATAACTAGCTCTCATTCTCAGGAGGTGGGTGTCACAACAAGACCAGAGTTGATTGCCTCTTCCGAGTTATCCTTAGAGAGCTTTTTTTAAACACAGCTGAATGGCTGGGTCAGTTAACCAAGAGTCAACCATTTGCTGTGGGACCATAGCTACACACAGGCCAGAAGAGATAAGGCATTTTTTTTTCCCTAAATGACGGTGAACCAGCTAGGTTTTAATAAAAATCCAACAGCTTTGTGATCATTTTAACTGACAGCAGCTTTTTATTTTCAGATATTTTAAACCGACTTGAAATTCTCAAAGTACCATGTTGAAATTTGAATTCATGGGCTTGGATTTTCCGTGGAGGAGGTGTTCCTGCCCACAGGAGGAAAGTTGAGGTCAACCTCACCTCTGCTGGTCTGAGAACTCAAGTTTTGGTTGAGCAGGCAATGAATTACCTGTAGTCGTGACTCCCGCCTCCCTGAGGCAAGATGCCCCACCCCCAAGAGATGCTGACCAATCAGAGGACCAGCAGCTTGTCAGTCCCAGCAGTGGCACTGGGAACGGTGGCCGTGGCTGGGACTTAGCAGGCTCCAGACCAGGCACAATGGAGGAGACCAATGTGCAGGGAAGTGGGTTCAGGGGTCACCGGGGCCAATCAAGACAGGCCGCATCGAGGAGGAGGGTGTTCGATCATGAAGGCGGGGGTGGGGGCGGGGGGGCGTCTTCCAGCAGGGGCAGCCCTTGCTGCTGGGGGATCTTTCCATGGCCCACAGGATGCCAAATCTGGAGAACACCCCCCACCCTCCCCCCCAACCCCACCTGTCCCCCCCCCACCCACCACTGTGAACCAGCAGGGAGGCCACCAGGTTTCATTGGACGGCATCCCAGGTGACAAAATGCCCATCCACCTCTGTGAAATATCAGTGCGGGAAGAGGTCCTTAATTGGCCATTAATTGTCCTAAGGGAGTGAGGTAGGGGGTGGGGGGTGGGGTGGTGGGGGGCAGTGGTGACCCATCAACTACCCCACCACTGGTAAAATGCCAACAGATACAGGAAGACGATGGACACGGCACCCCCTGCCATCCCACCCGATTTAAGAAAACTACTCCCTGCCCCCATCTCTCAGCCTGTTTCCAGGGTTGGGAAGGGGGCGTAAAATTCTGGGCCAGAATTCTGAATTAGTGGGGGGAGTTTTAATGAGAGTGAGTACATGGATTTCGACGCAGATAAGGATGGCAGGTGAATTCCCTGAAAAATGGAAGCCTGCCTTAACCCAGCAAATTCCACATTTAACTGTGGAACAATAGGCTGCATTCGTGAGATGTAGATGTCGCTGGCAAGCTCAGCTTTTATTGCAGATCCCTAATCAGCCTTGAGGAGGTGATGGTAAGCCATCTTCTTAAACCGCTACAGTCGATGTGGTGAAGGCACTCCCACAGTGCTATTAGCTAAGGAATTCCAGGATTTTGACACAGCAGCAATGAAGGAGTGTGATATATTTCCAAGTCAGGATATTGTGTAAATTGGAGGGAATGTTAGAGGATGGTGTTCCTATGTGTCTGCTGCCTTTGTCCCCAAAATACAATGCATGTCAGCTGTGAGCATCTCAGCATTCAGAGCAGGAACCTGAATAGCCTGGTTCTACCTCTGCTGAAGAAAGGTTCTTCCACATACAAATGCTATGATAAGGAAGAGTGAAGATTTGTAGCTGACATTCTTTGGGTGTCGTGGTCCATGAGGCCCCTGGCAGAGACTGTCCCATCTGCACCTGTGCAGTGGTAGACTCAGATATAGGGACACAAGACTGCATGGCTATTGACTGGAATGAGCAATTGGGTGAGAAGTGAAAGTCCTTTGAACCTAGCCTCAACATTCATGTTTCCTTTCACCATCATCTCTCTTGTGGCCCAGCCACATTTCTCTGTTGGCAAAGAACTGGAAAACATTTTGTTGCACATCAGTGGGGTGATGAAGGGCTAAGGCATCCTTTTTAAGGTGATATTCATAATGTGTAGGCCCTTGATGAAGGTCTGCAAGCCCCTGTTTGATTGTTGCATTTCACACTCTGTGTAGGTGGCCACTGTTTTGATGGATAAAGATATCATCGCAAAGGCCTTACAACATCATGGCATTTATGTTTGAGAAAGACTCCTCTAATCTCTCTGCCAATAAGCACAGTGTGGCAGAAATGCCTGCTTGTACATCACATATTCTCTGCTGCTGATCCAAAATTATCCTAATCATCAATGGCCGCCAAGGCTCACCATCCAGCAGAGCAGAGCTTGGAGTGCCCTGCACTCTCCAACATGGTCATTCCACTGATATCCCTGTTTAAACCATCTGCTCCTGCTCACTTGTAATTTGTAATTACCAGGTAAATACCTAATACCTAATTATATCTTATTTGTCCCACCAAAATGTGAGTATCTGAGCTGATGCATGGTCTGCCTGAGTCCCAAGCCAGTGCACCCTCAGAGTGAGTGACTTCTGAGCAGTTGTCAACATCAATCAGCTGGATGAACTCCTGTAGGATGCGTAAAGACCCTGTGGAAGATTAATGATATAAATGAGAACTGCCAAGGTAAGAATGTCTCATTATCATTATGCACATACTCATATTCCACTTACTGTTAACATCCATTCAACATGAGCGAGTGTTGTATGCCATGTGGCTGTCTGATATTAATTTTGTTACCCAGTATGTGGGAGGCCCTCATCTCCCCATCTCCAAGGGCCAGATATGCTAAGACTGACTTCCAGGGCCCCCTGTTCTGCACTTGTTAGCTGTGAGATGGCTGGTGGGATACCTGCTGTTCTTTGCATCCCCATGGTGTTCTGTGCTCTCTTCTCCTGAAAGGAAGGAACAAATAGACCTATGAATGAGAGTAATGGCACATGTTGAACAGATGGATGGAGTGCATTTGTTGAGGGTGACTATGTGGGATAAGCATAAGTTTGCTGCCATAGTGACAGTGAGGCTAAGGGCATTCGTTTCTATTTTTGCATGAATGTTAAAACAACTTCAAGTGAAAGGCAAATCATGTATTCAAACAAGGATATCAAGAGGTTGCTGTCCAAGATGCTCTGTCATTAACTTTGTGAAAGTGACACCTTGCTGTCTGCCACACCAGTAAAATGCTTTGTGGAATTGTTGTAATCACATGGTAGATAGGAACCAAGCTTACCACAGAAAGTTACTGGTAAATCTTGTCTATTTCAGTCTAAGTAACCTTTTAACAATTTGTTAAGTGTTACGGCCAGTAAGCCTCCTTGGTCCAAAAACTTAACTATTGTAAGTGTGGAGTCTCATTCTTTTTGGCTTTAACTGTTGCTGAAGGCTATTTGAAAATGTTTGAATTCCTTTTATTTTTCCTTTTCCTCTCTTTTTCCCCTCTCAATGCAATAATTTCTTTCTACTCTTTGGCCAGGATTTTACGGTCCCTCTTGCTTGACGGGATATTATGGTCCTGCCGAACTGAATGGAGATTTAAATGGCTCGCTGCATTCACCGTGGGGAGACACACAGGGCCATAAAATCATGGTCCTTTATTTCTTTTTCTGCACCTGATTGGCATTGAATTCATCCATTCGAATGCACACTTCCTTCTCAATCCTAGTACTATTCAGTCCTGCAATCTGATTGGTTAAGGAGATACACAGTTGGTTGCCCTGTTCAGTCAGGTCCTAGATGTCTAGTTTTCCTCACTACGTTGTTATCAGTTTGCACTTTCAGCAATTTGCCATGGAAAAAAAGATAAAAATGTAGATGAGTAAAGGCAAATCCAACTAACAGCAGATGATGCGAAGTGCCTGACCAAAGCGAATTATGGCCTATTGTCCACTTTGAGACTTTGTGACAAGTTTAACTGTCATTGTATTCAGCATAACTTCCTCATCAATCAATATGCTAAATAATACACTCACGCTTACTTTAGCTTGAGTGACAATATAGAGCTTTGTCAGTTTACTTTTTATATTTTTATTAGCCGGGGTTTTATAGCCCCACCATGATATGTCTCCACCCGGCAGATGCGGCAAACCATTTAAATCTCCATTCAGTTCAGCGGGACCACAATATCCTGCCAGGCAGGAGGGGCCGTAAAATCCTGGTCATTGTTATCAAGATACTCTCAAAATTTTGATCAAATAATACAGGAAATGGAATTGAATAGAATGATATAGAGCATGAAAACCTTAGTGTAACATTATCATTTCTGCTCTGTAACAAGATGCACAAGGACATTGAAAGGTTGACTCACCTACCACTTTTTCCCCAACCCCCCTCCCTTCTTCATTCAGGGAAAAACACTCACCCCCACTGAGTCTATTCCAACATGGACCAACATCATCCAGCTATGGCTCAGAAATCTTCATGTTACTGCTTTGTGGCCAAGCTATCAGGGTACCAAAAACTTACTCTGGATGATTCTTAACCAAGCTTTTTTTTAACCTAAATAGTTTTTTAAAATTATATTGGTATTACATTTATTGTCAAATATTCCCTTTTGTTAAGTAATAACAGAAAAACTATTATTAATGTTTAAATAAACATGTAGAAATTTGTTATAATGTACGTGCAAAGGTGAGTACTTTCTTGTTGGCTCCTGCTGTGTATCACAATGACCTTCCCAGGGATAGTTATTGGAAGAATTGTGTTTCTTAGTACTTTTTTATTAGAATTTTTTGACCTTTTTAATTATTTTAAGAATATTAGTGATTGTGCAGTTATTAATCTGAAACTATTAGGCACTGGGAAGACATAATTACATTGCAAAGTGAAAATTAGATGTGCAGCTGAAGTGTGTCAGTTAGGCTTCAACCACTGGGTGTGCCTTATGAGAGCACAGTGCCCTGGTATATTTATTGTAGCAGTTACATTGCAGGGTCAATGGTGATTCTCAGTCTATCCACAAGTAGGGTTATTCATTTTGTGGAGAATCCGCTGGCAGAAAATGTATGGTATTTATTGAACTTGCTGGTGACTTCTCTTGGCAGAAAGTCAGTCTTTTACTATTCTTTTAAATTACATTGAAGAGCTCTTTAGCTCAGAACAGGATTGAAATTCAATGTAAATCCAATGCAGACTTTTTTGTTGGTAGTAATCAGGAGAAATATTTTCAGAAGTGATGTTAAACACCACTGATATGATTATCGATCCTGGGAGAGGCACTTTGTGATATTAGTAATACTCAGTTCCAAATTCCTGTCTATCTAGCAGTACTAGTACAGAACTATAGTCATGCTTCAAGGAAGGAAATTAATGGGCCATGCTGTGTTACTAACTTAAAATTGCATTCCACCTTGACTTGCTGCCAGTATTACTAGGGACAGCAGGCTCATCCCACCATTGTCAATGCACAGCACATCCCACATTCACTTGGTCATAGCACAGCAATGGAGTCTTTTTACCAAAAATAAACATTTTTGGTGAATTTCTCTGCTTGTCAAAGTGAACAGTGTTAACATTAAGGAATTAATTAAAATCTATGAAACTGAAAATTATGAGGATCTAGAAAGGGCAGAAAACCCTGGATTTAATGAAGCCTACCAGAGCGGGCATGATGGGAAAGGGACTGGGAGAATCAGTTGGGAGTGCCCGTTTCCAATTCCTGGCATCAGCAAAACTGTCCCCAACTTAGTGGGGGATGGGAAGGGCCTGACACGGGAATCTCACCTTCTGGTGTCATGGTGTCAATTAAGCTTATTAATGAGCCACTTGAAGCCAATTATCCCTGAGCCCATCAGAATTTAATAGCGGTTCATAGATTGAACAGGACTGGCACAGGTCTCTGGATCTCTTGAAGGCTGCCCAGCAAACCCCATCGGGTTTGCCTGTAGCCTCACAGGGGGCTCCCTCTTTGCTTCCTCTGAGATGATGATACCAGTGACCCAGATGATGCATCGTCATCTACCTCTACCTTCACCAGCCCAGGGACACCCACCCAAGTCACGCATTTAGGATCAGTGCCACATTCTTGTGAGCACAGCAGAGACATGTACCTGCAGCTGATAGAGGCTGTGGCAACTGAGGCCCCTGACACTCGGAGGACTGTTGGAGATCAGGCCCCTGCTGACCCCTGCACTAATGACGGGCCGCTGGTCAGGCCACAACAAACTTGCTGGAAATGCAGCAGAGTTTAGGGGAACACATGGCGGAGATGCCAGGGGCTATGCACAGCTTTAAGCAGACTTTGGAGGGGCCCATGCATGAGTTCTGCCATGTCTCAGGCATATGAGCATATGGCTTCTTCCACAGAGAGGTTGGCGACCGCCATGGAAAGCCAGGTCAAGAATTGACCTATGTGCTCTCTGACCTGCACTCTGTCACTCTAGTCATGGGCTCCATACAGCAGTGGCTAGGCGAGAGGGGGACAAGGCACCTGGACATCCATACATGCCCCTTCTCCTCAGGGAGACAGAGGGGTGCCTTTGCGCACCCAGATAGAGGAGGATTGTTTGCCAGCTGCACCGGGAGCTTCCTCTCAGGGCACCCAGAAGGTGAGTGGCCTCCCCTCATCTGCTCTGCCATTGACCCCATTGCCTCCAGTAGGCACAGCCAAGGAGGTTGCCCCTGTAACCATGCAGGACACTCCCAGTAGGATGGAGCCCTCAAGGCCCCAGACTTTTAGAGGATGTCCACCAAAGCCATCACAGGCAATGGGACATCACATTCAGCATGTTGCCTCTACCTCTGCTGCTGACGTCAGGGTCACACCAAGACCTAGTTGTAAGAAAAGAAAACTTAAGGATTTCTGAGAGCACAAAGCCTGTGAGTTTTTACAAAATTTATTTGGCACATGTAAATATTGCACAATATGTTGTGTTCACTTTATTCACGTGTGCATCATTATCTTTTTTTGGACTTGCTTAGTTAGATATCTAACTATACTGGTATACCTCATAGCTGGCACAAATTAATGACTGTAGGGGAATGTTAGACACCTCCTTTATTGTAAAGGAGACAACGGTGTTGTGTGTTCGTGATTAGTCTTTGTTTAATGTTCATGAGTGTGTCCATTTTGGCATTCACCAGTCTGTAGAATATAGGTGAATATGAGAGCTCTGCAAATACTCTATATATGCAGCGTCAAGGGCCGGGATTTTCCAGCCCCGTCATGGGCAGGACCCGCTGCAGGCAAGGAGACACCCCATACAGAAGTCCATTGACTTGGGACGGGACCGGAAGATCCCAGAGGCGGGCGGGTGTGGGAAATCCCGCCCAAGGAGATTGTCTGAGATTGTGTTCCAAAGAGACAATTGAGCTGTCTTAAGCAAAGTCTAAGATCAGTAACAATGGAGAATGTTCTGATATCTCAACCATGATAGGCCGTTTGACATATGCTGACTGACACAACAGTCTTCAGTAGCGAGTGTGTGACAGAATTCCACTCCCTTTGCTATTCTAGGTGGTAGAGGGCACAGGTTTAGAGGTAGCTCCTGGGAAGAGGTTGTCAGAGGTTGGTAGACTTCCTGTGCAAGCAAACTTGTCCTGGGATTGGGCCAATAGTTACGTAGGTCCCTAAATCTTGGACAAGTCTTGTGCGTATGAGATGGTCCCTGGTATCCATGGCACATCTCACCATGGCCTTGGCATCCATTAAAGGCTCATGCATCTTCATATCCTCTTCCTAAGTCTCATCCCATTCATCCTCGTCTGAGGAGGATTGTTGGTCCTCCCTGTCATCCTGATACAACAATTTGCCACAATGCATGGCTGCGTTGTGCAGTGCACAACATACCATGACTCTCTGTGAAACCCTCTGTAGTGCATACTGCAGAGCCTCTTTGGACTGGTCAAGGCAGCGGGAGTGCATCAACAACTGAATCAATGATCTGTTTAATGATGGCTCTGTGAGCTGTGTGCTTCATTGTAGCACTCTTCTGCTGCACTGTGGGGATGCCTTACTGGTGTCATCAAGCAGGTCTGGAGGGGATAGGCTTGTCACCCAGGATCCAGCTGTCAATCTGGTCAGTGACCTCAAAAAGCTCAGAAAGCTGTGCACTCTGCAAGATATATGAGTCATGGGAGCTCCCTCAGAAATGAGCACAGACCTACATGATTCTGTGCTTGTGGTTGCAGACCAGTTAGATGTTTAGAGAGTGAAATCCCTTGTGGTTCACATATGCTGCTGGCTGTTCCCAAGGAGCTCTGGTTGCAACATGAGTGGAGTCAATTATCCCTTACACTCTAGGGAAACGAGGGATAGCCATAAAGCCTCTTGCACTGTTTGCCATTATCTGTGGTGAACTTCATGAACTCATTGGCACCTGTGTGTAGCAGCCTATGAAATGCCACACATGTCACCTGTAGAACCCTGGAAGCAGTTGGTGATGAAAAAGTTGAGTGCTGCAGCCACTTTGAGGGCCAGAGGTATTGGGTTGCTGCCAAATCCATGTGGCTTCATGTCTTGCTGCCCAATTTGGCAATTTCAGTGACTGCTTCATGGGACAGCCTCTGGCATCTTTGGCTTTGCCTCTTGAACATCTGGACGTTGTTTGCCGTTATCCTGAAGATGCATAGACACACCAGTGACCTTATTCTCCAATGTCTTCCCTGGATGGTTACCTCCAGACCAGTCTGTCTTCTGGTGTTGCCTGCTGCTTGTCTTGCAGTCTCAGTTGTTGATCAATGAGAGTCTTCCTTTGCCACATCCTCTCCTCTTGCTTCTGAGGCAATAGGCATATAAGAGCTATTGGCATTCCGCAAGTGAACTGTGTGGAAAAGGCAAACAATTATATGAGCATTTGTGTGTCAAGGGGTTCCATCCATACAACTGGTGATGCAGTGAGATATCCTACTCCTCCCATTGTCCCCACTCAAAGCTCAACCAACCCCTGTGAGGGATTCTGTGCTTTTAAAGTGTGTATGTTTTGAGACAGACCCTAACTGAAACAGAAACTGAAAAGGGAAACAGAAAGGAAACTGACTTACCCAGTTTCTAAGGATAAAATAACACATTGAGATTTAGAAACCAAAACTTCTGGGTAGACTGAACCTGGTTGAAAGATATAAAAGGACACAGATCAGTCCAAGCTGAGTAATAGCAGTTGATGAATCCAGTGGTGCAGCACAGACAAATTGAAGATGGCAGAGTCCAGTTCCAGAAGCTGAGAGAATAAGTTGCTGCAGCTGTTTCTGTTACTTGAAGATAACATTGGCGGATCTATACCATCCAGACCATGTTGAGCAGGCTGTGTTGACATGTGCCATTTGTGCTGAGGATTGTGTCCGTGGAACTCGGGTTAGTTGCACATTGCTGTTGGCTGGGGATCCTAGAAGGAGAAGAGCTGAAATTCTTTGTGAGGAAGCCAGAGTTTTGAAGGATTTTGTGAATGAGATTCATGATATACATGTTATGTGGACTGTGATGCCAATATGTAAGATCTATCTTCATTGTATCTGCCATTAAATGTGTAACTTACAGTTTATGATCAATCAAAATTTGCCTGTTAATTCATGTTTGCCTTATGTTGATTCTGGATGTTAGAGCATCGGAAGTTTACTAAGAAAGTATTTAGTGTTTGCTTTGTTTTACTCTTGTATAGTTCTTGTTTTTTAAACCATGGTATCCTGCAGCTTCATTCTTTCAGTAAAGAACTGGGATTTTAGATTTCTTCTACTTTTTTAAAAAAGGGCCACTGGCCTCGAATGAGATCGAAACACCCCACATTGGCCTCCTACCATTTGGATCTGCACTCCTGGCAGCTACAAGTAAGTTTTTGGACATGACCAATAACACTGTGCAAGTGACCCTCAAATTGCAACCTATGACTCTTCACCCTCCCCATCACCTTCGACTTTGTCCCCATTACCCTTAACTCTCCCAACATCAATGTGCGGCTTCCCTCTGTAACCCTTGACCCTCCCCCCGCCCGAAATCCTTGACCCTGTTATCCTGGAAGTGGACATACCATCTCTCCCCCTTGATCCTACCCCCATCCCCATCAAGATTGATCCTCTGATCCTAGGCCCTCCCCGCATCATCCTTAGAGATTTTGTTAAAACCTGTGACCCGCCCATGAGACCTTTCCAATATCCTTACCTCAGACTGGACTTGCTCCCACCACCAAAATCGAATTCCCCCTTTGAGTGTGAATGTTCCTTTTGCCAGATAGCACCCTGAGTTTGACCGACAAGACCCAACATTGGACAGTATTGACCCTCATTAGGCCACCCATTTTCTTTATCTTCACTGACTGAGCTCACCCCACTCAACCATATCCAAGATGCCAGGTACTTTCCACTACACACGGACCCCACAGATCCTATCCGCTGACCTCCCTCTAGGCCTTCTTCCACTCCTCCATACCTCTACCCAAATCTCCCTACATTCCCTCAATTCTGACTGACCCTTGCCAGACACAACCCTCCACCCAAGCTGCCATTCTTCTGCTCCTCTCGCATGTGCCGCAGAGTTCAACAAGGGCACCTCAGACACAACTACACTCAGTTCCATAGAAGAGTCATACTGGAATTGAAACGTTAACTCTGTTTCTTTCTCCACAAATGTTGCCAGACCTGCTGTGTTTTTCCAGAACTTTCTGGTTTTATTTCAGATCTCCAGCATCCACAGTATTCCGCTTTTAATTACTGTTGCAATCTTAGTGGAGACTATTTAACATGTTCATATAGCATTCCCATGAACATTATTTTAATGCAGGTTTTATCTCATTTCCTTTAATAGGTAATTGCTGTACTAAAATAGCAAACATGGGAATATCAGACAAACTTCTTAACTATTCATCCACTAATATTGCTAACAGCAATCTTTAAGTTCATAACATTGGAATTAGAAACAGTGCCACAAATTTTGAACATAAATCTCTACCTATCGTCAAAGAGAGATGGCCCTTCCAAATTAAAGCAACTTTTTATCTAACAAATTAATTTGCATGTCCATAATCGCATGTAAATATGACTTTAAATTAGCACTCCACTCCACTGCAAAAGCTTTAAAATTTAAAGCCACTGTTGGTGCTGAGATTAAATCACGAAGGATACAAAATATAAAATCAGGCCTCTTTTAAATTGGATTTAGTTTAGAATTGCCTTGCTTGAAAATAGTTGGTCAGAAGTTATCTAATTAAATTAGGGCTTCAGGGAATACTTAGCACTGTAACCAACTTACTATAGCCAGGTTGGTTCAAAGGCAATAGTGCAGATCCAGCAATGATGGTCATAACTCAGCTGCCTATATGCATATCCCTTTTTAAAGGTCAGTGCGACACAGCAATAGAGATTACGTATCATGTCCAATTTTAGAGTGTGAGAAGCCTTGACCTGGAAAGAAATCCAAGAAATTCCAGATAATTTTAGACACATTAGGTAGAATTCTATGTTTGCTTTAAATAGCATTCACCTGACCCAGTGCACAGCAGTGGGATTCTTTTGGGGGTGTCCCAAGGTCCAAGGCATCAGCATCTGAGAATATATTTCCTAACACTGCTGACATGTTTTGTGTGTGTGAAAAGTAGTAGTTGAATGCAGCATTGATATATCTTGAGCTATTCTCTAGTTAGTATAACAATTACTTTTTTTAAAAATAAGTGATAAATGGTACACATATTTGTTTGTATTCTTCTACCTCCCCAACAAACTAAAATTTTCTCTTTAAAAATTAATTGATTGCTGACACTTCGCCATTAAAGATATTTTACCTCTTCCCACATCAGCACCATTATGATCTGAACCAAATCCCATTCATGTAGGTTTATGAATAGAAGTGTTGGATGTATTTGATATCTTGCAGTCATATTCATCATACTGTCAACATTCCTTCGTTTTGTTTCCCTCATCAAAGAATGAAAATTTCTGAAAAAAGAGGCATGCCGACGGAACTTTTTGTCTTGCGTTCATCAGGAGAGATTCTCAAGAATACTAAATCTTAAGTCAAATAAGCTCCCTTTCCTCAACATGCTAGCTGAGAAATCTGCCAAGCGTTCTCTACTACTGTCTACCTCAAGCCCACTCTCACTGGCCAACATAAGTATTAGGATTCCTACAGTTCCACGCGCTATGAGATTGGCCTTATTGGAAACCTCTTAAATAGGGCCCAAGCCATTTGCCCACCATGCTACCCTGACGCTGAATTAAGGCGCATCAAAGCTGTCCTGCGGGATAATGGCTACCCTGATCAGATCATGCTCGCTGTATGTCACGTAAACTCATGAATGGGCCTAAGGACGCCACTTTCAGTCCTGAAAAGTACCCAGATAAGATGTCTCAAAAATTTGAGTAACAGGTGAAACTAGCTGTTTCATGCTGCTACTATACATCAACAACACAAGTGGTGTTCTCCAATAACAGGATGCTGCCGTCAAACCAAAAAGACGGCCTGCCTGCCACACAACTGAGTGATGTGATATATGAATTTCAGTACTAGTGTGATGCCAGGTATCTTGGCCATGTGTCTCAAAGACTGGGGATTGTATCAAACAGCACGTTCCTTCGGCTGTTTACAACAGACAAAGTACCAACTGCACTCAACCAGTTCATGCTCGCAAAACTTAGAACATAATGTCCAACATTAGATTCTGCCTTTAGACAACACTTGCTGAACAATCATGACTGTACTAAGAATTACACTGACAACCAATTTAAGATTATCAGTCAGGCTCACAGTATTGCTCACTTACATATGCTAGAAGCTACATATATTCACCACAGGGTCCTCTCCTTTACAAACAGAGAGAACATGTCCACACATTGTGCCTTTTTTAACTAAACAAAAGTTTGGGCCACAGCCTGGTTCTTTCCCCATGGCAATGCCTTGACCAATCAGAGTTGACTTGCCTGGTTTGAATTTAAACAAAATCTTGGCAATTAGCTCTTGTGCATTTTCCATGGCAATGTCTCTACCAATCAGAGTCCACTTGCCAACCAATCAAAATCCTTTTCTCATGCAGTATAAATCATGTCCCTTTGAGATTTGTTATTCTTGTGAATCTGTCTTGATGGAGTGCAAGGCAAAAAGCTTCAACAGCATGTCTGTTTCGCACAATACTAAAGTTCTGCACCATCAAACAACTATTAGTAATGAAAAAGCCAAATCAAATTTAATTTAAAAATACTGTAACATCGTTGGCCTTTTTTTGGACCTTTTTACTCTAAATATTTTTGGCTTCTTGTTTCAGACCATGCTAATATGTGAACACTTGCTTCCTATATCCTTGAAAATGTTCCAGATTGCCTTGACATCTAGCCAAAATAAAATGGCATGCCCTTGTGTTGACTTGGTTCACTTGGGATTGACCAAGTTGAGAATGTCATCCATTTAATAGGGATACAAAGAATATATAGGGATGAGGTTCAAACTGTTACCTTTTAAAGATAGCTATCAAATAATCCAAATTCTTTCTATAAAATGACCTAATGCAGTACCGCATAGCTCTTGAAGATGTCCAGTTAATTCACATGATTCTTGTATTCAAGGAGAAACAATTTTTTAGATTACTTCTCCTATCTATTGCATCTCATGCTTCCAGAGGATCATCCTTTGCTTTGAAAGTAGCATAACAGTATTACAATGAAACTTGTTTTAATCTTTAACTAACAAACACATTTATTAAACAATATTAAAACAAGCAAATCATTGCAATGGAGAAACATTTATTTTTACAGTCATTGATAAATTTTGCTATTTCTCAGATCACAGTTTTCTTGGTTCATAGTGAGCTTGCTGTGAGCTGAAAAAACTGTCTATTGAACAGGGCATCCACCTGGAGAAGCAAGAATTGGAGTGGCTGGAGGAGAAACAGAAGGATGCAGCAGATGAGAAGGCTGGGCTGCAGGCAAATCAAAGGATGTCATGCTGTCACTGGCAAAAGCATCTGGACAAATTTCATCTTGGAAATTTTCTTCTGATTATGTCATCCAGAGAAATCCCTTCATTCTGTTCCTTCTTCTTTATCTTCTTCTCTAAGAAAGACAATCCTGAAAAAACATATTCTGCATCCACATTCCCTCTTACCATCAGTCAATCTACAACAAATACCTCAAATCTCAGAAACAACAAAAGTTCTTTGCACAGAGTATGATCTGCAGCCAGTACCTATACAGCACCTACACTGAACTGTAACTGTTAATCTAATTCTTTTCATTACAGTGCTTCCTCTTTCTAGCAGTAGTTAGTTTGCCTGAGTCAGCAACAAGCAGCAATTTGGCAGCTGTGTATTGTTATCAGACTTTGGGACCTGAAATGACTCTAAACCTCTGTAAGCTTGCAGACCAGGCAAGCCAGCTTCAAGCTGCAACTCAACCATTGCTATGGAAGCATCCTGATCTAACCTTAGTTTAGATTCAGTCAAGAATGGGGTTTGGGAGCATTGACTGATAATGCTGGAAGCAGAGCCAACTGGAGAAAGGACCAAAGTTCACAGTCCATTCCAATGTCCTCCTTTTCTAGGTGCTTCCCTGAGCCTGTTCATGTTAACTTATTACAGCACTCTGTAAAGAACATATCTTTTTATTTCTATTGGACTGTTATAAAGAACATACCTTTTCACTTTCTGTTGGACTATGGTAGAATTCCAATGTCTATAGTTGAAAAACATGTCCACTGAACAGGATGAGAGATACATACAATGTTGCAGTCTGGGAACAGAGTGTGCCATGAAAGACAGGATGGTGCCGGAAAGGAGTCCTGGACCAAGGGAGCTGCCTGACAACAGCATTTTAATTGGCTCCTGAACAGGTGACCAGATTTTGTGTGAGAGTAGTGTGCAGAATAGCTCCTAGCCTGAAAGGAACAAGTCCTAAAACCTCTTTCTCCTTTGTGTGGAAGATTCCACAATAATAGCTAACTTTTTTTTCTCTTCATATCTCTATAACTTGCTCTCTCTCTGAAAACCCCTGTCAAGAGGCAAAGGGGAAAACCACTGTTAGAGACATTGAAAGGCAAGTGCTCAACCAGTGAACTACAGACTGGAAGTGCTGGAAGACCATCTCATGTCATCAACAAGAACTGAAAGGAATTTGGAAGACATCGATCAAAATTAACCCATCGAATCCTGCACTCCGGATTGGTGCTTTTGAACTGTTTTATCCCATCCTTTTTGCATGTGTTATGCATTTTTATGTGATTTGGGGTGTGTATGTGTGTGTAGGAATTTAAGAAGCAGATAGAGTTTAATTTATAGTGTTAGAGGTTAGTCGTTCATATTTCTTTCTTTTGCTATTAGTCAAAGACAATTTGTTCAATAAACAGTTATTTACTTATTAAGTTTATAAACCTAGTGCTCGTATTCTGTTAACCTAAATTAAACAGTTAGGTAGAATTGGGATAATCTGTTGGTTTGGTCAACCTTTTCACATTTGTCGTGGTTCAGGGAACAGTGGGGCTTGATATTACAGTGCACTATCCCCAGTGATTCATGACAACTCAGAGCCTTTATCTATGATTTTATGATTCATGACAGAATCTAAGACTAATTACATGGCCTCAGCTCTGAAGAGATGGGCATCTGGAACTCCTTGCATGGAAGTCTGCATCTTTTCAATGCCATGCATCAGTCCCTCACACATGGGAGGGTATGTACTTATTTATGTTGTTGTCACGGGTGGAGAAGCTGCAAGGCACATTACCAATGACCTCAATAGTCCAGAATGCTCTAGAATATTCCCCTGAAAGGATCCACTGCAAATTCAGCTCCTGGAGGGGTTCTCTTGCCTCTAAAACATGGGTTTCCTCTTCTTTCTCCTACTGGTCTTTCTGTTCCTTTTCACTGTTTCATGATTACACCTTATACTCTATTTGTATGCACTCATCGGATGTAGCTGTGCTCTGCATGCCAAGTCTTGGAATTGCAAAACAGTGTCTGACAATATGCTTCTTGTAGGTTCAATTGGCCTCTGATTGTTCTGCTGCTACTATGACAACAAGAGGGACAAACGTAAAGACAAGTTAATAGTTAGGTGAATATGTACTAATGAGCCTCATCATCCCTGTCACCTGAATGGGCAGATCCTGAAAGTTGACATTTTCAGGTACCTTAATGAGAAATGAAAGGTAGAAAGAGAACAAATGTTTCCCTGCTTCATCATTTCCTGTCATCTCTATTGAATTGCATTGCTGGAGCTCGATTGCCCTTTCCTCAGTTGGTGACTTTTCGAACTATATCAGGTCCTTCTCCAGTATCTGTGTATTGTCTTCTGTTAAGTATCACCTTCTCTTGCAGAGGCATATACAGCTTCCATGACTTACTGCAACATCATTTCCCACTGCATCATTAGCAGTGCCTTTTCCCATTTTGTAACTGAGTAGATACAGTCACTATGGAGGTAGGTATTAGAGCCTTGCAAATACTTACACGGAGTGAGCATAACTTGTGACCAGTAAGTTAATCCTTATTGTGCAGGAGACTGTACCAGCCTTCCATGATGCTGTTTCATTAGCTCATTACATTGAATAATGGGAAACACTAGGGAGTGAATTTCCTCAAGGCTTCTTTCACTCCACCAGCATAAGATCAGCAAAGATTTGGCAGGAACTCCTTTTATGTAAATATACAGAGTATCTGCCAAATTTCTATTGATTTTGAAGTCACAGAACTGGAGAAATCCCAAGGAATTCAGCTTGTAGTTATTTGCCACAATGTTTACAAGAAATGTTGAATCTGTGTAAGGTTCACATTTTCCTTCTCCTTCCTGGTGAGGTCATTAACCATGTACTGGCATTTCTTCCATTTCCTTGACAAAGTGCTGCTGCTTTTCATGACTTCAGCCACCTCTTGCTATGTCCTGCATGCCACTCCTTTCCCTCCATAGTGGACAAATAAGGCAGCTTACCTCTGCTCTATTTCCTGCAACAGCAGTTCAATGACTTTGTCATCAAAACAAGGTGCTATTATGTAACCAGTCATCTTTGTTTTTTGGCATGCTGTTGGATCAGAAAGGTTTATTTTTCACGACAGCCACAAAATGTTGTTTTTCACTGTCAGGTTATAAGTTATGGGTTTCTAGGCTTCTCACTCTGGTTCACTCCTCCCCGTTCTTTCCAAGAGCTTTCCCAATCACAAGATGCTTCAACCTCTTTAAGCCACTGCAGATCTTAACTTTCCTGTTGCCTAAAAACTGTATCCAAGAAAATACCTTAGAACCATCCTTGCAAGCTACTCCAAAGAAGAAATCAGGATGCTAACAAGCAATGTCAGGTACAATACTATTCTAATACACTGCCCATCTATGGGCCAAAAGAAAATCACCCTTCTATGTTCAGTGCACATTTGTGAAGCCAACCTCTGAACTGAAAAGTTCATTGAAATTTATACACGTACAGGGCATCAATACCCTGACCTATGATTTCTTTACATCATGTTGTCAAAACTTTATGTGCACCACAGTTGAAAGTCTTTCGAGTTATCAACAGTCACAGATTGCAACTCTTTCGAGTACAATCACAGTTCTTGGTTTCCGGGAGTGGGACATGAACCCACAACCCTCTGATTCAAAGGCGAGGGTGCTATGAACTGAGCCACAGCTGACACCTCCAAGGGGCATTCACTTTACATACTGCATAATTAACAATTTAGGCACTTGAGAAATGTGTCACAGAATTACTACAGATTCATTCTGATTCACCAGCTGTCTTTCACTAATGTCATCAGATTAGATTCTATGAAAAATCCAGAAACATTTTTGATCACACCTGCCGCCTTGATATTGATTTCTTAATTTCTAAAATATATGAATATTTGATTCTTCTTGTAGGGAAAAAGAAAAATAAAGGAAGAGACAAAGAGTACAAATCTAAGAGTAAATCAGCAGATAAGGCTAGACACTACAAAAATAATAAAATGACAAAACTAAAGGCTCTGTATCTAAACCCATGTAGCATTTGAAACAATGAACTGATAGCGCAAATTGATAAGTACGATCTGACAACCATTACAGAGACATGGCTACAGGGTGACATAGATTGAGACCTGAATATTATGGGTACATGACATTCAGGAAGGACAGAAAGTTAGGAAAAGGTGTAGAGGTGGTCTGTTAATTAATGATGGTATTAGCACATTAGGGAGGGATGACCTAAGTTCAGGAAACCAGAATGTAGAAGCGGTTTGGGTTGAGATGAGAAATGATAAAGGCAAGAAGTCACTTGTGGGAGTGGTGTACAGGCCCCCTAATTGTAACTACACAGTAGGACAGAGTATAAAAGAAGAGATAATGGGAGCTTGGCAGAAAGGTACAGCAATAATCATGGGAGATTTTAATCTACATATAGACTGGAAAAATCAGATGGGAAAACTCCTCATTGATGAGGAGTTCATAGAAAGTTTTCGGGATAGTTTCTTAGAACAGCATGTTCTGGAGCCAGCCAGAGAGCAGGCTATACTAGACCTGGTATTGAGCAACGAGATAGAATTAATTGATGCTTCATACTGAAGACAACCCAAGGTGGCAGCCATCGTAATATGATTGAATTTTACATTCATTTTGAGGGAGAAACGAGTGCGTCCAAGACTAGTATTTTGAACTGAAATAAGGGCAATTGTGAGGGCATGAAAGCAGAGCTAGCTAAAGTGAACTGGCAAATGAGGTTAAGGGATAGGTCAATAAAGGTTCAGTGGCAGACATTTAAAAGGATATTTCAGAATACACAGAAAATCTACATCCCAATGAGAAAGAAAAATTCCAATGGGAGGGCACGCCATCCGTGGTTAACTAAAAAAGTGAAAGACAGTATCAAACTTAAAGAAAAAGCATATAATTATGCAAAGGCAGGTGGCAGGTCAGAAGATTGGAAAGAATATAAAGAACAGAAAAGAATGACAATAAGATTAATTAGGAGGGAAAAATTAGGGTGCAAGAGCAAGATAGCTAGTAACATAAAGACAGATAGTAAGAGTTTTTATAGATATTTGAATAAGAAAGGAGTTAACAAAGTGAGTGTTGGTCTTATAGAAAGTGCTTCTGAGGAATTAATAATGGAAAGTAGGGAGATGGTGGATAAATTAAACAGGTATTTTGCTTCGGTCTTCACTATAGCGGACACAAGTAACATCCTGGAAATTGCTATAAATCAGGAAACGGGAGGGAGGAACTTGGAAAATTACAATCACCAGGGAAGTGGTATTGAGCAAATTATTGGGGCTGAGGGCTGCCAAATCCCCAGGTCCGGATGGACTTCATCCTAAGGACTTGAAAGAAGTGGCTAGTGAGATGGTTGATGTATTGTTTTTAATTTTCCAAAATTCCCTAGATTCGGGGAAGGTTCAATCAGATTGAAAAATAGCAAATGTAACTCCTTTATTCAAAAAGGGAGGGAAACAGAAAGTAGGAAACTACAGGCCAGTTAGCCTAACATCTGTCATAGGGAAAATTTCAGAAGCCATTATTAAAGTTATAGCAGGGCACTTAGAAAAATTCAAGGCAATCAGGCAGAATCAACATGGTTGTGTGAAAGGGAAATCATGTTTAACCAATTTATTGGAGTTTTTTGAAGGAGTCACATGTGCTGTGGATAAAGGGGGTGTACTGTACTTAGATTTCCAGAAGGCATTTGACAAAGTGCCACAGTAAAAGTTATTGTGGAAAATAAAAGCTCATGGTGCAGGGGGTAACATAATTGGCACTGATAGAAGATTGGCTAGCTAACAAGAAGCAGAGAGTTGCCATAAATGGGTCCTTTTTCTGGTTGTCAGGATGTGATGAGTGCTGTGCCACAGGGATCAGTGCTGGGGCCTCAACTTTTTGCAATTTATATAAATGACTAGGATAAAGGGGCTGAAGGAATGGTTGCTAAGTTTGCTGATGACATAAAAATAGGTAGGAAAGTAAACTGTGAAGAGGACATAAAGAGGCTACAAAGTGACATAGATAGGTTAAGTGAGTGAGCAAAGATCTGGCAAATGGAGTACAATGTGGGCAAATGTGAAATTGTTCATTTTGGCAGGGAGAATTAAAAAGAAGCTTATTATCCAAATGGTGAGAGATTGCAGAGCTCTGAGATTCAGAGGGATCTGGTGCCCTAGTACATGAATCACAAAAGGCTAATATGCAGGTACAGCAAGTAATTAGGAAAGCTAATAGAATGTTATTACTTATTGTGAGGGGAATTGATTAAAAAGTAGGGAGGTTATGCTTCAGTTGTACAGGGCACTGGTGAGACCACATCTGGGCCAGAGTTTCTAGCTCGTCGGGTGGGCACACGACCGACCTGGCCGAGCATAAAATGATGCATGATGACATTGGTCGAGCTCCTGGCATCATAGCACACTTGTGCGATATTTCGGTTGGCAGGCATGCGCCGGAGTCAGCAGTGTGCCCGCCGATAGTTAAAAGGCCTATTAAGGCCATTAATTGAAATAAATTTTTCACTGCCAATCCAACCTTACGGTTGGCGGGCAGGTGAAACGGCCAAGCGACCTTTGCATTTTTTAGGAAACCTCATCAATGGGCTGGATGAGGTTTCCGCCAGCAAATAAAAATAAAATAAAAATTTTAACATTTAATTTATAACATGTCCCTGGTCATGTGACATAGTTGTATGAGGGGACATGTTTTATAACACTCTTGAAATCTTTATTTTTAATGTTTCAAACTGTTCATCTCCCTGAGGCAGCTCTGTGCCTCAGGGAGCTTTTCTAGTGCACACCTACACACATGCATGAAGTTCGCACTCGCCCTCCTTCCCCGCCCCCACATAGGCAGCGCTGAGCACTGCCGCACGCGACTCACACTGGGCGGGCCTTAATTGGCCCACCAGTGTGAAATCGCGGTCCGGCCCTGATCGCGGGCAGCAGTCAGCTTCCCGACCACCCCCACCCGCACCCGCTGAGCCCGCCCGACGAGGGAAAAATACTCCCCCTGGAGTATTGTGTACAGTATTGGTCTCTTTATTTAAGGAAAGATGTAAATGCATTAGAAGGAGTTCAGAGAAGGTTTACTAGACTAATACCAGGAATGGGCGGGTTGTCTTGTGAGGAAGGTTGGACAGGTTAGGCTTATATCCACTGGAATTTAGAAGAGTAAGAGGTGACTTGATTGAAACCTTTAAGATCCTGAGGGGTCTTGACAGGGGAGGACGTTTCCTCTTGTAGAAGAATCTAGAACTAGGGGGTCACTGTTTAAAAATAAGGGGTCGCTTATTTGAGACAGATGAGGAGACATTTTTTTCTCTGAGGGTAGTGAATCTTTGGAACCCTCTTCCTCAAAATGCGGTGGAAGCAGAGTCTTTGAATATTTTTAAGGCAGAGATAGATAGATTCTTGATAAATAAGGGGGTGAAATGTTATCGGGGGTAGGCTGGAATGTGGGGTTGAGGTTACAATCAGATCAGCCATGATCTTATTGAATGGCAGAGCAGGCTTGAGTGGCTGAATGGCCTACTCCTGCTCCTAACTCGTATGTTCATATGTTCATAAGACGGCATCACTCAAGGGTTCATTGGAACACACAAGCATCTCCACCACATCAAGGTAGCAATCCATGGAGAAGGGTACTTAACCATACAGAACAGATAAATCCCAGCTGCAGCCCCTGATGTGTTCTAGAACTCCAGTAAAGGTACTACATTTGGCCTTAGCATTTATCAGTTAGGGAGAAGGACAGAGTTGTGATATATTGTTGAAGTATAGCTGTATTGACAAACTACTGGACAGCCACTGTAGCTGTGGACCCACACTTCACCATAGCCTCAACTTCAAAAAGAATTGTAAGTGAAGAAAACAATAAAAATGCTTTTTCATTTGCCTTCAGTCCTTGTTGACTTGGTGGCCTCTAGTTTCTATTTTGGTCTATTAGATTCTAAATTGATAGCTTTGTTTTTAAAGTTATGCAATTTTCTTACACTTATGCTCAGACTCTTCTTTTCCTCTTCATTTGCTTTTAGATTGCCACTTTTTTTTGGATTATATTTAAAGCCACTTCTGCCACCACCAAAACAGTAACTTTATATAGTGCCTTTAATGTAAAACAGCCCTAAGGTGCACCACAGGATCATTAAAACAAAATTATACCAAGTCAAATAAGATGATATTAGAGCAGATGGGGTAAGTTATAAGGAACATCTTAAAGGTGGAAAGAGAGGTAGAAAAGCTGAGATGTTTAGAGAAGGAATTCCAGGGCTTAAGGCAGTGGCACCAATTGTAGAGTGATTGCATTATATGCCTAAGGGTTGTAGGAGATTACAGAAATAGAGAGGAGCAATTTTAAATTCAAGATTAACTGCATAGATGGAAAGTGTTGAGACAACAAAATGCCCTCAATAGTACCCAGGGAATTGTAGAATTTATTTCAACAAAGTCCATGGCCGCAAAGCTCCACAAGAGGAACTAGGAAGAGAGAAACACAGGAGATGACTCACAAAGCAGGAAGCAGAAAGCAGGAAGCTATAGGTCAGTTAGTCTAACTTTTGACATTGGGAAAATGCTAGAATCATTTAGTAAGGAGATAGTAGCAGGACATTTGGAAAACATAATACAATCAAGCAGAGTCAACATGATTTTGTGAAAGTGAAATTGTTTTTGACAAATTTATTAGAGTTCTTTGAGGTTGCAATTAGGAGGATGAATAAAGGGGAACCAGTAGATGTAGTGTATTGTGATTTCAAAAAGGGATTCAATAATGTGCCACATAACAGGTTACTGCACAAGGTAAGAGCTTGTGGTGTTAAGGTATTATATTAACATGGATAGAGGATTGGCTAACTAATTGGCAACAGAGAATTGGAATAAATGGGTCATTTTAGGTAAGCAAATTGTAACTAGTGGAGTGCCATAGGGGTTGGTGCTGTGGCATCAAGTATTTAAAATCTATATTAATGACTTGGATAAAGGGACAAACTATATGTAGCCGAATATGCTGATGATACAAAGAGAGGTAAGAAAGCAAGTTGTGAGGAGGATACAAAGAGCAGAATCATCCCAGATTTGCACCAGTGCAGTAACGGGAAAAAGAATGTTTTACCCGCAGGCTGCAATGGCGGCTTTTCACGCTTCAGTGTCCCAATCCCGCCTCATTGATCATTAATTCCTGGGAAACACACTGGGCAGAATTTTGCCCTTGGTGGGCGGGCGGGCCCCACCGGCTTAGCGGCGGGTGGGCAGCCGACCCCTGCTGCCGAAACAGGGCCCACCGCCATTTTGAGTGGGCGGGCCTCCCGATGTCATCCCGCGTCATTTTCCCGTCGGCGAGCGGGCCCTGCCCCCAAATCACTGACGGGAAAATTCTGGCCACAGTTTCGATGGTGGACAGGCTCATTCGCTTGCCACCAGGTGCCATATTTAAAGTGCAGCCACTTGCACATCTCTCAGTGCTTCCAGCCCAGGACTGCAGCATAAAAGGCATGGCACCTTGAGGTGGGCTGGCCTGTGGGAAATCTGAGATCTGGGCAAATCCTAGTGCTCTTGCATCCTGGCTTTCCTGGTCCTGGGCGAAATGCACAAAGTTGTGCCTTTGCAAAGATTGCACCCATGAACCTCAAGGATGCATTTGTCAGTGGAGTCTTGCGATATGCCAGAGGTCACCTGTGGAGCCCTGAAAGGAGTCACTGGTTTAAAAATTGAGGGCCACGGTCACTTCCATGCCCACTGGCAGTGGATGCCCTCCGTGTGCCCATGGCGACAAATCTTGCAGTAGCTGGCAGATGTGACCAACCAGTTCCTTAGACATATGCAGCCTTCAGTGACACTGGTTCTCTGCCATCTGCAGGAATGAAAGGCAGCGTCCATAGACTCTGAGTCTAGCTAGGTGCTGACCAGCAGTGGCTCGCTATGGCTCTTCAGCGGCGTATGCGGGAGCCCCAGCTGCCCCATCTTCCCGAGGGTGCTGCCCCTACCTCTGCCCAGCCAGGCGCCTGCGTTGCTCTGTTCTCCTTCGTTTCCACTCTCTGTAAGCCATAAGGCATACAGCTATGTCACCAGGCTCCATGCTACTGATGTACTCCTCCTGCAGGATGAAATAGAGAGATTAGGTCTGAATGCCCCTTAACTCATCCCAGCGAGTGCTGACAACCACTTGGATGGCCAGAGCTTAGTGCGCTGCATGGCTGCCCAATACCCCACCCACCTCCACCCCACTCCACCAGACCGATTGGCGGTGGCTTCACTCATTGCACTGCATGCTTTGTTCTCAGCTCAGACACAGGCATTCTCCTAACCCGGGCTGCAAGGCTGCACTGTTAGCTTGAACCATGGGGGAGACTGGTCCAAATCTGAATGATGACATTGCAAGGGGCTAAAACGCTCATCAGTTTGCAGTCTGCCCTCAAGGGGTGAAAAGCTCTGGAGCTTTTGGTGACACTTTCAGAATGCGCAGATAAGCTAGAGCCCGACTCCAAGCATGTCAATGTGGCTGCACCTGAACAGTTTCAACAGCAATGGAATGGTCATTTTATACAAGGTTTCCCTAATGGGTGGCCACTTCCCTCCCGCACCCCCCCCACCCCCCCACCCCGCTTGTGTTTGTGCACTACCATCAACCGGAGGGCAGCCCTTGCCCCAACCCCACCCCCAACTTGCCTTAACTGGAGTGCTGCCCTTGCCCCTCCCCCAAAACTTGCCTCAACCAGAGTTCTGCCCTTGCCATCCCCCTAACTCACCTGAAACGGATTGCTGCCCTTGCTCCGTCGCCCAACTCACCCCAAACGGAGTGCTCCATGACTCCCACCCCGCCCAATTCACTTCAACTGGAGTGCTGCCCTTGCTACAACCACCACCCCCCCACGCGCCCCCACAAGTGGACCTCGTCTCAACCACAGTATAACCCTTGCCCTGGTACCAGACTGTCAGCCAGCCAGGAAAACATGACTTGCCCGTGCCCTGGCCTGAATGTGTCTCAAACTTCAGGTCCAGCAGGTGCCCCTCACGAGCGCTGCACAACGTTACTGTGCACTCACCTCTGAGTTCCCCTTGAAGTGCAGCTCGCCAGGTGCATGCCTTTTATATGCTGTTGTGAATCACGCCGATATGCTCGGATGATCCAGCGTGTGGGGGATGATTCCAGCGAGCTGGGCTTATAGTGATATTCAGATGTATTACAATAAAGTTCCCGACATCTGGCAGCGGGAAACGTGACCCGCCATTGACGGGCAGAGTGGATGATTGCCAACATGTTTCATGTTGGCGTGAAAGCAATTTTTGACCTTACCGCCATATTGTCCGCTCACGCTCACCATGACGCCCGCTGCCAGCGGGCACAGGCAATTCCTCCCAAAAAGCCTGCAAAGGGATATAGATAGTTTAAGTGAGTGGGCAAAAAAATGGCAAATGGGTATAATGTTGGAATTTGTGAGGTTGTCCATTTTGGCAGGAAGGCTAAAAAAGCAGAATATTATTTAAATGGAGAGACTTCAGAATGCTGCAGTACAGAAGGATCTGGGTGTCCTTGCACATGAATGACAAAATGTTAGCATGGAAGTAAGCAAGTAATTAGGAAGGCAAATGGAATGTTGGCCTTTATTGCAATAAAGAATAGAATATAAAAGTAGGGAAGTCTTGTTACAGCTGTACAGGGCATTGGCGAGATCGCACATGGAATACTGTGTATAATTTTGGACTTCCCACATAAAGAGGGATATACTTGCAATTGGAGCAGTTCAGAGAAGATTTACTGGACTGATTTCTGGGATGAAGGGTTTGCCTTATGAGGAAGGGTTAAGAAGGTTGGCCCTATACTCATTAGAGTTTAGCAGAATGAGAGGCGATCTTATTGAAACATAAGATTCTGAGGGGGTTTGACACGGTAGATGCTGAGAGGATGTTCTCTCTCGGGGCGGGCGGGGAGGGGGTGCTGATGTGATCTAGAACAAGAGGGCACAGTTTAAAAATAAGGAGTTTCCCATCTAAGGTGGAGTTGAGGAGAAAGTTTTTCTCTCAGAGGGTCGTTAGTGTTTGGAATTTTCTCCCCAGAGAGCAGTGGCGATTGGTCATTGAATATATTCATAGCTGAGTTAGACAGCTTTTGATCAACAAGGGAGCTAAGGGTTATGGGGGATAGGCAGGAAAGTGGAGTTAAAGCCACAATTAGATCAGCCATGGTCTTATCGAATGGTGGAGCAGGCTCAATGGGCTGAATGGCCTCTCCACTCCTATTTCTTATGATCTTATGTTCAAAGAGAAACAACAATATAAAGACATCTGAAACATGTAAGAGAGACAGATATTCTGGGATTTAACATGTATGATACCATGGGAGATTGAAACAAAGCATTTTTAATCTTATTGTAGAAATATATATGTTTTCCCAATGTGTTTCACATTTTTCAGAAAATAAGGTTTATATTTTTGGTTCAATTGCTCCTGCTCCTATTTCTTATGTTTTATTGTTTCAGTTGTCTTTGCATTGGGCAGTTTACTTACATCAGTGTTCATTTTTCATGGTTTATTTCAGGCCAGGCAGAAATTGAATTATTTGTAACCAAATTATGGGAATTGGAGAGCTTAACATTCCCAAATTTATAGTTTATACTTTAGACAGCAAACCTTTACTTGCAATCAAAACCATAATGAGCAATTTGACACTTCTGTTTGCTGCATCATAATAATAAATTATGCTCTATTTTTAATCCAGAAATAAAAGGAATCTGGGATTTAGAATTCACTGCTTTACCAGTGACTCTGTAATTGAGAGCCAAATATTTGGGGAATTTAGAATTCCCTAAGCTTGATAGTCAAAGGTTACTGAATAACGAGCCCTTTACGCATTTCATTTATAACCAAGGGTTTGGTTCCTTATGGAATAGACTTACAGGTGAAATATAAGTCTATTTGATAAGTAGCCTACAGGCAAATCCAAATGGAAAAGTCACATTGTTACAGTTGAGCATGGACACTTACAAGTAACCTATGTTTTAGAGTAACTAAAAAGAAATCAGACTTAAAAATGTGACCCCAGTATAACCTAGGCTTCTTGTAAACTCTATGCTTGTCCTCCAGAGGTTTGTTCTGTAAAAACTTCCTCCACCTCAGACCTTGTTGCTTCAGCTTTACTTCTCCTTAATCATTTAACCAAATGGTAAATAGCCAAGTCATACTTTCAGATTGCCAAGTTGATGTGAAAGTGGTTAAAAGACTTTTTTAGATGGGCCTTCCCAGCACAGTGTGTGCACTCTTGGCGCCAAACAAAATTGAGGGCGACCTGTAAAAGAATGAAAGAAACAATTGATTTGTACAGGCAACATTGTACAAATTTACTTTCTGAATAAATGCAACAGTCGGGAACCTAGCAATTTTCGTTTAAATTTTCACTGGTGAATAGCACGGAGCAAAACTGAGCTGTGTGGGATTTAGGCAGACCTAATCAATCAATGACAGATTACAGCTAAAGCCACTTCCATACCCATTAAACCAGGACAAATGCAGAATTGCAACTGAACAACTTCTAGTTTTAAGCCAACAGTGGGACTTCCTAGTTATTTATCAAAGTCAGCCCTCGTAAGCAGCGTGCCTTTCTGTGCAATCGTAGTTCACAGTAGGCAGAGCTGACTGTAGGCCTGGAATGAAAGAACTGTTTATGCCCTCAGCTGTGGTGCTGTAAGCCCTTTGGAATTTACTGTAAATCACACAGCTTTTATTGCAAGATTTACTAGCTTATCCTCTGTAAGCTCTATTCACTGAAAGCTTGTCCCTATTAGGATGTTAGCCTTAGTCCATAAAGGGACTTACAGACTATCAAACATGAGAGAAAAACCAAAGGTTTCATTTTTCAATTTTCCAAACCTAAATTCCTCTCCAGTTATTCAGCAAGTGGTGCTCAACTAAATTATAGCCCTCACTTTTCTCAATGGAGTTATACACTTACAACATTACTTTCATTTTCTGTGCCAGTTACAGGCAGCCTCTCCTAACTGTAATTTTATTACTACCTTCATTTTTTAATTTAATGGAATTTCCAGATGCTGAAGCGAAAAGAGAGGCAAATTACAATGTGGTTTTTACAGACTCTATCCCTAAAATTATTAATTCAAGCACTTTTCCGAATTTTAATGGTATAAATCTTTTATGACTTGATACTGCAAGGTATATCTGTCTTGATGATTACACAGGGTCCACTGGTACATTTTGACAGTCTATCAATAAAGATAAAGTACTTTTTACAGTAGGAACGATATTAGAGAACTGCAATACTAACAAACCATATCAATAAATAAATTGTGATGTATAATAATAAATTCTTATACCATGTAACCTTGGTCTTTTTAATATTAATACTATAAACCTATCATTCAAGTATTACTAGATACAATAATACAATTGTAGTTTTAAGTATGCCATGAATTTTATGACTATTTGATATATATCTTATTTATTAGCTCTAACATAACTGTTATTCTTCAATTTTATTTTATTTGCATATTCAGATTTTTAATCAAACTCTATTGAACGATGTTCCTTGGCCCTCATATTTATACATAACTTTCTTAATAGAATTATATATTTCATTGCAAGACCAGCTGAAATATGTTTCCATCAAAAAAATACTTCCTTGAAGCCTGCAGGATTAGAACAAATAAAAATTTGTAAACTGTATCAAATTTGTTTGTTTTTTCAGTAGGCCCTCATCCACATGCATCAACATATCCCAGATCTCAATTAGGTTGAGTCACAAGAGTACTATTTATCTCTCAAATGTAAAGGCATCCCTTTCCATTGAAGTCTGGCCATACCATTCCCCTGGAGACACATGGCAACAACATCATCAGGCCCTTTTTGAATGGTAACCATATTTATCATTACAGCCTGTCATATTAAATCAAACCAGACAAAGACCATCAAATCTTTATCGTTACAAATAAATTGCTAGCATGTCCTTTTTTTAAATAGCTACCATCTTTTGATGTAAATTATGCAATCACTCTGGCGTACAAAGTGGAGTTTGCAATATCAACAGTTTCTTGAGCATGGGGTACAGTGCTACCTTTCAGTTCAAACTCTCCTTTTTTAAAACTTACACCAACATAATGTGAATGATCCTTAATTGTCAGCTGTAGAACAGGGTATACTTTTTTTTTAATTATTTGAGTCAAATACCAAAAGGTCAGGCAAAAGTCTCATAACTAATCCACAATTTCAGTTGTATTGTTGAGAATTGTACATTTAATGTTGAGCTGTGATGCTCTAGGTTCAAATATAATGGATGAATTAGACGTGTAGTTTTTAAATACCATTCACCCACCCATCCCCCCACACACACAGTATTTCCTGAGGGTACTCTTAATGTTACAAAAGACCACTCATATCTCAATGTAGCCAGTCAAGAGTTATTTAGCGTCAGTTAGACTGAACAGTTAAATTTACTGGTATGCATATGCATGAATCTTTTTGAAGCAATAAATACACTATTACCCTGTTTATTTTATGATTGTTTTATCCTCAGTAAAATATCGAAGGAATTGGCTTCAGTAAACTCTCTGTAATTTAGTCTGATATTGGAGCATACATTGTATACAATTTTGATTTTGATCATCATCAATAAAGTTTTACTTTGCTTTTTCCTGGGGTAAATAGAATACATATTTTAGATAAACAGATGTTTTTCCTGACATCTACTATTCACTTTACCATAGTAAAATTTACCAAGATTTCCCAATGGAGCTGGACTGCTCTAAAATGTATCTCCTTTCACTAAAATGCATTTCCTTTTTCCTGAAATTGTCAGTAACAACCCATTGACACTGGAAATTGTTTTCCTGGAGTCCTGGGATAAACCACGATTGTGCTCCAGGATATTGCTAACCTTTAAGTAATGTGAGCAGAGTTTATTGATATGAAAACAAGAAAATATCTATTCACTCACAAATCAGGAATAAATAGTCTGATGCCAGTATCTCCCGCGACTGCACTTTGCATGTTGTTTACTCCCAATATTAGCACATAGTGTCAATTCAGTATGAGCTCCCATCCACAGCAGCAGGCTGCCTATTGGAACGTTTTGCGTGAGGTGAACAGCTGAGGCCCAATTAAATGGTTTTAGCAATTGTTTAAACAAATGCAATAAAATTTCTCAATAATGGAAACTTCTAACCTGTGCAGCGCAAAATTTCCTGGAAAACTCCTGGAGCTCATGCTGTTAGTTATGCCCAAATCAAAACGGGGTGTGATTTAACTAGGAGGCGATAGTGTTCCCGCGTATCTGCTATTCTAATTGTTAAAGGATGGAGAGGTTTTGGGTATGTGAGTTGTTGCTGTGCATATGACACTGTAGATGATACAAAAGGCAGTTATGATATGCTGGTGGAGAAGGGAATGAATGGGGTGTTGGTATCATGGATAGCCTTGAGGTTCTTGAGTATTGTTGGAGATGCAGTGATCCAGGTAAGTGGAGAGTGCTCCTCCACACTCTTGATTGATGCCTAGTAGGTGGTGGAGGACCATTGAAGAGCTAGGTAAGCCACTTGCTGTCAAATACCCATCTAAATATTATGGCATTTATGTGGCTGGTCCAGTAGAACTTATGGTTGATGATTATCTCCAGGATATTGATGATGGGTGATTCAGCAGGGCAGTGCCATTGAATGTCAAGGGGAGGTGGTTAGGCTTTCTGTTTTGGCTCATTACCTGAAACTTATGTAAGGTGAATGTCACTTGCCACTTATCAGCTGGATGATGTACAGATTCTGTTGCTTGTGCCCATGGACTGCTTCACTATCTGAGGTGTTGCAAATAAAGCTAAATACTATGCACTCATCAGTGAACAGCCCCACTTCTGACCTTGTGAAAGAGGAAAGGTCACTGATTAAGCAGCTAAAGTTAGTTGGGCCTAGGATCTTGTCCTGAAGAACTCCATTAATAACATTCTGGGACTGAAATGGTTGGCCTTTGAACAAACACAACCATCTACCCTTGTTGTAGTTAATGCGGCATTTGTTAAGAGTGATCACTCTCATCTAACCTCCGGATGTTTGGACCAAGGCTGCAATGAGTTCTGAAGCTAAAGAATTCCAAAATGAGCTTGGAGCCACGGTTGGTTTCACTATCTAAGCCTCTGGTCAATAGTGATTCCGACCCTCCACCACCACCCCATCACTGGTGTTGGGGTTGAGGGGGGGCGGGGGGTTGGTGGTGGTGCAGCGGGCTTGACAATGTCAAAGGTGGAGGGGGATGGCTGTTGTTTGGCATTTGTGATGTGAATGTTGACTGGCACTTATCAGTCCAAGCCTGGAAGTTTTGCTGTGAATCAGTGCTAAATATGTGATAACTGTGAGTGGCTATGAAGCCCCTTGGGTGAACCATGGAAATGATCCCATAGGTTTGTGTAGTAACTGAAGGTATAGCCTCTCCTGCTGTCTACCAGGGGTCATGTGATGTTCTGGGAGGCTCCAACCAATGAGCACTAAGTGCGGACAATCTGGGGTGGGGCTTCCTGACAAGAGTCCTGATTGAGCATGTAGCACCTGAAAAGCTCTCTGTAATAAAGTTTACCAGTTTCTTGTTGAAACCTGTCCACTCTGTCGAGTCATTACAGTTTGGATGGATGGAAGGAATTCCAGAGGAACTGTGGGGTGGGAAGAAAGCCTAGGTATGGGCCTAGGTTTCCTTGTGAGGCCTGGCCTGTAAGAAAATTTATAAATAAAAATAATAACTTAACATTTTTTGGCCCTCTGCTTCAAGTGCCTGTAGTTGATGGCAAGAGAGGCCAGTAAGGACTGCTCATGTTCAGCAGAAGGGAACTGAGGAAAAGGTTTAAAGGCATGCAAGTCACTGAAACAACTTACATCCCAATTTCCTTGCTAATAT
Source organism: Cetorhinus maximus (assembly GCF_964194155.1). NCBI lineage: Eukaryota > Metazoa > Chordata > Chondrichthyes > Lamniformes > Cetorhinidae > Cetorhinus > Cetorhinus maximus. Next base: position 79,365,383 of record NC_135889.1, read on the forward strand.
AAAAGGCACTACAGTGTTGTTGCAGCACTGCCATTGCACTAAAAACATTGAAGAAATTCACTCCCTGTGCACTCAGGTGAGCTGACATTTTGGAAATAAAGCTTGAGACACACTGTAGACAGTCTTCTGAGTGTTGTTGTAAACCATTACATGGTATCAGACCTGGGATGAAAATGGAAGGTTTAAAGTTCCCAGATCGTTGGAGACCAGAAGAAAATGTCATAAAAGTGTAGAAAACAAATGGAAACGGGGTTTTAAATTCAATGCAACAGGAACAGCCCATGGAAGCAAAGCAGAGTAATGCAGACCAGCACTTTTATTGCATAGTGAGGGAAACAAGAGCTTATTAATAAGTTTGCATCTAATAAAGAAGATAAGTAGAACCTAAAGATATGCATGCATGCTTGAGGAATATTTAGTACTTTAGAAGAATATTACATAGAATTAAAATATTTTTTTCATATGTTAGCTTAAGGGAAATTACTTTAGGTATAACAAAGAGCTGGATTTTTAGTGCCTGCTGGAGGCAGGAATGGAGGTAGGTGGGTGTGGAATTTCACACTGCCAGCCTGTGTGCCAGTTCCTCCATCCCCCCCTGGGACATTTTTCCGGAGGTGGGATGGGGGTCGAGGGGGTTGCAACAGGGCTACCCACCCAGTGAGTAGTCAATTGAGCTGCTTAAGAACCTTTTAAGGCCTATTGTCAGAGGCCAACTGGAATTTTCCTGTCGTCTTCCAGGTCCCTCAGGCAGTGGGGTTAGGGTTACCAACTGTTATTAAACTGGAGGTTCATCACATGATTTGCCCCCACGTTCCAGTCATTTGTTGGCCAACACATCCATCCTTGTGACACACTGCCGTCCTACACCAACTGGAAAGCAAAAAGACTCATTACCCAAATGGATGATGCTTTACTATCTGCCAAACAGTCCTTTATTCCCCATTGTCAATGTTTTTCTAGCCGGTAAAGAGAAATGTTCAAAGAAATTTTTTTTAAATATATATTTTTAATATTCCTATGATTTTTCTGCAGGATTGCACACAGCAGTGTCCTGGAGGTGATTATCAATTCCTGGAGACTCCAGGCCAATGCTGGATGGCTGGCAACCCTAAATGAGGCAGCAGGGGTGCCTGTGTAGCAGTTAGGCTTAGAGGCCTGCCCTGCCTGCCTGGGTTCAGCAGCAGCTATTAAGGGTCTAATTAAAGTTATTCCAAACACGGCCCGTTCAACTTTAAGGTTGGCGGGCAGGCAAAAAGCCCAAGCGGCCTTCGCGTTTTTTTAGGAAACCTCATCCACGAGCAGAATGAGTTTTCCTAAAGCGTTTATTAAATAATTTTTTAAAAATTCATAAATTTAAAAACATGTCCCAACTCATGTGATACAGTCACATGCGGGGACGTGTTTAAATAAATTTTTACACCTTTTATTTAATGATTTTATCATCGATTCACTCTCCCTGAGGCAGCTCCTCCCCCCGCCCGCACAGGTAGCGCTGAGCGCTACTGGCTGTGTATTACGCGGGGTGGGCCTTAATTGGCCCGCCCACGTAAAATGGCAGTGCAGAGCTGATTGCGGGCGGCGATCGGGGGCTCCACACCTGCCCCACCTGCTCCCACCGAGCCCGCCTGCCATATGAGAAATCCTGCCTAAAGGCTGCTCTGCAGCAGTTAGTTTAACAGAATACAAAAAACTTCAGAGGTTTAGGTAGCTGATGTGTTTAACTGAAACTAACTGCTTTGAAGACAAGGGTAATCAAATAGTGTGGAACCTGTCTTCTGATGTTATGAACAAGTCCAGGTGAGATGATAGTGATTTCAGTTTCTGAGGGACACAGGGGAGCTTAAAGGAGTGAGAGAGAGTGCACGAGACATCGGAGACACAACGGGGATTAAAGGAGTAAGAGAGAACGTGCGAGTCTTTGGAGACACAGCAAGCCATAAAGGGGCAAGAGGGAGCACAAGAGACATAGGATACCATAAGACGATAAGACATAGGAGCAGAAATTAGGCCATTCAGCCCATCGAGTCTGCTCCGCCATTCAATCATGGCTGATAAGTTTCTCAACCCCATTCTCCCACCTTCTCCCCGTAACCTTTGATCCCCTTACCAGTCAAGAACCTATCTATCTCAATCTTAAATACACTCAATGACCTGGCCTCCACAGCCTTCTGTGGCAATGAATTCCATAGATTCACCACTCTCTGGCTAAAGAAGTTTCTCCTCATCTCTGTTCTAAAAGGTCTTCCCTTTACTCTGAGGCTGTGCCCTTGGGTCCTAGTCTCTCCTACTAATGGAAACATCTTCCCCATGTCCACTCTATCCAGGCCTTTCAGTATTCTGTAAGTTTCAATCAGATCCCCCCTCATCCTTCTAAACTCCATCGAGCATAGACCCAGAGTCCTCAAACGTTCCTCATATGTTAAGCCTTTCATTCCTGGGATCATTCTCGTGAACCTCCTCTGGACCCTCTCCAGGGCCAGCACATCCTTCCTGAGATACAGGGCCCAAAATTGCTCACAATATTCTAAATATGGTCTGACCAGAGTCTTATAAAGCCTCAGCAGCACATCCCTGCTTTTATATTCTAGTCTTCTCGAAATAAATGCTAACATTGCATTTGCCTTCCTAACTACCGACTCAACCTGCAAGTTAACCTTGAGAATCCTGGACTAGGACTCCGAAGTCCCTTTGCACTCCAGATTTCTGAATTCTCTCCCCATTTAGAAAATAGTCTATGCCTCTATTCTTCCTACCAAAGTGCGTGACCTCACACTTCCCCACGTTGTATTCTATCTGCCACTTCTTTGCCCATTCTCCTAACCTGTCTAAATCCTTCTGTAGCCTCCCCGCCTCCTCAATACTACCTGTCCCTCCACCTATCTTTGTATCATCTGCAAACTTAGCCAGGATGCCCTCAGTTCCTTCATCTAGATCATTAATGTATAAAGTGAAAAGTTGTGGTCCCAACACTGACCCCTGTGGAACTCCACTAGTCACCGGCCGCCATCCTGAGATGGGGATCCTTATCCCCAGTCTCTGCCTCCTGCCAGACAGCCAATCTTCTATCCATGCTATTATCTTGCCTCTAACACCATGGGCTCTTATCTTACTGAGCAGCCTCCTGTGCGGCACCTTGTCAAAGGCCTTCTGGAAGTCCAAGTAGATAACATCCATTGGCTCTCCTTTGTCTAACCTACTCGTTACCTCCTCAAAGAATTCTAACAGATTTGTCAGGCATGACCTCCCCTTGATGAAACCATGCTGACTTTGCCCAATTTTACCATACACTTCCAAGTATTCTGAAATCTCATCCTTAATAATGGACTCTAAAATCTTACCAATGACCGAGGTCAGGCTAATCGGCCTATAATTTCCCATCTTTTGCTTCACTCCCTTCTTAAACAGTGGGGTTACATTAGCGATTTTCCAATCCTCTGGGACCCTCCCTGACTCCAGTGATTCCTGAAAGATCGCCACTAACGCCTCCACTATCTCTTCAGCTATTTCTTTCAGAACTCTGGGGTGTAATCTATCTGGTCCAGGTGATTTATCCACCTTCAGACCTTTCAGTTTTCCTAGCACCTTCTCCTTGGTAATGGCCACCATACTCATCTCTGCCCCCCAACTCTCTTGAACTTTGAGGATGTCACTCGTGACTTCCACTGTGAAGACTGACGCAAAGTACCTATTCAGTTCCTCCGCCATTTCTTTGTTCCCCACTACTACTTCTCCAGCGTCATTTTCCAGCGGCCCAATGTCCACTTTTGCCTCTCTCTTACCCTTTATATATCTAAAAAACTCTTGCAATCTTCTTTTATATTACTGGCTAGTTTACCCTCATATTTAATCTTCTCCCTCCTGATTTCTTTTTTAGTTGTCCTCCGTTGGTCTTTGTAGGCTTCCCAATCCCCTGGTTTCCCACTGCTCTTCGCTGCATTGTATGCTTTCTCTTTAGCTTTTATGCTGTCCCTGACTTCCCTTGTCAGCCATGGTTGCCTCGTCCTCCCTTTAGTATGCTTCTTCTTCCTAGGGATGAATTTTTGCTGTGTCTCCTAAATTACTCCCAGAAACTCCTGCCATTGCTGTTTCACTGTCTTTCCTGCTAGGCTCACCTCCCAGTCAATTCTGACCAGTTCCTCCCTCATGCCTCTGTAGTTGCCTTTATTCAACTATAATACCGTTACATCTGATTCCAGCTTTTTCCTCTCAAATTGCAGGGTAAATTCTATCATATTATGGTCACTTTCTCCTAAGGATTCCTTCACCTTAAGCTCCCTTAACAAATCTGCCTCATTACACATCACTAAATCTAGAATTGCCTGTTCCCTAGTGGGTTCCACCACAAGCTGCTCCAAAAAGCCATCTTGTAGACATTCCACAAATTCCTTTTCTTGGGATCCACTACCAACCTGATTTTCCCAGTCTACCTGCATATTGAAATCCCCCATGATCACTGTAACCTTGCCTTTCTTACACACCTTTTCTATCTCCTGGTGTATCTTGTGCCCCACATCCTGCCTACTGTTCGGAGGCCTGTACATAACTCCCATTATGGATTTTTACCTTTGCAGTTACTCAACTCTACCCACACAGATTCTAAATCATCTGACCCGACATCATTGCTTGCTATCGATTTAATTTCATTTAATACTAACAAAGCAACCCCACCACCTCTGCCAACCTGCCTATCTTTTCGATAGGATGTATATCCTTGGATATTTAGCTCCCAGTCCTGATCCCCCTGCAGCCATGTCTCCATGATGCCCACCACATCATACCTGCCAATTTCAATCTGCGCCACAAGCTCATTTACCTTATTTCATATACTGCGTGCATTCAGATACAACACCATCAGTCCTGTATTTCCCGTCCCCTTTCTCATTGTCATCCCTTTATCTGATGTGCTTGAAGTTAGATTCCTAGCCCTTTCCAAACACTCTGTCCTATTTTGTGTTCTAGAGACTTTAATAGCCTCTCCTGGCCTCTACTTTCTTTTCAGTTTTTTCATAATTTTCCATGAAGTTGAATCCACGCCCCCCACATGCTAACCTGCTGCTTTGTTTCCCATTAGGCATACTTCTTGGAGTTTTACCCTTCCCTCCCCCCCCCCACTTTCTAGTTTAAAGTCCTGTTGAGCAGCGGGTTTCGGACACATGGGGTTTCGGATACATGGCGGGGTTTCGGATACACGGCGGGGTTTCAGATACACGGCAGGGTTTCGGATACACATCGGGGTTTCGGATACACGACGAGGTTTCGGATACACGGCGGGGTTTCGGATACACAGCGGGGTTTCGGATACACGGCGGGGTTTCAGATACACATCGGGGTTTCACATACACGGCGGGGTTTCGGATACACATCGGGGTTTCGGATACACGGCGGGGTTTCGGATACACGGCGGGGTTTCGGATACACATCGGGGTTTCACATACACGGCAGGGTTTCGGATACACATCGGGGTTTCGGATACACGGCGGGGTTTCGGATACACGGCGGGGTTTCGGATACACATCGGGGTTTCGGATACACGGCGGGGTTTCGGATACACATCGGGGTTTCGGATACACGGCGGGGTTTCAGATACACGGCGGGGTTTCACATACACGGCGGGGTTTCGGATACACATCGGGGTTTCGGATACACGACGAGGTTTCGGATACACATCGGGGTTTCGGATACACGGCGGGGTTTCAGATACACGGCGGGGTTTCGGATACACGGCGGGGTTTCACATACACGGCGGGGTTTCGGATACACGGCGGGGTTTCGGATACACGGTGGGGTTTCGGATACACGACGAGGTTTCGGATACACGGCGGGGTTTCGGATACACATCGGGGTTTCGGATACACGACGAGGTTTCGGATACACGGCGGGGTTTCGGATACACATCGGGGTTTCGGATACACGACGAGGTTTCGGATACACGGCGGGGTTTCGGATACACATCGGGGTTTCGGATACACGACGAAGTTTCGGATACACGGCGGGGTTTCGGATACACATCGGGGTTTCACATACACGGCAGGGTTTCGGTACACGGCGGGGTTTCGGTTACACAGCGGGGTTTCGGATACACAGCGGGGCTAGCCTGTGGACAGCCTGTGGGTTCAGAGCCCGCATTCAGAAGTAAAAACCGAGGTGTGACATCACAGGGAAGGAGGAAGGCAAATGGCTGATATTTTCTATTTATCTTGTCTGAACTGGGAAATAAACTGATGAGTCGTTTTTTTAAAGTAAGGTTTACTACTACTAGTAAGGTGTATTAATTATTCATAGGGATTATCAGTATTGGGTAGGTTTATTAATAGCAGCAAGCCTTATTAATATTAGTAATGGGTTATTAACAGTAGCAAGGTAACAGATAAATGAAAGGCAGGGCTGTTTCAACCTCTAGAGTGTCCATCCTGTGCTATGTAGGAATATCTTCCCGTGTTCTGGTTAAACTATTTGTGCAGGAAGTGTCATCAATTGCAGCAACTTGAGCTCCAAGCGATTCACGGATAGAACATTTATAGATGTGGTAACGCCGCAGCTTAAGAGTATGCAGGGAGAGAAGGAATGGGTGACCACCAAACAGTCAAGTAGGGACAGGTAGAGCAGGAGCCCCCTTAGTGCTTCCCACTGTCCAACCAGTATTCAGTTCTGAATACCGATGAGAGTGATAGTTCATCTGGGGAATGTACCAGAGCCAAGTCCATAGCACCACTGGTGGCTCAGCTGTCCGGGGCTGGGGTGGGTACAAAGAAGACTGCAAGAGCAATAATGAGAGGTGATTTTATAGTTAAGGGAATAGACAGGCCTTTCCGCGGCCGCAGACGTGAATTCAGGATGGTATGTTGTCTCCCTGGTTCCAGGGTCAAGGGTGTCGCTGAGCAGCTGCAGAGCACCCTGAGGGGGGAGGGTGAACAGCCAACAACCATGGTACATATTGGTGTGAACAATTTATGCATAACGAGAGATGTGGTCCTGCAGTCAGAATTTACAGAGCTAGATAGGAAATTAGCAAGCAGGACCTAAAAAGTAGTAATCTCTGGATTCCTCCCAGTGCCACGCGCAAGTGAGCATAGAAATAGGAGGATAAAGCAGATGAATGCTTGACTGGAAAGATGGTGCAGGAGGGAGGGCTTTAGATTCTTGGGACATTGGGACCAGCTCGAGGGGAGATAAAACCTGTACAGGCCAAAGGAGCTGCATCTAAATAGAACCAGGACTGATTCCTTGCAGGGTGTTTGCCTAGTGCTATTGGACATGGCTTAAACCAACTTGGCAAGGGTGTGGGAGCCAAAGATAATATCAGAGAGAAATACCAAGGTGCACAGAATACTGGGAGAGATAAATAGCACTAGAATAGGGAATAGTAAGTTAAGAGGTGGGGTCAGAGTAAGGGAGAATGGAATAAAATCTAAGTCACGGTTAATGTGCATATATGTGAATACACACAGTGTGGGAAATAAGATTGGTGAGTTACAGACACAGGTTGCCATCTGGAAATATACTGTTGTGACTATAACAAAAATCTGGCTTAAAGAAGGGCAGGACTGGGTGTTAAATATTCCTGGGTAGAAGATGTGCAAGGAAAGGAAGAAAAGGGGGAGGGCTGGCAGTATTGATTAAGGAAAGTATTGCAGTGCTGGTGAGACAGGATGTCCCAGAGGGGCTTTAGGACAGAATCTACTTCGCTTGATCTAAGGAACAAAAAAGGTGCAATTACATTGCTCAGTGTAGCCCATAGACCACCAACTGGTGAAGAATGTAGAGGAACAAATTTGCAAGGAAATTACAGACAGGCGCAAGAATTATATTGTTATAATGGGGGATTTGAATTATCCAAATGTAGACTGGGATAGTGGTAGTGTAAAGGGCAGAGAGGGACAAGAATTCCTAGAGCGTGTTCAGGAAAATTTCCTACAGCAGTATATGTCCAGTGCAGCAAGAAAGGAGGCACTGCTAGAGCTGGTTCTTGGGAATGAGATGGGCCAAGTGTTAGTAGGAGAACATTTACTGGACAGTGATCATTGTATCAGAAGGTTTAGGTTGGCTATGGGAAACGGCAAAGAGTAATACAGCGTAATAATAATCAATTGGGGGAAAGCAATCTTCAATGGGTTAAGAACGGATCTGGGCCAAATAAATTGTAGTGAACAGTTGGCAGAAAAAAAAAATGGGCAGAATTTTACATCCCGCAGGCAGGCGCACGTCTGACCCAATCGGGCATAAAATAGTGCGCGATGACGTCAGGCGAGCATCCTGGCGTCATTGCACACTCGCACGATATTTCGGTCGGCGGGCACACGGGAGAGTCAGCAGTACGCCCACTGATAATTAAGAGGCCTTTTGAGGGCATTAATGTTGTAACTGACCTGTACTTTTCACTGCTCATCCAACATTACGGTTGGCGTGCGGGCGAATTGGCCAGGCGGCCTTTGGAATTTTGAGGAAACCTCATCCAAGGGCTGGATAATATTTCCAATATTATTAATAGCAAAATAAAAATGTTTGGGCAGAATTTTTATCATCAGTATGTTAAGGTGAGTGATTCTTATGGGTGGAAATTTTTTCGGAATTTCATAATGTTTATTTTTGGCCTTAAAGTTCTTCAGCTCCCTAAGGCAGCTCTCTGCCTTCAGCGAGCTTTCATCCATGCTCCCCCACGCCTACGCTGACTTCAGCACTTGCCCCCCTCCTGTCCCCACCCCGGCAGCACTGGGCCTTTCACACTGGTTGGCCATTATTTGGCAAGCCAGCATGAAATCGCGGTTGGGGGCTGATCGATGGCGGCGGCCCGTTTCCCGGCCGCTCCCAGGCCGGCCCACCGCGCCCGCCTGGCAACCCGAAAACCCTGCCCAATAGCTGAACAATGGGCTACCTTCAAAGAAGAGACAGATCAGGCACAGTCAAGGTATATTCCCTTGAAATGGAATGTTAGGGCAAACAAATCCAGAGCTCCCTGGATGGCAAAAGAGATTAAGGGCAGAATCTTGCGCTTGTCGGGCGGACTCGGCGGGGGCGAGCCGGGGTGGTCGGGAAGCCAACCGCTGCCCGTGATTGGGGCTGAAGGCAATTTCACGCTGGTGGGCCAATTATGGTCCACCCAGTGTCAAACGTGAGTGGCAGCGCTCAGCACTCCCTGTGCGGGCAGGGGGAGGTGGGTGAGCGGGGCAAGCGCGAACTTCTCACATGCGCACGAGTGCATACTTGATAATCTCCCTGAGGCAGGATGAAAAGTTTTTAAAAGAGATTAAAAATGTTATAAAACATGTCCCCTGCAGGGACATGTTATTAATTAAGTTTTAAAATTTTTATTTTATTTTTATTTGCTTCACTAAAAAGTGCGAAGGCCGCATGGCCTTTTCACCTGCTCGCCACCGTGAGGTTTTACTGGCAGCGAAAAAATTAACTTAATTGATAATTTAATGGCCTTAATAGGCCTTTAAATTGTTGGCGGGCTCGCTACTGGTTCCCACACGTACCCGCCAACCAAACTGTTGCGCGGCTGTGTGTTGACATCGGAACGCTCGCCCAATGTCAATGCGCATCATTTCACGTTCAACAGGTCGGGCGTGTGCCCGCCTGCCGAGGTGAAAATCCTGCCCTAAGATAAAGAAAGAAAAGTGTGCTTATGGCAGAGTCAGGTCGAACATATAATTGAGAACCAGGCGGAATATAGAAGGTTCAGAGGGGAGGTGGAAAAGCAAATGAGGGAAGCAAAGAGGGAGCATGAGATAAGTCTGGGAGCCAGCATAAAAGGGAATACCAAAGTATTCCAAAGGCATAGAAATAGTAAAAGGGTGGTATAAGGAGGAGTATGGCCAATGATGGACCAAAAAGAGGATTTAGGCATGGAGGCAGAGGGCATAGCTGAGGTATTAAATGAATACTTTGTATGTCTTTACCAAGAAAGAAGATGCTACCCAGGCCATGATGAAAGAGAAGGTAATTCAGATGCTAGAAGGGTTAAAAATTGATAAGGAGGAGGTATTGGATAGGCTGTCTGTACTTAAAGTTGATAGGGCACCAGGACCAGCTGAGATGTGCCTAAGGATACTGAGGGTAGAAATTGCACAGGCACTGGCCATAATTTTTCAGTCTTCCTTAGATGCAGAAATGGTGCCAGAGTACTGGAGAATTGCAAATGTTATACTCTTGTTCAAAAAAGGGTGTAAAGATAAACCCAGCAACTATAGACCAGTCAGTTTAACTTTGGTGGTGGGAAACTACTAGAAACAATAATTCCCGACAATTTTAATAGTCACATGGACAAATGCGAGTTAATTAAGAAAAGCCAGCATGGATTTCTTAAGGGATTTTTTTTTAACTAACTTCCTGGAGTTTTTTGGAGAAAAAAGGGCTCTTCATCCTGGGTTGATGAAGGTAATCTTGTTGATGTGGTGTACATGGACTTCCAAAAGGCATTTGATAAAGTGCCACTGAAAGATTTAGGGTCAAAGTGTCATAAAACTCATAAGTGATTTTAAGGTAGTTTATTAAGTTTATGAAGAGGCCATAGTTTAGATATGATGTATTAGCTAAATAGACAGGATAAGTAGATGACATGTGACAGATGAGAGTGGTTCACTGATCCCAGAGGACAAACGGATGATGGACACAGAGTGTATTGATCTCAGTAGCTTGTGGTGGCAACATTTTGCTGTCCAGCCAAAGTGTTAGGGAACTCTTCCCGCAATCTTCCTCCATCTTCCCTGGTCCAGCTTCCATCTAAGGAAGGCGGCTGCCAGAGGAGGACTGTCCCTTGTCTCCAAGCACTTGTTAACATACTTCATCTCTAGGGGCTGGTAGTTTAACCTGTGTCAATCACTTGTTTGAACCTCTCCAACCAATGAATACAGGGCAAGTATCCAAGATGTCCACACCATCACCTTCCCCTGTCCATCACTTAAGCTTGAGGCCACTTTTTAGTTTACCTCATGCTGAGGATCATTTGCTAGTCCTTACTAGACACTTGTATAGATAGAAGGAGGTGCCATCCTATCGACTTAGGAATGTCAATATGGAAGCCTGAACCAAGAGACTTCGACATTTCTAGGGACCATGTTTTTCCAGTGAGGGAAATAAAACAGGTTCTCTGCTTTGTGTTATGCTTACCAATTTCATAACAATCCTATACTTATTCTGAAAAGTATCATTTATTAAAAGTTCTATTTCTTACACCGCACTACAGACTTATGAACAAAGTTATAGCTCATGGAATAAAAGGAACAGTGGCAACATGGATCTGAAATTGACTAAGTGACAGGAAACGGAGTAGTGGTTAATGGATGTTTTTTGGGTTGGGAGAAGGTTTGTAGTGGAGTTTCCCAGGGGTCAGTGTTGGGACCTTTGCTTTTCCTGATATATATTAATGACCTAGATATTGGTATACAGGGCAAAATTTCAAAATTTATGGATGATATGAAACCTGGAAGCATTGCGAACACTGAGCAGGATGGTGCAGAACTTCATAAGGGCATAGACAAGCTGGTGGAATGGGCGGACAGGTGGCAGATGAAGTTCAATGCAGTGAAAAATTAAGTGATTCATTTTGCTAGGAAGAACATGGAGAGACAATATAAAATAAAGGATACAACTCTAAAGGGGGTGCAGGAGCAGAGGAACTTGGGTGTATATGTGAATAAGTAATTGAAGGTGACAGGACAGGTTGAGAGAGCAGATACTAAAGCATACAATATTCTTGGTTTTATTAATAGGGGCATAGAGTACAAGAGCAAGGAGGTTATGTTGAACTTGTATAAGACACTAGTTCAGTCTCAGCTGGAGTATTACCTCCAATTCTGAGCACCGCACTTTCGGAAAAACGTGAAGGCATTGGAGAGAGTGCAGAAAAGATTCACGAGAATGGTTAGAGATGAGGAACTTCAGTTATGAAGACAAATTGGAGAAGTTGGGACTATTTTCCTTAAGAAGGCTGAAAGGGAATTTACTAGAAGTACTCAAAATCATGAGGGGTCTGGGCAGAGTGGATAGGGAGAAATTGTTCCCCACTCATGAAAGGATTGAGAACGAGAGGGCACAGGTTTAAACTAATTGGCTAAAGAAGCAAAAGCAATATGAGAAAAAATCTTTTTCATGCAGTGACTGGTGAAGGTCTGGAGTGCACCGTGTGAGTGTGGTGGTGGCAGGTTCAATCAAAGCATTCAAAAGGAAATTAGGTTGTTATCTGAAAAGGAAGAATGTTCAGGGCTATGGGGAGATGGCAGGAGAATGGCACTAAGTGAATTGCTCATTTGGAGAGATGGTGCAGACAATGATGGGCTGAATGGCCTCCTGCACTGTGGCAACTCAATGATTCTGTGAAAAGGATTTTCAGGTATGGAGTTTGAAGTAGATCCCGAGCTATGACAGTATTGGGACTTCTAAAGTGAATTAATTATGGAAGAAAGATTTCTCTTCACAAATTACAAAGTTCTAATGCTCATGATATGGAGGAAACAGAAGATGGTAAAATGCATCAAATGTCAGTTCACCCCCCACCCCACCAACCCTACCACCACCCCCAACTTCCACTGTGCCCATCAACTAGCAAAATCCATCAAATTAGGCAGAAATGTACACCATCAATATCCTGGGGGTTGCCATTGACCAGAAACTCAATTTAGCTCAACCCATTAAATGCATGTCAGAGAGTGGGTTTTCTGCAGTAACTCACCTGAGCCCAAAGCCTCACTGCTACCTATAAGGCACAAATCAGGAGTGTGAGGGAATACTCTTCACTTGTCCAGATGGATGCACTTACAACAGCACAGAAGAAATTCAACACCTGAAATGACAAATCTGTCCACTTGATCAGCGCATCTACCACTAAAAACACCCAGCCTCTTTATCATTGGTGCACTATGGCTGTGGACAGTACCATCTATAAGATGCACTCCACCAACTCACCAAGACTTCTTTGACAGCACCTCCCAAGCCAGCGACCTCCACTACTAGAAGGAATAATGAAACCAATGTAAAATTGTGTTTAAGTGCTCTTTTGCATTTAGCCAACACAATCTTTCTTTGTGAATACAATTGGATGACTGGGATGCCCACCTTATTAGATTCTTTTCATATGCAAGTAAAGGTCCTATGATGTATTTAGGACCTCATTTGCCATTTTCAGAAGTGACTGAGTGGGTGGTTCAGCTGGCCAGAAGCCCGCAGGCTCGTTTTCAGTTATTTCATGGGGTCGGAAAGATTAGAAATGCTCCTCCAGGCTCCAGAAAGCCAGCATGGATTTTGCTGCTCAGGCTTCCCCCTCCTCTCAATGCCCTCTCGAACCTAGCTGTTTCTGACCCCCACAAGCACAATACCTGCTCCATCAACAGGAATTTCTAGGCTTAAGGCTTAAGAATTTCACAATCCTGTAGACTAATAAAGCGCAGTTTGTGCTATGATCCTCCACATAATGATACATTGATTATACAGAGATGCAAAGCAGAGGTCACATACCTCCATGCAGGAATGATTTGAACATCACTTCAAATCACTTTTTTTCACATCACAGGAGATAGGTTCACAGTAACAATGGTCATGGTATGGGAGCAGGTTACCTGGTCTACTTTCCTGACTGTGGACAATCATGCTGTTATATCTCAGGGAGTTGTTAGCAAGCTTACATGTGAGAAAATAGCATAAGTAAATTTGTCTCCATTATTAAACTCATTTGTTGCTTGTAGGACATGAGAGGAAAAAAAACCATCTCTGGAGCTGCTATAGCTACAATTGGACAGGTTACATTAATACATTAAAAGACAGTCTCATTGAGCTGGAAAACAGAGAAGAGGCATTGGAGGAGGATATTGTGATCAGTCATGTCAAACACTGCAGAGAGCACAAAGCAGGATAATGCACCATGGTTACAGTCAGGGAGGATGCCATTTCTGATGCTGATTAGAACTATTTTCAGTGTTATGGCAGGGGAAACCTGATTGGAAAGAGTGGAACATGGGGTTATGGAAAGAATAGACACGGAGATAAAAACAAAAAACAAATAAACACGGGTTTGGTAAAAGCATGTTCAAGGATGTTGGAAAGGAAATTGGATGTTGGTTATGGGGCGGTTGTATGAAAATGCTTTGGGATCAAGAGTAGAATTTTTGAAGAATGAATGGCAGCAGTTTTGAAAGAGATTTGTACAGTCCCTGAGGAGAGCAAACCATTTACAATGTCAGCCAATGTAGGAGACAAGAAGGGAGTTTGTTGGGAATGGAATCAACAGAGCAGAATGTGGGTCTCGTGGATAGGTTCATTGACAACCATAGTAAGATACTTGGGCTTATAATTTCCTGGTTAACCTCTTTCCCTTTCTTGGCACTACCACTCAATCCCTTGGCACAATTCCCAATTCCATGATTTTTTGGAAAACTCTAATTGCCTTTGCAATCTCCTCGTTATCTCTTTCCATTTTCTGGAATGTTTGGAATCCAGAATCAGGTAATATTTTTTCACTTTTTGTCTTGTTTAGTTTTGAATACTGAGGTAGTTAGATTGATTTTGGCTAAATTGGTAGAAATGAGCTTTGGGCCAGTAACATTCGGCCTTTGAGTTGGAATGTCATGGTTTGCTCCCCACTCCGGACAGCCCCAGCATTTGGAGATTAAATTCAGGCCTCTGCATCCTGGGTTGACACCCAATGGGATTCTGGATGGGGCTAAAATAACACCCACTCCACCAACTCCCATCATATTTAGTTAGTTCTGCCGGTGTGAGGTTATGAGTCAGGCTAATGATCTGCCCACATAAAAGGGTCTTTGTTACAGAAACAACCCAGAGCATGACCTAGAAACAGAAAATGCTGGAAAAACTCAGCAACTCTGGCAGCATCTAAAACAGAATTAATGCTTTGAGTCTGTATGACTCTTCCTTAGAACGCTTAATGCTTCTTCAGAGCATGATCTACTGCATATAAAAGCAGCATAGTATCACAGAATGGTTACAGCACAGAAGGAGGTCATTTGGCCCATCGATCTCATGCTGGTTCTCTGCAAGAGCAATTTAGCTAGTCCCACTCCCCCAACCTTTCCCCATAGGCCTGAATATTTTTCCCCCTCATGTTGCCTTTGGACTCCTTTGCCAAACACTTTAAATATGTATGTTTTTGTTCTCAACCTTTCTGCAAATCTCTTTATCTACTCTGTCTGGACCTTTCATGCTTTTGAACACATCTATCAAATCCCCTCTCAACCTTCTCTAAGGAAAACAACCCTACCTTCTCCAATCTATCCAAGTAATCCAAGTCCCTCATCACTGGAATGATCCACATAAACTTTTATTGCACTAAGGCCTTCACATCATTCCTAAAGTGTGGTGCCCAGAATTAGAAGCTGAACCAATGTTTTGTGAAGCTTCATCATAACTTCCTTGCTTTTGTACTCTATGTGTCTATTTATGCTGCCCAGAATTTCTTAAGCCTTTGCCTCTATCGATCTCCCTTTTGGTCACCAAATAACCACACCCCTCTTCTTACTACTGTTTCACTGTTTGTATACCTATAGAAGATTTTTGCACTCCTTTTATGTTAACTGCCAGTCTCTTCTTATACAGTCCCTTTGCCCCTCTTTCTTTCTTTTCCGTTTCCCCTCTGAACTATCTGTTTTCAGCCTAGTTCTCCCCTGTATATAAATAGTTGCCTCAATTGCCGCTAGATATGGAAGAGAAAGAAAATAAAATGGAAGAGGAGATTTCCTCTATTGTAGTAATCTGACCCACCATCTTCCAGCTTAATGGGTGCACTCACCTGGTTCTATTCTTAACTATCTAATTATAGCCAGAGAATCACCATCAATGACTTCTTTTCCCATTCCCATGCAGTTACCTCTGGTGTCTCCAAAGGATCTATGCTTGGCCCCATCCTATTCCTCATCTACATGCTGGCCCTTGGTGACACCATCCAATCACATGTCAGTTTCCACATGCATGCTGACAACTCTCAGCTTTACCTCAGCACCACCTCTTCAACTGCTCCACTGTCTCTAAATTATCAGCCAGTTTTTCTGACATTCGTTACTGGATGTGCAGAAATGTTCCTCCAATTAAATATTGAGAAGACTGAAGCTAATGCCATCTGTCCCTGCTGCAAACTCCACTCCCTCACTATCGACTCCATCTATCTCCTTGGCAACTGCCTGAGGCTGAACCTGATTGCTCACAACCTTGGTGCCATATTTGACCTTGAGATGAGCTTTCAACTCATCCACACTATCACTAATACCGCTTATTTCCACCTACATAATATCGTCTGACTCTGGTCCTGCCTCAGCTCTTCTGCTGTTGAAACCCTCATCCTTGCCTTTGTTATCTCCAGAATTAAGAATTCTAATGCACTCCGCTGGCTTTTCAAATTTTACTCTCTGTAAACTTGAGGTCATCCAAATCTCTGTTGTCTAACCCACATCAAATCCCATTCACCCATCTGCCCTGTCCTCGCTGATCTACCCTGGTTCTCAACTGAGCAATGCCTCAATTATAAAATTCTTGCTTTCAAATCTCTCCACAGCTTGACCCCTCTGTAACCTCCTCCAGCCACACAACTCTCTGTGTTCTTCTGATTCTGGTCACTTGAGCATTCCCAATTTTAATCATTGCATCATTGGTGACTATACCTTCAGCTGCCTAGACCCTAAGCTCTGAAATTCTCACCCTAAAACTCTCCTCCTCTCTAACTTGCTTTCCCCTTTTAGGGTATTCCTTAAAACCTACCTCGGCTTTTAGTCATCAGCCCTAATATGAGCTTACGTGGATTGTTGTCATATTTTGTATTATATTGCCTCTGTGAAGCACCTGGAGAGATTTTATTACATAAAAGGTGCTATATAAATACAAGTTGATGTTGGTGTAATATTCTTAAAAGATAAAAACTTGGAATGCTTCCGTTTTGAAAATGATTACAAATTTAATATGTTCAGTTTCATTTTTTCGAAGTTGATGGTACCCAGATCATTACTGTGGGCTGAATGCTGCCAGCAAGTTCCAGCAATCCAGCCTTCAAAGTGCAGTCAATTCTGTCATTTCTTTAATTGCTGGTTTGTCCTGTTTGAATATGCACGGAATCACAGAATCACAGTGCAAAAGAGGCCCTTCGGCCTATCGAGTCTGCACCAGCATGTGAGAAATACCTGACCTACCTACCTAATACCACTTACCAGCACTTGGCCCATACCCTTGAATGTTATGATGTGCCAAGTGCTCATCCAGGTACTTTTTAAAGGATGTGAGGCAACCCACCTCCACCATCCTCCCAGGCAGTGCATTCCAGACCGTCACCACCCTCTGGGTAAAAAAGTTTTTCCTCACATCCCCACTAAACCTCCTGCCCCTCACCTTGAACTTGTGTCCCCTCGTGACTGACCCTTCAACTAAGGAGAACAGCTGCTCCCTATCCACCCTGTCCATGCCCCTCATAATCTTGTACACCTCGATCAGGTCACCCCTCAGTCTTCTCTGCTCCAACAAAAACAACGCAGGTCTATCCAACCTCTCTTCATAACTTAAATGTTTCGTCCCAGGCAACATCCTGGTGAATCTCCTCTGCACCCCCTCCACTGCAATCACATCCTTCCTATAATGTGGCGACCAGAACTGCACACAGTACTCCAGCTGTGGCCTTACCAAGGTTCTATACAACTCCAACATGACCTCCCTACTTTTGTAATCTATGCCTCGATTGATAAAGGCAAGTGTCCCCTATGCCTTTTTCACCACCCCACTAACATGGCCCTCTGCCTTCAGAGACCCAAGGGCACACACGCCAAGGTCCCTTTGTTCCTCAGAACTTCCTAGTGCCATGCCATTCATTGAATACTTCCTTGTCAAATTACTCCTTCCAAAGTGTATCACCTCACACTTTTCAGGGTTAAATTCCATCTGCCACTTATCTGCCCATTTGACCATCCCGTCTATCTCTTCCTGTAGCCCAAGACACTCAACCTCACTGTTAACCACCCGGCCAAGCTTTGTGTCATCCGCAAACTTACTAATCCTACCCCCACATAATCATCTATGTCACTTATATAAATGATGAGTAATAGGGGACCGAGCACAGATCCCTGTGGTATGCCACTGGACACTGGCTTCCAGTCACTAAAGCATTCTTCTGTCATCACCCTCTGTCTCCTACAACTAAGTCCTAATATTATGGACAAAGACATCTGTAAAGGGTTGTTCTTAGTGCTGTGCCTCATTGATGAATAAGCTCTAAAGGAGCCACAGTACCAACAAATTGAGATACCAACAACATTATGGAAACTTAGATTTTAACATCATAGGAGGAATTTTCCATTCTGGAGGTGAAGTGCGGTGGCATGCGAGGCAGTCGGCATGATTCCTGCTGGGTGGCAAGGCAAGTGAACATGTGCGATTTCCACTTTTGAGCTCACTAATTATGCATGACTGAGGAGCTCAGCAAATTTCGTGGTGGGGTGGTCAGGAAATCGTCCGCCTCACCATCACCTCATGAGGTTAAAGGTCCTAGCACCATATTTAAAGGGCACCCGGACAGACATTCACTCATTGCAGGCCAGGAGGTCCGCATTACTCTTCGAGAGTTGGGCCAATGCTCAATGTTGCAGTTGTCCATTTTTGCCAGCATCTTGATCTTCTAAAGGCCCCATTGCCTCTTGCTGCTCAGGCCCTTACTCCACATGGACCTATGCCAACCAGTGACAGGGTCTCCATCTCTTCACATGGGTGAGAGCCATTACCAAGGCAGGGTTGCCTGCAGCCTGCATCATCGATGCCTCAGTGGATGTGTGAATGAATTGAAGTGATAAAACTTAGTGAACATGTCCTTTACAGGTTTCCCTCCATCTCAAAGCCAGCAAGCAAGTGCTAAGTCCTTCACCTAGCCTCCATCTAGACATGGCATCCCTACCCCACCCCTTCCAGGTAAAGGACCAGAGATGGATGTTCCTCCCGTTCCTACTTGAAAGCATATGGAGAGAATGCTCTTTGACCAGGGTGATGAGAGCCATGTGCAGGAAGCCTCACACAGGCATTTTTTCACTTGCCTCCACTACCTTTGGAACTCTATAGAGAGACAATTGCCTTGGCAGCATGCAAGACCAACCGCATGATCCCTTGTCAGCCATGACCATTCACCTGGGAGGATGGAGGTTCGGAGACATGAGTTCGCCACCCTCCACCAGCCCTCCCTCCCTCCCTTCATCCCTGCCTCTGACTGCAGCTGTTGGCAAATGGCACAGAACAAATGACAGCTCCACAACTTGCTGAGATCTTGATGTTATGAGACATGAGTCAGGAACAAACCTGCTGCTGTGTTGGCTTTACCTCAGAGTGGAGATCACAACTGTATATTATGATAATCATGGGAGTGTCCCTTTAGTCGACCGATTGCACTGCCCTTGAATCCCACCTGCCCGAAAAGACCCTGCTCTCACTTCAAGGCATTGCAGTTTTGTGGAAATATGGTGCGTGTAACTTTCCAGACACACTCCACCACATTCTACCCTCTTCCTGTCACCCACCAACTTCCAACCATCATCATAGACCCACCCACTATCACCTATTGTCTCCCTTCTGTCGTCATTGAGTCATCCCCATTACCCTGGACCCCGTAACTGTCCACCTCCACGTGCCATTCCCCCCCCTCAGAGTCAATACCTGTTACTGCCCAGATGCCCACACTGACCCTGTCCCTTCCATTATCCGAGCCACCTGTCTTGTCCCCTCCTTGACCCACCCGATGATACTTTCACCTGCCTGGCTCACACCCTGAACTTGCCACCCCACTACATACCACTTCCCCTCTGACTGTGACTGTACCCTTCTACCACCAGTACTCTGAGTTCACAGCCTGCCAGGATCCCACCATTGACTCCACTGAGTGACCCTCCAAGACACTCTTCCCCTTTCCCCAGACAACGCCCCACCTTCTTCCCCAGGCAACGCCCTCACCTTGCCCCGTAAGTCTGCCTGCCCTATCCAGCCTTGGAGCTGCCCGTGATACATGCACCTGAATTGTGACCCTTTTAAATGTAGGGGAAAGCAGCATCTAGGTACCTCAAAGAAGTGAAGCCCACCAGGAGCACGCTAATCATGTCCTGTCATGTAACAGATTGTTTTAATTATCTGCTGGTGCGGTACTTAATTTGGAGGGGGAACGTGATTCTGGCGAGTTGGCCTTTCAATGAAAATATCTGTAATAAAATGAGTAGCGTGGAGAGATGTATCACTGGGTGGGAAAGAAATGGAAGCTGATCTTCATGAGATGCAATTGAATGCAAATGTGGTTCCTGTCATGGATCAGTAGGAAAGTCAAACCACCTTTAACCCGATAGCAAAGCCAGGAGAACAAAATTCCAAACTGATTTCCCGATGGCAGGAAACAGACTTTTGTCATCATGTCGGGATTTGTGTCACCGTTCACCACGATTCCCACCACAGGTGGGACGGGAAAATTCCACTGTTTATCTAGATGCTGAAGTACATATTTCACAACCATGTGACCCATAAAAACAAAAGGCTTGGGCAAACCATTTTAAAGTGCTAAAGTGCTATTTATATAAGTAATAACAGAGACAGTGAATGCACTGTAATAGGGGAGGGGTTAGCAGCCTAGTCCTGTTCCTTTTATTGTTGAAATATTTCAGATGCAAAATAAATGAGCATTGTTGAATAAGATAACAACTCAATAATTATTTTACATTCTGACTAAGAACCAAGTTTCGAACAAGTTTACTCCATACATAAACAATGAAGTAGACAACAGGCCAGTACAGATCCGATACCTTCAAAGGTAACTGCAATCTAGCAAAGAGGAGGAGATTCAGAACATCTGGGTCAGAGCTTTAAAGGTCTTGAAATGGAGCTGTACTATAACCCCTGTGCTAATGGCATGAGTCTGGAATTCATACCTATCAGTCTATGTTGGAATCCTTACTTTTAAAATTGTGTCCTTCACATAACTAGTTACATGCAAATATATTCATTGCAAATCATAACAGGATGTTTAATAATTTACTGATTCCAATACTGAATCACCTACAATGCTTATGCATTGTAATTAATGATAGTATTAACTCCTTCTGTGCGTATGAGGCCAAATATAACCAACATTTGCTATTTGAACAGTAGGAAAAAAACAGCTGACTCTCATCAATCCATTCTAGTTTCTTCCCCCACATCTTTGTGACCTCTGTGTCCCGTTTAACAGCCATTGAGTTTGATGTGCCAACTTCATGTCTCTGAGATTCTCTCTCCTCTTTGTGCCTTCAGGATCCCTAAGGGAGCTGGAAAATTTAGAGTAGGAAGTAGAAATATTTATGATGAGATTACAGATATTCAGTGATGTCTATTAGAGCCATTTCCAAAAATATTGTATATATGCAGAAAAATGTCTTCAATGTTTTACAAACCGGCCCACCATTTGTCGTTTTTGTAAAACATTGAAGACATTTTACCATTTCTTTCTCACCCAGTGGTACAACTCTCCTCACAACTCGTTTTATTACAGATATTTTCCTTTTGTCTCCCAGCCCAAAGATATGACTTGTGCAGGGGATCACAGAATGGCGACAGCACAGAAAGAGGCCATTCAGCCCATTGTGTTCATGACGATTCTCTGCAAGAGCCAGTTAGTTCAAATCCCCTGCAAAACCCAAGATCCCAAATGCCTGTTTAACCACTTTCTCAACCTGCTGTGCCACCTTCAAGAATATACATATACCTCCAGCTGTCTTTGTGCCTGCCCCTCTATAGAATTACACCTTTTATTTGTTTCCCCATTCTTCCCAACAAAATGTATCACTGCACACTTCTCTGCATTAAATTTCATCAGCCACATGTGGCCCATTCCACCACCCTGTCAATGTCCTCTTGGAGTCTATCACTACCCTCCTCACACTTCACAATATATCCAAGTTTTCTGTCACCTTCAAATTTTGAAATTACACCCTGCACACCTAAGTCTATGTCATTAATATAGGTCAGGAAAAGCAGTATTCCTAATATGGCCACTGGGAAATCCCACTGTATGCCTTCCTCCAGTCCGATAAACAACCGTTCACCATGACTCACTTGCTGCATTTTGCGTGGGAGGTGGCAGACGACTCGCCTGCCTGCTGGAAGCCAACTCGCTCCGTGCAAGCCCGCCCCGCAGCCATAATACACTGCAGGCGGGCTAAACTGGCTCACAGTGGGGAGGAAGTCCTGCCCTCAGGAGCTGCCTGCCAATTGGATTGGCCAGCATCTCCAGCAGTTCTGGCAGCACCAAGAGCTCAGTAGTGGGCACTGCCAGGACTGCAACCAATCTCAAAAAGAAGGCCCAATGGATCCCAAAGTGACGTCAATCCGGAGTATTGGTGAGGAATTTGGCCAGCTTAGGGAGGGGGGCGGGCGAGTGGAATTTGGAGAGCAGGCAGGCAGGTAGAAAGGGAGGGAGTGTGCATAGAACACTCCCCGAAGATAGTGCCCCCCCCCTTGCTTCCCGCCCTTTTAAAATCTTTTTTTTAAAAATGCGGGCTGCCCACTCCTGCCCCCCTGCCCACGCCAGCCGTTTTATAGTGTGGGCAGCGTATTATTGGGACCAATTGGCTTGTTAACAAGCTCAATTGACTCGCAATTATTTATCTACATATGGTGGATGGGATTTCGGCACCCGCCCACCTACCATGTTATGGAGGTGAGCTCAGGGTTGGGTGGGAAGGTGGTGGTCTGGGCACCCACCCTATTTTACGTGCGTCCCCCACCCCCGCTGAAAACACACCTGGTGGGAGCACATAAAATCTAGTCGTCTATTTGTTGTCGCTCAGCCCACTTTACATCCATGCTGCCATTGTCCTTTTTATTCCATGGGCTTCAACTTTGCTGGTAAGCCTGTCATGTGACACTTAATCAAACACCTTTTTTAAATCCATGTGTATCATATCAACCACATTAGCATCATCAGCCATCTGTTACCTTATCAAAAAAACTCAATCAAATTAGTTAAACATGACTTACTTTTGACAATTCCATGCTGACTTTCCTCAATTAATCCAAATTTGTCCAAGTGAGTGTTAATTTTGTCCGGGATTATTATTTCTAAAAGCTTTCCCACTACTGAGGTTAAACAGCTGTTTAGTCATTCCATCTTTGTCCCGTTTTTTTCTGAACAAGGGATAATCTAAGGAGAATTGGAAGATTTTGGCCAATATCTCCATCTTTTCCACCCTTACTTCCCTCAGCAACCTGGTATGCATTTCATCTGGCCCTCCAAGTGACTTGTCAATTTTAATTACTACCAGCCTATCTAATACACCCTCATTAACAATTTTTAGCCCATTCAGTGTCTCAACTACCTCCTTTTTGACTCTGATTTCAGCAGCATCTTCTTCCTTGGTAAAGACAGATGCAAAGTACTTATTTAATAATTCAGCCATGCCCTGTGCCTCCATGCACAAATCCCCTTTTTGGTCCCTAACTGATCTAACCCTCCTTACTAACTTGTTGACATATTTTGCCTATAGAGGACTTTTGGATTCCCTTTTATGTTAACTGCCATTGTCTTCTCATACTCTCTTTGTGTCTCATGTTCTTTTTTGCCTCCCTTCTAAATTTTTTATATTCAGCTTGGTTCTTATTTGTATTATCAACTTGATATCTGTCATATTCAGCTTTTTTCTATTTCATGTTACTCTACATCTCTTTTGTCATCCAGGGAACTCTAGCTTTGCTTGTCCTATCTTTCTCCCTCGTGGGAATGTACCTCAACTATACCTGAACTATTTCCCCTTTAAGGGCAGTCTATTGTTCGGTTACGGTTTTGCCTGCCAGTCTTTCATTTCAATTTTCCAAAGTCAGGTCTATTCTCAACCCACTGAAATTGGCCCTCCAGCAGTTAAAATTTTTTACTCTAGATTGCTCCTTGTCCTTTTCCATGGTTAACCTCAACCTTATGATGCAATGATCATTCTTCCCTCAATGTTCTCCTTCTGACACTTTATCTACTTGACCCATCTCATTTCTCAGGACCAAATCCAGCAATTCTCCTTTCTCATTGGCCCAGAAACACACTCTTCTCCTGAACACATTTCAAACACCCTTTCCCCTCCCTGCCCTTTGCACTATTAATATCACAGTTTAAACTAGGATAATTAAAGTCCTGCATTATAACTACTCTACAGGTTTTGCACCTCAGTGTAATTCCCTGGAAAATTTGCTCTCTTTTCCACTAGCTAGTGGTCTTTAGAATACAACTAGCAATGTTACCTCTCTTGTTTCTTAACTTTCACCAAATAGGTTCTGTTCTTGACTTCTCGAGGACACCCTTTCTCACCAGCACTGTAATATTCTCCTTAATTGATGCTGCTACCCCTCCTCCATTTTTTTCTTCCCTATCTTTCTGAAAACCTTGTATTCAGGAACATTTAGTGGCCCTTTTTGGAGCCAGGCCTCCATTATTGCCACAACGTCATATTCCCAGTTGTACAGATGCTGACACCTTCTGGCACCTTAGTTAAGTGGTCATCTTTCATGTGTAAATCTTAGCAGAAAATAGTGGGTGAACTACTCATGCTTTTCTGTGTATAGCTGGTTCGCTGTTTTTCTGATATGTACTAGCTGCATGCAAGGCTCTTTCTGGTGATGGCAGGGCCATGTAAAATTTGTCTTTATAATCTAAACATGAGAAGTGGGGAGGGGATTGAAAATAATGCATCACCAAACAACACTTTCTCCACCTGATCTCCATACTTAGACACTTGTAGCATAGACCACTGGTAGCATTTAGGAGCAGGAGATATGGCAGATTTTGTCTTGCATTGCTGAGAGCAATTTTACCATTTCTCTCCAGCCCTGCCGTTACCTCCCTTACTAAGGCCAAATAATTCAGCACAGATCAAAGATCAGATCTGGAATGATTGAGGTCTACGTAGTGACATGCTACAGTTCCCCATTGAGACTTTGACAAATCCCCTTTTCTTTAATGACAGCTATAAAATACTTTGGTGCAGTGACATAATATTTTTGTAATATGTTTGGTAGATATAACTAAAATGTATCTGTGAAATGTTTTTACAATCTATTGATACTTTGATTATTGCAGTTTAAATGTTTAATCTTGCATGCCCATATATGGAGCAAAAACTGACATGCAAATAATTTCTCATGGATAAAAAAAATAGAATGAAAGAATTTATCTTCACCCTTTATTTTTTTAAAAAATAAACCAAATAAAGAAGCAGTCTAGTTAATCTGAGTGCAAAAATGTTGCTACAATTTTGAAAGGATCAATTATTCCAATTTTAGTATGTATAATACATCATAATGGCAATACTGGGCTTTGCTGTGTTAAGTTGCCCCAGGCTTACCACACTGCAACTTTACAACTATTTCAGAAGAGCATTCTCCAATGTACCATGAGATGTTCCATTCTTCTGAGTGTTGGGATTAGGCTTCTTTGGGTTAAGGCAACCACATCAGGCGTTGAACTTGAGTTAGGCTTGTACTGAGGTCTCAGGTTCACTGGAGACTGCCCTAATGTAATTCAGCTATGACTGCCTCTACCACAGCTACTAAAGACAACAGTCTTACAACGGTACTCCCTGAACTGCAGTTGGCCCAGGACATCAGTAGTGAAAACATCATAAAATCCAAAGTACATGTTTTTCGGTCTAAAGCCCATACTAATTGTTAATCAAGTTTTGTAACATTGCAATGGTACCAAATTATTCTGGTACATAACTAATCCCCTTATACTTAAAGGACTTTGAAATAGACACCAATATACTTCTACCCCGGATTTTACAGCAAGTGACTGATATTAGTGTCTGTGCAAGTACAGTCCCATGTGTTTGTGCTGAAAATTACTTCTTTAGCTTCAAATGTGATACACACTCTACTCCATAACAGTTGACCCGAGTACAGTAAGATAAATACAATATTTGAACAGTATAAATCCTATTGTTTAAGCAAGGTGAACTGACCTTTCTATCTTTTATGACATATTTATACATTTTTACAATGTTACGTTTGAAATGAAATTCCCAGCTGATAACATTTTGAATTCTTTAAGAATGACCAGGAGCACACATTTTCTGTTTGTTCATACTTTATTGCACAAACACCACTGAGAATTCCACAAAATGCTATTTGATCTCCAAAGGTTTGTTAAATGATTGCAGATGACTGCAGTACCTAAAAACCACTCACAAAGAATTGGATCATTATTACTGTTCATGGTTACCCACTGATATAAATTTTCCAAATGAATGAATTATGTATTTCATGTTTTCTGTTATCAGGCTCGATGTTCTCATTTTAAAATTTGTCTAGCTCCTATAGCACTGCAATAACTAGGCCATTTAAGCACTAATTATGCTTCCACTCTTTCTTAAAATGACTAAATCAGCATCTGTTCTATAATTATCATTAGTGAATGTGTATAGGTGCCATGTACCATGTAAGAAATGACTAAGTAGGAATATTTTAAATATGAAGGTCAATAAAAGTGTACCAGTATAATGTTAATGTAATCTTTAAACATTCTTAAGCTCTGATTGAAACATAAATGGATTGAGTTTAAATGCAAGAGGCTATTTTTATGAAGGTATGTTAGATTTCTGTTTGTTCAGTATTTGATTTTTAAGACATAATATATCAAACAACAATAACTAAGTAATGAAACCGCAATTTATGCTGTATTAATGTCACATGTATTACATATTATTGCCTGCAATAAAAACACAATGTTCAATTCTGATAATTCTTTTGATTCTTCAAGTTCAGGTGAAAATTTGTAAAATGTCTGTAAGGTTCTGTAGTTTGACATCTGGGTTTATTTTTAGAATAATTTCAGCAACAATCAAGCAATGTAATTAGTTAGAGTGCAAGTAACCGTATTGTGTAATGGCTATTTTTTCTTCACTAATAATGGGTTCTAGCTGAAAATTGATGCTACATTCTTGATAAAGAGTGAAGTTTAATGTGATCATAATATTTTAATAAAACCTAGTATGGAGAAGATATTGCTTCTGATTGATTGAAAGCTGATGTATTCCTCACTTTCATATAAATATGACAAAATATGGATAAAGTAGAACCTTTTGGCAATATAGATACTGTGTGTGCCACAAAGATTAGCCAAGGATTTAGTAGCTAAACTCCTATTTTGAATTTTGGGAAAAGATGCGTGTCAAGCGATGTTCAAAAATCTGTATTTAATTTTTTTTTTTTAATTCTTTCACAGGACGTGGGCATCGCTGGCCAGGCCAGCATTTATTGCCCATCCCTAATCTCCCTTGAGAAAGTGGTGGTGAGCTGCCTCCTTTAACCGGTGCAGTTCATATGGTGTAGGTACACCCACAGTACTGTTAGGGAAGGAGTTCCATGGTCTTGACCCAGCGATAGTAAAGGAATGGCGATAGAGATAGGTGTGTGTGGAGGGGAACTTTCAGGTAGAGGTGTTCCCATGCATCTGCTGCTCTTGTCTTCTAGGTGGATGAGGTCATGGGTTTGGAAGGTGCTGTTGAAGGAGCCCTGTTGAGTTGCTGCAGTGCAATATAAAATCATAACGATAACAATACAAAAACAAAAGCCTGTAAATTACTGAACAGGGAACAGGGTAGGATGCACTGTCATATACAAAGCAGTTAACATTAACTTTTGTTTTGTAAGTGCCAACCATGACTTACTTGGTAGCACTTTTGCCTCTGAGTCACAAGATTCTGAGTTCAAGTCCCACTCTAGGGCTTGAGCACAAAAGTCAAAGCTGACATTTCAGTACAGTACTAAAGGAATGCTGCACTGTTGGATTGTGGTGTTTCAGATGAGACATCTGACTGCTTGGGTGGATCCCATGAAGCTATTTTGAAGAAAAGCAGGAGAGTTATTCCCAGTGTCTAGGCCAATATTCATCTCTGAATCGACATCACAAAACAGATGATCTGATCACTGACACATTGCACTTTCTGGGAGTTTGCTGCGTACAAATTGGCTGCTGTGTTTCTTACATTACAACAGTGACTAAATTTCAAAAGTACTTCATTGGCTGTAAAGTGCTTTGAGTCATGAAAAGTGCTTTGTAGATGCAAGTCTTTCTTTCTTTCATGCAATACCTGAGATATGATCACTGTGGTTTTACTAATGTGATGGCATTTTTTTCTAGATCCACAAAGATCCTCATCAATATGCTAAAGCCATAGATCACAGCAGAGGGCTTTGTTAGGTGTCTCTCTTACACTGCTAATATAAGTATCTACATTAACTCCCCAGTGTTGAAGTTATTGTGGCTCCTTTTGGCACACCAGGTTTCCTAGACCATTGGTGAGTTAGCTCACCCAACAACATTTGCTTGTGGAAATCTCATAATATAAGCTGCCATTCTAATGACACTACCAGTTAAATTTTAATAAAGTATAATTTGATTAGTTGAGGGGAAAAAAGAGATCCATTTAGGTTGACAACACTTTTTTATTAAGGTGATCATGAAAGCAAGAATGATGAAAGGATTGCTAAAGGCAGAGAAAAGTGGACAAGTTCATAAATATAATTAGAAATTTAAAAATAGAAAATAAACACAAAACAGATGAGGTAAGAAATATTGCAAAACATAAAACAAATGATAGGGAAAAATGGGAAGGGGCAAAGTGAAGAGAGCAAATAGAAAAGAACAGGAAAACCCAGATAACATTTTATTTAGTATTTTTAAAGTGTGTACTTCATTAATGTTACATTAATATTTCTGTAATAGAACCATTCCTAACATTATAGTAACCTTTCTACAGTGATGTTATACAATTCTTCAACCTGATTTTGAAGTGTGAGGAAAGCAGTTTTAAGTGAAAAGAAAGCAGAAAATGCTGAAAATATTCAGCAAGCTAATCAGCATCTCTAGTGAGGAAAGACAAGTTGTGACCTTTGGATGTGTATTATTGAGAAGATAAAAAGAAGGAATTGGGGGAGTGGAGTAAATCGTGGAGAGTGGGGGAGACAACCAACAGATAGGGCAATATCAGAGAGGGTGTTAATGTGTTAAATGACTTGTAAATTGCTTTATAGAAAATGGTCAGGTGATATAAAAGTAAGATACTGCAGATAAACAGGATTTTAAATTCCTCTCCCAGCAATAATGGGACAGTATTGAACTTCTATAGCAATGTTAAGATTAGCGCTCCTAGTCACCTTGGCATCGTATTTTCCAGGACGTTCTGCTGGGTGGTCAAAGCATCCAACTGGGTCAAGTAGGAGCTTCATTAATACAAATTGGTAACTGATGATATGTACAGGACTTTGATGCAATTTAACTATCCATTTGGTAGAGTATCCACCATGGATGCCTGCTCAGTAAACCTTGGCAAAACAGCAGAAGAGGCCTTTCTAAATAAATGTGAAATTATTTTTTGTGAGGCCAGGAGGAGTGAGAGTGCTTCCTCATCTGCATAATAGCAATGTGGGTCACTGTCACTCTGGCTGGACTCTCCCTCCCCTAAAGATCACAACACCCTTCCCCTACACCTGCCAACCAATCTCTTAACCTGCCAGGTTAGTCTCCAAGATTGCCCAGGTGTTATTATATTACTACATAATATGATTATAGCCCAGAGCTGTTGAGGTGCAACAGGAGGTCCATTTTTCATCAGTAAACTGCCACATACATATTAACGAGTCTTGGCTCTCAATATGGCTCAGATCTCTCTCTGGAACTGTCAGGTAGCTAGCTGGCCCCTTCTGCTGTGTTAAAATCTACCCTGTAGAAAGAACAAAGGAACATGAAAATAGTGGGGTGCGGGTGGGTAAAAAGACAAAGCGTTAGAAGAATGCAGAGTGTCCAGCAACATATGAGATGCTGTTTGTGCAGCTCCCCCTCTCCCATTCTAGTTCTGATCTCCATCTTTGGCCTTTCACATTGTTCCAATGAAGCTCAATGCAAAGTTCAAGAACAGTGCCTCATCCTACTGTTAGGCATTCTGCAATCTCCTGGTCTTAATGCTGACTTTACTATCCTCAGAGCTTTGCCCCATCCTTCATTTTCTTCACATCAGTGTGTGCTTGAATATAGGAGGATCTGTCAATATGGAGGAGAAGGAAAGGCATCCTCCGTCAGAGCACAGTGGTGCTGGCCCACATCATTATGTTTCCTTTCTTACAATTGGTGGGCTCAACATTTTGTTTTTAATGTATTTAAATGTCACATCTGCTGCATTTATAGGCCCTTGTTTCAGTTTCTTTATTTCCCAGGCTTTTCTTCTATATGGATCTTTCCTTTGTCTTTTCATCTTCCTCTGTTATTTGAACATTCTTTTGTCCATTCTCTCTCCATCCCCTGACTCTTTTACTTTCTATTTTTGAAAATACCAAAATGGTTATGTATTTCTTAGCCTTCAGTCTGAGGAAAGGTACACACCCGGAATGTTATAACTGCTTTTACTCTTTACAGATGAGCTTTGAACTGCTGCGGATTTTTTTTTTCAGCTTTCCATAATTTGCAGCTTTCCTTTTCACTTTAAAGTGGCCTTGCCCTGGGAGTACAAAAGTTGATTATTTAAATGTTACATTTTAAATAAAACTTTACTTATCACAGTGCAAGGGCAAACATTTCTCGGTACTTTCATGAAATAAATAGCGCATCCTTTGTGATGCAATATTTATACAGCTCATGAACTGAACTGGAAATACACCTATGAATTTAATGCCTGTGTTGCTCAATCTGGTCCGTTGATTAATGTTCTATTATATGTACATTATACTATTAACTGAAGGGTATCTTATAAGGAACAATTACGGTTGCAATTTCAGCCTAGCAGTAGTCCAGCTGGACTTTAATTGCACAGTTGATAATGGATTTGTATGTTTTATTTTTGAATTACTAAGGGCTTGCTTCATTTTCCCTACAAATTTCTTGGTAAATTTTATAGGCATATCCTGCCATTGTTGTCACTTAAAAAAATAATCTTTAGAAAGCCATTATAGTTTAAAATCTTATAAATAACTTGTTGATTTGTAAATAGAAAATGCTAGAAATACATTATTTTCAACAGCATTTTCTGTTCTTATTTCAGATTTCAAGTTTTAACAATTTTCTTCTTAATCTCCATAGTTAAGATTTAATATGATAACTTGTACTACAAGCACTATGGTAATGATCCATTGGAGAATAACTGCGGATATTTTCAATTTCTGGGCTGAACGGTGATAATTAACAGCATAGTGTTTATAGAAGCATATTTTTGTTATTTGTTAGTGTTTGACTCTCCAGTTGACCTTCACTGTGGTGTTATTTCATTTTGCTTTTCATCATTTCATCAACCTTCATTTTGTACAGAAAAACGCTGGAAATACTCAGCAGGTCAGGCAGCATCTGTGAAGAGAGAGAAACAGAGCTAACGTTTCAGGTCAATAACCTTTCATCAATTTTGAGTATTTCCGCTTCCAGCATATCCAATATTTATTTCCAGCATCCACAGTATTTTTCTCTGTATTCATTTTACAACTATTACATTACGATGACAAGCGGGTGTTTCACAACTGTCAGTCAAAATAAGATTTAAGATATCTGCCACTAAAAATCTTACTTAATTGAACCGTGTTGACATGTTGGCACAATGCAAATTAGATGTACAGGGGAACATTATATTGGTCCCGTGATTAATTTATGTAAAATCGGTGCTTTTAAAAATGTGTTCATTCAGAGAAGTAGTAAGTGGAATATTTCCCGGGACGAGCACCAACATTAAACAGTGCATGTTCAACAAGGTGAAGAGTATGCTAAGTCATGCATTATATCCGAATGTGACTCTGAGATAGAAGTTCTGGATTCAAGCCCCACCCCAGGATTTGAGCATAAACTGAGCTGATACTCCAGTGCAGGAGAGAGAAGGAGTTTGCATTCGAGACGTGGCAACAATGGAATCTTGTTAGGAAGCAGTGACTCTCCCGTAGTTTATCAGAGTAAAATGCTGGATGAATGAATACCCTGTTGTTTCACTCCTGATGTCTTGTTTGAAATTGCCTCTCCGGCTCTGACGCATGCGTGTCCCTCTCCTCGGCCGAGGCAGCTGTTTTGGGTCCGAATTCCAACATGGCAGTCCTCCGAGCGCACTGGTTTGAAAACTTGGAATGATTTCAAATCCTTGTCACCCTCACTTAACCCGAGCTCCCGTTTACCAGTAAAACACGGGGTCGATGTTTCGAACTTCCGCGGCGACCCGCTGAGCAATCCCAGGTAAGGACTTGATTTCGCCCTGGTTGGCAGCAACATTTCCATCTGAATCCCGTAAAATCGAAGCGATCGCAGGGAGATTAGGGCATGGAAGAGAGAGAGAGAGAGAGGGAGGGAGAGAGAGAGAGAGAAAAACCCGCGCCTGACTTCCCCAGTGATCACTTGCATTCTCTGTGCCCTGCACTATAGACTGTGCAAAACAAAGGGAGACTGGGACTTTTCCTTAAAGTAAACGGGTTAATTGCAGTAGTGAGAATTCAGGAGTTCACCACACCACCAACCTCCCCCCCACACACACCCACCCTCCCCTCCCATGTGCATATTCTCTCCCCATTGGAGCTGAGTAGAGTTATTCTGCTGTCGAGTCGGGCAGCAGTGAAGAGGGGGTGGGGGGGAGGTGGAGAGAGCGCTTTGCAGCTTGGCTTTGCCAGGGAAACAACTTCTGAGCAAAACAGGAGTGTAAATAAAGGCAGATCTCCTTTACTTGGCGTGGTACATGCTCGTGATTTTTTATTTAAAAAGGCACCCAAGTGTCCAGAGCCGAGGCTGAAGCTGCGTTGTAACTGTTGGGAGCTGAAGAGATAACCACATCATCTATTTTCAGGCTGCAAAGGAAGCATGGTGGGCGTATTGTGCTGTGGAACAGAGGAGAGACAGAGCGAGATGTATAATCTAATGGTATATACAGTACAGTGATCCTATTACTGTCCTCCCCGGAGCTTCTTGTTAGTTTCCATGGAAGTGAGTGAAATTGACAGCGACTTGGATTCGTGATCATGTGCTTGTATTTTATGTGTGTGTGTGTGGTGCGCTCTCTGTCTCTCCTCTCGTCTCTCAGATCCCTTTTTGTTGATGTCGCTTTCCCCCCTAATTATATGCATGTAGGTTAAATGAATACCTGAGAAAGGGCCCACGTTTCAGCAGTGAAATTTGATAGCCAAGAAGGGGAGGGGGGGTGTGGGGGGGGGGGGGAAGTGGCTCATGAAAACCCAACCGTCGGAATTCTGAATGTGAATCCAATTGTGCGGTTGCAAGAAATGATCAGTAGCGCGAGTGTTTATGGTATGTTTCTGTTGTTGTTACATTTTGTCCTTTTGCAAAGCATCTGAGAGCGGAAGCCTCTTTCACCTTTTAAAGATGTTTAATGTGCACGATTCATAATTTGGAGCTTTAGAGATTCTCCCGATCTCATGCTAGAGCTGTAATATATATTCATAGCGGATTTGGCAGTGCTGTGCACAGGATGCGGTGGAGAGGCTATCGCGTTTATAAATTTTAAATCGGGGGCACTACAAGTGATGAGAGCTGGTATTTGACGGGAATGCGATTTTTGCGCTTGGTATTCATTAGTACGAAATTCACAGCGAGCGGCCGGCAGAAAACAGCAGGTTAGGGTTAGCCAACGGTTGCCTGTACTTAACAATCATATGATTTAGGATTTATTTTAATACGTCTGCGCCATTTATTCAAAAAGCTATTGCCAACAACACTTGAAAGCATCAATCAATTGCAGTTTATGAAACGGGTTGTGAGCTGAGTCGGGCGCTTCTTTCCAAGGATTTGATGTGAATTTGGATGTCATTTAATTGCAATGCGTGGATACAGATGTGTACACAGCCAGAGCAAACCCAGAGTGGTTTGAGTTAGACAAGGGAAATAAAATGTTCCGCCAATTAATTGCTGGAAAGTCAGAAATTGAAGATAGTAATAAAGATCTTACGCTGTTAGATATGTGTAGTGAGATCTAATTTAAACGCTTAGTTTGTTTTAACGAGACATTTATAGGAATCCTTCCAATCAATAGCACGCCACTTAATGTTGATATGAAAGACTTCTGTGTTCGTGGCTCTCTGTCGAAATAAGACTAAAAACTTCCTAATTTCACTCGATCCACGAACGTGTGAAGACACTATGTCAGGGTCATTTTTTTTGTCTCGAGGTGGTCAATGAATGGAAGTCCTTCAGTTGCATCACGTAAACACCAGTGAAATATACTTCCACATATTGATGATGACAGTTGCCTACCCCACCCGACCCCCTTCCACATCCAGGACCGTGAGTCCTCGTATCCACATGCAAAACGTAGCATTTAAATCAGTATGCGGAAAGGTGCTGGGAACTTTGCTAAAGTATTTTGCATGCGAGCGAATTGCCGAGGTGCAAATATTTGAAAACATCCTTGCACTCAGGAGTGTAGACCACATACCAGCTGCATACATGGCAGAATTATTTAGGTTCCTATGTGTTTAAGCAACTAAATATAACGTATAATTAACAAATAATTCATTTCAGAAAGGGGCTAAAATGAGCACAAATATGGAGCAATTCCTGGTTACCTAAGTTTGAATTTATGAAAATGCCACCATCAGTAAGACATTGCACCTTGAAGAACACTGAACACATTGTTTGTGCATCTTTATGTGGAACAGAATTAATTAAGAACTTGCATTTGTAGAAAAGTATAAACAGTTGGCCACACTTGTAACCTTCACTGCAGCTTCAAATGTAATTATTTTGAACTTTGTTAAGGAATTGATTTTTTGGTGTTTGTATTTGATTGTTTATTAGTTAAGCAGTAAATGTAATGAATATTTGCGTAGGTATGCGCATATGCATTTGCTCTGTACTAGTTACAAGCATAATGCATTTTACAGTATCTGTAAGGAGTGCTGGAGTAAAATACCATCAACCTCAGCTTGTCAGCTGTAAGCAAATATGTTAAGTGTTGTGTTTGTGCTTTAGATTAGAAAGAAGAGACCCAGGGGAGCTAGCATCATGCAAATATAACAAATCCCATTTCTAATATGCATGATGTTCACCCTTCCAGCAGCTGGATATGTTTTCTTGTGTTATTTTTGTGAGTGCTGACAATTTTTGTACAGATCTAGGTTGGGCTACATTATAAAGTGAAACCAGCTGTCTGTCGCTGCTCTGAGGGATGTGCTTGCTCTGCTGCGAAGATGAAGGACCACAAATCCTTGACACACTTCCCTGACATGATCAACATTCAGCTGCTGAGATTGTCTGCTTGGTCAATTTTTTTTTGTTCTGACTGACAGCATGCAGCACAAACAAATTAAAGGAAAAAGTTTGAGCGCAAATGCAATGCTTTCCTTTTTTTCTCCTTCTGTGGAATCTCTGTGATTCTGTTTGAAGCATCAGCACCGGCTCCTCAAAGTACATTTCACCAATGAAATATTCACTCTAGTAAGGGAGAAGGAAACTGAAAGAATGTTTCTTTCCAAATAATTAAGGCAGCAGCGTTGTGAAATAATATGGTAGGAAGACACAGAATTTTGTACGTTGCCTGTTAGTTGCTTACTTTACAATTTAAAAAAGATCAATTCGTGGCAGAAAGTGGGGTCTGGATTGTTGGTGTGCAAATTGGGAATTGGCTAGAACAGCCAGTCCCCAATGGAAAAAAAGGAGGTTTAGTGGTAATGCTTTTAATCTGGACTTGTAGAGGATTCATGAGCATCCATAGATTTACACTAGTAATTATCATATCCCAAGTGGCACAGGAAGGCATTTGCCTAAAAACTGATGTCTTCATTACAGTGTTTACATTTTAATTAAACAGATTACAGTTTCTGGTGTATGCAAAGTTGCAGTGTGGATGAGATAAACTTTTCAGCAAAATAAAAATCTAACTTCAGTTATAACTTTTTAACATAAATATAAAACAGTGGGACTAAAGAGATATTAACTTTGGAAACATTTTTAAGTTCTTGAACACAAGCAGCATGATTTTCAGATTGTATTGTTTATGTTCCAATATTCTGCAGAGTTCCCTTTTTTGCTGTCCATTGAATGCTTTATACATCCAGGCCCTGAAGCATTGTATGGCCATATACTTGGCAGTGTGCCAGACATTGACTGCAGGAGCCTTGGTACCTGAGAGCTTATCAGTTCCCTGCTCTGTAAAAATGTGATGAAAATGTTGGTAAACTGCCATGAAGGTTTAGGGAATGTCAGAAAAAGGTCCATGTAATCAGATTCTAACTCCAGCCTGAGACACCCTGCACTGGAAATAACTGCCTATTGACCAGAAGTGTGCTGGTGGAAAGTCTGCTTGCTGACCAGTGCATTAGTAAATCAACGATTTGTTGCGGTGACCACAGATTACTTTGGTAACAGGGCCACTATTTACATGAATACCATATACAATACTAACTTTTTTAATGAAATATGGAAACATATGTAAAAGAATTGCAAAATAAATCTGATGCCACAGTGAAATAATGGGGAAATTACCTACATAGTCAAATGCTAAGCCAGAACTGTTTATGGCCACAATGATTCACTTCTGTATCAACAAAATGTGAATTAATTTGGTCCAAAAACATCAAAGTAGCAAATTCCTATCTATTCAAATTAATTGCACGGCTGCTAGGATCCTTTACTTTCCTTAAACCCCGACAGTGATCCACAGATAAAGTTCAAAGTATGTTCAAATTCTGGACCCTGTATTTTATTTCCAGCTGAAGTGATTTCAGTTCAAGGTTACACTGTTATTGCATGATCATTTTTTTTCTTCCAGTTCCTTTGCCATGTTCAATAACAAAAGCATTTAGGAATTTTATTGTCCGTCTGTTTTTAGAAACAAATTTGTCACTCCAGTATTTCATTACAAAAATTTGTTCTCTTTTAAAATTCATTGTTTTGCTGTCCGTGACAATAATGGGTGTTTAATTACTCAATAAGAGATTCCATTTTTACTGCAGGCTAGACAAACGGTATTGATTTTTTACTTTGCTGCAATATGAAACTGAAAAACACAATTACAATTCTTTGCGTTGTGAAGTGCATAAGTCCTGGCGAAAATCAGACCTTCTAATTACAGGAATCTACCAGCTGAGACTGTAAAAACATTTATTTGCAATACTTTTTTGTGTGCATATTCACAAATGTTTTGTGAAAATATTTGGCAATGATGGTTTTCCTACAGTTGTATTTACCTTAAATTATTGATGTGATCCTTACCAAATTTGGCTAAAATTCCATAGTTCAAAGTTGCTCTGCAATGTAAATTCTTAAAAAAAATATACTTTAATAGCTTTTATATTTTGATGATACCGCAACCGTAATTATACTGAACACTATTTCACCACAGTTAGCTCAAGAATGACAGCGTGGAGGTTTATGTTATTTCTTCCCCCTGATTTCTCACTAATTTTCTCCATTCTACTCCTCTCTGGAAAGCATTGACTTTTTGTGGGAGTGTGCATACGCAGGCAGCAGTTACCCTCCAGTACACTACCAAGGTGGTTGTTATTAACATAGACTTGACAATATGTGTTGATAGGCTTTTCAACATCCACATGTGCACCCACTTTCAACAGGAGTCACTGGATCAGGAGTATGAACCATGGCTGTTTTATTCCCTCCCTAACCCTGAGGTGCTGTAG